>NC_066585.1:84813488-85519113 GCF_024323335.1 Lathyrus oleraceus
GGTTGTGTGTGGACTACAGGCAACTGAACAAAGTGACGATCAAGAATCGGTATCCTTTGCCGAGGATTGATGATTTGATGGATCAGTTGGTTGGTGCAAGTGTGTTCAGCAAAATAGATTTGAGATCTGGGTATCATCAGATCCGTGTGAAAACTGAGGATATTCAGAAGACTGCTTTCAGAACAAGGTATGGACATTATGAGTATTCTGTAATGCCTTTTGGTGTGACTAATGCGCCTGGAGTATTTATGGAGTATATGAATAGGATTTTCCATCCGTACCTAGACAAGTTTGTTGTGGTGTTTATTGATGACATTTTGGTGTATTCGAAATCTGAAGAAGAGCATGCTGAGCATTTGAGAGTGGTTTTAGAAGTCCTACGAGAAAAGAAGTTATTTGCTAAACTCTCTAAATGTGAATTTTGGTTAGAGGAGGTTAGTTTTCTTGGTCACGTGATTTCAAGAGGTGGTGTTGCTGTTGATCCTTCTAAGATAGAAGCGGTGTCTAAGTGGGAAGCTCCGAAGTCTGTTGCTGAGATTCGCAGTTTCCTGGGATTGGCTGGTTACTATAGGAAATTTATTGAGGGATTTTCTAAGTTGGCGTTACCGTTGACGATGTTGACTAGAAAGGGGCAAGCATTTGTTTGGGACTCAAAATGTGAAGAAGGTTTCCAAGAGTTAAAGAGAAGGTTGACTACTGCTCCTATTCTGATATTACCGAGTTCGTCGGAATCATTTGAGGTTTACTGTGATGCTTCATTGTTGGGTTTGGGTGGTGTGTTGATGCAGAATAAGCAGGTTATAGCTTATGCTTCGAGACAGCTGAGGGTTCATGAGAGGAACTATCCGACACATGATTTAGAGTTGGCAGCTGTGGTATTTGTTCTGAAATTATGGAGGCATTACTTGTATGGGTCAAGATTTGAGGTTTTCAGTGACCATAAAAGTTTAAAGTATTTGTTTGATCAGAAAGAGCTGAATATGAGACAGAGGAGATGGTTAGAATTTCTGAAGCATTATGACTTTGGTTTGAATTACCATCCGGGTAAAGCAAACGTAGTAGCTGATGCATTGAGTCGGAAATCATTGCATATGTCTATGTTAATGGTTAAGGAATTGGATTTAATTGAGCAGTTTAGAGACTTGAGTTTGGTGTGTGAGAGTACTCACAATAGTGTTAAATTGGGAATGTTGAAGTTAACGAGTGGTATTCTGGATGAGATCAGAGAGGGTCAGAAATCCGATGTGCTTTTGGTTGATAAGTTGACTCTAGTGAATCAGGGTCAAGGTGGTGAATTCAGAGTTGATGAGAATGGCATTTTGAAATTTGGTAATCGGGTGTGTATTCCGGATGTTATCGAACTTAAGAAGAGTATTCTTGAAGAAGGACATCGTAGTGGCCTGAGTATTCATCCTGGGGCTACGAAGGTGTATCATGATTTGAAAAAGTTATTTTGGTGGCCGGGAATGAAGAAAGAAATTGCGAGTTTTGTTTATTCCTGTTTGACTTGTCAGAAGTCGAAGATTGAGCATCAGAAGCCGTCTGGGCTAATGCAACCGTTGGCTATTCCAGAGTGGAAGTGGGATAGTATCAGTATGGATTTTGTTTCTGGTTTACCGAGGACAAGTAAGAATTTTGAAGCTATTTGGGTGATTGTGGATAGATTGACGAAGTCGGCCCATTTCATTCCGATCAGAATGGATTATCCGTTAGAGAGATTAGCCGAGTTGTATATTGAGAAGATTGTAAGTTTGCATGGTATTCCGTCTAGTATTGTTTCAGACAGAGATCCTAGATTTACATCGAAGTTCTGGGAAGGTTTGCAGAGGGCTTTGGGAACTAAGCTGAGATTGAGTTCTGCATATCATCCGCAGACTGATGGTCAGACTGAGAGGACGATTCAGTCATTAGAGGATCTTTTGAGAGCTTGTGTTTTGGAAAAAGGAGGTGCTTGGGATTGTTATTTACCTTTGATTGAGTTTACCTACAACAATAGTTTTCATTCGAGCATTGGTATGGCACCGTTTGAAGCTTTGTATGGTAGGAGATGTCGGACACCTTTATGTTGGTATGAGTCCGGTGAGAGTGCTGTGGTTGGACCGGAGATTGTTCAACAAACTACGGAAAAGATTAAGATGATTCAGGAGAAGATGAGAATTGCTCAGAGTCGTCAGAAGAGTTATCACGACAAGAGGAGGAAGTCACTTGAGTTCCAAGAGGGAGATCATGTGTTTCTTCGTGTTACTCCGATAACTGGTGTTGGTCGAGCTTTGAAGTCAAAGAAGTTGACACCTCGATTTATTGGTCCTTATCAGATTTTGGAGAGGATAGGGGAGGTAGCCTATCGTGTCGCTTTACCGCCGTCACTTGCGAATTTACATGAGGTTTTTCATGTGTCTCAGTTGAGGAGGTACATTCATGATCCGTCGCATGTAGTCCAAGTAGATGATGTACAGGTGAGAGATAACCTGACTGTTGAAACATCACCTATGAGGATCGAGGATCGAGAGTTGAAGCAGTTGAGGGGTAAAGAGATTGCCTTGGTGAAGGTAGCTTGGGGAGGACCAGCAGGTGGCAATGTGACTTGGGAACTGGAGAGTAAGATGAAGGAGTCTTACCCAGAGTTGTTCGCTTGAGGTATGTTTTCGAGGACGAAAACTCTTTTAGTGGGGGAGAGTTGTAACACCCCGATAATAATATGGTAATTATTTAAATTAAGTTAATAATATATTTATTAATTTAATTAGATAATTGGATTATTATTATTATTATTTTGGAATTATTAAATTATTATTATTATTGGAATAATAATATAAATTGGAAAATATATAAGTGTGAAATAAAGAAAAAAGAGCCCAATTGGTAAAGGAAAAGGTTTTCACGTGAAACAGAGAAGCGATTGAGAAAGAGGAGAAAGGGCAAAGAGGCAGAGCAAGAGGAAGAAGATTGGAGAAGAGAAGAGCTTGGAGCTTAGAGATTGCCGGATTAACTCAGGTAAGGGGGTTTATCGTCGTTTAATGGGTATTATGGGTTAGCATGTAATGGGTAGTGATAAACCGTTGAATTGACCCTAATTAGGATTGTCGAATGCTGAAAATTGTGATGGATATGTTGTGTAAAAAACTGAAATTGAACCTGTAATTGAGTGTGTTGTAATTTCCCTAACGTATAGCTTTTTACGGAATTGGAATCGGAGGTCCGGAAGTCCTCTAACGGCGGAAAATGCGGAGAATTCTGCATTCTGCTTTGTGTTAGCGCAGGAACTGCTGTTTTGTTTGCGTTAACCGGTTAACCCAGGGTGTTAACCGGTTAACACTGTTAAGAATTGAGAATTTGTGCTGTTTTGCCTGCGTTAACCGGTTAACCCAGGGCGTTAACCGGTTAACACTGTTAAGTTTTGGGCAGTAAGCGTGTTTTGCCTGCGTTAACCGGTTAACCCAGGGCGTTAACCGGTTAACGCTGTTGCAGAGTGGAAAAATTGTTAATTTAAATGTTGTGTGCCTAATTGGTGGTTGCCTATATCAGTGTGTGATATGGTAGGGATTATTTCCCGCTGTTTTGAGCAGTATAGGTATTAGTAGAGTGTGCTAATACTGTGTTTAATTATTTGACATGATATGATGTTTTGATACATGTGTTGATGATGTATGATGATAGGCATAATGCTGTGAATGTATATATTATGCATGTATTTGTGAATGGACTGTTGTATGGCTTAGAGTGTGAGCATGTGTCCATTGTGGATTGTTGTTGATGTTGCATTGCTAGATGATTAGCGTGCATAGCATAGCCTTCGGGGCTGTAGCTAATTCCCATGGTGAGGAATTAGTGAGTGAATCGTTGTGGATTTGTTGTTGATGTTTGCATGCTAGATGATTAGTATGCATAGCATAGCCTTCGGGGCTGTAGCTAATTCCCATGGTGAGGAATTAGTGAGTGAGTCATTAGATCTCAAATGAGTGGGACTAGTGAGCTTAGTAGCCGTATCTGGAGTTGATCGGTGAGCTTGAACTATATGTTCAAGAATAGTCGGTACCGCATGTGTGGAGTCTCATTGCATAAATTATGTATGGCGTATAATATGAATGGATGTATTCCAATATTATACGTGTGTGGTGTTGCTAGTGAGTATGAAGTTGTATTGGTGTTGAGTATGATGTTTGAGTTGGTGTGCCTTTACTAAATGTGTGAATACGATTAGGGTGATTAATGTGTTAAATTACTTAACATGACATGATAATTTATAATGCTTATTATATCGATTGAGGAACTCACCCTTACAACTATTTTTCAGGTAACGAGCAATGAGTTGAGTAGAAGCTAATACTTGGAGTCTAGTGTAGTCTCCTTAGTGGGTCATGCTCTGATAGATGTAACATCGGGACGGGATGTTTTGAATATTTTATTGATTGGTTGTGAACCATTTTACATGTAATATGTTACATGTTTTGAATGATAATTTGATTTCTATCCGCTGTGTATTATGCAACTGTTTTATTTAATAAATAAATGAGCATGACAGGCTACTTTGATGAATAGTGTGAAATGTTGTGTGACACCCTTGGATGCATAATTACTCTGATTTATATATGTTGTTATTTTAATTAAATATTTGGGGTATTTTAGAAGGGTGTTACATACTTCACACGACGACAATGCTACTACTAGTTTCTTTCTCGAACTCCAAGCAATTGGTGCACCACCTAACATAAACATATATCCAGTTGTGGATTTTCTATCATCAGCATCACTACACCAACTTGAGTCGGTGTATCCCACTAGTTTACATTTTTTCCTTCATTAAATGCGGGAAACAAAATGTCATAGTCGAGATTTCCTTTCAGATACCTTAGTATCCTCTTTGTCGCTGCTAGGTATGATACATTTGACTTCTGCATGAATCTACTCATCATACCCACACTGTATGCTAGATCAGGCCTTGTGTGACAAAGGTATTGAAGTGATCCAATGAGTCCTTTGTATTGCATTAGATCGACATCATCTTCATCTGTTTCTTTCGACAATTGCAATTTGGGATCAGCTGGAGACGAAGTTGGATTGCATTCTTGCATCTCAAATCTCTTGAGTATTTCGCATGCATATCTTCTTTGGAGCATCATCAAACCTCTACTACTCTTGTAGAATTCGATGCCAAGGAAGTATGAGAGATTTCCCAACTCTGACATTTCAAACTCCTCACTTAGGTCATGTTTGAAATCTTCGATCTCCTTCTTGTAACTTCCTATTATTAACAGGTCATCGACATAGAGACATAGTATAAGAAATTAACTATTGCTTCTTCTTACATATACTTCATGCTCAGTTATGCACTTCACAAATTACTTCTCCCTTAGAAAGTTATATATCTTCTTATTCCAAGCTCTTAGAGCCTGCATAAGTCCATACAGGGCTTTATGCAACCTGTATACCTTGCTTTCTTCACCATGTTTCACAACCCAAACTGGTTGTGCAACATAAACTTTTTCATCTAAGGGGACATTCAGGAACACATATTTCACATCCATCTGACATGTGTATTAGTTTTTCATGTTTGTTAGGCCAACAACCAACCTGATTGTTTCGATCCTAACAACAGGTGCAAAAACTTTATCGAAGTCGATTCCTTCCTTCTGAAGAAATCCTTTCGCCACAAGTCTTGCCTTGTGTCAAGTTACTTCACCTTTTGGATTCAACTTCACCTTGTATACCCACTTCACATCAATTTCCTTCTTGCCTTGAGGCAATTCGACAAGTGACCAGGTGTCGTTGTCTTCGATGGACTTCAGTTCCTCATTCATTGCTTTCACCCACTTTGAGTCCTTCAATGCCTCAACTGCATTGACTAGTTCGACATCTGCATAGAAAGCATAGTGTACCAACTCCCCTTCATCATCGACCATATCATCTAATGTAATCATACATTCTTGCGACCTTGCAGGAATGTGTCTTGTTCTTTGAGGTCTGCTTGTGCTTGCTTGACCTCTAACTTCTTCTTGTCGAACTTCTCTTTCGACTTCAATTGTTGGTTCTTCACATAAGATTCTCATTGAATCCTTCTTGACATTTTCAGTCCAATCCCATTCCTTAAGCTCGTCTATGATCACGTCCATGCTGATCACTACTTGCTTGTTCACTGAGTTGAATAACTTGTAACCTCTAGTCGAATGATATCCTATTAGGATCATCTAACTCGACTTGTCATCAAGTTTTCTTCTCAACTGATCAGGCACATGTCTATGTGCTATAGATCCAAATACCTTCAAATGACTTAAGCTAGGCTTGGCACCAAACCAATATTCTTTTGGCGTAACTCCCTCCAGCTTCTTCTTCGGACATCTATTTAGAATATATGTAGTTTTCGACACTGCTTCTCCCCAAAATTCTTTGTGTAAATGCTTGCCTTTCAACATACTTCTCACCATGTTCATGATGAAGGAAAATTGTGATCCAAAACGCAGCAAAAATTTAAAAATTTCGTTTAGTGATCCTTACGAATGGGCATGATCAGTGATAGAAACCGTTACCTCTTGTGGCGATTGAAACCTTTAATGTAGATCTAAGGAGTGATCACGAGCGTTGAATGATGACAACGCCTCTACTTAGTCCATACGAACAAATTCCTTCAGTCTCAATGATAACTGCTACAAATGAAGGCTTTGAGAGAGAGAGAGAGAGAGAGAGAGAGAGAGAGAGACGAAATTTCATCAAGTGAAATGCTTCTGCACAAGGGTTCTATTTATAGAACCACTTATGTGGGCTGCAATCCAAAAAATCCACTTAAGTGTATATGACCCATATCTTATGGTATACCTAAAACCACTTAAGTGCATGGTACCTTACCACATTTCGTATTCTACTTAAGTGCACCGTACCTTACGATGTTCTATAATTCACTTAAGTTCACGGTACCTTACAGTGTTCCTTATTTACTCTGTCTCTCATCAATCTGTCATTTTGTGTGTGACCTTGTAGGTTTTCGCGATATTGGCAATTATATTAAATCACGTATTTTAACATAATAAATAGTGAGCGGTATCTAGCAACACATCACTGCTACCCAAGACATGAAACTTTCCTCTTGATTCGAATAAACTAAATGGGTTAAAACTCAGTTTTTCTTTTATTTCACTTCACTTGTTCATTTGATTCAAATCATGAAATGCTCTTGATTCGAATCTAACTAAATTTTCAACCATATTTTATGCTTAATCTCAAGCACATATAACATTTTTTGTCATATTCTCTCAAGTAATGAATCAACAAATCAATATTCATTTTGTGTGATACGGTGAGAAAAATCAATTCCCTATATTTTTTAAAGTTCAAGTTCTTTCAACGAAATTCTTACATTTTTAACTTCAATTTGATTCGGATCTTGATAACGTGAGATTTGTAATTGATTGAAGGAGGCACACTATTAAAACTAATCGTTCTTGAAGATTTGGTTGAGACTTTTCAAGTTGATTGCAAGATTGAGGTGATTGTCAATGGTGCTGGCAAATTTATTAAAAATAAGTAGGTTATTCTCTCCATATTGCATTGGTAGTGACTGTGTGAAATGCTACAGACAAGGCTGAGTTCTTCTCAAATCTTCAGAAAATTCACCGCTCAAGGAATTGGTAGTATCAAGGGGTTTATTTCTACATACGAAGGCTTGAAGAAGATTGATGATATTGGAATATTCAAGAAGTGTTAATCAAGTAAAGATTACGTAGAAGAGTTTAGCATTACGCTATGTACAAGTCAAGATCCTGATAGGAGATTTTATAATTCTCTTCATTATTGAAGATTGGTAATTGTAAGAACTCTTGTAAATATTGTCCAATAAAAAGGAACAATGATGGTTCCAATGAGAAACCATTGAAGATTGCACGTAAACAAAGCGAAAACAAACGCTGAATCATTATAAATCTCGGTGTCACCTCTCTTTTACTCTTGCATTTAACTTTTGTAATATTTGCATGCTTAGGTATTTCAATTCTAGCGTAGTTTATCGTTTATTCAATTCATAGCGATTTATTATATAAGCTTAAGTTTTGTTAGAACTGGATACCTTATTGAGCCGAATTAGTGATTAAATTATGATAAATAATTGAGGTTATAATTCACTATATTGAATCATTGTATAAAAACACCCTGTGGATTATACAACTGAATTAATTGAATACCTTGTGTATCATTATATTCATCTTTGGTGTTTGAGAATCGATTTAGTGTTAATGTGATCAAGTTTAGATAAGTATAATATTCATATATTCGCATTAAACCTTCCGCTTACATCTTTTGAAAAATCTATGATAACTTTTTGAAAAAGCGGTTGTTTTTTTACAAGGGTCTATTCACCCCCCACTCTATACCATTTTTCTACTTCCATATTCAAATCCAACACCCTCTAATCACGCCACACGAACATAGTGCCTTCAATCTCAGTGTTAACTGTTACAAACGAATACTTGAGTGAGTGGATAAGAGAGAAGTTATGGTCAGGGTTTCACAAACCAAATTTCATTAAGAGAGAGCTTTTGCACAAGGGTTCTATTTATAAAACCACTTGTGTGGACTACAATCTTAAAATCCCACTTAAGTGGATTATACCTTATGGTGTATAGTATTTCACTTAAGTCCATGAAACCTTACTGTATTTCGTATTCCACTTAAATAATTTTCTATAATTTACTTAAGCACACCGTACCTCATGGTGTTATGTAATTATCTTAAGTATAATGTACCTTACAATCTTCCTTATTTATTGTATCTCTCATCAATTTGTGACCCTGTAGGTTCTTGTGACGTTGACAATTATATTAAATCATATATTTAATACAATAAACAGTAAACAATATCTAGCAACAAATCATTGTTATTCAAGTCATGAAAATGTCATGTGATATGACAAAACCTTTTCATGATAATGTTTGTGTGTATAGTTGCCCTTTGTCCTTCATGTCTATATTGAACATAAGGCATATACAATGTCACCCTTGTGTAATTCAATATTGAAACTTTAGACATTTATTTTGTAACGCATGATGGAAAGATTCCATCTAGGTCACTCATATCTATTAACATGATTTATGAAGTACTCATCAACTGTCTTTATGGTCATCAAGTTACGAACGACGTTTAATCAGTAATAAAGTACTCAACTTCACATTTAGGGTCCATAGTGGTTTCAGGTATGAAGGGTGATATACACCACTATTACTATGAGAATAACTTATGACACTTTACTACACCACTATTATTATGATAATAACTTATGACACTTTCCATAATATTCCATATAGTATTCTCACAGCGGGTCAATCCACGTGATAATCTCAATGTTTTAATATTATCCAATTTCACAACAAAACTTGATTACAAATATTTTAAGAATAACGTCCTTATGTTTAATGGGATCTCATGATTAAGTCACACTTAATGTTTCATAAAACGGACTACCTATTATAGGGACTTTATTATTTTAGAAAATCAAACATAATAAAGAAATGTTTTAATTATTAATAAATAATTTGATACAAGTACTAAGTTCTAATAAAACTATTGGTCTCTAAGCCTTACACCAACATATAGATCTTCACTCACTTGAGTAATTACATCGACATTCTTCTTCAATTCTGCATAAACTTCCTTCACACATGTGTTGTCTGCCATGATGAGATGAAATAACCAATTGTAATGATGTATTAAAAAAAATAAGTTTTCAGTGAAAATGCTAAGAGGATAAGTATAGGAAATTCAGAAATAGAAGGTTCACAGTAGAGACAATAATCCGAGAGAAGGAGATAAATTAATCACCATACGTCATGCCTACTACATTCCTCAACTATGTCTTTTAGCTACTAGCCACTATGTGATTCTTGTTCAAAATCCACCACAACCTATGGAGAATTTCAATCAATCTTGATGAACAAGATTGTCATCACCCACACAATAATAATAAAAAGAGAAGAACAATGGAGAAAGAAATAAAGTAAAGAACGATGAAGGATAAGAAGAATTAAAATTCTGCAGAGTTTCTCTCTGCCCACAAACTATGGAAAACTTCTTATTCACTTTACAATTGCAAAATACTATGAATACAATGTTATGAATGCTCTATTCACTTCATTACAAGAATAAGGGTTACTCCCTCTATTTATAGAGTTAGATTAACTTGGACCTCAAGCCAAAACCAAAACTATAAAAGGCCAAAATAGCTAACACTACTAAAATAGGCCTAAGTCGAAATTTCATGTGAAGCAATATGCTTCAACACTAATATAACTCAAGACACTAGGTGATTCAACACTTCCTTACTTCTGTCGAGCAACCTGCTTCGACACAAGGAATTACAATTCAACACACCACCTAATCAATTGTGTTTAAGATATCTACATTCATTATAGCTCTTAGTCTTCTGAACACTTCAACATGTACTCTCTTCGTCATGCTGTCTGCAATCTGATTCTCAGTTCTGTAGTATTCCACATTCATCTTCCCATCTGCTACCTGTTCTCGAATATAATGGAACCTCATTTCGATGTGCTTGCTTCGACCATGTGCTATCGGATTCTTCTCCAGATTGATAGTTGACATGTTGTCGATCTTCATGGTAATTACTCAATGACTCTTCGCTGTTATCTCTTCGACCAGATTCATCATCTATGTTGCTTGACATGCACAAAGAGAAACAATTATGTATTCTGCTTCGCACGACGATAATACCACTACTGGCTCCTTTCTCGAACTCCAAGCAACTGGTGCACCACCTAGCATAAACACATAACCAGGTGTGCATTTTCAATCCTCAACATCACTACACCAACTTGAGTCGGTGTATCCCACTAATTTGCATTCTTTTCCTTCATCAGTTGTAGGAAATAAAATGCCATAGTCGAGAGTTCATTTTATATACCTTAGTATCCTCTTCATCGCTGCTAGATGTGATACCTTTGACTTCTGCATGAATCTACTCACCATACCTACATTGTATGCTAAGTCAGGCCTTAAGTGACAAAGTTATCTAACTGACCCAATAAGTCTTCTATATTATGTTGGGTCGACATCATCTTCATCTGAATATTTTGATAGTTGTAATCTGGGCTCAGCTGGAGTCGAAGTTGGGTTGCAATTTTGCATCTCAAATCTCTTGAGTATTTCGCATGCATACCTTCTTTGGTGCATCATCAAACCTCTACCACTCTTGTAGAATTCGATGCCAAGGAAATATGAAATGTCACCCAAATCTGACATTTCGAAATCCTTGTTGAGACCACCTTTGAAGTCTTCGATCTCCTTCTTGTAGCTACATATTATCAACAAGTCATCGATATAGAGACATAGTATAAGCAATTCACTTTTGTTTCTTCTTACATATACTCCATGTTCAGATTTGCACTCCATAAATTCCTTCTCCCTAAGAAAACCATATATCTTCTTGTTCCAAGCTCTTGAGCTTGTTTAAGTTCGTACAGGGCTTTATGCAACATGTACACCTTTCTTTCTTCGCCTTGTTTCACAAACCCAACTGGTTGTGCAACATAAACTTCTTATTCTTAGGGGCCATTCAGGAATGCTTATTTCAAATCCATCCGGCACATCTTCCAGTTGTTTATGTTTGTTAGACCAACAACCAACCTGATTGTTTCGATCCTAGAAACAAGTGCAAAAACTTCATCGAAGTCGATTCCTTCTTTCTGAAAAAATCCTTTCGCCATAAGTCTCGCCTTGTGTCGGGTCACTTCTCCTTTGGGATTCAACTTCACCTTGTATACCCACTTCACATCGATTGCCTTCTTGTTTTGGGGCAATTCAATAAGTAGCCAAGTGTTGTTGACTTCGATTGACTTCAGTTCTTCGTCCATTACTTACATCCACTTCGAATCTTTCAATGCCTCAACTACATTGATTGGTTTGACATCTGCATAGAAAGCATAATGTACTAGCTCACCTTCTTCATTGACTACATCATTTGATGTAATCACACATTCTTGTAACCTTGTAGGCATGTGTCTTGTTCTTTGAGGTCTGCTTGGGCATGCTTCACCTCTGACTTCTTCCTGTCGAACCTCTCTTTCGAATTCACTAGTTGGTTCATCACAAACGCTTCTCACTGAATCTTTCTTGACATTCTCGGTCCAATCCCACTCCGTAAGCTCATCTATGATCACATCCCTACTGATCACCATTTGCTTATTCAACGGGTCGAACAACTTGTATTCTCCAGTCGAATGATATCCTACATGATCATCTGATTCGACTTGTCATCAAGTTTTCTTCTCAACTGATCTGGCACATGTCTATGTGCTATAGATTCAAACACCTTCAGATGACTCAAGCTAGGCTTGACACCAGACCAACATTCTTCTGGCGTGATTCCTTCTAGCTTCTTCGTCAGACATCTGTTCAGGATATATGTTGCAGTCGACACAACTTTTCCCCATAATTCTTTGATAGATGCTTGCCTTTCAACATACTTCTAACCATATTCATAATGGTTCTATTCTTCCTTTCTGCGACTCCATTATGCTGTGGAGTGTAGGGTGACACCACCTCATGCACAACCCCTTCTTTCACATATAATGCACCGAAATGTTTCAACACATATTCTCCACCACCATTAGTCCTCATAATCTTGATCTTTCGACCACTTTGTCTTTCGACCATATATTTAAACTTGGCTAATACCTCGGTCACTTCACTTTTCTTTTTGATCAGGTAAAATCATAATTTTCGACTGAAATCATCTATGCATGTAACAAAGTATTTGTTACCTCCAATCTAATCCACCTGGAGAGGACCACATACATCAAAGTATATGAATTCAAGAATTGCCTTTGACCTGCTTCCCGTATCCTTACTGAAGATGTTCTTATGTTGCTTCACCTACACGCATTCTTTACACACTTCGTTTGGAATATCGATTTCTGGTAATCCTGAAACCATATTTCTTCTCTTCAAATCTCTGATCCCTTTGAATTTGAGATGACCAAGTCTATAATGCAATATCCATTCATTTCTGATGGTTACTGCTGCAAGGCACTTGTGCTGCATCACATTAATCTTAATCTTGAAGGTTTTATTCTAAGACATTGGAGCCTTCAAGATCAACCTTCCATTTTAGTCGAGAACTCTCATCATCTTGTCTTTGATCACACCTTGTAGTTCTTTTCGACTAACTTCCCTATGCTGAGCAAATTGCTCTTCATGCCTGGTATGTACAACACATTTGAAATTACTGACCTCTTGCCATCTTTCCTCATAATCTGAACATCACCAACACCTTCAGCTGCTAGAGTGTTGTCATTTGCAAATTTCATCATATTCTTCATTGAGGGATTTAGGTTGACAAACCAATCTTTTCTTCTAGACATGTGTGATGAGCATCCTGAGTCCAACTATCACTGGTTCTTGAATCTCTCTTCATCTTTTATTGTAACCATCAACAACGTGTCTTCTTCTTCATGTTTCTCCAACTTTGCATAAGTTTCTTAAATCTTCTGCTTTTCTGGACAATCACTAGAATAGTGACCATACTTCTGACAATTGTAACACTGAATGTGACTCTTGTCTGGCTTTTGACCACCACCTCTTCCTCTACCTGCAACACCACCTCTTTGGTTGCCTTAGTTCCAGAGTTTTCTCTGATTCGACCAGTTTCCTTCTTGTTGATTTCGACCAGTCAGAATTATTGTAGCCTTCTTTGCCTTTGTTGCTATTCCAACTTCCTTTTCCTTTTCTTTCTTTTGTTGATTACGCCTGCAAAGCCATATCACTCTTCGACTTTCTTGCAACTCTTTCAGCCATTCTTTGTTCATGAGATTCAAGTGTCCCTTCATTACAAGAATAAGGGTTACTCTCTCTATTTATAGATTTATGGTTAACTTGGACCTCAAGGCAAAGTCAAAAACTATAAAAGCGCAAAATAGTTAACACTATTAAAATAGGTCTAAATCGAAATTCTGTATGAAACAACATGTTTCGATACTTCAACACTAATACAACTCAAGACACAAGGTGATTCAACACTTTCTTACGTCTGTCGAGCAACATGATTCAGCACAAGGAATTATAATTCAACAATTCTATCATTTTTTAGCTTGGTCTTTTCTCATCACTTCTCATGTCCTAATGGTTGATTATTAGGGAATTTGTTCCGGAGTTATTCTTTATACACTTGTACATTGCTGAAAATTAAAAGATATTTTTAATGTGCTTGAGGCGCATCCAAAATCACATCAATAAAAAAAATTACAAGTGAGACACCGCTATTTTATTTAAAAAAATATCTAAAAATACATTTTTAAATTTCAGAAATATATCTCCGTAAAATGTTCCGTCACCGATACTCAAAACAACAGTTTTTTATGCATTATTTCTGTATCAGAACGAGCAAGGGCATCTGTTAATTCCTTTGTCCTTGCTGAAGTTACTCATGTTCATTTGTGTAGTGTTTTTTAATTTGAAGAATTACCAATTGAATTGTTTTAATTTTAATCTGAAGCCTTTTTGAGATTATACAACGCCTTTGTTACCGTGAATTTCTGAGCATCATCAAATGTTCATTTTATCAGGCTTGAGGAAAATACTATCTTTTACAAAATCAAACATTTAATAATGATGTTTTTTTGTTGCATGCTGGCTAGAGTTGTTGGATACTGTTGCCTTCTTCTCATCCTAATTAAATCATTTAAGAACTAGTTATCATGTGATTTTCTTACTGTCACCGATTATCTTATTTAATCCAACATTTCATACCTATCCTATTAAGACAAGTAATAAAATTTTACAAATAAACATAAATAATGAATTATAATATTATTACCATTTTAATAATAATAATAATAATAATAATTTTAAAATAGGAAATAATAATTATTATTATTAAATAGGAAAAATATTATAATTAATGATTTACTTATTTATTTCTAAATTTATTTATTTGTAAAATTTTATTGAGCAATAATTGTCGTCGTAATAGGATTGGTACGAAATGTTATCTTAGATAAGATAATCATTGAAATTAGTTTATAAAATATAATTAAAATAAAAAATTATTTTGCACAAATATAAAAATCGGTTTATATTAAAACCTTTATATTCATTAGAGTGAATTTGAAATTTAATTACTAGTATTATTATTTAGATTTACTAAATTCGGCTAATTACATTCTTCGATTATTTTTAAAAACTCTGCCATTTCATTAAATTAGAATTATCAATGTGGTTCATATCCATTGAATTTACAATTCTTTTCAAAGTAAACTTTTATATATAAAGAAACATTTATTTATTTCAATATTTTCTAGAAAAACAATACAAGAATATTCCCTTCTTTATATAGCTTGCTCTTGTAAATTGAACTTACACCAAAACTTTCACTAAGTTGCAAACATTTCTCAACCAACTCCAATGGCGACAATCTCCACTCCTAGCCTTCCCTTTTGTCCTCCACCAAAGGACCAAAAAGGTGAAAACAAGGTCGAATTTTTCGACTTCACGTCACTGGCAAAAGAAGGAAAAGTACCAAAAGAGTTCATTTGGCCTACTGAGAATTGGGTCAAAAGCAGTGGGGAAAACATTGAGCTACCACTCATTGACATAGGTCTCATCAAGAGTGATGAATCTGCAATGGCCAAGGCTGCAGAGATTGTGAGAGAAGCATGCATAAAACATGGTGCCTTTGAAGTCACTAACATTGGTGTGGACATAGATTTCAACGATCTTGTTCTTCAAGAAACCGGCAACATTTTCAAGCTTCCGTTGGACAAGAAAATCAGTGCTATAGCTAAAGATGCTGGTTTCTCAGTTGCTCATGCTGAGAGGTATACTACTGTTTTGCCATGGAAAGAGACATTCACTTTCATGTACAATCACAACAGCAAAAACGAGACACAGGTTATTGATGTTGTTGATTCTCTCCTAGGTCAAGAATTTCAACAAACTGGGTAAGAACTAAGAACATCTCACTCCATCATGTTCTATATTTTTTTTTGTTTTGAAAAATTGGCTTATTGTTTATATTTTGTATAGGTTGGTGTATCAGAAATACTGTGACGCAATGAATGATTTAACTAAGGTGCTTTTGGAGCTATTGGCTATTAGTCTGGGTGTGGATCGTAAGCATTATCAAAGCTTTTTCGAAGATGCTGTGTCAATGATGAGATGCAACTTTTATCCACCTTGCAGTGCTAACCTTAGTGGTGCACTTGGAAATGGCCCTCATTGTGATCCAATCTCTCTCACTCTTCTTCTTCAAGATCAAGTTGGAGGGTTAGAAGTTTTTGCTGACAACAAATGGCTTGCTGTTCCACCAAAACCTAACACTTTTGTCATCAACATAGGTGACACTTTCATGGTACGTATTATTATATCAGTCAACAAAATGTAAAATTTAAAATGTGATTTGTATTATGTCTCGAATGCGTGAATGTGTGTTCCTTGACTACATGGAACCGGTTCTATATTTTTGTGGATGTAAACTTGATAATTATGTGTTTGTTGTTTGTTTTAGGCATTGACCAATGGATTGTACAAGAGTTGTCTGCATAGGGTTTTTGTTAGCAACAAGGTGGAGAGGAAGTCCTTGACTTTCTTTGTGAGTCCAAGAGGAGACAAAACTGTGAGTCCTCCTGATGAGCTTTTGGGAAAAGAAGAGTCAAGAAAATACCCTGATTACAAATGGAATGAACTATATCAGTTTACACAAAAGACTCGAAGAGTTGATGCTCACACACTTGACAGTTTTGTAGCTTGGCGAAGCTCTTCTGATGCATCCAACTGATATTTGAGGCTAATAAATAGACAATAAGACTTGTTGTATTAACCATATTTCAATATGGTTTGTATAATAGTCTATTAATAAATGGTGTACCTTGGTTATAAGTCACCATCTTATATTTTTTTCTCGAGTACTATAGGGAAACAGCGGGTTTCAATTTTCATGGTAATCATATTGTATGGATTGTGATGAACACAAAATAAATGAATACGTTTTTCTTAGAATTATGTTATATTTATCAATAATATTTATTATATATTATCTGGAAAAAAATTGAATGAGAAGTGTTTTGGGTCGGGTGGTTGAAAAAGTAGAAGTTCAATCACCACTCCACTGAAATATTAAGGGTACAGAGCAACCCTACTATGGACCTTTATATTGGATCTACACTAAATCCTGATGCGCATCATTGGTTTTCATCAGACGATCTCCCACGTTCCACGTTGAAATGGTAAGGAACGTTCATAATTGTTCATAACTGCCACACATATATAAATCATCACACATGATATTTAAGGTACTCTATCTAACCTATAACTCACTGTGATCTTCATTCTCTTACTGAATTGGGCTTTGAAGTGTTAATCTTGAAGACCTACCATGCACCATCGTACCAAGCATTTCTGATTCCCTAGTAGAACAGTGGTGTTGTATGTTGAAATTTACTTTTGATTCCTACAATTTCCGATAATCATATTCCTTCTGATCCAAAGTCACAAATCATAACAACGTTTATGCTTAGACGAAGAAGATGACTTACGATCCAACAATAGAAAACGTCACAGCTCTTCCAGCATCCAGATTGTATCTTACCTTTGTCGTTGATGCAATCTATATTGGATCTTCTGGAAATTCATTCAAATCATTAGCATCAATCGAAAAACGAAATGAACATAGACATATTCTAGGGTTTTGAGACCATAAAAAGGTGGATGGAATTCCTAATGTGATGTTTCCACTAGTTGTAATCAATGTCATACCCAATACTTAGTATTGGGGATCCTCGTAATGAATGAAGTTCATGCGACCTAATGTACCTCAGGGTATTCATGAAGTTAGGACTGCGCGTAAAAGATTTGAAGCCATGTGAAGGCGGTAACATTCTAGCGTTCATTGATTCCTCAACCCATCCATGTGGAACCATAGATCTATTAATCTCGGTCGGGGAAGGCAAAAACAAGAGAATTAAGAAACTATGCTTCCATATCATTCCTTGCGAAAGCATCTCCAACCTAATCCTAGGAAGGTCGTTTTTGGCGATAAAATATGCAGTGACCTCCACTGCCCACTTGAAGATGAAATATAACAAGTCAGGTGAGCCAGCCGTCATTGCTGTTGTTTTACATGGAGTTCGCCTTATACACAAAATGGTATTGAAGAATCCACTGACAACCGCCATCACTGTTGAAAAGGTGGAAGAATGCCCATGAAACAGTTGGCGTGCTCGATCTTGACGTGCGAGAAGACGAAACCTCTCAAGATGATCAAGTTAGTACGTTAGAAGGAGCCAAGACTAATTCCAGAAGGAGAGTTTGAAACCGTCCAACTGAAAGATAACCCAACACGGTTGGTCCGTAATGACGTTGAATTTCCTCTTACAATGAAGAAGAGGCTCGTCGAATGTCTCAGAGTCAATGCTATTCTTTTCGTAATCTCACCTGGCGAGATGTCAGGCATATATTTGGGCGTAACGTGCCATCAGTTGAATATCGATCCTTCCTCTGGTATTTGGCTTAGCCGAGAAGTCGTGAGTCCCCGGAGAAAGGTAAAACAACCATGAAGAAGGTTCAGGGTTGTTTACTGGTATTTTAGTAAACAATAATAAGTTTGGTTCATTTAAGATATTAAACTAAAAAAATCTCGATGACAGATTTGTGTATGGATGTTTTGAGAAAAGTCTGTATGTTTAAAAGGGTGGTTTTGTCTAAATTTTTGAGAACTCAAGAACAACGTGAAGAAAATTGAAATGTGCTGAAAAATATGAAAAATATATAGCAAAATAGTGTTAGTGAAAAAATAATATATAGCAAATAAAACTAAAAATGTCAACAAGCTGACTTTTAGTGTCAACGTATTCAGGGCATGAAGAGTCTAAGACTTCCAAATCGCTACAAATTTTATGGAAGGGATCCGATGATAATGACTTTGTAAAAATGTCAATAAGCTGACTTTTAGTGTCAATGTATTCAAAACCAACATCCTTTTTTCCACATGATCTCTAAGAAAATGTTGTTGGATCTCAATGTGTTTGGTCCATGAATGAAGTACCAGATTCTTAGTGAGGCTTATTGCACTATTACTATCACATTTAATCGGAACACATCCAAATTTTAAATCATAGTATAGTAATTATTTCTTTAGTCATAAAACTTGTACACAACAACTACCATCGGCTACATATTCAAATTTGGTGGTAGATAACTCAACGATATGCTGCTTCTTACTGTGCCAAGAAACTAAACAACTTCCAAATAAGTGACAGGTATCACTAGTGCTTTTTCTATCCGACTTGTACCCCGCAAAATCATAATCATAAAAACCTACTAAGCTATAAGCACTACCTTTAGGACACCTAAAATCGTGATGAGAGGTTCCGTTAAGATACCTCAAAATATAATTTACGATCTTAAAGTAGAATCCTTAGGTGATGCTTGATATTTATCAGACATGCACACACTAAACATGATATATGGCCTATTTACGGTTAAATAGAGTAAGGATCTGATTATACCCTGGTTACATCGAAATCCACTCCTCTTTCATCTTTGTCAATAAGCATATTTCAGACCATGGGTGTTGAGATACTCTTCGAATCTTTCATATCGGACTTCTTGATAAGCTCTAAGCAATATTTAATTTGACTTATGAAATTGTCTTCTTCAGCTTACTTGATTTGCAATCCTAGGAGGTATGTCAACTCTCCCATAAGTGACATCCCAAATTCTCTCTACATAAAAATTGCAAATTCTCGACAAAGAAATTCATTTGTAGATCCAAAAATAATATCATCTACATAAATTTGAACTAAGAGAATATATTATTCCTTAAATATCAAGAAATATTAGTTTCAAGAATGTGCCTCATTTAATCAATTACGAATCTCTCGTTATTACGATCTGAATCAAATCGAAGTTGAAGATGAAAGAATTTCGATGCAAGAACTTTTGAACTTTCAAAATAGAGGAAATTAATTTTTCACATAATCACAATGTTGATTATGATACTCACTATGATTCGTTACATGAGAAATGATCACAAAAAGGTTTTATGTGTGCTTGAGAATAAGCACTAAAAATGGCTGAAAAAGTCAGTTAGATTCGAATCAAGAGCATTTCATGATTTGAGTCAATTGAACAAGTGAAGTGGAGTAAAAGAAAAACAAAGTTTTTTTACCAATTTTTCAGTTGATTTGAATCAAGAGGAAAATGTGATTCAAATCAAACACCCCGCGATTCGAATCAAACTATTGAGCTAACTGAATAAATGTGGAAAAATTGCATGATTCGAATCTTGTGTAAAGTGTGATTCAAATCAATTGAGGCAGACGTGGTCCAGATTTTGATGATTCGAATCATGTGTAAAATGGGTTTTGAATCAAATTGTTTTGAAATTTTCTAGTTTGCCTTTGTCCAAAATGATTTGAAATAGGGTTTGTGCTTGATTCTAATCAAACACCTAAATTCCCAATTTTTCAAAATTTTAAGGAGGCTTTGAGATTTTTCTTTTCACCTAACTTGAATTAATACATATATCGCTCTTATTCCATCGATGCATGCAATTGATTAAAATTATCATGATCAAGTTTAAACCCAACCAATGAATTATGCATGCTAAAGAGGAATCATTTCAAAACTTGATTCAGAGAGGTGCAATCATGAAGGAGACTCAATAATCGAAAGTAAATCAAAGATGAAAGCAATAAGACAAGTAACAAAATAATCGTATTAGGGTGCTCCCTCTGAATGTATTAGGGACATGTGTATACGTGCGTTTTCGACGCCATGAGATTTGGTGTACAGAATGATTGTTTCGACAAATGATGACATGGGATAAAACGATTTGGTTGATAAGTGTGGCTCGACGCTTCGACAAAATGGAAGCTTTGATATTTCGACATGATATTTGCAGCTAGAAAAGTACTTTTGACAGACATGGAAAACATTGCAGTATATTGATAATTCGACAAAAAGCCTGAAGGAAGACGTCATTTCGACTTAAAGTGTAAATTTGAATTTAAAGGGTTGCGACGTTTGGCAGAAGACGCGTGGAAGCATCTGGCGAAAAGATGAAAGCCGTTCGTCACAGTTTTAGGATTTAGCCGTTAGTAACAGTTATGTTATTTGTATATAAATAGGGTAGTTGTTATCAAAAAAAAGGTGTGAAGAATTACTTGTACAAAATTCCTGAAAACACTTAAAGTACCCGTGTGAGAGAAAAGAGTCATATTTGGAACATGTATGTGTAAACAAACACCAATTCCTTCAAAGTTTATGTTATAAAGTTTAAAGTTCTTTACAAATCTATTTTATGTTTTCCAGTCATTTATCTTTCTGCACTTTCTCTTTCTCGACACTTTACATTTTGTCAGTTATTTTCCGCCATTTACTTTATCTTGTTAAATTTACATCCACTTAACGTTTTAATCAACATATTTCGACGTAAAACACTTAGAGAACAAAAATGGAAGATATGAAAGTGGTTCTAGACATCTCCAAGACCATCTAGATCTGCACATGTCCTAGGATTTGTGTGGTTGATCCTGCAAGTGACCCAATTCTACAAGTTTTGGTAAACCAGAGGTTGTTCGCCAAAATTCACAGCGAACAAATTGGCACGCCCAGTGGGACAGTGCAGAAATCTAGAAATTTAGATAATAATTAATCAAAGTTTGTTCTTCGTTGTATGAGACTGAGAAGCGGTAAATTAGCCGTATCCGAAGTAGAAATACCTAAAAGAACAAGAGTAAGGAAAATGGCGAACCAGCCAAATAATCCAAACGAATCCATCCCAATATCCAACCCTGCCCCTTCGACAGAAGGCAATATAGGATCGGTCCCTGTGTCAGAGGCTGTACCTTCGTCAACAGGGTCGATGCCAGCGGTTTCGATATCGCAAAGCGCGCCTAGTTCGTCCTTCAGGGCACAACAAATGCCCGTTGGGACACCCCCTCCTGTGGGGAACACTTCTAGGCCTTTTCTAACAAATTTCACCTTGCCTCCGCCTGGTAGGGAACAACCCTTTGGAATGCCAACTTCGGTGATGGCAAATTTACGCAATTCCCCGTTAATATATTCGGATTCAATGGCCAACGTGTCTTCACCCTTACAAGGGTCAGGATATGGTGGAAACATGAGTAGACTGAATCAACAACCACTTTACGTGCCGTCGATAACAAATAATTCGGCGCAAGTAATTAGACAGCAGATGGACGAGAGTAATCATGATATGGTCCAAATGTTGACGCAACAAATGGGAGCGGTGTTTAACCCCCTAATACAAAACACCACCCAAACAAACCAATTATTGGCGGCGCAGATGACGCGCCTTGCTGATTTCTTTGGAGTCCCTCAAACTCGACACAGAGAACGAATGGTTCATAACCCAGCGGTAGCAGTCCAGGAAGAGCCCACGATAAACCAGATGCCGTTGGAAAATCCTCAAACGAACGTCAGAAACCAAGAGGATGTAGTCGAACAGCCTCGTGTCGAAACCCCTATTCCACAAGAGCCTAGAAGGATAGTAATCCAGAGAGGCCAAGACGCGGATGCTGTACTGCAACAACGGATACGGTATAATAATCCGCCTGTCGAAAACAACTTGGCAGCCATGGTCGAAACGATAATGGCACAAAATGGGATGAACATGGGTTTACAAAGGCCTAGTTACGCATCCCCACTATCGGAATATATTCTGCAAGAAGAACTTCCACCAAGGTGGAAAGTACCCAAGTTCACAAAGTTCTCAGGGGACACTAGTGAGTCCACCATAGAACATGTGGCACGTTATCTGATCGAGGCAGGGGAGATAGCCCGTAATGAAAATTTGAAAATAAAATATTTCCCTAGTTCCTTAACAAAAAACGCGTTTACTTGGTTTACATCTTTGCCTGCAAACTCAGTATACACGTGGACCCAATTAGAAAGGTTGTTCCATGAACAATTCTACATGGGACAAACAAAAATAAGTCTGAAAGAATTAGCCAATGTCAAGAGAAAACACTCTGAACCAATAGATGATTATTTAAATAGGTTCAGATTGCTAAAGGCTAGATGTTTCACCCCAGTGCCAGAACATGAGTTGGTCGAAATGGCCGCAGGGGGACTAGACTATTCTATAAGGAAGAAACTAGATACCCAGTATCTGAGGGATATGGCACAATTAGCGGATAGAGTGAGACAGGTCGAAAGGTTAAGGGACGAAAAATTCAGGGCAAATAAGAATAAAAAAGAGAGGGTAGCCTACGTAGGGGTTCGCCAAGATGATGAGTTCGACGAAAACGAACCAAGTAGCTTCGACGAACAAGAGATTGACCTAGCAGAACTAAAGCAAGGGCCACCTTATTCGTGCAAAGTACTAACTCCGTCGAACGGAAACCCAGTCGAAACCAACGATAAGTTCCCCAAAAGGACTTATACGTTCGACATCACCAAATGTGACGAAATCTTCGATCTGTTGGTTAAAGATGGTCAATTAATAAAACCACCAGGCGCTAAAGAACCGCCTATGGAACAACAGAAAAAGAGAGGTTTTTGTAAATACCATAATTTTCTGGGCCATAAGACGTCTCGTTGTTTCCTTTTCAGGGATCTCGTTCAAAATGCTATCCGTGACGGAAGGCTGAAGTTTGGTGACAAACCAAAACAACAGATGAAGATCGATTCGAATCCTATGCAAGCAGTCGAAGCCCACTACGCTGAACCATCCGTCGTGAACATGGTGGAGGCCGAAGTTGCTCCTGATGGCAATTTGGAAATGGTGGAAGCCCCTGGAAGTTTCGACGCAAAGGTCAACATGGTCGAGATTGCTGATGATCTCGCAAGCCAGAAAAGAATAGAAACTGCTGAAGGTTTCGACAAGAAGGACGGTGACAATGCTGTCGAGAATGTGGAGTTTCGACAAGAGGAGAATTGGGACCGCTTGGGACAGCCAAGTGGGAAATATGATTATCTTGTGAAGTACAACGCGCCAGCAAGCTCTCAGATCGACATCAACACAATCCAACCAAGCGGTTGGGGAGATGCTTCTTCAGAAAACAATGAAGAAACAGTCGACGCAATTGAGCATTCTCCTAATACGAAAGAGAGGGTTACTGAAGACCTCGCGATTGAAAACAAGGCTGCTGAAGGCCTTGATTCTAACAAAACGAAGAAAGGTGATATCGCCAACTGCGTCAACACTATGGGGCCTGTCAGTAAAGAAGTCACAAAAATCAAAGCGGAAGCCGCTAACGGTCCTTCGAAGTCCGTGATCAGTGGGATTCTGCGTAGGACAATGGAAGACCCCAGAAGAAATTGGAACAAATGCTGTTGCAAACATGGTCCCAGGACCATATCTTGGTGCTGCTGCCCAGAGAAAGAGGTTGACCAAACACCAAAAGGCGTCGAAGGCGAAGAAGAGAGGCTCATTAGAAAGATGAACGAATTAAGCATCGCCGACGAACGAAATGTTGGGGTAAATATGGTCGAAATATCTCAGAAGGGCCAGGTCGAAGAGGGCGAAGATCGTCGTCGGAAAGAACACCAAAGGCTGGCGTATCCTAGAGAGGAGGAAAACTTAATGGAATTCATCAAGAGGTGCCAAAGGATGAAAACCGAAGTGATGTTGTGTCCACGCTGCAGTGCAGTCTTCGACAGGAAGGTAGCAACCAACCTGGAAGCGGTGGGTAAGACCAAGAGGAAAGAAAATTGGGGAACAGTGAGATATGACCCAAGGAGAAGTGACCACCACCAGTGGAGGCACGGAGAGAGACGCCAGGACACCTATAAACCATCTGACAAAGCAACGGGCGACAAATGGGTTCAACCCATTAGGGACGCTCAGGGGCAGAAGAAATGGGGAAAGTATGAGGTTCAGAGAGGCGCGTCGATGGAGGGCAAGAGGGAAATGGAAAAACACAAGCCAAGACCATACCCTTCAGAGAATTACAAAGGCAAGAATCCCATGTCCAGATCCCAATGGAGGAGGTTCCAGAGGCAGAAGAGGGCAGAAATAGAGATGGCGAAAAAGAACATGAATGGTCCAGACGAAGCAGAATCTAGCAACAATCGGCAGATAAAGAGCAGAAAAGAGACTCCCCTCCAGATCAATCCTAGCAGAGTTGTCGAATCGGTGGCGTCGAAGGAGGAGATGCAGGACGATGATGAAGTAACCGACAGTTTTAACTCTGACTCAGAAGCATCCTTCAACGTGATTTGCAACGTGGTCTCTGTTCTCCCTAGAGACTATGATAGAGTCATGGAGATCGAGGATGAAGGAGACGAAATGGAAGAAGAAACAATGGCACACAAGCCCGTCTGCTACTACGTGATGAACAACGGATGCGTCGAAGAGCAGAACGCTTTCTTCGAAAGACCAGACGACTCCATGAAAGCGCATTTGAAACCTCTGTTTATAAAAGGAAAGGTGGAAAATGTCGGTGTGAATAAGATACTGGTGGATGGGGGAGCGGCAGTGAATTTGATGCCCCACTACATGCTGAAGAAGATTGGAAAAGACGATTCGGACGCGAAGCCTCACAACATGGTGCTGTCGAATTACGAAGGGAAGATAGGAACAACTATGGGAGTCATCCAAGTGAACTTAACTGTGGGAACCATAACAAGGCCTACAATGTTCATAGTCATCGCTTCAAAAGCCAACTACAACCTACTGCTTGGTAGGGAGTGGATTCACGGCGTGGGAGTTGTACCCTCTTCAATGCACCAGCGGATAGCCATATGGAGGCCAGATGGAATCGTCGAAAACATCGAGGCTGACCAAAGCTACTTCATGACCGAGGTGAACACTGTCAACAGCCAAAGCTTCGACAAAAACCTGGCTCATATACCTCCCTGCAGCCCGGCAGAATTCGACTTGAAGACGACAGACAATGCCTATTGCTCCATGTACCTGCATCCAACGCATGGTTTCCAGTGGGATAAAGAAGTGATTGGCGAAACTTACATATGGGGAACCACTCATATAGCGCCGACGGGATGGGGTAGTGAATTTGACGATGACGAGTGAACAATTAGCGATCGAAAAGATTATGGCTTACATAGCCGAAAACAAACTAAAAGAGGCCCTTGAGGCTGAGGTAAAAAATATTGGAACATGGTCTCTGTTCTCCCTAGAGACTATGATAGAGTCATGGAGATCGAGGATGAAGGAGACAAAATGGAAGAAGAAACAATGGCACACAAGCCCGTCTGCTACTACGTGATGAACAACGGATGCGTCGAAGAGCAGAACGCTTTCTTCGAAAGACCAGACGACTCCATGAAAGCGCATTTGAAACCTCTGTTTATAAAAGGAAAGGTGGAAAATGTCGGTGTGAATAAGATACTGGTGGATGGGGGAGCGGCAGTGAATTTGATGCCCCACTACATGCTGAAGAAGATTGGAAAAGACGATTCGGACGCGAAGCCTCACAACATGGTGCTGTCGAATTACGAAGGGAAGATAGGAACAACTATGAGAGTCATCCAAGTGAACTTAACTGTGGGAACCATAACAAGGCCTACAATGTTCATAGTCATCACTTCAAAAGCCAACTACAACCTACTGCTTGGTAGGGAGTGGATTCACGGCGTGGGAGTTGTACCCTCTTCAATGCACCAGCGGATAGCCATATGGAGGCCAGATGGAATCGTCGAAAACATCGAGGCTGACCAAAGCTACTTCATGACCGAGGTGAACACTGTCAACAGCCAAAGCTTCGACAAAAACCTGGCTCATATACCTCCCTGCAGCCCGGCAGAATTCGACTTGAAGACGACAGACAATGCCTATTGCTCCATGTACCTGCATCCAACGCATGGTTTCCAGTGGGATAAAGAAGTGATTGGCGAAACTTACATATGGGGAACCACTCATATAGCGCCGACGGGATGGGGTAGTGAATTTGACGATGACGAGTGAACAATTAGCGATCGAAAAGATTACGGCTTACATAGCCGAAAACAAACTAAAAGAGGCCCTTGAGGCTGAGGTAAAAAATATGGCTGTCGAAGCCAACCAAGAGAACTCCAACAAACAATGTCCCCAAGAAGACGTTGCGGAAGATCATGTCACCAACCAAATGGGCGGATGGCAACACCAAAAGCTTGACGCCATTTACGACGACGAACCTCTAGGGTTCGAAAAATATCCAGTGTCAACTAACGAGAAGATGGTGGCGCAGGATCCTTTAGAAGAAATAAACTTGGGGGTGGGGATAGAGAATAGACCAACCTACATAAGTGCGAAAATGGACCCCCAGTTCAAGGTCGAAATAGTCCAGTTGCTAAAAGAGTTCAAAGACTGCTTCACATGGGATTATGACGAAATGCCTGGTCTTGACAGAAGTCTGGTCGAAATGCAGTTGCCAATAATGGAAGGAAAGAAGCCAGTAAAGCAGACTCCGAGACGCTTCGCACCAGAAATCCTGTCGAAAATAAAAGAAGAGGTCGAAAGACTTCTAAGATGCAAGTTCATCCGCACAACCAGACGGGTGATTTCTTAGGCTTTGTGGTCCATAAGAAGGGGATCGAAATAAACGAAAATAAAGCCAAGGCCATAATGGAAGCGAAAGCGCCATCAACCAAAAAGGGGTTGCAGTCTCTGCTAGGGAAAATCAACTTTCTCAGAAGATTCATCTCCAACCTCAGTGGGAAGACACAAGCTTTCTCTCCTCTACTTCGACTAAAGAAGGAAGACTTCGCATGGGGGCAAGAACAACAAGCGGCTTTCGACAAAATCAAGGAGTACCTGGCTAGTCCCCCAATCCTGATGTCTCCTTGCAGAAAAAGAAATATGAGATTGTATATTTCGGCGTCAGACAAAACATTAGGAAGTTTGTTGTGTCAAGAAGACGAGAATGGCGTCGAAAGAGCCATCTATTATCTCAGTAGAGTCCTAAATGATGCCGAAACTAGATATAACATTATAGAAAAGCTATGCCTATGTGTATATTTCTCTTGTATGAAATTGAAGCATTATATAAAACCTGTCGATGTATATATTTCTTCCCATTTCGACGTAATAAAGTATATGTTATCTAAATCTATTTTACATAGTCGAATTGGAAAGTGGGCTTTAGCTTTAACAGAATACTCCTTGAAATATCTGCCTTTAAAAGCGGTAAAAGGACAAGTGGTCGCTGATTTCATAGCCGACCATTCTATAAACGAAGATGTGGAGTACGTCGAATTAGAACCTTGGAAACTGTACTTCGACGGTTCCAGTCATAAAAATGGAACTGGCGTTGGGATGTTGATTATTTCTCCCGACAGAATTCCAACAAAATTCAAGTACAAAGTTGAAAATCCGTGTTCAAACAATGAAGCAGAATATGAAGCTTTGATCGCTGGACTTGAAATCTTGTTGAAATTGGGGGCAACGAGAGTCGAAATAATGGGTGATTCCGAACTGGTGATAAAGCAGTTGACGAAAGAGTATAAGTGCGTGAAAGAAAATTTAATCATGTACTTTGTAATAGCCAATAGACTTCTCAAGGAGTTCGACAATGTCGTCTTCAGGCACATTCCCAGGGTGGAGAATCAAGAAGCGAACGATCTTGCTCAACTAGCATCCGGATACAAAGTGTCGAAGGAAAAGTTAGAAGAAGCCATTGAAGTTAGAGGAAGAGTCGTATCCACCAAGTTGTCCCCAACAGATCTGGAGTCAATAAGATTAGGATACGGGGACGAAGAAAACTTTGAGATATTCAACATAGATGATTCAAGAATTACAGATTGGAGAAAACCTATCAAGAATTATCTACAAGACCCAAATCAGAAAGCAGAAAGAAAGATAAAATACAGAGCTTTGAGTTACGTACTTTTGGGAAATGAATTGTTCAAAAAGACTGCAGAAGGAGTTTTGTTGAAATGCCTGAGTGAAGACGAAGGCTACATAGCCTTGTCGAATGTACACAGTGGAGCGTGCGACGCACACCAAGCAGGTCACAAAATGAAGTGGCTATTATTTCGACAAGGAATGTATTGGCCAACAATGCTGAAAGACTGTGTCGAATTCGCAAAAGGTTGTCAGGAATGTCAAGTACATGCAGGCATACCCCACGTCCCTGCAAGTGAGTTGCACTCAATTATAAAACCTTGGCCATTCAGAGGATGGGCGTTGGACTTAATCGGGGAGATTCGACCAGCTTCCTCAAAAGGACAAAGGTACATTTTGGTTGGGATAGACTATTTCACAAAATGGACTGAAGCTATACCATTGGCGAATGTGGATCAAGAAGCAGTCATAGACTTTATCCAAAAATACATAATTTACAGATTTGGGATACCTGAGACAATAACAACAGATCAAGGATCTGTGTTCACTGGTAAAAACATGCAGAAATTTGCACAAGAAACAGGTTTTAAGCTCCTTACTTCGACACCTTACTACGCTCAAGCAAATGGGCAAGTTGAAGCAGCCAACAAGGTAGTGATAAACTTGATTAAGAAGCATGTGGGGAAAAAACCTAGAAATTGGCATAAGACTTTGGATCAAGCCTTGTGGGCTTGTCGAACGTCCCCCAAAGAGGCAACGAATTCAACTCCATTCAAGTTGACTTACGGACATGATGCAGTTTTGCCGGTCGAAATATATCTGCAGTCAGTTAGAGTGCAAAGGCATCATGAAATCCCATCAGATACATATTGGAGTATGATGATGGACGAACTAGTTGATTTAGACGAGGAAAGGCTGTGCGCGCTAGACCTAATAAGAAGACAAAAGAAGAGGGTCGAAAGATTTTACAACAAGAAAGTAAGATTCAAGACTTTCTTAATAGGTGACCTTGTGTGGAAAGTAATCCTTCCTATGGATCGAAAGGATAAATTAATGGGAAAGTGGTCTCCTAAATGGGAGGGACCTTTCCAGGTTTTGAGAACATTTTCAAACGGCGCGTACGAAATAGAAGAAATAGAGAAGGATAAGAGAATCCTAAGAATAAATGGCAAGTATTTGAAAAAGTATAAGCCTATATTGCAGGAAGTAAAAGTAGTAACAGAATAAGTGCAAACATAATTGTAATAAGATGGGCCAAATAAAAATGGCATTCAAAAGTTATTACAAAAAAAAGCCTCAAAGGGCTGAGAGTTGCTAAATAAATTCGACTAAAAATTGAAATTGGCAAAAGCATCCTTCAAAGTGGCGAATTTCTGCCTCTGAAACTGGAGTCGATGATCACAAAGACTCTTGTGAGTAGAGAGAGTCTCAATCTCCTGACTAAGTTGCTGGGCTTTTTCTGCATGTCGAATACCCACCCTCAATTCTTCGTCAATCTCGCTCTGCTTGGGTTGCTGTATGGATGCCTTACGTTTCTCCTCTTGAGAGATCTTTTCTTGAAGTGCTGCTATCTGTTTTTTCCATTTTTGGATATTGTCATCACAAGCAGCAACTTCTTTGACATAAGTTTCAGAAAGCTTTTGCAATTTTGAAACCTTGTCAGTCGAAGTCGAAACGGCATCCCATTCAGCAGTTTGAGTTTCAGACTTGGAGGAGATCTGATTGGTGAGATCTCTTTGACGATGGAGATCTGCAGTGGCCAAGTCAATGAGAGTCATCAGCTCCATCACAAAACTTCCAATCTCAGCAGAAGCTTCCAGGACATTCACTTGTTTCAAAATTTTCTTAAGATCAATATGAGCAAGGGAATTCTCGTCCAAGACTTTAAACAAATCGACATCAAGGATTTTCGTTTTAATTTTGGTCAAGATGTTGCCAAGTGATGGTGCTTCAGAAGTTGCCCCAGAAGTGGTCGAACTACTCTGCGAAGAATCCTGAAAATTAAAACGGGTGCTAAGCATGGTTTTCAGATACTCCAAAGGTCTTTGCACTTTGAGATTTTCAAGCTCCTCGCGAGAGAGGCTGGTCGAACCAGTTGATTTGCCACTTCCTTGGGTCCGGTCAGGAGCAGGTGGAGTGTTTCGCGTCGAAGTATGCTCAGCCTCTGTTTATTTTGACTGGTTGTCCCCATCTCTGGCAGCTCCATCTTCAGGGTCATCTTCGACCGCAACCTCCATTTCAATGTCATCACCCTGAGGTGCAATATGTAATCCTGGATGAGGAGGAGATTCATCTTCAGAAGCTTCACCCACTGTAGTGTCGAATTCTGATACGGTTTGCATGTCATGATCACTGGTGGGGATACCTTCCTCTGGGGCTGTTTCCTCCAGAATTTTCTCAGGCGTCCTTTCGACAGCCACTTGTTCCTAAAAATAAATTCCAAGATTTAGAAGAAAAGATGTAGGAAAGGTGAACATATGCTGTCGAAATAATAAAAAAAATTATTACCTCAGGAATTTCAGTATTAAAGCCGGATTTCCCACTCCCCGTATCTTTCGACTGAGGCTTAGCAGGAGGAGTACTGGCTGAATCCTTCCTGATTGGGTTAGCGATGGATCTTTGGGAAGAGACCTTCGTGAGTTTCTTTTTCTTCTGAGGAGGAGGGATTAACTCTGGAGATTCATCACCAGACTCTTCATTAGGGACTTTATCCTCGCCTCTCTCCTCTTCACTCTTCTTCTTTTGGATTATTGAGGGCTTTCGAATTACCTAGTCATGCAGGCCAAAGCCAGTTAGTTTTGAAAAGGGAAGAAAAATAATAAGAAGAGAAAAAGTTTTGTACTTTTGTCGAAGGTTTCTTAGCAGTACTGGGCGACTCTTCGACAACAGCTTTCTTAGCAGGGATCTTCACGGCTAAGGAAAGAAAGAAAATTCAGAAACAAATATAAGAGAGACATGATAAGACAATTAGAATAACAGAAGGAAAAATCATGTTTTTCTGTGAACACCTTCAAGAATGGGATCTTCCACGCGAACGTGTTCTATTCCAATATGAAGGTGCCCTGGATATTCGCCCAGATGATACTTAGTCGGAACCACACGCTCAGCAGGTTTTTGATACTTTTGACGAAGAATTTTCATAAAATCCCCACAAAGGAACCAGTCTGGAAGTGGAAAACTAAACGCCACCCCAAAGTCAGCAGTTGGCAAAGGAGGAAACTTTGGTGGGTGACAACTGAAAGCCAGGTCATAACGCGCTTCTGGTGAAAGATTGGAAGGCAATGACAGTTTTTCAAACTTCTCCGTCAATTTACGTTTTAATTCGGCCGCTGCTTCGCATATGGTTCGACTAAGATCATCAGGTCTATACGCAGTTTCAAAATATTTTTGAAATTTCTGTATTTCCTTAATGTGTCATTGAATACCTTTTTTGGTCCGATCCTGCACAAAAGCGAAAGCATTTGTCAAATGTGTAGCAAAAGCAGCTACGTCGAAAAATTTGTTGGAATAATAATCCTTCCACCATTCATCAAACTCAGGAGTGCATAGGAATAATGGTCGAAAAATAACTGGTCGAATGTCGAGAGAATCATCAGCTAGTTTCTTCGATAGCTCTTTGCCTTCGTCTTCAGTGTGAAGGGAGTTATAAAAGATGATGGATCCTTTCTTGGGAAATATAGGTCGAGGTATTATCTGGATTAGGCCAAACTGTCTAGAAACAAGGTTGGGTTGATAAACTATCAAAGCAATTTGATTTTTAGTGGTGTTACGGTAAGAAAAAAGGAGCCTAGGGGTTAAGAATGATTCCCAAACATTCAGAAATGTATTTTCATCCTTTTGCATCTCCAAAGGCAGTTGTTGGGTAAACCACTTGGGTCCAATCTTTCTATCAGCAAAAGGTGCCATGGTCGAAGTAAATTGATACCTTTTAGCAAACATCATAACATAGCTTTTAAAAGCTTGTCGAAGGCTGATTCCTTCATCAGATGGCGTTATTAGCACTAATCTTGGCCATTCGACAGTCCTATTTTTTACTTCTTCTTCATCTATTTCTGGTGCTACAGGAAGATTGGCTTCAAAGGTGGCATTGAGCCATAATTGCAAGAGCCAGAAAGGTCCTGATAAGTTGATTTTCCCTTGGGTTTTGGTGTTTTTTAAAAAATGTACGCTCTCACTCAGAGATTCATAAAGGTTCGCCAGAATCATTTCGCTCAAGCATAGTTTTGTGCCGGCATGAAGCTGATTGGCTATGGTAATGAATCTCTTAGCAACTTGGAGAGAGCGAGAACAAAACACATATTTGGATAGCCACAGTGTTAGGAAAGCTATATGTTCGACATCTGAAACTTCAGTAGTACTCTTATCGTGATAATAGGACATGAATAAGGAGTAAGGTGCAAGGCTAGTCTCGAAAGCAATGGTATCTTCATTTAAGATAGTAGGGTCGAAATCTATACCATTGGGGTGAAGACCAACAATGGCTGCTGCGTCGAAAAGGGTAGGTGTAACCATCCCACAAGGAAGGTGAAAGGTGTTGTAAGTACTATCCCAAAAGTAGAGAGAAGCCAAAAGCATATTTGGGCAGATATTGGGTCCTACTCTCGACAACTGGATAAGGTCGAAAATGCCTACCTCTTTCCAAAAAGCCCCTTTAACTTTTTCGATTTTATCTAACCAAGATACGTAGTCAGAAGGATCTTTCGACCATGGGCAAGTTCTAAATATCCTGGGATAGTTCAAATAGGCTAAGTCCAACTCTCCAATATCCGTCGAACTCGATGAATCTTTTTGTTCCACAACTTTCTCTTTAGGCTGAGGTTTTCTTCCAGCGCCTATGGGTTTTGTGTGAAAGTAAGAGGGAAAAAATTCTCTTAAGCGCTCTGGTTTAATCTCTGGATTTGGAAGGGGACCTAACATAGCATGACAATTTCCAGAAATAAGAACAGGGATTAGTACCTGAGATTTATAGATGCAGTCTTTTTCTTTCTCATTTGGAGGTTCCGGAACATACTGTTGATATCCAATGGTCATTGGCCCTTTTAAATCGTGCACAGGAGGAAAAGCTGAGTCTTGTTTCTTCTTGGAATGCTTGCTGCTTGAAGGTTTTTGAGGCGCCATTGCTAGAAAAACTTAAGAAGATTTCTCAGAAAATGTGAAAAGGCTTGAGAAATGGGTATGAGGAAAGGAAATCTGAAACGGAAAAGGGTTTAAAGAAAAGGTTTATGGGTATTTATAGGAAGAAGATGTTGAAACGTTTTAGGATGGTAATGATGTTAGTGGGACACGTGGCCATTTCTGATGGGAATGATAGAGAGGTGAAGTTGAAAAGAGACCATGATATGAGGAAATGATGGGAGTAGGCTGTGAACGTGGGCTAGACGTGACATTGTGAAGAAAGTGTAATGATGAACCTGCATTGGAAATTGAGATTATCAGACTTGCATTTAATGAAGATTAAATGACATGGCATCAAAACACTGGTTGACAACAAATGACTGTTTCTCCAGAAAAACAGTCGAAACGTCTTTGCTGGGGGGCAATTTGTATACGTGCGTTTTCGACGCCATGAGATTTGGTGTACAGAATGATTGTTTCGACAAATGATGACATGGGATAAAACGATTTGGTTGATAAGTGTGGCTCGACGCTTCGACAAAATGGAAGCTTTGATATTTCGACATGATATTTGCAGCTAGAAAAGTACTTTTGACAGACATGGAAAACATTGCAGTATATTGATAATTCGACAAAAAGCCTGAAGGAAGACGTCATTTCGACTTAAAGTGTAAATTTGAATTTAAAGGGTTGCGACGTTTGGCAGAAGACGCGTGGAAGCATCTGGCGAAAAGATGAAAGCCGTTCGTCACAGTTTTAGGATTTAGCTGTTAGTAACAGTTATGTTATTTGTATATAAATAGGGTAGTTGTTATCAAAAAAAAGGTGTGAAGAATTACTTGTACAAAATTCCTGAAAACACTCAAAGTACCCGTGTGAGAGAAAAGAGTCATATTTGGAACATGTATGTGTAAACAAACACCAATTCCTTCAAAGTTTATGTTATAAAGTTTAAAGTTCTTTACAAATCTATTTTATGTTTTCCAGTCATTTATCTTTCTGCACTTTCTCTTTCTCGACACTTTACATTTTGTCAGTTATTTTCCGCCATTTACTTTATCTTGTTAAATTTACATCCACTTAACGTTTTAATCAACATATTTCGACGTAAAACACTTAGAGAACAAAAATGGAAGATATGAAAGTGGTTCTAGACATCTCCAAGACCATCTAGATCTGCACATATCCTAGGATTTGTGTGGTTGATCCTGCAAGTGACCCAATTCTACAAGTTTTGGTAAACCAGAGGTTGTTCGCCAAAATTCACAGCGAACAAATTGGCACGCCCAGTGGGACAGTGCAGAAATCTAGAAATTTAGATAATAATTAATCAAAGTTTGTTCTTCGTTGTATGAGACTGAGAAGCGGTAAATTAGCCGTATCCGAAGTAGAAATACCTAAAAGAACAAGAGTAAGGAAAATGGCGAACCAGCCAAATAATCCAAACGAATCCATCCCAGTATCCAACCCTGCCCCTTCGACAGAAGGCAATATAGGATCGGTCCCTGTGTCAGATGCTGGTTTCTCAGTTGCTCATGCTGAGAGGTATACTACTGTTTTGCCATGGAAAGAGACATTCACTTTCATGTACAATCACAACAGCAAAAACGAGACACAGGTTATTGATGTTGTTGATTCTCTCTTAGGTCAAGAATTTCAACAAACTGGGTAAGAACTAAGAACATCTCACTCCATCATGTTCTATGTTTTTTGTTTTGAAAAATTGGCTTATTGTTTATATTTTGTATAGGTTGGTGTATCAGAAATACTGTGACGCAATGAATGATTTAACTAAGGTGCTTTTGGAGCTATTGGCTATTAGTTTGGGTGTGGATCGTAAGCATTATCAAAGCTTTTTCGAAGATGCTGTGTCAATGATGAGATGCAACTTTTATCCACCTTGCAGTGCTAACCTTAGTGGTGCACTTGGAAATGGCCCTCATTGTGATCCAATCTCTCTCACTCTTCTCCTTCAAGATCAAGTTGGAGGGTTAGAAGTTTTTGCTGACAACAAATGGCTTGCTGTTCCACCAAAACCTAACACTTTTGTCATCAACATAGGTGACACTTTCATGGTACGTATTATTATATCAGTGACCATTCAATCAAGATCTGATATGATAATCCAACAAAATGTAAAATTTAAAATGTGATTTGTATTATGTCTCGAATGCGTGAATGTGTGTTCCTTGACTACATGGAACCGGTTCTATATTTTTGTGGATGTAAACTTGATAACTATGTGTTTGTTGTTTGTTCTAGGCATTGACCAATGGATTGTACAAGAGTTGTCTGCATAGGGATTTTGTTAGCAACAAGGTGGAGAGGAAGTCCTTGACTTTCTTTGTGAGTCCAAGAGGAGACAAAACTGTGAGTCCTCCTGATGAGCTTTTGGGAAAAGAAGAGTCAAGAAAATACCCTGATTACAAATGGAATGAACTATATCAGTTTACACAAAAGACTCGAAGAGTTGATGCTCACACACTTGACAGTTTTGTAGCCTGGCGAAGCTCTTCTGATGCATCCAACTGATATTTGATTCTAATGAATAGACAATAAGACTTGTTGTATTAACCATATTTCAGTATGGTTTGTATAATAGTCTATTAATAAATGGTGTACCTTGGTTATAAGTCACCATCTTATATTTTTTTCTCGAGTACTATAGGAAACAGTGGGTTTCAATTTTCATGGTAATCATATTGTATGGATTGTGATGAACACAAAATAAATGAATACGTTTTTCTTAGAATTATGTTATATTTATCAATAATATTTATTATATATTATCTGGAAAAAAATTGAATGAGAAGTGTTTTGGGTCGGGTGGTTGAAAAGGTAAAAGTTCAATCACCACTCCACTGAAATATTAAGGGTACAGAGCAACCCTACCATGGACCTTCATATTGGATCTACACTAAATCCTGATGCGCATCATTGGTTTTCATCAGACGATCTCCCACGTTCCATGTTGAAATGGTAAGGAACGTTCATAATTGTTCATAATTGCCGCACATATATAAATCATCACACGTGATATTTAAGGTACTCTATCTAACCTATAACTCACCGTGATCTTCATTCTCTTACTGAATTGGGCTTTGAAGTGTTAATCTTGAAGACCTACCATGCACCATCGTACCAAGCATTTCTGATTCCCTAGTAGAACAGTGGTGTTGTATGTTGAAATTTACTTTTGATTCCTACAATTTCCGACAATCATATTCCTTCTGATCCAAAGTCACAAATCATAACAACGTTTATGCTTAGACGAAGAAGATGACTTACGATCCAACAGTAGAAAATGTCACAGCTCTTCCAGCATCCAGATTGTATCTTACCTTTGTCGTTGATGCAATCTATATTGGATCTTCTGGAAATTCATTCAAATCATTAGCATCAATCGAAAAACGAAATGAACATAGACATATTCTAGGGTTTTGAGACCATAAAAAGGTGGATGGAATTCCTAATGTGATGTTTCCACTAGTTGTAATCAATGTCATACCCAATACTTAGTATTGGGGATCCTCGTAATGAATGAAGTTCATGCGACCTAATGTACCTCAGGGTATTCATGAAGTTAGGACTGCGCGTAAAAGATTTGAAGCCATGTGAAGGCGGTAACATTCTAGCGTTCATTGATTCCTCAACCCATCCATGTGGAACCATAGATCTATTAATCTCGGTCGGGGAAGGCAAAAACAAGAGAATTAAGAAACTATGCTTCCATATCATTCCTTGCGAAAGCATCTCCAACCTAATCCTAGGAAGGTCGTTTTTGGCGATAAAATATGCAGTGACCTCCACTGCCCACTTGAAGATGAAATATAACAAGTCAGGTGAGCCAGCCGTCATTGCTGTTGTTTTACATGGAGTTCGCCTTATACACAAAATGGTATTGAAGAATCCACTGACAACCGCCATCACTGTTGAAAAGGTGGAAGAATGCCCATGAAACAGTTGGCGTGCTCGATCTTGACGTGCGAGAAGACGAAACCTCTCAAGATGATCAAGTTAGTACGTTAGAAGGAGCCAAGACTAATTCCAGAAGGAGAGTTTGAAACCGTCCAACTGAAAGATAACCCAACACGGTTGGTCCGTAATGACGTTGAATTTCCTCTTACAATGAAGAAGAGGCTCGTCGAATGTCTCAGAGTCAATGCTATTCTTTTCGTAATCTCACCTGGCGAGATGTCAGGCATATATTTGGGCGTAACGTGCCATCAGTTGAATATCGATCCTTCCTCTGGTATTTGGCCTAGCCGAGAAGTCGTGAGTCCCCGGAGAAAGGTAAAACAACCATGAAGAAGGTTCAGGGTTGTTTACTGGTATTTTAGTAAACAATAATAAGTTTGGTTCATTTAAGATATTAAACTAAAAAAATCTCGATGACAGATTTGTGTATGGATGTTTTGAGAAAAGTCTGTATGTTTAGTATACGACTACTCCCTTACTCAGGTGCTACCTTCGGACAGGTACATTCCTGAATGGTAGTTTAGTATACGACTACTCCCTTTCTCAGGTGCTACCTTCGGACAGGTACATTCCTGAATGGTAGTCTAGTATACGGCTACTCCCTTTCTCAGGTGCTACCTTCGGACAGGTACATTCCTGAATGGTAGTCTGGTATACGGCTACTCCCTTACTCAGGTGCTACCTTCGGACAGGTGCATTCCTGAATGGTAGTTTAGTATACGACTACTCCCTTTCTCAGGTGCTACCTTTGGACAGGTACATTCCTGAATGGTAGTCTAGTATGCGGCTACTCCCTTTCTCAGGTGCTACCTTCGGACAGGTACATTCCTGAATGGTAGTCTAGTATACGACTACTCCCTTTTCAGCAGCTTCAGCCTAACGTACGGCCCATTCTGCAACTCAGAGACGATCTAGCATACGATCCATTCTGATCTTTCATCCCCATCAAAGTCACCCGCCTAACAAACACCTCACTCTGGTATCCAGACACGGTCTAACATACGATCCATGCTGATCCCATATCCCCAGCAGTATATAGCATACTCTGACTCCCCAGCGAAGTCGACGGCATAATGGATGACTCACCATACGGTCGGATGTATGACCCGATGTGACACCCATGTCTCTAGATATCGTCTAACATACGACACCATCTGGAAATCTCTTCGGCAAGTTTCTTGGATGGCATCTCTAAGCCCATCTCCGTCAAGACTGATGGACAAGCGCAAATTTTCGGGGCATTCTAGTGTTCAATAATCTTTCACCTCCAGACCACGAACGGCACATGCCATTCTACTCTCTCGGTTCGAGAATATTGAACAGGGGCAGCTGTCATACCCCAAAATTTGCCCGTTGGCATTACAAAGCATTTTCCAAGACCCTCTGACTTGTTCTGCAAGGCACTGATATCAAATGCCCACTCACAACAGGCCCAATCCACAGGCGGCCCAAAACAGCTGGCTCGCTAGGCGAGCACCTCCTTCGCCTAGCGAACATTGCATCATGTCACTCGCCCAGCGAAGCGTTGGACCCAGGAAAAAGCCCAGACCTAGTTTGCTCGCTAGGCGAGCAATTCCTTCGCCTAGCGAAGCTTGCGAAAGTTTGAGATTTTTGGACCTCATTTTAAGCCCATTAGGTCACCATTACCACTACTATAAATACATGCTCCTCTGCCACGAAAAAACAGACAGAGACGGACGAAGACGGACGGAAACACGCATCCAGAGGGAGAAACACAGAAACCCTGCTGATCCAAAGAGTTCAGAAGGCGGAAACCCTGAAGGCCGCTTACCCGCTCCGAAGCTACCGTCGCCCAACTCAATCCGGCTCGCCAATTCAAGGTTGCAACTCGATTTGCAAACAGGTTTGCATCACTATTATCGCTTTAGTTTCTTACTTGGCATATGATTTAGGATTCTTAATCGGCATGTGATCATCACTTTAGGTTCTTATTTTGCATGTGGTACCGCTTTAGTGTCTTAATTTGCATGTGATGTCGTTTTGTGCTCTCATTTGGCATATGGTACCACTTCATGTTCTTACTTTGTGGAGGATATTATAATTGAATTCATAAACATTTTGAAGTTTTGCATGAGAATTTAAATGTGCTTGAATATTGTGAAACTGAACCATATAATTATGTGTTGGATGCCATAAGCCATGCTGCAGGTTGAGGTCATAATGTTCTCAAATTTCAAACCCGTGGCCGCTCGCTAGCTCATCGCTAGGCGAGCCCGCAGCGAGCCTTCGCTGAGCCTTCGCTAGGCGAAGCAGAGGCGACCGGACCAGGGGCTGCTTTGCCTTTTTGCTGCCCATTTCATGTTTACCTGATGATGATTCTGCATTATTTGGCTTAAATTTCTGACTGTTATATTTATTTTATGGGGCAATTTCCAATTGTATTTTGCCTCAATGCTCTAATCCGTGTGTTGCATGATGTAAAGGCCAGCATACTTCCAAAGAAATAACCGGCTAGGCATGCCGCTTTAGGTGTGGACATTCTTGAGGAGATGGCTTTTGGATGACCTAAGTTAATATGGAGATTCATCTTGAATCACCAAGCTTGATTTTTAATGTATTGATTTCATTGATTTCCGGTGGACCTAATTACCTAACTGATTACGGCTATTTAATTAATTGTTAAAATCCGGACTTTAAATAAATGATATCGGATCTCTCTTTATTACCCCACGATTACAATATTACGGTCATGTCCCGCGAATATGGGGATATCCTTAGCAAAGACCCTTCGGTTAAATCATCATAGTCCCTCGGATGTTGCCTTCGGAAATACGACTTTGTCCCTCGATGACCCTTCGGTGTAGCCTACGGTTAAATGATGATAGTCCCTTCGAATGCTAAGGTATCCTCACAACTGTTGCCTTCAATGACCAATCGATGACCCTACGATGACCCTTCTACATCCCAAGGATAAAACTACTTACTTCTCAATAGTAAGGACAGTTTTACCCTCATAAGGATAGGAAATGCCCGGAAAGACCTCGGACAGGTATAACCTTAATTGCTCATTCATAACCAAAAAATATACTTTTCACCTCACACCTTTCAAATATCTTTTTGGAAAATCACCACTTAGCATACATCCGCACTAGGATCACTGCCGAGTTATATTTTTCTAAACTAGTTTCTAAATTAAAACGAGATAACCACTTTGTATACATTCATGCAAGAATCATTACAAAGTTAAATTCTCATTTTGCAAAACATTTTTCACACCTTTCTCAACCACCTTTTTCAAACTAGAAAACATAAATGATTGAGCAATTAAGAGCCCATGGATAACCATGGATACAAAGGGTGCTAATACCTTCCCTTTGTATAAAGTACCTCCCGAACCTAAGAATTTAAAATTAAGGTCTTTCCTGTTCTTTTCCACCTTTCCTTATGGGATAAAAGAAAAGTCGGTGGCGACTCTTGCTAACCGCGACATTGCGATTAAAAATCCAATAAAAGTCAGTTCACCGTATGACAGAACTGGCGACTCTGCTGGGGACTACAAAGAGAGGTCCATCTTAAAAAAAAAAATCATTTATGTTTTATTATTCCTTCTTTTAAGGGGGCTTTGAGTGAAAGATCCTACACCCGGATCTAGTGTACCTTAGGTAAGTAGCAATAGATCATCGCGACTATCCGGCGTATACTGGAATGGTCAAAATGATAGCTACGGTTAATGTGACACTTTGGTTGTGCTGATGGTCCTCATGTTATTTGAGGAAAAATTTGGCTTCCGCGTGGTGTCATCAAAGCATTAACCAGACCTTTAGAACCCTAATTGACTCATCCTAGCCTTTAGAAAGTAGTGAGATAACTGGCTTCGGTTCCGACTGAGGTTGGTTGATACTCGATACTACACTCTTTGAGATTGGACTTTAGGGAAGCTTCGGTCAACCACTTGGTGTTGCACTGAAGTGGACCTAAAGAAAGGTCGATGATCTGAGATCCTTCTAGAACCCGGTTACTATTCTAGGACAGGTTGAACCAACCAAACTTCAGTGGGGAGGGTATTTACCTATGGAACTCATGCAAGCCTTAAAACCTAGGATTGATTGTTGTGTGACATGTCTTTGCTTGCATAACATCATAACATCATAACATCATGGCATTATACTAACCATTTCAAGGACTTAGGAATTTAGCTTTGCTCCGTTAAACAGGTTATGGCTTCCAGGAAGACTATCCGGATCAATCTTGTAACGATCTCTCCTCAACTCAAGGATTTGGTGTTAGAACTCCCCGATCATGCTCAGTTCAACAAGAAACATGGTCATCTTCTCAACTTAGTTACCACTGGTTTCAAAGAAGATATGATGAGAGTCCTATTCCAGTTCTTCGATCCTAAGCATCATTGCTTCACTTTCCCAGATTATCAGTTGGTACCCACATTGGAAGAGTTTTCCAAGCTGCTTGGGATACCTATCCTCGATCAAGTACCCTTCAGCGGTTTAGAAAAGATGCCAAAGGCCGAAGAAGTTGCCGCAGCTTTACGCATGACAAAGTCTGACATTGAAACTAATTGGGTAACAAGAAGTGGAATTAAAGGTTTACTTGCCAAATTTCTGATAAATAAGGCCCGAGAATTCCTAAAAGTTATGAATGTCCATGCTTTTGAAGATGTTCTAGCATTGCTAATCTATGGTTTGGTGCTATTCCCTAATCCGGACCAATTCATAGATGTGAATGCTATTAAGATATTCCTCACTCATAACCCTGTGCCTACCTTGCTTGGAGATGTCTTGCATTCCCTTCACACTCGCACTATGAAGAAGCAAGGGACTCTCATGTGCTGCGTACCTTTGTTGTCTAGGTGGTTTATTTCGCACCTTCCTCAATCAATCTTGAAGAATGATCAAAATCTGAAATGGTCCCAAAGGATAATGGCACTCTCCCATTCAGACATCCGGTGGTGTTCTAACCTCAGAGAAAATGTTATCATCATCGACCGTTGTGGAGAATTCCCTAATGTACCACTCATGGGGATAAGAGGAGGTCTTACTTATAATCCTGCCTTAGCCTTACGTCAGTTTGGGCATGCTCGAAGAGATGGTCCCCATGAAATGATTATTCAAGGTACAGTGTTTGACTACGACAATGACTCTCAAGGTCTCCGCCAAAAGTTTGTACGAGCTTGGGGCATGGTGAAAAGAAGCAATTTAGGAAAGAAAAATTCTATTCCTATGGAGCCTTATCTCAGATGGGTGCGCGCCAGAGCTCGCGAGCTTGTCATGCCATATCTTGCAGTCGGGCCATTGATTGTTGAATCAGAGGTCGAAGGAGTTACTTCCCAGATCATTCCTTATCCAGATATGCCTACTGATGTTGAGGAATTGAAAAGATCCTGGACTCAGTTGAGGGAAGAGAGAGATACTTTCGAAGCTCAGTTCAAGGTAGAAAGGAAGAAAGTGCTAGAGCTCACCAGTCAGCTTAATGAGGAACGAAGACTCAATGCATATCTTCGCCCGAAAAGAAGTCGCCCCTGGGAGACTTGAGCTTTCATTGTATTTTACTATTATTCCTTTTGTAATGAACATTGATCAAAAAAGAGTAGCAATAAAACATTTCTCTCTTATGGGGGATTTATGCCAAGTTAAATTCCAAAAGTCCTTGAAAACATTTCATACATTGCATCGCATAACATAACATCGCATAACAGGTGTTCTAAAGGACCGTATTCTCACGGTCTGCCTCTTAAACAGAAAAATGGATCTCGAACAGACTGTCAAAGATCTCCAGACTCAGAATGCTCAATTCAAGGAGATGATGCTAAGCTTGTCCAAGGGGCAGGAAGAGCTGAAGGCTCTTTTGGCTGAAAAGAAGAAGGACAAGAAAGCTGTGAGCTTCATTAACCCGGGCAGAAGGCGTAAAGGACAGGCTACGGGAATCAAATTTGGAATCCCGAATGGCCCGGAAGAGGGGGCGGAAAATGATTCAGAGGAGGAGAATGTTGATTTCTCTAACCCTGAGGATGATGATGAGGAGTATGAAAATGAACAGTACTCTCCAAGAAATGATAAGTACAAATTGCTGGAAGAACGCATGCTAGCCATGGAGGGTCAGAAGACACCTGGTCTGGATTTCGAAAGTTTGGGTCTGGTCTCCGATGTGACCATTCCTCGCAAATTCAAAATCCCCACTTTCACTAAGTACGATGGTGCGTCTTGTCCTCAGATGCATCTAAGGGCTTATGTGAGAAAGATCCAGCCGCATACCACTGATAAGAAACTGTGGATCCATTTCTTCCAAGAGAGTATCTGGCACTCAGTTGGAATGGTATTATCAGCTCGAGAGCTCTGACATCCGCACCTGGACTGATTTAGCAACGGCTTTCTACAAGCAGTACCAGTACAATTCTGAATTAGCACCTACTCGGCTGCAGTTGCAGAATATGGCCATGGGATCTAAAGAAAGTTTCAAAGAGTATGCCCAGAAATGGAGAGATTTGGCCGGCAGGGTCAAACCCCCTATGACTGACCGAGAATTAGTAGACTTGTTCATGGGTACCCTGACTGGCCCATTCTACAGCCACCTACTGGGGAGTTCTTCATCAGGTTTCACTGAACTTATACTGACAGGTGAACGGGTGGAGAGCGGCATTCGAAGTAGAAAATTACAGGCCGCTACTTCTACAAGCAGTAAAAAGTCCTACCATGGGAAGAACGAATCGAATGCTGTGTATGGTCACAAGAATCATAATAAGAAAATCGGTGACCATGCCATTGAAGCGGTGACGATCGCAGCCCCGCCAGCTCAAAACTTCCAGCAAAGACAAGACAGACCAAGAAGGCAGTTTACCAAGCTCAATATGACTTTAGCACAAGCACTGCAAAGTATGCTGAAGGTAAACCTAATCACCCTCAGAGGTCCTCCTGCAAATGTCAATACTGCTTCGCCTCGTTACAATCCCGATGCCAGGTGTGCATATCACTCCGATAGCCCCGGGCATGATACAAATGATTGTTGGCTGTTGAAGAACAAGATTCAGGACATGATCGATGCTGGGGAAATTGAGTTCGAGCCTCCGGAGACTCCTAATGTCATCAATGCACCTATGCCTAATCATGACAAGGCTGTTAATGCTCTCAATGACGATTCTCTCATCACTACTGTAGCGGACTTAACATCTCCTCTCCCGATCATAAAGCGGAATTTATTACAAGCTGGTTTATTTCCAGGTTGTACTGAAGATTGCAATCTCTGCACACTTTGGCCCGAGGACTGTTTGAAATTGAAAAATGGCATTCAACGGTTGATGGACGACCGTACAATTCTCTTTGAAAGGGTTTCTAAAACGGAAAACCCTATTGAAGAAATATCTATGATTGCAAGGTCCAAAGTTCCGGTTAAGATTACCGCTCCCAGGGTACCTGTGAAGATCATTGCTGAGCCCAAGGTAGTTCCCCTGATCATTACTGCCCCTGGCCCAATACCGTACTCCTCAAGCAAGGCCATTCCGTGGAATTATGGAGGTGAGGTTTATATCCATGGCGTAAAGCAAGTTGGTGATTCTGCTAATCCTAATGACATCGTTGGGACTAGTAAAATTACTCGAAGCGGTAGGATCTTCTCTCCAGAGATCTCACCCCCAGCTTCTGAGACTCGAGGAAAGGAACCAGTCAATCCCTCTCAGTCAGAGACACCGGTCGAAGATACTACTGAAGACGTTGCCAAACGAGAAATGGAAGAAGTGTTGAAAATCATTCGCAAGAGTGACTTTGATGTTGTAGAGCAGTTGGGGCATACCCCATCTAAGATCTCAATGTTATCATTGCTGTTATCTTCTGAATCTCATGCCAATGCGTTGATAAAATTCTTGAAGACTGCTCATGTGCCTCAGGAAACATCTGTCGATCAGTTCGAACATTATGTGGCTCACTTGGCTGTTGACAATGGCCTAGGATTTTCCGACGCTGATCTGACACCAGCGGGAAAGAACCATAATAAGGCCCTGCATATCTCCATTGAGTGTAAAGGGATCACCCTGTCTCATGTGCCGATCGATAATGGCTCTTCTTTGAATGTGTTACCGAAAGCCGTGCTCGAGAAACTTGACTGCAAGAGCGTTGAACTGAAGCCTAGTGACATTGTGGTGCGGGCTTACGATGGTGCAAAGAGTGTTGTCCACGGTGAAGTTGTTCTCCCTATCAAGATAGGACCTCAAGTCTTCAATACTACCTTTCATGTAATGAACATTCGCCCCGCCTATTCCTGCTTGCTGGGACGCCCTTGGATTCATGGGGCAGGTGCTGTAGCTTCGTCTCTCCATCAAAAGCTGAGATATCCAACAGAGGGAAAGATTGTCACTGTGTGTGGGGAAGAAGAATACATTGTCAGCAGTGTGCATACCTTCAGATATGTCGAGATAGATGGTGAATTCTTCGAGACTCCGTCTCAGTCATTTGAAGTGGTTCCTCCGCCCAGTCCTGTCCTTAAGCCAACTCCCCTTGTGCCCAAGGTTGTTCGTGCTCCCCCTGCTATGATTTCTCTGAAAGATGCTCAAGCTGTGGTTGAAGATGGTGGCTGTACTGGCTGGGGTCAACTGATCAACGTACCATACAAGTCTGATAAGTCTGGTCTGGGATTTAACTCTGAAAAGATGGTCAAAGATCAAATCAATGCTGTAGAAGATGCTGACAGTGATTGCGACCTGGATAGTTGGATCTACCCATTAATTGGCGACGGACTCAATAATTGGAAGGCTGAAGACACTATCCCGATCTCCTTTAGTCAGGAGTAATTGTTATTGTCTATTTAGCATTGCAAATTTTAATTGAACTTCTTAAAGCATTGTGTCTATACCCGGGGCACAATAGCTAATTTGTTAAGGGTTTTGTCATTTCATAAGCATATTTTCATATTCAATAAATCAATGGACATTTTCGCATTCAAATGTTGCGCTCTTTATTTTTCCTGTCGTCTTTCAAACAAGCTATGCTTTCTTACACACACTCACGTAACAAATTGCAGATCCGTACTCACTCTGGATCCTATTGATAATAATTCCGCTACTGTTCATTATGACTTTGAAAATCCAATCTACCAAGCCGAAGATGGAAGTGAGGAAGATTGTGAAGTCCCTGGAGAGCTTGCCAGATTGTTATTGCAAGAGGAAAGGACTATACAGCCGCATGAAGAGTCCCTCGAAATTGTAAATCTGGGTACTGAGGTAGACAGAAGAGAAGTCAAAATAGGAGCAGGATTGGAAAGCAGTGTCAAGGAAAGATTGATTCGGATGTTACATGACTATGTGGAGGTTTTCGCTTGGTCTTATGAAGACATGCCCGGGTTGGATACTGATATAGTGGTGCATCGGCTGCCTACGAAGGAAGACTGCCGTCCTGTCAAGCAAAAGGTTCGCCGCATGCGTCCTGAAATGTCTGAGAAAATCAAAGCCGAGGTTATAAAACAATTCAATGCCGGTTTCTTAGCTGTTACTTCTTATCCTCAATGGGTTGCTAATGTGGTGCCAGTGCCAAAGAAAGATGGTAAGGTGCGAATGTGCGTGGATTACAGAGATTTGAATAAAGCGAGTCCCAAAGATGACTTTCCACTCCCACACATTGATGTTCTGGTAGATAACACCGCTCAACACAAATTATTCTCATTCATGGATGGTTTCTCAGGTTACAATCAGATTAAGATGGCACCTGAGGACATGGAGAAAACCACGTTTGTGACGCAATGGGGCACTTTCTGTTACAAAGTAATGCCGTTCGGTCTAAAGAACGCCGGGGCAACATACCAGCGTGCTATGGTGGTTTTGTTCCATGACATGATTCATCATGAGGTAGAAGTATATGTGGATGACATGATAGCTAGATCTCATACTGAAGAAGAACATCTCGATCATTTATACAAACTGTTCGAGAGGTTGAAGAAGTACAAGTTGAGATTGAATCCGAATAAATGCACCTTTGGGGTAAGATCCGGTAAACTCTTGGGCTTTATTGTCAATGGTAAAGGAATTGAGGTTGACCCAGCTAAAGTAAGAGCTATTCAAGAAATGCCAGTTCCCCGTACGGAGAAGGAGGTCAGAGGTTTCTTGGGACGCTTGAACTACATTGCCCGATTTATCTCCCACTTGACCGCCACTTGCAAACCCATCTTCAAATTACTGAGGAAGAATCAAGAGATGATATGGAATGACGAATGCCAAGAAGCTTTTAACAAAATCAAGAACTACCTCCAGGAACCTCCGATTCTGATACCACCAGTTGAAGGAAGACCTCTAATCATGTATTTGACCGTGTTAGAAAATTCAATGGGGTGCGTGTTGGGGCAACATGACGAGTCTGGTCGAAAAGAGCATGCCATATACTACCTTAGCAAAAAGTTTACCGACTGTGAAACAAGATACTCACTGCTCGAGAGAACTTGCTGTGCTTTGGCCTGGGCTGCTCGCCGACTAAGACAGTATATGTTGAATCATACCACTTTGTTGATTTCTAGGATGGATCCCATCAAATACATGTTCGAGAAGCCTGCCCTCTCCGGAAGAATAGCGAGATGGCAGGTGATCTTAACAGAGTATGATATCCAGTACACTACCCAGAAAGCAATCAAAGGAAGCGTGCTGGCTGATCATTTGGCTCATCAAGCGGTGGATGATTACCAATCTATGAATTTTGAGTTCCCAGATGAGGATGTCATGGTTGTTGCTGATAATGAAAAACCTAAACCAGATGAAGGACCCGAATGGGGATCCCGATGGACTATGGTTTTTGATGGATCTTCTAATGCATTGGGCCATGGTGTTGGGGTTGTACTCATTTCTCCTGGAGGTTACCATACGCCTCTCACTGCTAGACTATGTTTTCATTGTACCAACAATATGGCTGAGTATGAAGCGTGTATTTTTGGACTCAAAGCTGCTATAGATTGGCGAATCAAGTTTTTGAGTGTGTACGGAGATTCGGCCTTGGTAATCAGTCAGATCAAAGGGGAATGGGATACTAAACATCCAAATCTCATCCCTTATCGAGAGCAGGTGATGACATTAATCCCATACTTTGAAGAAATAGCATTTGAACATATTCCACGAGAGGAGAACCAGCTGGCAGACGCATTAGCTACCATGTCATCTATGTTCAGAGTCAGATGGGGCAGCGAAGCTCCCATGATTACCATTGGACGACTAGATGAACCGGCATACTGTTATGAACTTAACACTGAGGGAGTACGGGAAAAACCTTGGTTCCACGACGTAAAAAGATACTTAGAAGCTCAGGAATACCCTGAAGGGGCATCCATCAATGACAGAAAATTCCTGAGGAAGTTCTCCGCTAAATTCTTTCTGAGTAATGGAGTGTTATACAAACGTAATCATGACTCGACTCTGCTTCGCTGTGTGGATAGAAAGGAAGCAGAAAGGATTATGGAAGACATGCATGATGGTATTTTTGGGACTCATTCTAATGGACATACAATGGCCAAGAAGATTCTGAGATCAGGGTATTATTGGTCTACCATGGAAACTGATTGCCACCATCACTCCAGAACCTGCCACAAGTGCCAGATCTATGCGGATAAAGTACATATGCCCCCTGCTCCATTGAACGTGTTAACAGCTCCTTGGCCCTTTGCAATGTGGGGCATCGATATGATTGGAGAGATTAAACCCACGGCTTCTAATGGACATCGCTTCATTCTTGTCGCTATTGATTACTTTACGAAGTGGGTAGAGGCAGCCTCATTCGCTTCTGTCACCAAGAATGTGGTGGCACGGTTCGTCAAGAATAGCCTTATTTGTCGGTATGGCATCCCTGAAAGGATTATCACTGACAATGGTACTAATTTGAACAACAAGATGATTACTGAACTCTGCACGCAGTTCAAAATTAAACACCATAACTCCTCTCCGTACCGGCCAAAGATGAATGGCGCCGTGGAGGCTGCTAATAAGAACATCAAGAGGATCATACAAAAGATGACAATAACGTACAAAGACTGGCATGAGATGTTACCATTTGCTCTCCATGGTTATCGCACTTCAGTACGCACTTCGACAGGGGCAACTCCTTTCTCTTTAGTCTACGGAGCGGAAGCTGTTTTACCGGTGGAAGTCCAGATTCCCTCTCTGAGAATCATGAAAGAGGCGGGCTTAGACGAAGATGAATGGATTCAGACTCGGCTCGACCAAATAAACTTGATTGATGAGAAGAGACTTGCGGCTGTTTGTCACGGGCAGATATACCAGAAGCGCATGACCCAAGCATTTAACAAAAAGGTCAAGAGACAGGTGTATCAGGTAGGCGACTTGGTGATCAAGCGTATCACTCTACCACAAGGGGACCCCAGAGGCAAGTGGACTCCCACATACGAAGGGCCATTTGTGGTTAAGAAGGTATTCTCCGGTGGAGCCATGATACTTGCTACAATGGATGGCGAGGACTTCCCGCATCCTGTGAACGCGGACATAGTTAAAAAATACTACGCATAAAAGAGACCCGCTAGGTCGACGTACCTAGGCAAAAGTAAGGGCATCCCGGCGAACCAAAAGGGTTCGGGCAAAAGTTAGGGATAAATATATAAAGACGTATACCCGGCAAGTCGAAAACCTGAAAAGGCGGCTTGGGCAAAAAGGGGTATCCCGGTGGACTGAAAACCTGAAGAGGCGGTCCAGGCAAAAATTAGGGATTAAAGCGTATGACTATGTCCCGTTCTCTGCCACCTTCACCCAAGTTCAAGGGGCTGAACAAGCCAATCACCTCTATCCGACAGCAGGAGATGAGATGCTTGAAGACATAATGACAGTAATGGAGTCAAAATCAATAGGGCTTATTCTGCATAGCTTTCTCTTTGTTTTCTTGACAATTTCCTCTTACTAGGATTTCTGTCTCCTTGTACACAAATTGCCTGTTTATAGGCCCTCTTTCAAAATCAATACAATTTCATTTCCAAAAAGATGCTTTTGTTTTTACCTTTTCTGTTTTGTTTGCGTAAACGTCCATTAATTTAACTTGAATTGACTTATGCACTTGAATATGACCCATGTTTACAAAAATGCATGCCTAAAATAGCAATAGCAATTACTACACGACTTCAGGATCGAGGAGAAGGTCTAACCACGCTTCCCAAGGAGGCTGTTACTAATTCGATTCCCCGACAACGCCAATTATTCCCCAGAAGAGGTCGGCATCGCCCTACCGAAAGGTCATCCCTTCTATCCCCAGCCAGGCCCCGTTGGACAGAACCCGAATCCCCAGCTAAGGAAGGGCCATCAATACCAATGTCTCCGACCAGCAGACCGGGATCTATCTCCCCAGTAGTGTCCCCTGGAAGAACGTTTCAGACGCATAGTGCATTCATTACATCATTTCACATCACATACCTACATACAATTTTCATTCCGCATCATATGCATTACATCATTTCATAACATATACATGCACACAATGCTCGCATTTATTCCAGACGCATAATTCACTCATTACATCATTTCACAGCACACGCACGCATACAACATTTGCATCTCATGCATCATGACATGGCATGAAGCTAACTTTATTTTTCAGGTTAACTATCCTCTTGATACAATCAACACAAAGGTCCATTCAGACGGACATCTGTATCAATTACATTCAGGATTCAACTACACCTTTCAAATATACTCCATGTCAACATTCATTCTGACATTCTCCCAACGGTGGCATCTCTAAGCCCACCCCAGGTATTCGCTGCAAATACAACAAACAGTATCAGATACAACCTAACGTATGGTTCACTCTGATTCAGCCCAACATATGACTCTTTCACGGTCTAACGTACGACCCATTTGGACCTCCAGCTCAGATACGATCTAGCGTACGATCCCTTCTGATCTTCAACAACTCAAGTATGGTTTACTGGACGACCAAGTTAAACCTTCATTTTCTCAGGTGCTACCTTTGGACAGGTACATTCCTGAATGGTAGTCGAGTATACGGCTACTCCCTTTCTCAGGTGCTACCTTCGGACAGGTACATTCCTGAATGGTAGTTTAGTATACGACTACTCCCTTTCTCAGGTGCTACCTTCGGAAAGGTACATTCCTGAATGGTAGTCTAGTATACGGCTACTCCCTTACTCAGGTGCTACCTTCGGACAGGTACATTCCTGAATGGTAGTTTAGTATACGACTACTCCCTTTCTCAGGTGCTACCTTCGGACAGGTACATTCCTGAATGGTAGTCTAGTATACGGCTACTCCCTTTCTCAGGTGCTACCTTCGGACAGGTACATTCCTGAATGGTAGTCTGGTATACGGCTACTCCCTTACTCAGGTGCTACCTTCGGACAGGTGCATTCCTGAATGGTAGTTTAGTATACGACTACTCCCTTTCTCAGGTGCTACCTTTGGACAGGTACATTCCTGAATGGTAGTCTAGTATGCGGCTACTCCCTTTCTCAGGTGCTACCTTCGGACAGGTACATTCCTGAATGGTAGTCTAGTATACGACTACTCCCTTTTCAGCAGCTTCAGCCTAACGTACGGCCCATTCTGCAACTCAGAGACGATCTAGCATACGATCCATTCTGATCTTTCATCCCCATCAAAGTCACCCGCCTAACAAACACCTCACTCTGGTATCCAGACACGGTCTAACATACGATCCATGCTGATCCCATATCCCCAGCAGTATATAGCATACTCTGACTCCCCAGCGAAGTCGACGGCATAATGGATGACTCACCATACGGTCGGATGTATGACCCGATGTGACACCCATGTCTCTAGATATCGTCTAACATACGACACCATCTGGAAATCTCTTCGGCAAGTTTCTTGGATGGCATCTCTAAGCCCATCTCCGTCAAGACTGATGGACAAGCGCAAATTTTCGGGGCATTCTAGTGTTCAATAATCTTTCACCTCCAGACCACGAACGGCACATGCCATTCTACTCTCTCGGTTCGAGAATATTGAACAGGGGCAGCTGTCATACCCCAAAATTTGCCCGTTGGCATTACAAAGCATTTTCCAAGACCCTCTGACTTGTTCTGCAAGGCACTGATATCAAATGCCCACTCACAACAGGCCCAATCCACAGGCGGCCCAAAACAGCTGGCTCGCTAGGCGAGCACCTCCTTCGCCTAGCGAACATTGCATCATGTCACTCGCCCAGCGAAGCGTTGGACCCAGGAAAAAGCCCAGACCTAGTTTGCTCGCTAGGCGAGCAATTCCTTCGCCTAGCGAAGCTTGCGAAAGTTTGAGATTTTTGGACCTCATTTTAAGCCCATTAGGTCACCATTACCACTACTATAAATACATGCTCCTCTGCCACGAAAAAACAGACAGAGACGGACGAAGACGGACGGAAACACGCATCCAGAGGGAGAAACACAGAAACCCTGCTGATCCAAAGAGTTCAGAAGGCGGAAACCCTGAAGGCCGCTTACCCGCTCCGAAGCTACCGTCGCCCAACTCAATCCGGCTCGCCAATTCAAGGTTGCAACTCGATTTGCAAACAGGTTTGCATCACTATTATCGCTTTAGTTTCTTACTTGGCATATGATTTAGGATTCTTAATCGGCATGTGATCATCACTTTAGGTTCTTATTTTGCATGTGGTACCGCTTTAGTGTCTTAATTTGCATGTGATGTCGTTTTGTGCTCTCATTTGGCATATGGTACCACTTCATGTTCTTACTTTGTGGAGGATATTATAATTGAATTCATAAACATTTTGAAGTTTTGCATGAGAATTTAAATGTGCTTGAATATTGTGAAACTGAACCATATAATTATGTGTTGGATGCCATAAGCCATGCTGCAGGTTGAGGTCATAATGTTCTCAAATTTCAAACCCGTGGCCGCTCGCTAGCTCATCGCTAGGCGAGCCCGCAGCGAGCCTTCGCTGAGCCTTCGCTAGGCGAAGCAGAGGCGACCGGACCAGGGGCTGCTTTGCCTTTTTGCTGCCCATTTCATGTTTACCTGATGATGATTCTGCATTATTTGGCTTAAATTTCTGACTGTTATATTTATTTTATGGGGCAATTTCCAATTGTATTTTGCCTCAATGCTCTAATCCGTGTGTTGCATGATGTAAAGGCCAGCATACTTCCAAAGAAATAACCGGCTAGGTATGCCGCTTTAGGTGTGGACATTCTTGAGGAGATGGCTTTTGGATGACCTAAGTTAATATGGAGATTCATCTTGAATCACCAAGCTTGATTTTTAATGTATTGATTTCATTGATTTCCGGTGGACCTAATTACCTAACTGATTACGGCTATTTAATTAATTGTTAAAATCCGGACTTTAAATAAATGATATCGGATCTCTCTTTATTACCCCACGATTACAATATTACGGTCATGTCCCGCGAATATGGGGATATCCTTAGCAAAGACCCTTCGGTTAAATCATCATAGTCCCTCGGATGTTGCCTTCGGAAATACGACTTTGTCCCTCGATGACCCTTCGGTGTAGCCTACGGTTAAATGATGATAGTCCCTTCGAATGCTAAGGTATCCTCACAACTGTTGCCTTCAATGACCAATCGATGACCCTACGATGACCCTTCTACATCCCAAGGATAAAACTACTTACTTCTCAATAGTAAGGACAGTTTTACCCTCATAAGGATAGGAAATGCCCGGAAAGACCTCGGACAGGTATAACCTTAATTGCTCATTCATAACCAAAAAATATACTTTTCACCTCACACCTTTCAAATATCTTTTTGGAAAATCACCACTTAGCATACATCCGCACTAGGATCACTGCCGAGTTATATTTTTCTAAACTAGTTTCTAAATTAAAACGAGATAACCACTTTGTATACATTCATGCAAGAATCATTACAAAGTTAAATTCTCATTTTGCAAAACATTTTTCACACCTTTCTCAACCACCTTTTTCAAACTAGAAAACATAAATGATTGAGCAATTAAGAGCCCATGGATAACCATGGATACAAAGGGTGCTAATACCTTCCCTTTGTATAAAGTACCTCCCGAACCTAAGAATTTAAAATTAAGGTCTTTCCTGTTCTTTTCCACCTTTCCTTATGGGATAAAAGAAAAGTCGGTGGCGACTCTTGCTAACCGCGACATTGCGATTAAAAATCCAATAAAAGTCAGTTCACCATATGACAGGTGGTTTTGTCTAAATTTTTGAGAACTCAAGAACAACGTGAAGAAAATTGAAATGTGCTGAAAAATATGAAAAATATATAGCAAAATAGTGTTAGTGAAAAAATAATATATAGCAAATAAAACTAAAAATGTCAACAAGCTGACTTTTAGTGTCAACGTATTCAGGGCATGAAGAGTCTAAGACTTCCAAATCGCTACAAATTTTATGGAAGGGATCCGATGATAATGACTTTGTAAAAATGTCAATAAGCTGACTTTTAGTGTCAATGTATTCAAAACCAACATCCTTTTTTCCACATGATCTCTAAGAAAATGTTGTTGGATCTCAATGTGTTTGGTCCATGAATGAAGTACCAGATTCTTAGTGAGGCTTATTGCACTATTACTATCACATTTAATCGGAACACATCCAAATTTTAAATCATAGTATAGTAATTATTTCTTTAGTCATAAAACTTGTACACAACAACTACCATCGGCTACATATTCAAATTTGGTGGTAGATAACTCAACGATATGCTGCTTCTTACTGTGCCAAGAAACTAAACAACTTCCAAATAAGTGACAGGTATCACTAGTGCTTTTTCTATCCGACTTGTACCCCGCAAAATCATAATCATAAAAACCTACTAAGCTATAAGCACTACCTTTAGGACACCTAAAATCGTGATGAGAGGTTCCGTTAAGATACCTCAAAATATAATTTACGATCTTAAAGTAGAATCCTTAGGTGATGCTTGATATTTATCAGACATGCACACACTAAACATGATATATGGCCTATTTACGGTTAAATAGAGTAAGGATCTGATTATACCCTGGTTACATCGAAATCCACTCCTCTTTCATCTTTGTCAATAAGCATATTTCAGACCATGGGTGTTGAGATACTCTTCGAATCTTTCATATCGGACTTCTTGATAAGCTCTAAGCAATATTTAATTTGACTTATGAAATTGTCTTCTTCAGCTTACTTGATTTGCAATCCTAGGAGGTATGTCAACTCTCCCATAAGTGACATCCCAAATTCTCTCTACATAAAAATTACAAATTCTCGACAAAGAAATTCATTTGTAGATCCAAAAATAATATCATCTACATAAATTTGAACTAAGAGAATATATTATTCCTTAAATATCAAGAAATATTAGTTTCAAGAATGTGCCTCATTTAATCAATTACGAATCTCTCGTTATTACGATCTGAATCAAATCGAAGTTGAAGATGAAAGAATTTCGATGCAAGAACTTTTGAACTTTCAAAATAGAGGAAATTAATTTTTCACATAATCACAATGTTGATTATGATACTCACTATGATTCGTTACATGAGAAATGATCACAAAAAGGTTTTATGTGTGCTTGAGAATAAGCACTAAAAATGGCTGAAAAAGTCAGTTAGATTCGAATCAAGAGCATTTCATGATTTGAGTCAATTGAACAAGTGAAGTGGAGTAAAAGAAAAACAAAGTTTTTTTACCAATTTTTCAGTTGATTTGAATCAAGAGGAAAATGTGATTCAAATCAAACACCCCGCGATTCGAATCAAACTATTGAGCTAACTGAATAAATGTGGAAAAATTGCATGATTCGAATCATGTGTAAAGTGTGATTCAAATCAATTGAGGCAGACGTGGTCCAGATTTTGATGATTCGAATCATGTGTAAAATGGGTTTTGAATCAAATTGTTTTGAAATTTTCTAGTTTGCCTTTGTCCAAAATGATTTGAAATAGGATTTGTGCTTGATTCTAATCAAACACCTAAATTCCCAATTTTTCAAAATTTTAAGGAGGCTTTGAGATTTTTCTTTTCACCTAACTTGAATTAATACATATATCGCTCTTATTCCATCGATGCATGCAATTGATTAAAATTATCATGATCAAGTTTAAACCCAACCAATGAATTATGCATGCTAAAGAGGAATCATTTCAAAACTTGATTCAGAGAGATGCAATCATGAAGGAGACTCAATAATCGAAAGTAAATCAAAGATGAAAGCAATAAGACAAGTAACAAAATAATCGTATTAGGGTGCTCCCTCTGAATGTATTAGGGACATGCAACTACATAGGCTCCAACCATAGAAGAATCACAACTTGGAAGACAATTATGGACAACCTAATAAGGAAACTCTCAACCGACATTTTTTGTTAATTGGTGGCAGGGTCACTCGCATAAAAATGGTTGTGAAAGGGATCACAAAGATCCAAATAGAGTTTCTTTGGCATGGCTCTGTTGAAAAGAAAGGGTTTTTTTGGATAAAATGGAATGAAACATGTAGATCAAAGAAAGATTGAGGTTTAAGGATCAAAAGTGTGGAGGCCTTCAATTTGTCACTAATGTGTGAATGAAGATGAAAGTGCCTAATAGATAAAGATGCAATTTGTAGAGGAATAATAAAGCATAGGTATGGGAGGCTAGAAACCATAATTTTTTTTGGGGTGGGGTGGGGTGGGGTGGGGGAGAGGTTGTTGTTGCATAGAGACAACAAGAAGGATTCAATGTGTTGGATGAACCTTATAGGATTGTGTAGGCAAGATGGATTGGTTAATGATTGGTACAATAATGGTATATCATGTAGACTTGGCATAGGTAACACAATTATATTTTTAGAAGCATCAATGGTTAGGGGCATAACCTCTAATGGTAGATGAGAGCACATGTGGAAGAAAAGTGGATATGGAATCTTCATATTTCTAGGGTCAGTATCCAACCAGCATCAAAGGAAGAGGTGGATGAATTACACATGATTATAGGCAACTATGAACCAAGAAATAGGCTCGAGGAAATATATATATGTGGAAGCGTGATTATTAAGGAGGCTACTCAGTTAGTGCAAGGCACAAACAAATTATGATTCAAGAAGGTGCAGAACAGTGGACCATGACATGAAGAAGGCATTACATAAGTTGTGGCAAACCAAAATACCGTTAAAGATACAAATTTTTGGTTGGAGATTGTTGTTAAAAATAGATTATCAACAAGAGACCAACTTTCCAAAAGGGGAATTCTTCAAGGTGAGCAACATAAAGTTTGTTTATACTACTTTAGGGAGAAAGAAGATTTATCTCATTTGATATTCAAATGTGTTTTATCAACCAAATTTGGGACAACATCTTGAAGTGGATAGATGTGGAAGTAGGGCAAAAAAGCGAGGGGATACCACACCTCAATTGGTTCTCAAGATATATGCAAAGAAATGTGCCAAAATAAAAAAACTCTTGTAATTTAGTTTGTAACGTGTTTGACCATTTAGATGAAGAGGAACATCATATTATTCAAAGGAGAAATTTGTGATATAGGAGTAGTCACAAAATAATATCAAACTAGTTTCTTGGTATTGGCATGTAATTGGGTTGAAGTTTAACGGTAGTACAAACTATTATGATTGGTGCAAACATCTTTGGATTCACTCCAACTAACCTAAATCTATATCTGTATATGGGTGGAGTGCCCCTTTACTCACTTAATATACTCTTGCTTTTAAAAATAAATAAATTGCAGTTGTTGAAATTGAAAGTGTGTCTCTGAATTAAATTTTCCCTCGATTCTTTATCCAAACTGAGGTAATATACTATTCATTTTTAATTAAAAATTAAAATAAAATATGAGTACCTAAGTGATTGAATTTTACTTTGGTGAAATTCTTGACTAAGATAAAATTTTGTTAAAAAATTTATTATTTATTGTAGTGTAATTTAATATATTTTATGAAATTATATAGAAAAAAATTACTCTCTCCATCCCACAATGAATAATTCAGTTGATTATTTCACACATATTAAGAAAAATGGATAAATGAAACATAAAAAAAACGGAATTTTGCTCACTGAAAAACATGTCCCAACCTTTAACATTTAATATGAGAATTTGCAAAGTAACGAAACACTCGGTAAAAACGTTAGTCGCAACTATTTATTGGGTAAAATTCACGCCACAACCTTGCTTAGTGAAATTCACACAGCAACATTGCTGAATGAAATTCACGCCACACAGTGTGTTGGTCTGATGTTGATGGGGTGATATTCAAGCCGCAACTAGCAAAGTATAATTCATGTAGCAACTTTTATAATATATCATTTGCAGGGTATTTTCCCTCTCGCATATAACAATTGATTAAATAAATAAAATTATATTATTATTTATAACAATATTAATATAATAACAAATAATTTGTAGGCAATAATATTTAAATTAAATAAAAATATTAAAATGCATAATTAATTAAAAATATTAAAATTTAAAAATAATTAAAAAGATTTAAACTCAAAATTAAAAAGATCTAAATAGAGATTAATTACTATACATTGTCAGTGTAAAAAGTTTTACACCGTCGGTTAATCACCATCACCCGTTTGTATTACTTTATAGATTTTTAAAATAAAAGTCAAACTTCTTTTAATATCCAACGTCTATAATTAATTGATGGTGTAAAACCCTTTTACACTAACAGTGTATTTCAATTAATCTCATCTAGAGATTATACAAATTAAAATTATAAATAGTTAATAAAACTTAAAAATTAATCTTCTTCAGATACATTTTCTTCCTTATTCTCATTTACTTCCTCTCATTGGGAGGTGAATAAAGTATTAAATTTATTATTATTTATTTATTTATTTTGAGTTGTAGAATGAATAACATCTCACAAGAGTTTTTTTTGCGAGATGATAAATATTTATCAAAATTTTACAGTAAAATCACAATTTTCTTATAGTGGAAGAGAGAATGATGTTTTTAACAAAATATTTATTAATAAATATTGAGAGTGATACAAATAACTTTAATTAATTGGAAGAGAAAAAAAATTAACTTACATTGCCCTCATTTTAAAACATTTTTTAATTTCAATTAGATTATTGATTGTAGGAGGGAGGGAGAACTACTGTTAATCTAAAGATATCTATTATTTTAGAGTATAGTAGATTTGGATGTTATTATTATCGATGATAATTTAAATTTTAATATTATTCATACTTAGAGATATTGACGATTTAAGATAGAAATTAAACATAAGATAGAAATTGATTAGAAAGAAAAATGATAAGTACTAAATTTATAAGATAAAATCACTTCACTAAATATTCAATAATTCATAAATTTTAAATGTATTATAGTTTCCTCCTCTGAATAATTTTTATTTCACTACATATTCAATGTTTTATAGATAGATAGAAATGATAGAAATGACTATGCCATAAATTATTGAATATATGGTAGAATGATTTATGACCATACGTTATTTGACTATATATTCAACAATTTGACTGGAATAATTTATAAGGCATTTGACTACATTGAATATATAATCAAATAAATATTATTTTATATTTAATTCACATGCAAAATAAGAATATTTAATATGGAAATTATTATTATTATTCTAATTATTATTATTACTATTATTGTTAATATTATTATTATTATTATTATATAATTATTTAAATACTATGTTTATTAAATATAACAGATTGAGTAAAAAAAAACATATAATTATATAATATAAAAATTATTATTAAAAACGGTAATATTAATGAAAATTTTGCAAAGGTTCTAGATGAAATATAAATTTATTCTTTAAAGTTACAATATCAAATTCTGAATATCACGAAAATTCATTTTTTATATATCGATGACACTATTTAAAAAATATTATTTTAAAAAATATCATATTATTTAAATTTTAATAAGAAGTTTCATTAAAAATATTTTAGTTTAAACCTAGTGGACTATTTTAGAAATAATTTTAAAAATATAATTTTAAATAAATTATTACTATTACATTAATTCCTTTTTATAAAAACGAAACATGTTTTAGGTACATTGTTTCCGATCTATATATAAAGTAACATTTTAGTTTTCTAAATTCATAGAATTCTATAAAATTTTCTGATTACATTGATTGAATTGAAGCGCACTTTTATAAAAAAAATTATTACTTTTGAATACATTCTTTTTTAGATAACTTTTTTTGAATGAAAATTGTATTTATATATGTTGCTTTTGTGCATTAACAATACTCATCAAAAACTGTTTTTCTTCAAATCAACCTCTCCTAATTTCAAACCCAAATGGCACCAATTGCTACTACTATTTCTCCAATTGAAAATGAGTTCAAAAGCGTTATTGACTTCAAATCACTTAACAAGGAAGCAAATGTCCCAAAAGAATTCATTTGGTCATCTGAGGATTTGCTGGAAACCAGCCAAGGAGATCTTGATGTGCCAATCATTGATTTAGGAGTCATATCCAATGGTGATGCTGCTGCTTTGGAAGCTGCTGCAAAGGTTGTGAGAGAGGCATGCATGAAGCATGGCTTTTTCCAAGTCACCAATCATGGAGTTGATCAAAAACTGATAGATGCTACTAATCAAGAATTTGTGTCCCTTTTTGAACTTCCTTTGAATAGGAAGGCTAATGCTTATAAGGCTCCATGGGGTTACTCATGTGCTCATGCATCTAGGTACTCTACTAGTTTGCCATGGAAAGAGACATTTACTTTCCAATACAAACACTATGATCAATCTCAGACACAAATTGTTGATTTCTTCACTTCTGTCTTAGGTGATGACCACCAACATGCTGGGTAAGAATCACTCATTTATTTGCCCTATTTTTATTATCCTCAGTTTCTTATGATATTTCACCGGACTCTAACAGATTCATTGACCTATTTTTTTTTCTTCTTAATTGGAATAGATTGGTTCTCCAAAACTATTGTGATGCCATGAAGAAGCTATCTGAAGTTATTTTGGAGTTATTGGCCATTAGTTTGGGTGTGGATAGATTGTTCTACAAGAAGTTTTTTGAAGATGCTGAAACAATGATGAGGTGCAACTCTTATCCACCTTGCAGTGGCATCCAAGCTGGAACCCTTGGCACTGGTCCTCATTGTGATCCCACTTCAATCACCATTCTTTTTCAGAATCTTGAAGGTCTAGAAGTTTTTGTCGACGACAAATGGCTCGGCGTTCGTCCTCAACCTAATACCTTTGTCATTAACATAGGTGACACTTTTAAGGTATGCACACTAACCACTAATTCCGATTTCTCGTTTGAACTTTTTCATTTAAGACTCAGGGTCCGCACAAACTAGGGTTTTAGGCGAGGTTTTAAATAACAGTCACAGTTGTGATTTTGATCGGATATCCAACTTTCTTACTAACTATATAACTCTTGTATAAACTTGTTAATGATTTATTTTTGGTTGACTTAGGCCCTGACTAATGGAGTATACAAGAGTTGTCTCCATAGGGTATTGGCTAATAAGGAGAAGGACAGAAAGACTCTGGCATTCTTTATAAATCCAAAATCAGACAAAATTGTGAGAGCACCAGACAACATCTTGGGAAGACAAGAGCCAAGGAAATATCCTGATTTCACATGGTCACAACTTTTCGAGTTTACACAAAAAAAGCATCGAGCCGATCCCAACACTCTTCCAGATTTCGTCGCTGAGATCAATTCCAACGAATCAAACTTCGGAGTTTGATGCTCAATAAAATTGTTTTTCTTATAATAATAACTGCTACAATTGTTGTTAGTCTTTTTTTCTATGTATGCATTTATGTATTGAATGTACAACCTAAAATCATGTATTAACATACATATGGTTGGTGTAGTTCATATGAGAATCCTCTTTACTCAAATAATATGAACAATAATTAAGCTTTCTATCACTTAGTCTAATTTTTTTTCTTTTGCAATTTATCATTTTCCTGATCAATCTTACATGACAATCACAAATAAAAAACTCAAGAAAATTTATTTTGAAAAGTGACACAAATTATTACATGCATGCATGCAGATATAAATATATATTCTTATAGGTATATATTATAAAAATAACTCTTCATCTAAAATTACAATATATATTGTTGTATCCAAAAGAGAAGAAGAAGAAGAAAAAGCCAAACCTAAAATTAGTTTGGTCTTACTCATTCATACCAATGGCCTATGGAATCGATCTGATCTTGCGGCCGTAACTGTTTTTGAATTGAATTAGACGAGAAAGGTAACGGAAACGGTTGATCGTTGGCGACATAAGAAGGTTGAGTAATGAGATTTGTTGAAGTATATACACTATTATTGAAATGTTGATTATTTAATTCATCTTGATTATGTTGTTGATGTTGTTGTTGATGTAGCCTTTGTTCAGATCTTTGTTGTTTAGGAACATTAACTTTCTCACCTTCAATATCTCTATATTTTTGAAGATAGGATTTTAAAGGTTCCACATAATCTTCAAACCCTAAAGTTGTAATAGCCCAAATAATATCATCACCATTGATGGTTTTTCTCTTTTCTCTTTGACATTTATCCGAGGCTTCGCCGGTGACGAAACTTATGAACTCCGAAACACATTCTTGAACTGTTTCTTTTGCGTCCTTTGAGATTTTTCCGTTTGCTGGAATCACTTTTTTCATTATTCTACCAACGTTTGCTATGGGAAGAAAACGGTCTTGTTCTTTATTGGTTGTAGTGTTATTGTTATTGTTGTTGATTGTTTTTAAACATTGAGGTTCAGGAATTTCTGTGGTGAATCCATTTGGCAAAGTAGGATGAGTTTCATCATCCATTGGAAGTGATATTAATTTTAATGAGCAATTAGATTATTATTAAATTTATATTTTACATAATTGTATAGATAGATAAACTGAAAGTGAGGCATAAAAATAGGCAAGTAAGGAGGACCCTCAGACTCGCTCTTACTTGATGTAACTGGCAGGACCTAATCCAATTCCAACTTAGATAACACTATTATTGACATTACAAAATGTTGTTTCTTTACTCTTTGTAATTATTATCATTATTATTTTGGTGAACAAAATGTTGTTGTAAACACATATTGGTGAACAAATTCAATTAGAAAAAATAAATGTTTGATTAGGTAGTGCTAACAAAATCTTACTTTGACAACCAAAATGATCTTTAACTTTGGCAAATATAATATTATTAAAAATAAGTTAATAATTTGTACAATAGAGAAACAACCAACAATAATAAAGAGCACTTCTCAAACTAAATCAACAAACACACCAAAACCCTTCACCTACTCCACTGAAAAAGAAAAGAAACTATAAAACCAAAAACAAACAATGGCAAGTCGGGCAAATAATAGAGGCCATTAAGTGATTAGCCGATAAGTTTTCATCACAAAAAATAATTTTATTATAGAGATTCTAAATAATTCAGATCACAAAATGCCAGATCGAAACTAAACCTAAGGTCGCCTTAAAAAAACCTCGAACAAATTTAAAACTATCCTCATGAGAGGCGGAGGCATTCTCATCCACTTAAGAACATTCAACCAAATAGACAAGACAACCTTACAGTGAACAAACAAATGACCTGTCGATTCCACCTCCGCATGACACAAAGCAAACCATGGACCACAAAGAGAAGGAATAATAAGATGCCTCAAAAGGTTATGGCTCATCTGTAACCTATCTCATAAATCTTGCCAAGAAAACACTACCACTTTGGGGGCGTCCAACTTTTCCAAATTCTAGCCAACCCCTAAACTACTCGCTCATCCCTACCCTCAATCCCACCATTAATACTAACCAACATATAATAAGAATACCTCACCGAGAAACCACGAAAAGGATTAGATTCTAGACCTAGTCATCCTCCCAATAAATGTTAACCACACTGGAAATAAAACCCTCCATCTCCCCTAAGAGGCCCTCCTCCCAAACCTGTAAGGAACGCCTCCACCTAAACTTCAAAACCAAAACATCATCAACCCACTCCCACCATCTTACCCACAAAGTCTTATGCTATGAAACAAGAAACAACATCTCAAATGAGACACTTAACATACCAAATCTAACCCATACGTCATGCCCAAAACTAGTCCTCATACCATCCCCCACAACTTTTGTAAAAGAGGAGGCACTCCAATCCCCGGGTTCCTCAGGTTTAGCCCCGAAAAGAAAAACATAATTCCACCAACAGAAGGTTGTAGACAATCTCACAACCCTCCACCCTAAAGAGACCATAAATCATGAAGGTCTTACCTAGAAAACATCAAATTCCTCTACAAAGAAAGATGATCAACAACGAGCCTCACCCTCCACTTACTAAGAAGAGGCAAATTTACTAATCTCAAATCATTAACCCCCAGTTCCCCTAAAATTTTATCTTTACAAACATATTTTCACTTCACTCACGATACCTTGACCCCACCTTTAGAACCACCAGAGATAATATTGTTGCAAACCAACTAGCTTCTTCCAAATCTGCACATGCATTTTCATGAAAGAAAGAATATTGGAATCACATTCAAAACTGAATTCAAAAGAGTAACCCTCACACTAATACTCACAAACCTATTCCTTCAGGTCTGCAACCTACTAGAAATCAATCTCACTAGAGGCTCCCATGTACACTCCCTCTTTTGATTCACATCCACGGAAGCCCTAAGTACTTAAAGGGGATTGATTCGACTATGTAATGTAAGAACTCATTAGCTCTATCCATAAAGGAATTCACCACATTATCCCCCCCCCCAAAGGTGACTCTTAGACAAATTCATTATAAAACCCGATGCAAGATCAAAACTTCAAAGAATAACTTAATTGTGAAAAGTTTATCATCAGTTGGCTCCCCTACCAGAACTTTGGCAGCATACTGAAGATGGGAAACATTAAGTTCGTTCGAACTAGCACTAAACCCCTAGAAAACTCCCACTTACACCACATTGTTTTACTAAGCACTGAGACCCTCCACCACCAGAAGAAAAGGAAATGACATCAGTGGGTCCCCCTACTTAAGACCACGCTGGATATTAATCTCCTATATCGGGTAAACATTAACTAAAATAGAGAGATTTCTTTTGGAAACACACACTCTAATTAACCCCTCCACTTGACATCAAACCCAAACCTCTTAATCATATAATCGAGAAATGACCAGCTAACTAAATCGTAAGACTTCTCAATATCCACTTTAACAATTAAACTCTATCTTTTATACTTCCTAGAAAAGTTAATTACCTCATTCAGAGCCATCACACCAGCCACATGTTGTCTACCCTTAACAAAAGTTAATTTCTCCAGGGAGATAATCTTACCCATCACCCCAGCGAGCCTCGCCACCAAAATCTTAGCAACCAGCTTATACATTGAGTCAAGCAGAGAGATGGGCCTAAAGTAACCCAACTCCAAGGGAGACTCGACCGTATGAATTGGCGCAAAAAGGTAAGACAACAAACTCCTCAAAAGCACTGCATCTATACCTATAGATAAAGGGGATACAACTATTTGGAGTGGCCTGTTTTTCTTCCGATTTTACCCTTAAAATTTTGAACTTTTTAATATTCTCAAAATGTATTGGTCAATTTTTTTTAAATTCTCACGTGGATATGAATTAATATAATCCACACATACCACTACATGATAACTCTCCAACTTCAACTGTCTTTTGTCAAAAATCAAATCCAAATCACCCTTCCATTGGAAAATTTGAACGTCCATATCATCACTTACCATATAACAATCCATCCTCTTCCATCAACATAATACAACATAACAACCTGCATCTTTTTTTTCTTTTTTTTCTTCATCTGTCACCTTCATCAATAAACCATACCAACACATTACATTTTCTACGTATCACCATCATCTCCTTATTTCTCCATGGAAACTCCATGAACAACAACTCATAATACTCTTTCCTCTTCACCACATAAGCAACCCCATGCAAAATCCGCATGAACCCGCCTCTCTTCTACAAGCAACAACAACCATGTAACAACACAACTCACTTCTCACCATAACATAAACCTTCATCTCTCACGTGAACCACCACCAACAACGACCCTGCGAACATTCACAATTTACGTTTCTTTCATTTCCTCCGATGACGGCAACAACCAAAAGCAACGTTGAACTTCTGACATCACCGTTGATACATCCAACGGCAAGCCCTCACAATTGAACCGTCATGCCAGAAACTTCTTAAAGGTACGCAAAACTCTAACTTCTATTTATTACTTCTTTGCTTTATGTGTTTCGAAAGTAACACTGGAGTTTTCGTTACGATCCATTCATTTTTTAATGATGGAGTAAGTTAATTTGTTCTCATTGTCACTACTTTTGAGTTAACGTTGTGAAACCTTACTTTTTATGAATTTGTTTTAAAAAATATGGTTATTTTAAAAGAAACAACAAAGCCATCCAAACAACATTAGCATGAAGAGAAGTTGTTGCAGAGAAAGTTCCAGTAGTTGTATTAGTAGTAAGAACAAGAACAAGAACCATCCAATCATCCTCTGAATTAAGTCCAACTCCATTGTACTTTGAATTATTAAGAAACTTTGCATAGATATCATTACGAGTGTAATTAGACAACACAACAATTGGTTCCAATTTAGGCACACAAACAGGTAGAATGACTCCATCTGTTGTAGTGTTAACGTTAATATCACATTTATCAACATCTCTTAACAAATTGGGAATTCTTAGGTTTCCACCAGGACCAGAAGTTGGGTAGTATTGAGTCACTTTTTCACATGGTGTGTCTTGTATTTCTTCAGCAACTTCATCAACTAAACAACTTGCCTTGTCATTTTTATTCAATGGTGCAAGATTCTTTGTTTGTCTGTAGTTGTTGATTCCCTTCAGTATACTGTCCACTTTGTCTAATCAAACAAATTAAGAGTATTCATGTATAAGAAAATCATTATCAATAGTAAACAACTCTTTGTTATGAAATCAAGTCAAGCAAAACTATATTGGATTATCAATAGATTAATGTAAAGAGCTTTCATTAAGCAAAACTAAAATTTAAATTTCATTTCATCCACACAAGAGACAATATATACTATGAAATCTATTATTTTTATCCATGCAAAATTACCAAAATTTTTACATTAGTCATGCAAATTTTGTCCTTATTGTTTTGTTTTACAATTAAGACTAAAAAGCAAAAAATAGTTTATTTGCAGAAATCAACAACATATTTAAATTTATAGTATATTTGGAATTGTGTGGTGTTCTTATAAAAACCCTCAAAATTTAATGCAGAAACATAAAAAAGATGCATGACTCAATTGAAGTTACTGACACAATTTAAATTTTGTAGAAAAGTAACCAAAAGAGATACAGAAAACCTTAAAATGTAAGGGAATAGAAAGTATTAGAGAGAAGAAAAGCACTTTTATAGTGAGCTGGATTGGAAAGGAAAAGGAAAGCCCATAGAGATGCAAGAAGTGGGAGATTAAGATTGAAGCAAGCCATAGTGAGTAGTTGTGTTCTAAAGGGAAAATATGTTTTGAAGAATTAATAAGATAAACTTGAGAAAAGTGTAAACTCTAAAGAGATAAAGTAAAAATGGAGCCTAAGTAGTGACAGGTATAAGTTCTTCTTTCCCATGTGGCTGACATGCAAGTAATAATTTAAACCCATTGACAGGTATAAGTGCAGATTTTGTAGACACATAACCAATTACAATGTGACTAGAACTTGTTGCATACATTGACCATTTAATATACAGACATAAACACCACACACCACCAACAAAAATAAGAAATGACAGGTATAAAAATACAAACGAATATAATTTCAAAATATTTGTATAATCAACTTTGTGATATGTCCTTTCATATTTGTTTAGCATTCCATTTTGATTGTACTCTCTTATATAATAATATTTTTAAAACTTTAATTTTAAGGTAAATTATTTATCAAGTTAAATTAGTATATAGTATGAAAATAATTACCAAGTACACAATTTTTAAAATTATATTATGTTATTTATTTAAAAAGAAACTAAAGGTAAATTATGCCATTTATATATATATATATATATATATATATATATATATATATATATATATATATATATATATATATATATATATATATATATATATATATATATATATATATATGTATAGATAACTTATAACGTGCATAATTAATTTTATTTAGTATATGATATGTAGTAATTGAAGAAGAAAATTTATGTCAAATCATCTTCTAATGATATATCAGTTTTTGATCAATTGTTTCTGCAGAGGATTTGATATAGTTCCCAGTTGGCTGTTACATTAACAAAATGAAAAATAATACCCGTCAAATATCAAGTCAACAACAAAGGTCAAGAAGGGCCGAAAATGAAAGGAAGAGGAGACAAAATATGAGCAACGAGCAGAGAAAAACCATTTGTCGAGACGACATGAAAATTATAGGCGACGGGAAGGGCAACAAAGACAAGCTCAAACATCTCTCCCTATAAGCAGTTAGTCGAGAGTTCCATTTCAAAATTTTACAAATATGACTATTCCAAGATCACACTTTCAAGGAACTCATGACAGTGAAGTCGGACCAAATAGAATTACACATGTTAATGATGTTGCACTTGGTTGGTGATGATCAATATATACATTATGTATTACATTGTATAATTTTGTTCGCTTTCGTCACATCTCATTTTATGTATTTAAACCCGCAAATCGTAATTGCACATCACCTAATCAACGAAACAACATAAGTCAATCTGATACAGGTATAAGAGATATTGTTCTAAGTATGCGAGTAGTAACTTTTACACACACACACACACACACACACACACACACACACACACACACACACACACACACACACACACACACACACATATATATATATATATATATATATATATATATATATATATATATATATATATATATATATATATATTAATTATTACTTTTGTATCAGATGATATGAATGTTGATGAAGCTTTGGAGGATGCAGCATCCATATGTTAACGTGGATGCCAGAGAAAATGATGCATTATCATGTCGTCTTCAAGGTATGTTCATAAACATTTTGTGTCAAATAAATGTAGCTTTTACTCAAGTGACAAAAAATTTAAAATCATGCAATATTAAAATATTCTAATTGAGGCATCTTGCGTACATTTTTTATTTGTATTTTAGATTTTAGATAATATTTAGTAATCAATATCAAACTCCTGCCTGTAGAATCAGGACATACTTTTTGATCAAAGCACAATATTGCTCGAAGTTTCAAATATAATATGATGATGGCAAAATCCCGGTTACCTCATCCAATTAATTACCTGTAGACACTGCAATGCAAGATTGTTTCATCATGAATCATGTGACACATGTTGTACTAGTGGAAATATGTCATTTTCACGAGTTAATGCTCCTATAGAATTGCGACAATTATTTTTGGATGGTTTAGCTGAAGGAAAACATTTTAGGCAACATATTCGAAGTTATAACCATGTGCTCTCATTCACTTCAATTTGTGTTCACGTTGATGAGAATATTCTTGCATCTGGTCGTGGTATATAGATATTTCGTGCTCAAGGTGTTTTTTACCATAACATAGGAGGTTTCTATCCAAATGAGGGTGTCAGACCGCGTTTCTTACAACTATACATCTACGACACCACCGATAATGAGCTACATAATAGAATGCAAGAAAATCCACAACTGCACCAAAATATAGTTCATAAATTACAGAAAATGCTCCATCAGTTTAATCCTTTTGTAATTAGGTTCAAGCAATTGCCACTACTTCCAAATATCAGTGAATGTAGCCTCATACTTAAGGAGCGTCCAAGTAATCACCATCAATACAATCTTCCAACTGCAGAAGAAGTTGTGACAATTATTGTTGGATGTGATGCAAATTCTATGGAATATGGAAGGGATATTAATGTCATTCGTCATGATGGAAATCTCAAGAAAGTTCTAGAGACAAAGGGATATTATAATCCTTTGCAATACCCTATATTATTCACATTTGGGACGCATGGTTGGGACGTCAACACAACAAATTGTAATGGACGAAGAGGCTCATGTTGAGCATATTACAGTTACATCCTTCATGTAAATTTAGATTAATTTTAGTAGATAGTATACTTGGCTAAGCATTGTTTAAATAACTTTACATTTAGCACCGACATTTTTTTCAATCAATTGTAGATTCGCCCAAATGATCAATCAATGTTGTTAAATACGGGTCGACTATTGCAACAATATGTTGTAGACAATTATGTTAAAATTGAATCAGGGAGGTTAAGGTGGATTAAAGAGCACCAAAGTGATATACGTGCTGAATTGTACCAAGGTTTATAGAATGCTTTGCATGTTGGTGAAACTAATGCAGGTAAAAATTCATATAGCATAAATATACAGTTTTAGATTAATAATTAGGTGTACTTCTAATGATAATCATTCATGTATTCTAATACTAATGCATTTAATGAATCGTCATAGAAACATTGGGAAAAGGACAGTATTGCCATCATCATTTATTGGCGGTCGTCGAGACATGACACAACATTATGAAGATGACATGGCTATTGTTCTTAATGGCGGTAAATCAGATATTTTTCTAACAATGACATGCAATCCTTCTTGGAGTGAGATAACATCATAACTTTTTCCATTTCAAACACCACAAGATCGTCCATATTTGCTAACAAGGATATTTCATTCGAAATTCGAGCAGTTGAAGGATGATGTTATTAATAAAGGAGTCTTGGGAAAATTTAAAAGCTACATGTATGTCACTGAATTTCAAAAGCGAGGACTGCCGCATGTGCATATGTTGTTGGTCTTAGAAAGTGACGACAAGTTGAGTGACCCAAAAGATTATGATAATATGATAAAAGCATAAATACCTAAATTAGAATGTGAATCATAGTTGCATGAAGTTGTTGTAAAACATATGATCCACGGACCTTGCGGCATAATCAGCCGAAAGTCTCCATGTATGAAAGATAAACATTGTAAAAAAAAAGGTATCCCAAACAATTCTTGGATGAAACACGTCAAGGCACTGACTCATATTCTGAGTATAGGAGAATGTTTGATGAATCTATATCGTTAGGTAGAGATAGGTTTGTAGATAATAGATGAGCGGTTCCTTATAACCCCTAGTTACTGTTAAAGTATGACTATCACATCAATGTAGAGATTTGCAGTAGCATTAAAAGTATCAAGTATTTATACAAATATGTGTACAAGGGCCCTGATCGTGTGGCTATGGAGGTTCATAAAGGATCATACATGGATGAAGTTCAGCAATATGTTGATGCAAGATGGATTTGTGCTCCTGAGGCATTATGGAAAATATTTTGATTGACTCTCTACCGATTATATCCTTCAGTTGAAAGATTGCAGATCCACTTGCCGAACCGTCATCAAGTGCGCTTTTATGATCATCAGTGAATTGTAGATGTGTTAAATAATGAACGCAACTCCAAAACAATGCTCACAAAATTCTTTGCATTGAATCTACGAGATCCACAAGCAAGAAATTATCTGTATAGAGACATTCCAGAGCATTATTGTTAGAACAAGCGGAACATGGAATGGCATCACATGCGGTCAACAAGAAAAGTTATTGGGAGAATCTATACGGTATCACCTTCGGAGGGAGATAAGTTTTACTTACGACTGTTGTTATCTCGTGTCACAGGTCCAACCAATTGGGAACATCTTCTTAAAAATAATGACACGACTTTCAATACATTCAAAAAATCAGCCGAGGATAGAGGATTTCTAGAGATTGGTCATAGTATTCGTGATTGTTTGATTGAGGCTACGAGTCTCCAAATGCCATATGCCTTACGTAGGTTATTCGTGACGATTTTAATATTTTGTGAACCTACTGGTGTTAAAGGCATTTTGAATGAGTTTTTTTACACATATGGCATATGATTATCAAACAACTAACAATGTTATGGAATTAGACTTCACTAATATGTTGTTGAATGACTTGAATGAACTCTTAAGCCTGCACGGTAAATTTTTTTGAAAATTATGATCTCCCATATTTACCCCCTAATACAATAACGGAGATGCAATTCCAAGTCTCATGCAAGAGGAGTTAGAGGTCGATATCCCCAATGAATATATGTTGCTAAGTTATATAATGATCAAATGATTGCATTCAAAACCATTATGAATGTGATTATTCAAAAACACAGTGGGTTATTTTTTGTTAATGGTCCAGGAGGAACATGTAAAACATTCATTTATCAAACATTAATGACAAGTTTAAGAAGTAGATGAGAAATTATCTTAGCAACTGCATCATCTAGCATAGGTGCAACATTGTTACCCGGTGGTAGGATTGCACACTCTCGATTTAAGATGCCTATTGATATACAACCGAGTTCCATTTGTGGTATTCAAAAGCAAAAAGATCTTGCAAATTTCATTAGAGTTGTTGCCTCATTGGAAGCCTTAGATCGATCATTACAAGATATTTATAGCAAAATTTCTCCATTTGGTGGAAAAGTTCTGATCATGGGGGAGACTTTCGTCAAGTTCTTCCTGTTGTAAGAAAAGATACTAAGGCACAAAGGATTTCAGCGTGTATTGTTCAGTCTCATTTATGGGATCATACCATGATTGTGCGTTTGCTTTAAAATATGCGATCATTGCATGATCAAGAGTTTAAAGAATTTCTTATTCGCATTGGTGCTGATGTTGAACCTACCAAACTAGATGACATGGTGAGGTTACCTTCACAGATTGCAATCCCATGGGAAGGTGAACATTCCATACAAGTATTTATCCAATATATTTTTCCTAATTTATAATTGCATGGTTGGGATGCCCCATATATGGTACAAAAAGATATTTTGACACCAACGAATGATGATGTCCAGAAATTGAATGATATGATTATCGACCAGTTTCCATGAGAAGAACATAATTTGTTGTCATTTGACGAGGTTGAAGGGGATAATCATAATTTATACCAGCAAGAATTCTTAAACTCAATTGCACAAGGTAGTTTGCCACCACATATTCTAAAGATAAAAAATGGTGCACCATTAATGTTATTACAAAATCTAGATCCTATATATGGATTGCATAATGGGACGCGGTTATTATGTCGTGGTTTATTTATGAATATGTTGGATGTGGAAATCTTGACAAGAAACAACGCGGAAAAATGAGCTTTCTTGCCCAGAATTAAAATAAAAACATATGCAAGTGATTGCCATTTGTCCTTAGTAGAAAGCAGTTTCCCGTGCGACTAAGTTTTGCAATTACAATAAATAAATCACAAGGACAAACCATTCCAAATATTGGAATATATCTTCCACGACATGTTTTTAGTCATGGACAGTGATATGTGGCTTTATCCAGGAGTGTTTCACAGACTACGACAAGAGTTTTAATTAGGGAAGAAAAATTGAAATGAAAAGATGGTGACTACACAAAAATATAGTCTTCAAACAAATTCTTTTATCGCACCTTAAGTACATTAAAAAAGTTGCTCACACATTTATTCTTGTTTTGGTTACACGACATACCAAGATTATATATGTATTATTTATATCATAACTAAATATAATTTTCTTTTGCTTTATATACAATCAAACTAGAGCACAGTGAAATCTTCCAATTATGTAAGGAGTTGAGACGAAAGAATGTTGAAACTTGCTTCGATATAAAAGTTAGTTATACTAATAATTTATTCTATGATTTAATGTTAGATATCAATTGGGTCATACTTATTCTCACTATTCTTATATAATAAATTTTAGATAAGAGACTTTGAAGATAAATGGAACACTTGGAAGGATGAACAAACAATTGCATCCATCGGCAAACTCGACAATAAGGTGTATTTAACTTTTCCACAATACGTATAAAAAACTGTTTCTTGCATTTTCACCACTCTTTCACTAACATTTTTATCATCCTTATTGAAACATGTCAAACGTCTAAATATTCACTATGTCGGTTGGAGCTCCACAATGATAACAGATAAAACACAATTTTGGAAAATGGTGAAAAGAGAAATAATATCTCAAAGGATGAACATCTTTTTATTTAATTCATTTAAGAATATTTTTACTCTATAATATTTTTGAATGCGTGAATTTAACTTCTATTTGTGGTTTATCTAAATAAAACCATATATATTTACAAAGTCCATTGCTTTCCTTTTTTATCAGAAATCCAGGTAATTCATAAACAAGTCATAATTGTTGTTCTACCAAATCTAGACTAAAACAAAGTATCTTCATTCTCCAAGTATTTATTTGTGTCACAATAAACCATATTATATTCAAACGAGTCAAATATTTTGAACGTATTTCTTTGATGACATGACATTTCGTCATGTATTTGTAGTTTTTTGAATTTCAAAAGCGCATTGATAAAGAGATGTAGGAAGAATTGATTTGAATCTTTATAAGGTAAAAAAAACTATATTACACTACTTACTATTAATTTCACTATTTTTTTCTCTAAAAAAAATTTAATTTAAAAGTCTTACATTTTTTCTTTATTACGGAAAACAATTGCAGAGAAAGAGAAAATACTTCGAATAAAGATTTCATGTTCGATATTCCTCTTAAAGAACGTCATTGATTACCCACTATCAATAGTACTTTGCATGTTTCAATATAATTTTGAATATCTTTGTTTACCATTTTCAAAGTGTAATAATATTATTTTTAATGCGATGTACAATATAAATCTCATAAAAAGAAAAACAGACATTTATTTTTCTCTGTTTTACGCATTAAAAAAAGTGGACAAACGGACACGTCCGTCTAAACGCTAGTTAACATAAAACTGATCAAACATCACATAAACCTCTTCTCTAATGAGCTCCTAGAATCTCTTGTAAAACTAGAAACTAAAACCATCTAGGTAAGGACTCTTATTTTTGTCCAACTCAACCACCACCAAACCACCTCCAAATGTGAGAACCTAACAAAAAGAGAATCCACCTCGACTAGAGTGAGGTTAGACAAAGCAACCCTATCAAGAGTGGGCCTATCAACCATTGAATAAGATAAAGGGTTTTGCTACCTTATGCCCTTGGGGCACAAGTTAAGGTTATTACTATTAAAAATTTTGTGTGGAATAAAACAAAATTTTAAGTTTCAAGAAATCAAATGCACGGATTCCAAGAAAATATTTCTATAAATGTATCATTAACTTGTGTCCTTGGGGCACATGTTAGCATTAACCTAAGATAAATGATGTAAAATGAACTTAGAAATCTCCCTACGCACATTAGCTATTATGTCAAACCATTTGACATCGGTCCCCTTATATTCTTATTTACGATGATATGCACCTAAAAAATATGTTCTTTTACAAAAATAATGACAAGAACTAGGACTAATAATTTTGGCCATAATTCCATCATCCATCCATTTGTTAGCCCAAACTAACTAATTAATGGATTGTATCAAATATTATATCTAAAAATATTTTAATTTCTTTCATGATTTACATTATTAGTAATTACTTCATATGATTCACATTATTAGATGCTAATTCATAGGATTCACATTAGCATCATTTAGAAGCTATCAAAACTAATAAAAATTGATACTCTTAATTGGAACCTTCTCATTCATTTCATGAAGGTTTTTGGCTTTAATAATGTTTTTTGTAGCTGAATATATTATATTTTCAACTTTACTAAGCTCTTTTTAATAATAAATATGTGAGATTCTTTAACTGCTCTAGCTAGAGGTATTAGACATGGGATCCTTTATCTCCTTTGTTATTTTGCATTGCAAAAGAAGTTTTTAAGACTGATTGTATGATAGGCCTCTCTAAAAATTATTGATAATGATAAGATTGAATCAATCCTAGTCATGTTCTCTTTGTGAATGATATCACAATGTTTTGCAAAGAAAAGATTAAATCTGCGAGAGCTATCAGTCAGTTTTTACATAATTATGGCAATGCTTCGAGTCAAAGAATCAATTCTAATAAATGCAAATTTTTTGTTGACAAAATCCCTTCCTCCATAACTCACACAATTACCTACATACATAGAAACACTATAGATTGTTTCTATTTTTAAAGGTAAGCTGAATTGCATCCATCTGTAACCCATAGCTAACAAAATAAGAGTTAAGTTATCTCCATGTAAAGGACACCTCTTTTCCATGACATGTAGAACTCAAATTGTGAAATCTACTATCCAAGGCACATACAGCTTCAAAATTTCAAAATTTATCTTTATTAGAAAAATAGACATGTGGATAAGAGAACTCTCAACTTCTTGGACGAGGGAAGAAAATTTGGTCTAATATAATTCCTCCCACTAAAACCCTGGTAGTTTGGGAAAGTCTTTATAATGCTCTGCCTAGTGATATCATGTTGCAGTTATTACACCAATACCTTTGAAGATAAAATTCATCTCTTTTTTACTACTCTTTTGCATTGGTAATTTAGAATAAGTTCTCAACTATTATTGAGAGGCATTTGGAACTCACTTTGATGCACAATCTATTTTTCATTATGAATAGAAACTAGAGCTTGCAACTTAAAGATATAATATTATCATCAATTACTAACATTATTTGGTATATTTTATTTTACATGAACAAAGATGAGGTTTGACAATGATCATAATAATTTGACTATTATGTTGGACAAAATTAAGTAGGATATATTTTCTTATCCACAAATTTATCTAAATGATATGCATTCTTGTATTAAAAAATTTTAATTTATCATATTTTTGTTCTATTTGTCATGCTCTACACGCTCCTAAAATCACGCAAGTTAATTGAATTGTCTCGTCTATGTATTGATTAAAATGCATCACAAATGGTGCATCTAGAGGATCCCAGATATTCTCCACTAGTGTTGGTGTTTACTGAGATTTTAAAGGCTTGTTTATGGTGCAACAAAAGGGTTTTCAAGAAAGGTGATAGGAGAAGAAGAAGAGAGAAAAGAGATAGAAACTGAATTGTAAAAGAGAAATATCATTGAGTGAAGTTGTTAGGATTTATATCATATAATGTATTTATATAGGAAACTAAAGTCCATGCCCAAAATTTTCAACACAAGCACAAACATACAAGGTGAAAGATTCAAAACTACAAGTTACACTTCAACACAACAACTATATGTTGTATTCAACTCAGTCGAATACAGTTGACTCTTATACCTCAACTAGCTACTTCGACATAGTCGAATGCTAGCTTTCGACAGAACATCGAATTATAACTTCTAACACACCCTCTAATTCATGTTCTTGAGACTTCGCATTCCGATGTTTGTCTTCAACTCGTCGAACCTGAGTTTCTTCAGGGGTTTTGTGAGTATGTCAGCTAGTTGCCATTTTGTCTTGCAATGCTCAAGTTCAAGCTTTCCTTTGTTAACTTGATCCTTAAAAAAACTATACCTCATTTTTATGTTGTTACTTAGACCATAACATACTGGATGATTTTCCAGGTCGATAGCTGACTTATTGTTGACAAACAACTTCATTTTTATAGGTTCCATTATCTTGAACTCTTCGAGCAACATCTCTATCCACGGTGCTTGAAAGGTTACATATGATGCATCCACGTACTCCGCTTCACAAGATGACAAAACCACAATGATTTTCTTTCTTGACCTCCGTGAGATTGGAGTGCCTTAGAGCATGAATATATAGCTTGCAGTACTCTTTTTCAAGTCTTGATCTCCACTGAAATCTGAATTAGTGTAGCGATATACCTCCGTAGATGTGTTGGTCTCCTTTTTCCTTGTCATCAGCACACCATGATTGATCGTATATGTGATGTATCTTAGCACTCTCTTTACTGTTGTTAGATGACCACTACTACAAAAAGTGATTTTAATGTCGGACGTGAAATGCATTTTACCTCGGCTGCAGTAGCGAGGTAACGAAGGGTATCATGAAAAGTTGTCATTTGTCCCCTCTGTGATTTAAAAACCGAGGGGTAACGTTATATGCACATGGGTTTGAACCCCAACAACAAAACTTTTATTATTTGCAAAACTAGTGTATCTTATATCTCGGTTTATCTTGAAAACCGAGGGATAAAAATATTTCTTTCTAAAAAAATGTTACATTGTTTACCCAGAATATTTTATTATTTACACATAATACTAAAATAAAAATTAAATTCCCTATAGATATAGATAAAAATCAAACTCTCTCGAGTTCTTGATAAAAATCAAATTCCCGAAGATCTAGATTTTAGATCTTCGAATTATTGAATCTTGGGGAAGATAAAATGTTAGGTGCAAGATTATTCTCTACGGATCTTGAATGTATTTGATTCTGAAGCAAAACAAAATAAGAGTTAGATAAATAAAATCAATATTCAAATATATGATTTTATGCTCAAATAAATATTTAAGAAAACAAACCTTAAACCCAAGTAATTTTTCTGCTCTTGCAATCCATCTTAGAGAACTTTTCCAAACATCTTTATGTGTCAAGCACTTCATGTTACATATAGGTTATATTTTCAATATTCAACATGCTTTTATAATGGATGTCCATTAGGTTTCACGTGGATCACTAATGGCAGATTCTTGAGTGTTGATAAACATTAAATGGACGGTAAAGATTTGTTTAAGGGCGTTGAATATAGTAAAAAAATGCTTAACTATCCCATCGATCACGAAGAAAACTGAGGTGAATAAGCTATTTTTTTTAAATTACATTGTTTACACATAATATTAAAAATACAATGTAAATTTTTTTTCCCAATGGGAATTTTTATTTCTCATGCCCACGTCTCACGCAAGATGCTAGAGATTTATTTCCAAATGAGAATTTTTGTTTTCTGCATTTGCAATCCATCCCAGAGATCTGTAGTAGCAACTCATGATCAAATGGACGGTGGTGAATATCTCTTCCAACAGATATTCATCAAAACTCTTCCAACAGATCTCTAGGGTAAAATGACGTTTGATGAATATCTCTTTGGGACGGCTACATATAAGTTAATCTTAGGATAAAATATGTTTAATGGATGTTTTATAGTAAAATATGATTATTGAACACTTCGGTTTTATTATAAAACCGATGTAAATAATTCTTTTTTTTTAAATTACATTGTTTACACAGAATATTAAAATATATTATTTATAACAAATCTTCGTTGATATCTAAATTTTGTTGCATACCCTTTAAAACAAACTTTTTTGAAACAAGAATGATTTTTTGCACTTGCAATTTATCAATTGAGTACTCTTCAAAGGTTGAGCTCCCTTCTTTAAATGAGGGTTATTTCAAAAATACAAAAATGACAACATCAACACTATTATGTGAGAAATATTGCAAGGACGGAAAAAATGTTTTGTTCAAGATAAAAGAATATTGAAGATTTTTTCTGTCTTGCAATCCATCCCAAAGAATGTTGCTTACAAGTTTAGGGCGACTTCAGATTAGTAAGGATTATGGTAAAATTTGTTTAACGAGTGCTTTTATAGTAAAATATTATTATTTTATGCCTCGGTTAAATAGAAAATCGAAGGGTTAGAACATTTTGTTTACACTTATAAATAAATAAAATCATAAATTGCAATAACTGGGAATCGAAGCTTCTACTGGATTGTTTTTTCACCTCGGTGTTTTGAAAATCTGAGGGAATATATGGTTTTTTATTTTTTTAAATAAAAAAAGATAGTGCATCTTGGCTTTATACCTCTGTTTTCTATTGTTTGAGGTGAAAACTTCGTCATGAAAAGCGTTATTTGTTGTACTGGACATTCATGTGGTTTCTCCATGAATCTACTCAATAAACCGACACTTTGACAGATATATGGCATAGTATTGAAAAGATACCTCAAGGATCCAATGATTTGTTTGTATAGTGTTGCGCTCACAAACTCATAATTTGTCTCCTTCCGCAACTTTGCTCTAGTTTCTAATGGTGTAGCAGTTGCATTATAGTTTCTCATCTTGAACCTCTTCAAGATATCTTGGGCATACTTCTTTTGGTGTAAGAACACTGCTTCACTTGTGTCTTTGAACTTCATCCCTAAGAAATATGACAAATTTCCTAGGGTAGTTCATTTAAAACTTCTACATTAACATACATTACATATTCAGAGACACACTTTGTGAAACCTGCTTCGATCAGAAAGCTATATATTCTCTTATTCCAAGCCCTTGGGGCTTGCTTTAAACCATAGAGAGTCTTCCTCAATCTGAACAGCTTCGGCTCCCACCCTTTGATTTAGAATCTTGGTGGTTAATTGACATGGACTTCTTCTTCTAAAGGTCCATGCGGAAATGCTGATTTTACATCCAATTGATGATCTTCCACAATTTGTATGATGTTGTCGACATAATAATTCTGATTCTCTCCAGCCTTGCAACAAGTGCATACACTTCATCGAAATCAATACCAAGTTTTTGCAGAAAACCTCTCACCACTAGTCTTGCCTTATGCTTGGAAATTTCACCAATTGGCCTTTGTTTTAACTTGTAAACCCACTTCACATTAATTGGCTTCTTGATTAACTCTTCGACAAACCCCCATGTTTTCTTCTCCTCGATTTCCCTAAGTTCTTCTATCATGGCCACTAACCAATTTGAATCATTCATGGCTTGACCCAAATTGATTGGTTCTGCTTCATCCATCACCATTGCTTCTTTTATTAAGTCACCATTTGCATTGACTGCTTGATCTGGAAATCTCTCATATCTAGCTAGCCTTGCTGACTCGGTTCTTGTTCTAGTCGATCTCCTAACATTCTTCTCAAGTGTTTCTTCATTTCGATTGGTTGGGACTTCAGTTTGTTGATCTTCTTCAAAAACAATTGTAACTATATCTGACTCCTATCAAACTGACCCATGACTCCAATCCCACCCTTTGCTTTCATCCACTAAAACATCTCGATTGATCACAAGTTTATCATCATTTGGTGAATAAATCTTGAATGCATCAGTCGAATGATAATCTATGAGCATCATAGTCTAACTTCGATAATCTAACTTCTTCCTTAATTGTTCAAGTACATTTCTGAAGCACATTGATCCAAACATTCTAAAATGATTAACATTCGGCTTCACACCTATCCAATCCTCATAAGGAGTCTTCTCGACTATCGTATTAGTTTGACATATGTTTAGAATGTATACTGCTATCGAAGTTGGTTCACCCCAAAATCTCGTTGGCATATCTTTAGCTTTCAACATGCTCCTAGTCATGTTTAGAATAATCCAATTCTTCCTCTCAGCTATGCCATTATGCTGAGGTGTATAAGGTGCAATGACTTCATGCCCTATACCTCCCAAATTGTAAAATCTAGAAAATTCTCGAGAGGTGTATTCACCACCACCATCAGTTCTTAGTTTCTTTAACTTGCATCCACTTTGCTTCTCGACGTGAAATTTGAACTTCTTGAACTGTTCGAATACCTCATTCTTCCTTTCAATAAGGTAAATCCACATATATCTAGTGAATTCATATATGAAAGTTAGGAAATAGTAGTTACCTCCATTCGAACTTACTTCAAATGGTCCACGCACATCTGAGTGAACTAGCTCCAGCTTTTCCTTCGACCTTCGTGAGAAAGTCATGTTTGAATGCTTTCCTAGTCTGCTTTGCTTGCAACATTCCTCAAATACCTGACTTGGTTCCTTCACCTTAGCTAAGGCATACACCATATTCTTCTGATTAAGCACACCTAAACTTCTGAAGTTTAGATGCCCATATGTGTGATGACATAGCCAATTCTTGTCTTATTTTGCAGTTGAAGCATGACACTTGTGATCAACTGGGCTGATCTCTACTTTGAAGGTTCTGTTGTCTGCCAATAGTGCCTTTAGAATCAACCTTCCATCATCATGATACACCTTTATCTGATTCTTTTCTAACTTCATGTTGTACCCTTTTGCGAGTAATTGGCCTACACTTATCAAGTTACTTGTCATCGAAGGTACATATAACACATCAGTGATGCTGGCTTTTCAACCATCCTTTCTGACAACCGAGATATCTCTCTTTCCACCTAATGTGATAATTCCTTCCATCTGCAAACTTTATCACTTTCTCATCTGATTAATCTAACTTGGTGAACCAGATTTTATTACTAGTCATGTGATTACTGTACCCTAAATCTAGGTACCACATGTTGGTTTGCTCAGTGTTCGATTGAGTGTTGGCCATGAGTAGCGCATCCTCAGAATCACTATCTTTAGTGTCATATCCCAATGTTGACCCTCATTCAATAAAATCAATACATTCATTATAACATCTGCATCATTTGCATATCATAACATGCATTTCATCACACATAATGCCTAAAATGTCAGTCAGAATAAATTTTCGAATTTATAGACAAACCAGTCGAACTGATTCTCAAATGTACGAGAAATAAATGGGATTTTTTTTTTTAAATCGAGCTTGCAAATTTCCGTTTTATTAATCTACGATTCGCTTGGTTTAACCTGGCATGCTTGTTTTATTTTTTCGACTATTTTTTCGATCGCATTTTGATCAATCTGAGCCTTTTAACCGATCAATTTTTATTTCAAAATTTGATCAAAACTTGTATGTTTCCGAGAGGTTTATTTTGCGTTGGTCATTTAGGTGCACTCAGTTTAATTTTTCAAGTACTTTTACACCTGATTTTTATTCATTTTAAAACTTTTTATTTTTATTTCTTTGTCAAAATGTTTGTAATAAATAATTAGAATTTTTTACATTTTAGTTTCAATTTAATTTTGTTTATTTATATTGTTTGATTTTTGTTTAAATTAATTTATTTTTAACCATTTTGTTATATCAAACAACACTAAGAGGGGCATTGTGGGACTATAAATGCCCAAGTCTCCACATTTCCAACTAATATGGGACCATTATCCATATTACTCACACTTGATACATTCTCAATAGAGAAAAGAGTCTTCATTCATCTCTTTTATTTTTTTGCACATACAATAACTATTGTAAAGTCGTGATAACCTTCATCTCACTCTTACCGCCGTCCACCGTATAAATGTATGTCATGTTTTTTTAGACTCATCTTGTGTCTCCTACATGCCTTGTTTTATTCTTATTACTTGTTTTTTACTTCGAGAATTTTATTTGTTATTGCAATAAAATAACATACATGTAGGCAAATAATATTATATAGTTGTACGAAGAATATATATATATATATATATATATATATATATATATATATATATTGATTTTGAATTTTATATATACATTTGTAATCTGTTAAAGTTTTGTTTTCATTTTATAATCTAGCTCTATTTCGATTCTGTACTAATACATATTCACTGTGGATAACGTGTTTTGTGTTAAGATTTCTATTTTTCAATTACTTTAAATTGATGTAAAAAAATGTGACCCTGCTAAAATAGTATTTTGGTTGTTGTTGTGTTTCATTGCGTTACGATTTCGGGAGTTAAAACTCAATTTAGCTTTCGAAAATTATTTGGACGCTTAGATTCAATTGCTCGACTTTTTATAGAGTGATTTATATATGAATCCAATCTAAGTTGGCTTAGAGCTAAATTTAGTTGGTTGTCAGTCCCGTGGCTTACTCTTGAGTCTTCTTACAATGAGTTCGGTTTATTTCGGTTCTGTGGCTTACTCTTGAACCTTCTTACAATGAGTATTTCACTAACATCAAGTCAATTTTCAAATTCTCAAACTATTTTCAATTATTTCTCATCTATGCAAATCTAACCTCGATCATATATCGAGTGACATTTCCTAAATTAAATCCAATATCAAATTCTTTTTATTAATAAACTCGAAAGAATAGGATTGTTGGAATCTAGCATTCCAACTGAACCATCAAATGATCGGTCCTGAGGCACGCATCTTGCGATAGTTATTCATTATTTTCTTTCACATCCTAAATCACTAAATAAACTTGGACTAAAAAGGACTTTTGGAATCTAGCATTCCAATGTAACCCTTGAACAATTGATTCCAAGACATGCATCTTGTTCTTATCAAACGTTCGTTGTCCATCAAACAATTTTCTTAAATAATTCGAATGAAAAAGGACCATTGGAGTCTAACGTTCCGGTGGAACCCCGAGTGATTGATCCCGAGGCTTATATCTCGTTCTCATCAAACATTCATCATTCACCTAAAACACATTCAACCAATCAAACTCTTTTTTTTCTCGTCGTCGTTCTATTTTATTTTTGCCTATTGTTGTTTTATTTGTTTTTTTAGATCTATGAGTTTTGAGAAGAACTGGTACGTGAAACATATGTTGGAGAGAAGAGTCTTCATTCATCTATTTTATTTTTTTCACATACAATAGCTATTGTGAAGTCGTGATAACCTCAATCTCACTCTTACCACCGTCCAGCATAAAATGTATGTCATGTTTTTTCCAACTCATCTTGTGTCTACTGCATGCGTTTCTTGTTTTACTCTTAGTACTTATTTTTACTTCGAATATTTTATTTGTTGTTGCAATAAAATAACATACATGCAAGACAAAAATATTATATATAATTAGAATAAGAATATATATATATATATATATATATATATATATATATATATATATATATATATATATATATATATATATATATATATATATATATATATATATATATATATATATATATATATATATATATATATATATATATATATATATATATATATATATATATATATATATATATATATATATATATATATTGATTTTGGATTTTATATATACATTTGTAATGTGTTAAAGTTTCTTTTTTATTTTATATTCTAGCTCTATTTCAATTCTGTACCAATATGGATTCATTGTGGATAACGAGTGTTTTGTGTTTAGATTTTTATTTTTCAATTACTTTGATTTGATGTAAAAAATGTGACACTGTTAAAATAGTATTTTGGTTGTTGTTTTCTTTCATTGCGTTACGATTTCGGGAGTTAAAACTCAATTTAGCTTTCGAAAACTGTTTGGACGCATAGATTCAGTTTCTCGACTTTTTATAGAGTGATTCATAGATGAATCCAATCTAAGTTATCTTAGAGCTACATTCAGTTGACTTTCATTTTCTATTGATTTTCGATCTCATGGCTTACTCTTGAGACTTCTTATAATAAAAATTTGGTCTAATATAATTCCTCCCACTAAAACCTGATAATTTGGGAAATTCTTTATAATGCTCTGTCTAGTGATGACAATCTCAGAAAGGGGTTTTACTATGATTTCATGTTGCAGATATTACACCAATACCTTTGAAGACAAAATTCATCTCTTTTTTACTACTCTTTTGCATTAGTAATTTAGAATTAGTTCTCAACTATTATTGAGAGTCCTTTGGAACTCACTTTGATGCACAATCTATTTTTCATTATGAATAGAAACTAGAGCTTGTAACTTAAAGATATAATATTATCATCAATTACTAACATTATTTGGTACATTTTATTTTACATGAACAAGATGAGGTTTGAGAATGATCATAATAATTTGACTATTATGTTGGAAAAAATCAAGTAGGATACATATTTTTATCCATAAATTTATCTAAATGACATATGTATTCTTGTATTAAAAAATTTAAAATTATCATATTTTTATGCTATTTGTCATGCTCTACACGCTCCTAAAATCACGCAAGTTAATTGAATTGCCTCGTCTATGTATTGATTAAAATGCATCACAAATGGTGAATCTAGAGGATCCGAGAGATTCTCCACTAGCGTTGGTGTTTACTAAGATTTTAGAGGCTTGTTTATGGTGGAACAAAAGGGTTTTCAAGAAAGATGAGAGAAGAAGAAGAGAGAAAAGAGATAGAAACTGAAGTACTGGGGCTTCTGATGGTCCTGGTACTTCTACTCTAGGATTCGATCCTTTCCAGCAAGCTGTCTGCAACTACAACTGGGATTGGATGGCGGCAACTCAGCGCGCCATGCTCGATATGCACGATTCTACCAAAACCTCTCAAGCTCGCTGGAGCGAAGGTTGAAGCGTGGGCTTCGCCTAGCGAAGGTTTTGTTCGCCTAGCGAACATGCCAGTCTGGCAAAGGTTATTTCTCTGGGCGCAGGTGCCTCATTTAGGGGCTCGCTAGGCGAGCCATTCTGCTCGCCTAGCGAGCATGACAGCTCAGTAGCAGCTCTATAAGTAGCAATGGCTACTTTTTGGAGCCATACTTTTACACCTCCATACTTTTGTACTTTGAAGATTTTTTCCAGCATTGCTCTAGGGATCTTTTGTGACCTAGAAATCATTTCTCTTCATCTCTTAACAATCTTTCACAAAAAGAAGGTGGATTCCCATCCAATCTCAATTATTCGACTCGGATGTTGATCAACCTTCTTCCGAAACTTCTTGACCAAGCTACCATGAAAATGAGTAGCTAAGTCCTTCATTTTGTCAAGGTTAGATGTAGATGATCATTAGCTTTGTGTGTAAATGGGATGATCTTCATTTGTAAACTCTTTAATGGTGAATATATGGTGAAAACTTTGTTCTTATTCAAAACTCTTTGTGTTGGTTTATGATCGAGAGATGTTTACCAACTCTTAACCTAGGTTTTCATCCAATCTTGTTTGTTAGCTAGAGATAGTAATGAATGATTTTGTTCACCATAAGGTTGAACCAAAAAGTTGTCATTTTGATAGATTGTGTTAGAGATAAATAATGGATCAAAATGGGAAAACTCACAATGTGTGTTAGAGATAAACACATTGGGAGGACTTTGTGAAATAGTTTATCATCTAAAGGAGTTTATAAGTTTTGTTGATCGAACATATACATGCAAAGTGATCGTCGAACCCTAACTTTGGCAATATTTCTCAAATATTAAAACCAAAACTTTTACCGCATTTTATTACACTTTTATGCAAGATACCGTGACAAACACCAAAACCCCATTGTTACCTTAAGCTAAGAATTAAAACAACTGTCGAAAGGCGGTGATATCTCATAATCCCTGTGGAGACGATAACAAAAACCCGACACTTAAAATTACATTCAACACACTTCGACACAACAACTATATATTGTATTCAACTCAGTCGAATACAGTTCACTCTTATACTTCAACTAGCTATTTTGACATAGTCGAATGCTAGCTTTCGACATAACATCGAATTACAACTTCTAACACACCTCCTAATTCATGTTCTTGAGACTTCTCATCCCGATGTTTATCCTCAACTCAACGAACTTGAGTTTCTGCAGAGGTTTGGTGAGCATGTCAACTAGTTGTCATTTTGTCTTACAACGTTCAAGTTCAAGTTTTCCTTTGTTAACTTAATCCCTAAGAAAATCATACCTCATTTCTATGTGTTTACTTAGACCATGACATACTAGATGATTCGTCAGGTTGATGGCAGACTTGTTGTTGACAAACAACTTCATTTTCCTAGGTGTCATTATCTTGAGCTCTTCGAGCAACATCTCTATCCATGGTGCTTGAAATGTTGCATATGATGTAGCCACGTATGTAACACCATGATTTTCTAGAAATTCTTTATATTAATTAATTATAATTTTATGTGTGTATGTAATTATTATTTGTGTGATAATTAAGATGTGTTAGGGCAACAAGGGTAGGTGGCCCTTAGGTAGAGAGTGTGGAGAGTAATTAGAGGTTGGTAGATTTATTCAAAATTATTTAATTAATTAAAATAATATTTTAGTGTTATTATTTAAATAAAATAATAAAATAAAAAGAAATAATGAGTTTGGGGTGGAAAGTGCGAATTGTTGAGAATTAAAATAAATAATGTAAGTTAGTAATAAGTTGGGCCTTAGTGAAATATTAGAAATATAAAAATTAGGTTTTTGATTTATGAGGAGAGAAGTAAAATAAAACTTTTGGAATGGGAGAAAAAGAGGCAAGAGAAGAGAAAAGTAAGGAAAACCTAAGGAGAGCTATAGGGAAGAGAAGTCACAGCCAAAAGCTTGAAGTTTTCTGAAATTACAAGGTAAGGGTGAGAATTTGGTTCAATAATAGGGATATGAATGGAAGGGTATGGGAATGTTTAATTTTTTTTAGATTGATGATGCCTGTTGATATTTGTTGAATGAAATTTATGTTCTAAAGTGTTCATGTATGTTCACCATTGATGATGTTTGAAGTTTTTAGGGATTGATATAGTATATAGGTTCATGATTATATGAATATAAGTAGTGATTGATATATGTATATTTATGACTGAATTTATCACCATAAAATATTTTTGATGATGATTTCATGAATGTTTCTAAGGTAAGAGGAGATGAAAATTATGCTGAAAATTTCAGAAAAACAACAACAACTTTTTAGTAACACATTTATACACTGTTTTGATCATAATTTTCTACTCGTAAATTATTTTGGGTCGGTATTTAAAGCGTTAGGTAGCTGAAACAGAGGAATGTAACTTTGTTTCAGGGGTGAAATATATTTTGTGATGATTTCATGGCCGTTTTTGGGATTGGAGAAGATGAAAATCATGCTGAAAATTTTAGAAAAATAGCAACTTTTTGGTAACCCCTTCGTGCACGGTTTTGATAATAACTTTAAACTCGTAAGTTATTTTGGGACGGGGTTTGAAGCGTTGAGTATCTGAAACTGAGGGCTATAACTTTGTTTTAGGGATAAAATGTTTTTAATGATTTTATTATAGGTTGGTAGCAGGTGGGAAAGAAGTGTACAATGTGACGAATATGGACGAAGTCCGTATTGACAAATTATTTGATGTGTTGTGAATGATTGGGATTGTGTGTTTGATTATATTTATGGTAGTCCAGAAGGGTGGATTACGTTACCCATGGTTGCAATTATGTGATCAATTGTGGATCACTAAATATTATTATAATTTTTGTATTAATTGCATTATTACCATGTCATACATTCATTGTTGATAAGTCATAGGTCCGAAAGGGGACGAAAGACTTATCTGGAACTCAGAAGGGGGAGTTCGGGATTCTGAAGGGGGAATCGTGTTTGTAAGAAGAACCAAATGTTGAATTGGTACCACATGCATGTGAGTATTTGTCGTTGTCGTGAGTCGCATAGCATGAATGAATTATATGCGTGAAATATGACTGTGTATGATGATGGTGTTGTTGTATGTGATGTTGATGATAATTTGGGCGTGAGAATATGATATGTTAGTATGCATGATTGTGTAGATGTTATACTCTATTTTACATTCTACGTTGTTATTATTAAAATGAATTCCCATCCCTTCTGTTTGAATGTTGCCTTTACATGGGCATCGTGTAGATACTCAAGAGTATAGATGCCACTGTGAGTGGAAGTTAGCTCCTGGAGCTATTTCTTTTAGTTTATTCGTGTTAGCTTTAGTTATGCTCTGATATATAACACTAGAGAGCGAATTATTTATTTTGTGTTGAAATTTATTGAGAGACGATGCATGCTCTCATATTTGTTTTATGTTTTGGTGTGATAGCACTTGGAGAAGACTCACGATTCGGTACTTTTAATTTTGTTATGAGAACTATTATGAGATTTTAAATTGGTATATTTTTTTAATTATGATTTTACTGCAAAGATATTCAGATGAGTTGGATGTCGTGTAAACATCCTAAGTGTAAAAGTATGCAGTAAAATGTTTTCTTGTAACCCATGTTATAGAGCATGATATGATTGTTGTGAGTGACACCCAAAGTGATTGTATTTTATTAATTAAATTATTTGACAATTACGCGCAGGTTTTTAGGGTGTTACATAGTGGTATCAGAGTAGGTCGGTTCGTTTGGCCAGGTTGTTTAATTATGTTGTTCCCTAACATGTGATATATGTGTAAAAACATTGTCGATGCTTGTTTTGTTTTCCATTTGTAGGTTGGGAATGAAACAAGTAAGGGAGAAGTGGTGCTTCCCTTAGATTTTCCAACTATAGAAAGCTTGGACATCATGTTGCTCCATGTGAGAGTGTTGTGTTGGCTGGTTCAACTGTTTTGAGAATATTGTGATTTTCCTAAACCTAAAGAGAGGTCGGATTCGAGGATGGTGTCGGTTAGAAAAATGGTGTCATCCTTGAGGGAAGACGACCATATGTTCTCGTTGTTCGCTTACTTGTGAGGAGGAAGGCAATGTTTTGAATAGAGATAAGCCAATGGTATGTTGAGTGTCCTGACGTGTTTCCTAAGGATGTGTGCAATTTTTCTTTAGTTGGAACAATTTTGATGTTATTCTTGGAATGAATTCGTTTGAGTTAAACCAAGTGTTTACTAATTATGTTGACTAGTCAATGCAGTTTCTTGAATCCATAGAGGATGTGGATTCGAGATCTTTTGGTCTAGTTGGGATGTCTTTGAGGGAGAACGATCAGGTATTGTTGAGATTTGCTTCTTGGAGAGTGAGGAGAAATGTGACGGATAGTGATATGAAAGTGTGTGTGATTCTTGATGTTTTCCTGAAGATATATGTGACTTACCTCTAGAGCGTGAATATGAGTTCGATGGAGGTGAAGAGTTAATGTTTGTATCTGCTAAGCAAGTGAGAGAGTTCGTGAAGGATGAGGTGCAACTGTTTGTGATGTTAGCTTCGTTGAAAGCCAAAGGAAAGGGAGTAGTTCGTGACCTTCCTGCAGTGTGTGAATTTTTTCGGAAGTGTTTCCTGAAGACATCGGTGATTTACAACTAGAGTGAGAGATTGAGTTTACTATTGACTTGGTACCCAGTACTAGTCTTGTTTCTATGACTCCGTACGGAATGTCTGCTTTTGAGTTGAGCGAGCTAAAGAAATAGTTGGAAGAATTACTTGAAAAGAGATTTGTTCATCCAAGTGTTTCTCCTTGGAGTGTGCTGATATTGTTAGTATAGAAGAGTGATGGTAGCATGAGGTTGTATGTTGATTATCGACGGTTGAACAAGGTAACGATTAAGAATAAATATCCTCTTCAGAGAATCGATGATTTGATGGATCAATTAGTCGGTGCTCATGTTTTTAGTAAAATTTATTTACGGTCGGGTTACCATCAAATTCGAGTGAAACCAGAAGATATTTTGAAGATTGCGTCCAGAACGAGATACAGTCACTACGAGTATTCTGTGATGTCGTTTGGTGTGACCAATGTGCCAGGTGTGTTTATGGAATATATGAATAGGAATTTTCATCAGTATTTGGATAAGTTCGTGGTGGTATTCATTGATGACATTCTAATTTATTCAAAGACTGATGAAGAGCATGTTGAGCATCTGAAAGTTATGCTAGAGTTGTTGAAAGAGAAGAAATTATATGCTAAGCTATCTAACTGTGAGTTTTGGTTAATAGGAGTGAGTTTTCATAGCCTCATAATATTTAATGGTGGTATTGTGGTTCATCCGTCGAAGGTTGATGATGTGTTGCAGTTGGAGACTCCGAAGTCTATTACGGAGATTAGAAGTTTCCTTGGGTTAACTGGTTATTATTTAATGGTGAAATCCTTGATAGTTGTAACACTGCACCTCCTCCATGCCAACTTTCTTCCCATAATACTTGTTGTCCATGCCTTTCTTGATTGAATCAGAGTGATTATTTGAGTTCTTGTTTGATTTCTCATCATTAGAAAGACGATCTCCCTATTTTGCCTTCTTTTTCCCATATTTTTTTTACGAATCTTGCTTGTAGTGCATGTTCAACCACCTCCTCCCTTTCTGAGTTCCTCTGCTCCGGCCTCATCTCATGAGCCTCTAATAAATCTTGAAGTTCTTCTAACTTCATCTGAGCTAGGTTCTTATACTCTTCAATTAACATTATAATGTAATCAAAATTCGCAGTCAGAGATCTTAACACTTTCTCAATCTTCTATAAATCGTTGATTGATTCACCACACAACTCCATCTAGTTCGTTAATAGCACCACGTGTGAAAAGTATTCTGAGACTAATTATTCTTCCTTCATCTGAGTCATCTTGAATTGCTTTCTCAATGTCTGCAACTTCACCTTTTTCATCTTTTCATCTCCGCCGTACAAGTTCTCCAGCTTATCCCACGCTCCTTTGACTGTTTCTTCTTCAACTTATCCCATGCTCCTTTGACTGTTTCTTCTTCAATTATCTTCTCAAACACATTAGAATTCACACACTAGTGAATCAAGAACGGACCTTTTCCATCTTTCTTTCTTTGTTCCTTATGTGCAGTGATGAGAAAATAGCAAGTGTACTATTTTTCTCACTGTAGTAATAAAAGGGAAATTCCCCGTTTGTCGATCTCAAGGACTGCTTGACGATACAGAGTTTATCGATTGTTTCAATTAGACAAAAGCCTTTGGCTTTTGTGTTGTGAGTAATTATACTACCAATTGCAAATAAATGAAACAAGTAAAAAGGTTGAACAAGAGACAAATGAGAGAAGATTGCTAGGGTCCGGTGAATGAAACTTCCTGTAACAGATATAATTTATGAAGGCTTAGACAATATTCCTGTCCAATTAATTCCGGTCCTCAAGGGTATCTATTCCTAATTCCTTAGTGAAAAGACCTTTGATTATGTAACCTAATTACTATGTCCATAAATAATTAAGTTCATACTCAAGCATTCAAATATCAAGAATTACCGGTCAGATAGAAAATCCCTAGTCCTAGGTTATTTTTACTATCCAAAGTTCTTATCCAGATCAATGAATAATCGTTGTCCAGCTTAAACTATTCATATTAATCATCATTCGTTGGTCCGACGAATAAAGCATAAAGAACGGTAATAAGAACAAATCAATGGAAAAGAAGAAATAGTCAATGCACTCATAAACATAAAATCTGTCACATTCAGAATCAGGGTCACCCCCCTAGCAATGGGGGGTTTAGCTACTCATAATCGAAATAAAAACAAAGATTAACATTGTTGTCATTACAGAATTTCGTGAGGAATCAATCTTCAATCGTCGGAAAACTCTTGAACATATGAATCCTTTGATAATCGTCGAGTCTCCAGCTCTCCAAACGCGTCTTTTTTCTCTCAAAATCGTCCAACCCTTGAAAAATCGTTTTCTCCCCTCTAAATAGCTGTTCAGTTGGGTTTTTCCTGATTCTGGGCTTGATACGCGTATTGCTCAGTCTCATACGCGTATTGCCCAGTCTGGTACGCGTATCGCACGTAAGACAGCCTCTGATACGCGTATTGCCCAGTCTGGTACGCGTATTGCCCAGTCTGGTACGCGTATCACCAGTTTGGTACGCGTATCACCAGAAGGTTGTCTTTTTGCTTGATTTTCAACCCCTCTGGTCATTTGCGTATGCTACGCGTACTGGGAAGGTCCATACGCGTATCATGTAAGGCCATACGCGTATGGACAGCAAGTTCTTCAAGAATTGATTTTTTCTTCCGTTTTCTTGCTCGGGCTTAATTTCGCATCTGACGTTTGATTCCCTGAGCTTCCAGACTAGTTTTTTACCTGCTAACATACCCAAAAGTGTAAAATATCCTCAAGAAATTCATAAGTAACAACACACTTCATATTATAGAATTGAGCTTATATCTAACTAAAAATGCTTCAGTTTACGCAGTTTACCTGGCTTATTTACGGTTAAATAGTGAAATACCTAGCATAAATGGTGACTGATCACAACCCCAAACTTAGCTTGTTGCTTGTCCTCAAGTAACATTTTATTACCATCAAAGATCATGTCACCCCAAACTTACTGTAAAACAGTTTTTACCACAATACTGCTGAAATCTTTCGCACTGGACCTATTATTTTTTTCAGGTTTTCTGATTCTTCCACATAGCCAACGAGCTAGAAACTCTTTCCCTCAGAGATATGACTTTACCTATCAGCTTATATCACACTCTCACCAAGTCTCTATGGGTTAAAGTGTTATCACTCTCAAATCACAATATGCAATATCAAATCAGAAGTTTGAATAAATTCTCTCATCCTATCAACATGTACAATCACACACACTTTTTTAGGTCTTTTTGGGTTGTAACGGGGCTTTGGTTTAGGTAGGGTATGAAATTGGAACAACGGTTTTTTGGGTCTTTTGGTTCAGAGTACATGAAATCATTCTCTCACTACGTTTATTTCCTATTATTCCTGTAGGGTCTTGCAATCCTCTTTTCCTTTTATCTATAGTGAATGTAGCATTTTTCAAAAGCTGTTCTTTTATTGTTTTTCGCTTTTCTCTTTCTTTCTTTTCATGTTGTTGTTGTTTTTCCTTTTTTTTTCTTTTTCTCTTTTTTTTTCTTTTTTTTCTCTTTTATACGACATTCACTTACTATTCACGTACTGCAAAGCTACCCCAAACTTAAAGGTTGCTATTCCAACAGCAACCCCAAACTTAGATAGAAACGTAGAGATGAAATCAATCCTCACATACTCTGAACAGGGTAGGATAGGTACAAGGTCATGGCTTTAGAAAAAACGGGTATATCAAAAATAAATGATTAACAGGCTCAACAGGGTAAAACAATGGATAATAATAATAATAATGGGATGGCTAGAAAGGCTCTAGGTGATAAACAAAAACATGCCTCAGTGTGTGTAGTCGTACAGCTAATAATAACAAAAGAACATACGCAAACCAAGATTGATAAAGACATACCTGATATCTCTCATATGATGATAAGTGTTTGGCTTTTTATGATCTCACCAAGACGGGTTAAGCTGACTTGTTCTATCATACCTCTGAGTTCAAAGCTCATGCTCGTGGTTCTGATGTTAATCTTAACTAGTGCGTCCAATCATAAACAACAGTATCTACAGTCAGGGGACTGAAAGAGAGGACGCCCAAGTATTTGGTGTAAGTGATCAAGAAAACCAATAGCCAGACATAGTCACATCTCTAACGAAATAAACAGGAAAATGGAGGTAAACAAAATCAAATTCATTAGATTAAGCCAACCCATAATAGGTGATTACATCCAAGCAAAAGAAAATAAAAACTGAATAAACCAAAAAGAAAAAATACACAAAGAAATTTCAAACCTCCCTTGGGTTGCCTCCCTAGCAGCGCTTCGTTTAACGTCGCATGGCTCGACGGGACACCTCATACTCAGATGAGTTTAACAGTTTCAATTGGTCCCCCTTCACCGGGATCATATGGTTTCAACCTCTGACCATTAACCTTGAAGGTGTCGCCATTCTTCTCATTTAAAACACCAATACCACTTTTATGTTTCTTCAGTACCTTTTCATCTTCTAATTCTGGTGAAGCTCTCAGATCCTCCCACCTGCGTGGGTTGTATTTCCTCCAAGGGGTTTGTTATCCAGCATAGCAAGCACTTCTTTTTCTTTTTCCTCATTCTTCTCCTCCATCTCTCTGACCGACAGACTAAGAACTCTTTCTAACGGTAATTCAGGAAACTTTCTTTGAATTGTGCTAGTTACAATTTGATCAATCACTTCCACGGAGTGGTTTGTACACATATTCTCTTTATGTTTCATAGTATCTCGGACATCAATTCTGAGCTCTTCATCATACACCTTTAGGGTCATGGTACCTTCCTCAATATCTATATTGCATCTCCCTGTTTCTAAGAAAGGTCTGCCCAGAATCAGAGGTATCTCTTCATCTTCTGGCATTTCCAAAATTACAAAATCAACAGGAAAAACAAATTTATCAACTTTGACCAGAACATCCTCAACTACCCCAAAAGGTCTCTTCACTGAGTGGTCAGCAAATTGAAGTGTCATTTTGGTATCTTGAACATTTCCAATTCCTAGCTTCCTGTAAATAGACAAAGGCATAAGGCTAACACTAGCCCCCAAATCAATCAACGCCCTTTTAAAAGACCTATCTCCAATGGTACACGGGATGGTCACAGAACCTCTATCTGGCTTCTTTACTGGAACCTTCATACCCTGCAAAATAGCACTATAAGTTTCAGTTAGTATAACAGGGTCAGTGTCGGTGGTGCGCTTCTTGGAGATGATGTCTTTCATGAATTTCGCATAGATAGGCATCTGCTCGAGTGCCTCAGAGAATGGAATATTGATTTCTAATTTCCTGAACAACTCCATGAATTTCTGAAAAAATTTCTCATCTTGCTTCTTCTTTTTGTTTCTTTGTGGGAATGGAAGCTTAATGATGGGTTTTGGTTCAGGTAGCTTTTCTTGTACCACCGGCAGTGTTACAATTTCTTCCTCAGGTGGTGTCTTGTTTTCTAAGATTTCCAGATCCACTTCAAGCAACTGATCTTCTTCTTCATCCTTCTTCTTACGATCTTCAACATATCTTCCGCTTCTTGTTGTTACCGCACTCACATTATGGTGCTCCCTCGGATTTGTCACTGTTGCACTAGGTAATGCGCCCGGTGTTTGAAAATTTGTTATCTGTTGTGCTATCTGACCCAATTGAATCTCCAGATTTTTAATGGATGCATTGGTGCTCTTCTGATTATTCCTGGTCTCCTCCTGAAATTGCATATTCTGAGTTGCCATCTTCTCTATAGCAATCTCCCAATCCGCTTTCTTCGGTATTTGTTGCTGATAAGGTTGCTGTTGCGATTGATATTGTGGTTGGTAAGGTGGTTGTTGTTGTGGAGGTCATTGGTTTTGAATATTACCTTGTTGATCTTTCCAAGAGAAATTAGGATGATTTTTCCACCCCGGATTATATGTATTTGAGTAGGGATTATTTTGCCTCAGGTGATTTATAGCTTGCACTTGTTCTGCGGTTGCAACACAATGCATGGTAAAGTGTGGTCCACTACAAATCTCACAAATCATGGTCGGAACCGGTTGAACTTGAGCAACAGTCTGGGTACCTAAATTCATCGCTTTCAATCTTCTTTCAACCTCAGCAGCAATCTGGTCTTCCATTTTCACTACCTGATTTGCTAATTTCAAGTCAATTTTTCCCTCCGGCTGATTCACAGTACGGTCATATAATTCCAAATGCTCATTCGCTGCAATAGCTTCGATGATCTTTTTGATACCGGTTGCTGTTGAAAAATTAGATGAGCCACCAGCAGCTGTATCAATGAGTTGCTTAGTTCTCATCTTCAACCCGTTTACAAAATTCTGCATTTGTTCAGTTTCATCCAGATTATGTGTAGGACATGCAACTAAACATCTCTTAAATCTTTTGTATGCATCTCCAAGTGTCTCTCCGTCTTTCTGTTTAAAATTCACAATGTCATACCTCTTACGGATATACACAGAAGCAGGAAAATACTCGTTCAAGAATGTTGTTTCCATTTGTTGCCAAGTAGTAATGCTTCCCGCGGGTAGGGAATAGAACCATTCCTCAGCGTCCTCAGATAACGTGAATGGGAACATGACCAATCTCTTTGCCTCTTCAGAATGCCCATCAATTTTTAATGATGTAGTCATAGTCAGAAACCTCTGCAGATGCTTGTTTGCATCCTCATTGATCTTTCCTGCAAAAGGTTTGCTTTCTAACTGACGGATAGTTGAGGGGTGTAACTGGAAGTGAGCAACATTAACAGGTTGGTTAACAATGGTCAACCGCACTGCTGGGTTATTCTGTCTGCCATAGTCACCTAAAAGTCTTTCCGCTGGGGGTGGGTCTGCAGCCATGTTTACAGTGTCTGGATGTGAATCTGTGTCTGACTCAGATTTTTCGGAGTGAACAGAGACTGGTGTGCCAGGTGTGACCGGTTCTTCGGTGTCAGAGTTTGCCAGTTTCTTTCTTCTAGCTTCTCTGAGCTTTGCGCGCAATGTTCTCTCTGGTTCTGCGTCAAAATGAAAATTAGCTGAGGCCTTACCTCGCATACACAGATTAGACAGAAATTAGTTATAATAACAATAAAAATAAAAAATAAAATTAGCAGTAAATAAAATTTTGGATGCAGAGCAACAAAATTCTAATTGAAAATAAATTAATAAACTCTATTGTCTTTGGCAGTCCCCGGCAACGGCGCCAAAAACTTGATGGGAAAATAGCAAGTGTACTATTTTTCTCACTGTAGTAATAAAAGGGAAATTCCCCGTTTGTCGATCTCAAGGACTGCTTGACGATACAGAGTTTATCGATTGTTTCAATTAGACAAAAGCCTTTGGTTTTTGTGTTGTGAGTAATTATACTACCAATTGCAAATAAATGAAACAAGTAAAAAGGTTGAACAAGAGACAAATGAGAGAAGATTGCTAGGGTCCGGTGAATGAAACTTCCTGTAACAGATATAATTTATGAAGGCTTAGACAATATTCCTGTCCAATTAATTCCGGTCCTCAAGGGTATCTATTCCTAATTCCTTAGTGAAAAGACCTTTGATTATGTAACCTAATTACTATGTCCATAAATAATTAAGTTCATACTCAAGCATTCAAATATCAAGAATTACCGGTCAGATAGAAAATCCCTAGTCCTAGGTTATTTTTACTATCCAAAGTTCTTATCCAGATCAATGAATAATCGCTGTCCAGCTTAAACTATTCATATTAATCATCATTCGTTGGTCCGACGAATAAAGCATAAAGAACGGTAATAAGAACAAATCAATGGAAAAGAAGAAATAGTCAATGCACTCATAAACATAAAATCTGTCACATTCAGAATCAGGGTCACCCCCCTAGCAATGGGGGGTTTAGCTACTCATAATCGAAATAAAAACAAAGATTAACATTGTTGTCATTATAGAATTTCGTGAGGAATCAATCTTCAATCGTCGGAAAACTCTTGAACATATGAATCCTTTGATAATCGTCGAGTCTCCAGCTCTCCAAACGCGTCTTTTTTCTCTCCAAATCGTCCAACCCTTGAAAAATCGTTTTCTCCCCTCTAAATAGCTGTTCAGTTGGGCTTTTCCTGATTCTGGGCTTGATACGCGTATTGCCCAGTCTCATACGCGTATTGCCCAGTCTGGTACGCGTATCGCACGTAAGACAGCCTCTGATACGCGTATTGCCCAGTCTGATACGCGTATTGCCCAGTCTGGTACGCGTATCACCAGTTTGGTACGCGTATCACCAGAAGCTTGTCTTTTTACTTGATTTTCAACCCCTCTGGTCATTTGCGTATGCTACGCTTACTGGGAAGGTCCATACGCGTATCATGTAAGGCCATACGCGTATGGACAACAAGTTCTTCAAGAATTGATTTTTTCTTCCGTTTTCTTACTCGGGCTTAATTTCGCATCTGACGTTTGATTCCCTGAGCTTCCAGACTAGTTTTTTACCTGCTAACATACCCAAAAGTGTAAAATATCCTCAAAAAATTCATAAGTAACAACACACTTCATATTATAGAATTGAGCTTATATCTAACTAAAAATGCTTCAGTTTACGCAGTTTACCTGACTTATTTACGGTTAAATAGTGAAATACCTAGCATAAATGGTGACTGATCATGCAGCTTGTTAAACATCATATGCATTCGCTTCCAATGTCGGTACTCCATGGTTCACAGTTTCAGTCACATCTTGAAATCTGAAGATGATCTTCATCTGCACAACCCACCGTTCGTAGTTCTCCCCTTTGAAAAACGGTAGATTCATTAGAAATTGCATTGATGTTGTTGTTTCCATTTGCAATTACATATTCTCTCTGAATCGCAACCTGGACTCCTTGATGCCAATTTGTTGGAACAAAAGGTTTTTCAAGAAAGATTAGAGAAGAAGAAGAAGAGAGAGAGATAGAACCTAAATTGTAAAATAGAAATATTATTGAGTGAAATTGTTAGGATTTACATCATACAATGTCTTTATATATACAACTAAAGCTTAGACCCAAAACTTACAACTCAAGTCTAAACATACAAGGTGTAAAATACAAAACTATAAATTATACTTCGACACAACAACTATATGTTGTATTCGACTCAGTCAAATACAACTGACTTTTATACCTCAACTAGCTACTTCGATATTGTCGAATACTAACTTTCGACAAAATATAAAATTACAAGTTCTAACCGATTACAAGAGCTTTTACTAATTATCTTGGTTCTATAACTCTCCTAATGCATATTTGACGACCGTTATTTTATCCATTGAAACTGTTCATGACAAAGGATGGTTTACCATTCCGTTAGAATGCACCTACATGTTGTTTGTTTATAAAAAAAATTATAATCCAAAGATTGTCTCTTGTGAACTAAAATAAAATGGTATAGTTGTCTCCGTTTAATTAAAAACTTTCATTCTAAGGTCTCTCTTACTACTTTGGACTATGACAACTATATTTGGTATGATAGTTTACCAAATTGTATTTAGCAGAAACGAAAAACATATGTGAATTAACAGCTCTTTAAAATTATAATAAATTTTTCAGTTTGTATGCATTACACTCTTTTTTTTTCCCTACATGTATTAACCCAATATATAAATAACTATCATTTTATATTATACTAGTCTTTAACTTTGAAGAATTTTTCTCGGTACATCCAAACAATAAACAAAAAACAAAAAAATCAACTATTTGATCGTCACTAATAGTAAAATTTCACTCTCGGGTTAGAAAATGGATCTCATCAATCAAAGAATAATATAAATATATTAAATAAAATAAAAATATTTTATTTATAGAACAAACTTAATAAATAAAAAAGTTAAATTATATATATATATATATATATATATATATATATATATATATATACATATATATATATGTATATATATACCAAAATTTAATAATATATCAATTTTATTAATTTCTAGTTATTGTTTTATGTAAAATTAAAAAGAAAATAATTAACTTAACTTAAAATATGAAATTTAGAATTTAATAATAATGTATAAAATAACTATTAAATTATATATATATATATATATATATATATATATTAAATTATTAAATTATATAATAATATTTGATAATTATGTTTAAAACTTTGTCTCTTGAGAGCTTTGTAGTCCATTTTTGCAGATTTCCATAGATCCATAGGGACAACCATACTCTAGTGTTGATATTGATTAATTTATTATTAAATTATATTTTATTATTAAATTATATTTTTTATTTATATTTAATTTTCAAATTTTATTAATAATTTATACTTCTAAAAAAAATATTTGTCATTCCAAACATAATTTTATTAAAATGTACTCCTCAAAATGTTTTCATTCATAATAGTATATATATTATATTTAACACACCATTTTTGTAAGGCTAGGGAAAATATACATACAAACTATTAATACACAATATGCACTATGTAAAAGAATGACAAAATTGTCTAAACCATAGAGACATATTGCTACTTCACAAAATGAAATCAAGATATACATTACACCCCAAACAAGGTTCGGATAGTTGAATTTAAAGGATAGAGATCAAAATTAAGAGTAGTCTTATTAGATTTAATCCATGTCCGAGATAAGAATTTTCCCATATCAATAATTAATCATTCTATAATCTTGTAACGCCTAAAAACAAAATTGTTTTTAAATTTCTAAATGGAAATGCAAGCTAAACAAATGGAGTGTATGTTCATTAATTCGTAATTGACTCACATCCTTATTTTGACAAAAATTAATTTAGAGATGCATCTATTTAATAACCTCATAAGTATATTAGCAATTTATAATTGAGTCACACTCTCATTATGTCATAGTTTAATCTCGAGATACATCTCCGCAACAAAATACAGATATAGACTTTCGTAATATCCTTTAAATAGTAAATTTTGACATTATTTTAAATCTGGAGATGCATGTATTATAAATATATTATCATAAAAAAAAATTTAGAAAATTAAACCATAAACGGATTTAATAAGATTAATATGTCATATATTAGAATTAATATCATCAAAATGACAAATTACAAAACCATAATACTATCCATGATTTATAATGCAAATACTATGAAATACTACTAGGTATATTGAACCTCCGTGTTCCTTCTCTACCTCCCGTGTTGTTATGTGATATTTGTCTCAGATAAAATGACATTTATAGCGGCCCTTGCAGAAGTGCCCTCCAGAAAGTCTCTTTTCCATATACCTGCTCGTGCAATATCCATAATACGACAACATGCATGTAACACATCAATGACATATGATCTACCCTAGCATGTTCCTCCTCTAATATCTCATGATCAGCTGACTTAGGTGGATCTTCGAGAGCAGCTGGTGTCATGTAAGAATGTGACATTCTAAAATACCATTGAATGTAGTTGATGCACTTCTCCATTTGCGATGAGCTACCACACTTTGTGCTTCATCTGGTACCAAATGATTATAGAAATCATCATACATAACATTTGCATCTCTACGGATCATGGCGGGAGGAGCAGACACGAAGGGTTTTCATGGAATACCGTGCATAAATTTGAACTGGTGCATGACTTGCTCGGAAAGATGTTGATATATCATACGTGATCCATAAGTGAATCATCCAGAGTTTAAGGTTACTTCATCCAAGGGACACGTATGACGGTGATCATCATATGGTCTAAAGCATATATCATATGTTGTAGTACAGTCAACAAACACTCTGAAGGAGTCGATTGATTGATTCCTTTTGAATGGGAAGAATGAGCAAGCACGTAGCATATCCTTAGTATGGTCAACACCATATGATCAGCTAGAGATGCGTGGAAAGTGTTGGAGGATCCATGTCTGAAAATGGTACAAATGAATTATTAGTAATGGTGTAGCACGAGTGTTATGAAAATGGTATAATAACGGTAAAGGTGCAAATATATTACCGTAAATAACGTGCAGTTAAATGTCATCAATTTGGTCTTTCAAAAACAACCTTAAACTAACTTCGAGTGCAAGTAAAGCAAGTCAACAGAGTATCTGAGGTAAATCACATTAAAGTAATAAGAACTTTTGTCCACAAATATGGATGTATCAATCAAGTACATGAGGTATGACCTTAATTCACATGGTCTATGATGCATAACTTGTGCATCATCACCATCGGTATCCACTATCGAAACCAAGTGGTGTACATACAACTTCTCCAGGAATCCAAATCTAGCATGAAACCTCTGATGTGTTTCAGCTCCTTAAGGGCATCCTCTAGGTTATCTCCCAAATAATTCATCATCATCTATAGTGAATTAGGTATGATCATCATGTAGTGGTCTAATAATTTTTCGCTGATCTGAAGTTGTAGCAGGGATGACACGTCATCTAGTGTGATTGACATCTCATCATACGGAAGATGAGAATATGATGTCTTAGAATGTCAACTCTCAATGAACGCTGACAGCATACCATGGTTAATAGAATATAATTGGTCATGTATAAATCACACAACCTAGATAGCTACATGGCATCATGAAACCACTGCTCCTTAAGTTGTTGCAACTTCACAATCTTTCTACATGGTTGATGCACTTTAAAGCATCATGGTACTGCAAAAAATACACCATCATCAGAAAGTTCGAATATTATAACATATGTGTTTCAAGGAATAAATACAAATACATTTTACCTTTCTGTCCCACATGTGCTTAGCAATAGGGTCCGCGTACAAAGGCAGTAGTGATGTGTCATACGAACCTCCTTCAAATTCCTCATAACAGAAGCATCGAAAACATGTGCATCAACTTGGATTGATGGGCCTTCTGGGGCAGCAACAGGTGACACCTACCTCCGGGAAAATGAAGTCGGGCACACTTGAACCCCAGAAGTTAATGCTTTTGTATCAAATGTGTTGGCACTGACCGATGGTTGCGAGGGTCAAGGTACAAAAATAGGACAAAACATAATGCTCAGTATAACACCCTAACAATGAGTGTAACTACCAATATAGTAATATGGATTACAGAACTTAATGTTCATATTTCTTAATGCATGTAGAGAACAACTTGGATTGAAAAACTAACAAAATGTGCAAAGGAAGTTGAATCACTTGGATTAAATGGATGTTTGAGAACCATTTGGATTGAATGTACTTGAAAATCCACTTGGATTGAATGAAGTAGAAAATGCACTTAATAGAGAAACTTGATAAGTGGTTTAGAGTATTTTTGCTGGAAATGAGGAAGGGGAAGGTCTGGCGTGTATTTGATTAAAAACTCGTCTGTAGATATATTTCCATAAGTTGTTACGGAGATACATTTTTGTATTATTGTTTGTCAAAAATGAGGATGTGACTCACATACTGATGGATTGAGTGTCGACTAGGGTGCGTCTGGAAGTGGACTTTTGTATTTTGGGGGCATTTTTTATTTTCCACAAGTGTGCATAAGAACCCCTAAAGATCAAAAAAGTAATACCCTAAAGTGATTTGCACGGATCAAACTATTATTTGATAAGAGAGTACAAAAACTCAAGGGCATTATTTTCCCACCCTTGGCGGTACTCCCACACCCTTGTGAAAAATCCAAAATTCCTCTAAAATATGGAAGTACATTTCAGGAGGCACCAAAATCTCAGAAAAAATCTTAAATTGTAGTTCTAGAAACTGCTACTCTTAAAAACTAGAAATATATGCAGAAAATGTAACATAAATTAACATCGATCATTTTTATGACATACATGAAAAATGTAGCATTACATAGATAATTTCTAACTTAAATCTAACAATACATTTCATGATCAAGTAAGATGTTTCACATATTTAGAATATCTTCAGTCGATCTCAAAATCTTCGCATCCACCTCGATCGGACCTTTTGTTTCATAACGGTGAAATGTATTCCATATAATAGTTAAATTGTCACCCGTCTTCAGCTCAAAATTGTTAAACTGTATCCTCCATTCATTATCAATTGAGGGTGAACGATAATAGAGCTTCATGACTCTTCGATTTTCTGGGTACATATTATCTATTATGTATTTTAGATCAACAAGATAGGTGATCTCTGTGAATCTAAATTCAAGAAGGGGCTTCTCTTCGTTTAAGTAGACAATAGTGAGATATGAATATTGAGACATAGTATGTGTTTTTATGTTTGTGATAATAACAAGATGAGGGGAAACCATATTTATACAAGTGTTAGATTAATAGGGACCTTAGAAACCTAATTCTATCTCAAAGGATATTTCGAAGATGTATTTTCGAATACACTCGGTTTTGTTTAGTAAAATCAGGGTGTATACAGAATTTCGTTCCGAATAAACCCTTGTGAACATTTTTTGTCCAAGTTTTAGCTTATTTTATGGAATGAGATATCCACTCTAGTGATGTTTGTAGTATAGGACATCCTGATTTCAAATAAAGTTGAACAAAATATAGTGATTTTGAAAGCCACACAATACAAATAATGTGTCCTGATGGATTTTGAGGTGGGTCACTCTGAACTGGAAAAAAATGTTTTTGAAAACTCATATCTTGTTAGGTCAATACACACCCTATTAAATGAATTTGTTATAAGATGGTCCATTTTAGGAAAGCACGTTCATTTTTCCTTAAGTGTTGTACCGCTAAGACAAGGAATGAGAGATTCATGTATTGCATCAAAATGTTCTTTTATCCTGTATAGCGTTGTATATGATTTTTTATGCGCCTTTAACTCTTTGATAAGTTGTTGGCGGACAAGTTTATGATTCTCCTCTCTTTTACTGAGTAAAGCAAAAACATCAAGATAACCACAATTGTCGTCACCTTTAACATCTACAGTTTGTTCAATGTATTTGTGCATACAAACTAGCATCTTTTCAGTTGTATCATTTTTGGTAAAGGTAGTGAAGGAGATGGTTTGATAATGTGAGCACATTTGAAAACACTTTTTTGAAATTTTGAAGTTGGAGAATTCGGAAAAAGTTTGTCAACATGTTTGAAATAGGACGAAGACCGCATTATTGAATCATCACTCTATGTTGTTTTGACCTTCTTAGGATCACCCTTTGGTTTTACTGATTGTGATGGTGGTTTTACTGATCGTGATATATAAAATTCAGTCTCACTTGAGCTATATTGCCCAAAAATTGTGAATAAAGATTTTTGTCTCTAAATTTGTGTTTTAACACTGTGATGTTGCGACCAAATGATATTTGTATCTCGTTATGCTGATTTCTGATGATTTGGTTCACAGACTCTCAATTTCTACATAAATCACCTCTATTCTTTCTCAATCAATTCTTCAATGTAGCATGAGAAAATTTAACTTTATGGATTTAAGCACAAACAATTTTTTCCTTCGCCTGGTCTAGAATTGTGCTTTCAACATATTTCAATAAATTCATATATTTATCACACACCCTCCTAAAATGTATTATAGAATTCACATATAAATCTTTCGTAGAAGAATTTATTATAACATTCCAGACATCCATTATGCTTTCCAATATCACACTAGCTTTCACCATTTTTCTATCTTCATCCTTTATTTGTTTGGTATGTGTTGCGGGCTTAAGTCTACTTCTCATATTCTTTGTTATGTGATATCTACAAAGTAAGGAATATGATGTAGAAAATGCCTTTGAAACCGAATTCATCAGTGTGGTATCGTGGTCAGTAACAATGACATTTGGCGTGTTTTCTTGGTCATTCAACACTGTCTAGCACAGTTCTAAAGCCCAAGTAATATTATCCTCTTTTTCACTTTCCAAAAATGCAAATCAAACTGAAAAAGTATTTTCTATAGAAGTAATGTCAACAATTTCCAATAGTGGAAGCATGTACTTCTTGGTCTTATATATTGAATCAATAATAAGTATAGTGGGAAATATGTTGAACAAATTTATGGAATCATAATGACTCCAAAATATATCTCGAACGGTTTTTCCATCCTTTCACACTTTGTACCTAGATACATAATGGTTATCCAAAAGACTCAACAGTTGCTGCATTTCAGTTTTATCCTCTCTTATCGCCTTGTTGTTTTGGGAACGAATATTATATACTTGCTTGATATTTGAGATTTTTTTCGGTCTTTTTCATTTCAAAGTTGCAAGTATGTTTTTGGACTGCATCATGTTCAATGTCATGTCAGAAACAATTTCCTTCTCTTAAGCTTTAACGCAACATGCAATGAGATGATTGGCTAACTTGCGATACATGTCATTTTTATGTATACCACAAATCACATTATATTCATGTATTATTCTCCATAAGGTATTCACACAACTTAAAAGGACATTGCTTCTCCTCGAACCGATGACATCCCGTTTCAACTTCCATATAAGATTTGTGTACTTTCCACTTCTTTTGCATCTTAGTGTCACAAATGTATGTCTTATATTTGAAACATTATATGACTTTCCGATTACAACGTTGAACCATATTTTGCAGCCTCTATGTTGATCAATTTGAGCATATGATCACAAACCGCAAACTCTTATTCATTTGTAAATTGTTTACCAACATCTACCTTGACATCAACCGGGTTTTCATACGTAGACACAATAGCTTTGGAACAACATTAGAGTGCACTATATCTAAGTCCAATCATAATAGAAAATATTTAAAAAAATTACCAAATTAAACTCTGAACTAATATGAAAATACAGTTTCGTATGACATTCAACTAAAATTTGGAAATGTATTATCAGATGCAACGTTCATTTTTTCAGACCAAAAGCTAGATTAATGGAAGTAATGAGGAAGGAAATACATGTACATTACCTTTCTTTTGTTCCTTCTGATGTGCAAAAATTGAGAAATGTGATTTTGAAGTGGAAAAGTCGATTGCGTGTGGATGGAGGTTTTGGTAGGGTTTAAAAAAGAAATGGTGTTTTGGTCATGAGTGAAGAAAACATACAAGGTGGTGTTTTATTAAATTGACTGCTTGACAAATTGGAAATTTACTTACGGAGTATTCACTGAGTTGTGAAATACATGTAAGGTGGTATTTTTTTCAAATTACTACTTGACAAACTCAGAACTTCACTTCCGAATTTGTCACTGAGTTGTTAAATTAACAAAATCATTGTATGGGTGAGTCTGAAAATACACTTCTTAACTAGTTTTTGAGAAAATGGGAGTGTGTCTCACTTAGAACGTATTTTTGTTTGAAATATATGCGTTCGAAAATGTATTTTTTAAATCAAAAGGGACACTTTTTGATTTTCATATGGTGTTTTTCCATCATTAAAGATGAGAGAAGTAATCTCAGAAACTCAATCATACCTTCCACAAAAACATATAGGAGTTTTTAGTGTTTTAGACGGTTGGAAAGTAAGTGTTGAAGTAAGAATTGCATGTACTAAAATAATTATTGATTAAAATTAAAATAAATTATTTAAGCCTTTAATTTACAAATAATAAATTCAATAAATACTCAATTGTGTATGCTTTTCTTTCTTTTCAATCTCCTTCAATTAATTCTAAAAAAAACCAAAATCCCGAAGATATACATTTTAATAGATATAGCAAGGAAATTCCCTTTGAGTCTCCACCAGTTAGGGTTTTTAGGTGGAAACCAACGTAATCAAAACTGAAGAAGATGATTTGAAAACACAGAGTACAAAGAAAATCAAAGAATACGGTCGGACCCTCCTAAGACAACTAATCCTCATTATGTGCACAATTACAGACTTATATCTCTTTTCAACTCTATTTACAAGATTATGAGCAAAATCATTGTTAATAGACTGGAAATGTGTATGGATAGACTTATTCCTCCCAACCAAATAGGGTTCATTCCTAGGAGGAATATTCATGAGAATATAGTGGTGGCTCGGGAAATCTTGCATAGCATGCATAAGCTTAGAGGTAAGAAAAGACTTTTCGCAATAAAAGTAGATCTTGAAAAAGCATATGATATGATTAGCTAGAATTTTGTGAATAATATCTTAGTAGAGGTAGGTATTCCTAGTAAGCTAAAGAATATATAATGAATCTATAACTTCAGTAAGAATGACAGTTCTTTGGAATGGAGGCTAGAGTGAGTATTTTGAGACCAGGAAAGGTTTAAGATTGGGAGATCCTCTATCTCCATATCTTTCTGTTATGTGTATAGGTAAGTTATCTCATATGATTAGGGATGTAGTGGAGGATATGAAATGGGACTGCGTGAAGGCTGGTAGAAGTGGCCCTAAGATATCTCATATGATGTTTGCAGATGATTTACTTCTATTTAGGAAGGCTACTGAGAACCAAGTCACTGTTATTATGGATGTTCTGAACACATTTTTGACAGCTTGAAGGGAAAAAATCAGATTTGAAAAGTCTAGTATTTTGTTCTCTAGGAATACACTAGTGCACACCAGAAGACGGGTCATTCAAGTTTCAGATTTAAAAGAAACTAATGAATTATGAATATATCTTTGAGCCCCTTTAACTGTTAAGTGGAGTGAGATGGCTAAGTCTAAGAAGCATGGAGGATTGGGGTTACTAAATCGCATAGACATGAATAAGGCTTGTGTTGCTAAATTGGGGTGGAAGCTTAAGAGTGGGGATAGATCTCTTTGGAGTGAAGTTTTGAGAGGGAAGTATACAAGAAGCCATATTTTGGAGAGAGGTCTGAATGCTAAAGTTTATGACTTTTGCCTTTGGAAGAATAATGTGAGTTTGTGGCCTATCTTAGAGAATTTGTCCTATTGGGAGATGAGAAATGAAACTAAAATAAAGGCTTTGGGTGACTGCTGGGTAGCCCTAGGGATCAAATTAGAAGAGTATATGACCCAGCCTAATGCAGTCATATGAGCTACTAATGTGGCAGAACTTAGCACTAGTAGTGGGATTTGGAAGTGGAACAACATTGTCGCATCTCGAAAAATACGATTCCTCGCGATGGTCGCGGAAAAAATTACGTTCGAATAGAGCCGCCACCGAACTTTATTTATCCCAATGAAGAGATAGGAAAATAGCGATAAAACCTTTAGGGAATGGATTACGTAAGGGGAAGGTATTAGCACCTCTTACGTCCGTTGTACTCAACGGGAACCTTTTAGTTCTAATGTGCGTTTTGAGTGTTAATTTATGTTTGTTTGTTATCTTTGGGTTATAAAATTATTAAAAATAGAAATGGATGAGAACCTCATAAAGGGAAATGGGAGGTTTTTTATTAGTATGCTCGCGAAGATACAGCAATCTCCTGCCTACGTATCTTTATGGTATAATAAGGAAATCAGAGTATTTGTAGTTCGGGGTTTGGAGATTTGTAGAGAAATGATAACTATTTGACTAAACAAGTCAGAGAAATTGTACTTCAATAGTCGAGGAGAAAAATTGAAGACTCAAAGTCATCTCCCTTTTTATTCCTTAATGTAAAAGAATTTGATTTATTTTTATGTTTGGGAAAATGACAATTGTTCACATGAAATTGCCGAATCCATTAATTTAATCGGAATAAAACAAAAGCAACATAAGTGTCATTTACATGCTCACAAGAGTAATACAAAATTAGAATACAAAAGGGATCCCAACAATGGCTACACAAGTGAATGTGAATCATTAATTAGCAAATTCATTAATCATTTACTAACTACATAAGAATTATCTAATTAAGATTCAATCAATTCTTTAAATAAAAAAATAATTAACTAGCTAAATGTTACATTAGAATAGTTAAGAAAATAAATCACACAAAATGGGGTTCATGAATGAACATAGAGGTGTAAAAAAAATCAACCTTAGTTGGGCCTAATCCAAAAGCCCACTTTAATCCTAATTCCATTATTATTATACAAATAATAAAAAAAATAAAAAATAAAAAATAAAAAAATTGAAAAGCATGCTTACGGTAGCCGATGGCATTTATTCTTTTAAATGAGGGATATCATAAATTTGTAACTTAACATGTGACACAGATTTTGAAAAAAAGCATGATCAATATATTAAAGAAAAAAACTCTTTCTAAAACAAAAACCAGTATATCATTCCATCTTTCTCACTTACTTGTCTACGTGAAAAACAAAACAAACAATATATATATAGAATACTTTTTTTTCAAATATTATCCAAATGAAATCAGAATTTATTCATAAAAATCAGACTCAATAAGAACACTCATCATTAACCATCATGAAACCTTTTAAAACCCAGTATGTAGTAACTGGAACGATAACTTGAATATAGCCCTTCCGAACTTCGTAACAGTAATTTACCGGTCAAAGTCTTCATGTTATTAGGTGATGGTTTCGAAACCGGAGAGAAAACTGAACCCAAGCCAATGTAAATATAATTCGAAACAAAATACTCGAAACAAAATGGGTAGAAATAAAATTCGGATCCAAAAATGAAAACCATACAGATCTTGGAAGCGTTACTGAAAATGACAATCGAACAATATTAAAAACACATGACAGTCATGGAAAACCAACCGAATTTATCGTTGTTGTTGCGAACCATTGAGTTGGGTTGTCAGAGCATTGTTTTTCAAACGTTTTTTTTTCTAGAGAAAGTAACCTCGATGCTAGAACCTGCAACAAATCCAAACAGAAAACTTATCACAAGCTTAATCTAATCGAACCATAATCAAAGTGGAAACCGGAATGAAGACGTATCGGAGCTGGTAATTGCGGCGAGGTTATGAGTAGTTGATGAAAGGTGTGTTTGGGTTTGGTTTTCGCAGCGACGGTGGTTAGGGCGAGTGAGGGCGCGGTGCGGTGGTCGCCGGATGGAAAACAGTGAGGAGACGCGGCGAGGTGAAGGGTTTGTCGGCGGAGATTGGTTGAGCGGCGACGGAAATGAGGACTTACATCGGTGCCGGCTAGGTTGAGAGGAGGTGAGGCGGAAGCGGTTAGTGGATGTGCGTTTGGAAGACGATCTCGCCGGAGGTTGTCGGCGTGAAGGTCGTGTAGTTGGTGGCTTCCATCGGTGATGAAGAATGGTGTGCGTCGGTGGTGATGCGCGGTGGAAGGAAGAAAATGAGTGGAATGAAATCGCGGCTGTGGTGGTAGAAAGAGTGAGTGGCGGAGGGAGATCTTTTTAAAAGATAAACAGTGAGAGAGCCTTAACGTCTTTCTTTTTTCTTTCTATTTTTTAAATCCTCTTTTTTATTTTTTTGGAGAGAGAGTGTGTATTGTGTAGTGGTCACCTTGGTCTTTCCTTCTTTTTATTTCCAGCCAATAGAGAGAGTCAATGGACTGAGGGAGGAAACGTGTGAGAGAGAGGAAACGTGAGGGAGAGGAAACGTGAGGGAGAGAGGAAACATGAGGTTTATTAAATTTATTTTCCTTTTCTTTTTATTAATAATTCTAGTATTAAGAAAGAAAATATTCATTAGAATTCTTAGACAGTAATTTAATTTAGAAAATAATAATAATAAAACAAATCTTTAATTTGGACATTAAAACAAAGAAATAACAGGATTAATTATAAATAGAAGTCAGATGTGAATTTGTTCGAAAAATTAAATCACACATTAAGATGATTAGCACAAAATATACTTATTGAAAAAATAAAGCGTTTCTTCAAATTCTGAAATAAGTTTGCACTGCTTAAAAGGCTCAGGCGGGTCAAAACGCAACTGAAACAGCTTCTGAAAATTACAACGAGCACACCAAGTTAAACTACATGAACGGTAGATTAATAATACTGGTGTCTGTAATTTTAATTCTAAAACTTTTTACTCGCTGATTTTACATGTTCTTGAGAAATGATTTAACCAATTTGTCTGTAGTTTCAATAAATTTATTCTGACTGATATTTTAGGTTTTATTCATGATGAAATGCATGTCATGCTGTGCGTATGATGCAAAATTAAAAATGAAATCCGACTTACGAAAATTTAAATATGGCCGGACAAAATTGGGGTATGACAAACATCAGACAGCTTTTTCCTCGGGCAATATTCGATATAATCCTTCCTATCTCACCCTCAAATATTGCAGATATTGAAAATGATGTATGCTTTTGGGGTGGATCGGTACCTGGAAAGTTTTGAATCTCTAATATTTTTTACAACATCAACATTCTGGGAAATGATGATGGTAGAAAGTGTCATATTCTAATTTTTAACCCTAAGATCTCACATCTCATTTGCATCTTTTGCATAAAAACAAGGTCACGCCTTGGCCCTTCCCTTTACCATCTTTGGGTTCGCTCCTTGCAAGGATTACCAAGCATCTCTTTGTTTACCTTTGTGTTTATATAATTAATTGCTTATCTAACCACTAATCAAAATACCAAAAATATTTCTTGTTTCCCTTGTGTTTATTGTGCAAGATAGGGCTCCCCAAATCAAGAGCATCTCAAAGTTTTATGGCTTACTTCTCAAGGAAAGTCAAAAGGTTCATGTGTTTATTTTCATGCCTTCTTCAACAAGCAACTTCAAGCTTTGAGTTATTTAATCAAGATACAATCAAGGACACCTCATCTTGAGCTCATATTATCACCCATGTGCTTTGGAATGCAATAAAAGTCCAAGTGTACAAGCTTGTTCCAAGTGGTTTGACCTAAAAGTCAACATTTTGAAGTCAAGGTTCCAAGGATCACAACTCCTTCATTTCTCAACATTTTTAATGCCCATTTTTGCATATGACTCTTATCAACATCCTCTACAACTTCTCTTTACATGAAAAGAGCCAATTATGCTTGGAGGATCATCAAAAGTTTGGAGACGTTATAGGGCATTTGTGGAATTAGTGAAAATTGACCTATTTTCAAGTGACTTTTTGCCAACTTTCAAAGATCATAACTTCTTCAAATTTCAACATATGGAGCTGATTATTTTTGCATAATGTTGTTGGTGATACATTCTACAAGTTTTCTTCAAGGACCAAGACCAAAATATGCTTGGAAGGCCATAGAATTCATTGGGACATTATAGGTCATTTTCATCCATGAAGCACTCAAATTTTTCTAAGTTATGGAACCAGTATTTTATGCCAACTTCAACACACCATAACTTTATACTCAAACATCCAAATGCAACCTTTATTGGCTCATTATAATCGTGGCCATGATGTTAACACATTGCAAAAAGAATGGGAACATAAAGCCTCTTGAGTAGGATGCCCTATTGAGTTGAACATGGTGACTTGAAATTGAGGAAATCATCATTGCCCGAAATTTGATCATGAATAAACTCAATTCCAAGCTAAATTAGCAAGTGTTTTGGTCCTAAACATGTTTAATCAAGTCTCCAGAAGTTAATTAACACTTAAAACGCATCATTCGGCTGAGTTTTGAGGAGTTTCAAGTCACACTTTTCACACACTTGAATCAAATTCGTTTTGCACGAATTCTGCATCATTCCACACGTATTTGGATCCAAACACATTCCATATAAATAGAGGAACCTATTGCCTTCATTTGCAAGCTTTGGAGAGCCAAGAAACCCCTGCTGCAACTTGAACTTTTTCTAGAAAATTCAACTATCGTGTTTAGAGTTCCAGCCTATTTCAATCCATTTTCTTGATTCTATTAGCTCCATCGGCATCCTCTAAGACTTTTGCAACAATTACCAAGCTCAGTGACCTTCTGAATTTCTCCAACCAGATCGAGCTTCATCAACTTCTGATCACCATCTGGACAAGGTAGTTTTGAGCATCATTTGAACTCAAATAAGTTACCACAATGTAGTCATTCACTCTCTAATGATTTCCCTTAACTTATCTGGTGCTGATTGATTGTGTTCATCATTTAATTTAATTTTTTGTGGCTTACTTTTTTCTAAAACTTCTTTGAAATTCCTTCTGCTCAATTCAGATAAATGAATTTGAGGCATAAAGTTAAATTCAGGATGAGAAGAGGATCACAATGGTGGTGGTCTCGTGTCTTGAAGTTACCAAACGATGAAACTCTGGTGAGAGCTCACCAGAGAAGATGACTGGAGTATTTCTCAAGTGGTCTGAGTTTGGACCAGACACGTTGGCATTTTGAAATATTTTGATTGGTTAAATTCAAATTGGATCATGTGTTCTGATTATAGTGCATTCTATCGTGTTTCTCATCATTTGGAGTGTTGGATATGTCACGTCAATTAACGAGGCGTGATTCAACGCTCCTGATTTTTTCTGATTTTAATTCTTTTATTATTATTATTTTAAATTGTTTTTTCTTTAAAAATTTGTAGTAATTTCATTTTTTATCCAAAAAATCCCAAAATAATTTTTAAAATTCTACTTTATTTTTCTTCATCTGATTTTTATTTTTTCACATTTTATTTCATTGGTTTTCTACTTTTCATGAATTTTCTCTTTTCTCCTTTATTTTAATTGGTTTAAAAATACTTTTCTACATTTTAAAATTCTGAAAACTTTATTATATGTTTCTCATTTTATTTTCAACCTTCCATAATTTTCTTGGCCATTTATTTGGTGTTCTGAAGGGATTTGTGAATTTTCCATTTTAAAAATCATTCAAAAATACCTTTAATGCATTTTTATTTCATTTTATTTAATTTTAAATTTGTTTGACCTTTTGGACTTCTGTTGGTCATGGATCATGATGATTTTGACTTCAAGTCTCATCAAGCTCAATGGATCTTGGTTGTTGATGGGGGGGTAAAAACCCTAATCCACCAAAATGGATGATTGATTTTGATGATGACTTGATCAAATTTGTGATTCAATTTGGGTATGACCTCTCTTGTCCCCTTTCTTCTTCATCTCTTTCTTTTCCTTTTGATCAATTTGATGAGTTTGTGTCCATCTTGATCATGATGTGTGGAATGGTGTTTGATGAACTTTCATCATTTCAAACCTATCTTTTAAGTGATCATGAATCATTTAAGGTACTTTGGATTGATGCATAAGTTTGTCCTAAGTGTCATGAAATGTGGATTGAAGTAATGGACGATCCTCTTAGCCTTTGTGCTTGATTATCCCTTTTTTTCTTGTGTGACATATCTTTAGGAGAGTGATTTACATATCATTTCTCTAGCATGTATTAACATAAATACTATTATTGACTGACCTCAAATAGTTATGACTTCTACATAAGTCAAATTATGATTGCTTAACATAGCGATAAATTTGTCCCAAAGGCAATGGCATTTTTATAAGTGAGATTGTAAGTCTTCTATTCCTCATGGTATTGTGTGAAAATATTGTTCATTTTCCATTTGTGAGAGCTAGTGGCATACTTGTTGATTTCATCCAAGTTGGAGCTCTTCTCACAAATGATGTATAGGTTCATATTTTCATGATTGTGAGTGGATAGTTGAGTGTTCTCCAAAAGATGACCAAAACATCTCTTCATCTTCACTAACATATTTTACTAATATTTTACATATATTAACTTTTACTTCAAAGTCATTTACCTTTATGTCTTTATTTTTTTATGACATTTACTTTATGCTTTATGTTTAACATTTCATATCATATTATTTGTGTTTATGTCATTTTGTTCTTTGTCCATTTGGACCTTTCTTTATATCATTGTAAAAAAGACACTAATAAGAAAAAACCTAAAAAGAAACTTGTTTCTCCTAACTCATGGACTTGTGGTTACTATCCTTAGCATCATTGTGGAGTTATGAACTTACAATTAGGATCTTGACCTTTTCTTTGGGACTTGGGACTTGAGACCCGGGAATTCATATGATACATATGACTTTGAACTTCTCTGTGAATACTTGGCTTGGTTACTTTGGTTTCATCTAACACATAGATTACTATTTACTTATTTTGACTTGTTTGAGGCTTAATCCAAAGAAGGGAATTCTTCCTTGACTTATGTCACAAAGCTTGTTATCTCTTGGTTAGATCTTTCTTTTTTAGCTTTTACTTTATGCTTTAAGAGAGTATCTTCTTCTCCTTCCCTTTATTTAATTTTCAAAATCTTCTCTCTTTTTCAAAACCTTCTTGTTTTTAACTTGAATCACTTTCTCAATAAACCTTGACTTTTGTCAAGTGATTTTCAAAACTTTTTTCTTAATAAATCTCAATCCATCTTAAGCATATTTAGACCAATTTCAAAAGACTAAAAAAATGCCTAACTCATTTTGTGTCCTTTGTGCACTTTTTCTTCTAAACTTTTTCTCAAGGCATTAGACATGAGTTATTTCCATAGTTGAGTTATAGTTCTCCTATCTCCATAGTATTAATGATAATTCTTTTTCATCTGTGGGAACTAGTGGCATACTTGTTGATCCTTATACAAGTTGGAACACTTCTAATGACGATACAAAGTTCTCATACATACAAAGTTCTTATACTTGTGAATGATTAGTTGAGTATTCTCCTTAAAATGACAAAATATTTTTTCCGTAAAAAAAAATCAAAACAAACTCCTTTTGTTATTTTTACCACGAACTACAAGATTTTGATCCTCCATTGCACTTTGTTGGTACGTAGGCATGAGACTTTAAAAGTTTTGACAAACATCAAAATAAAGAAAACGCTTCTTTTTCCATCCCTCCAATCTTTTGCAAACAACATATTTTTCCAGCTAAAATATACATATTTTCAAGGAGGTTCCCATGGAGTACCCTGGATGTTAATGGTGTTAATACATTCCTTTTGTATAACTAACTTCCGGATCCTTATTCTCTTTTTATTAGTTTTGTTTTAAAACTTCTTTGAATTTTGTTCGTACTTTTTTTCTTTTTCTTTGAAAACAATAAAAACGCGGCGACGGCTCTTATTTTTCGAATTAAGTTAATCAATAATTTAATCTCAAAAATTTTACTGCTAGCTAAAACATTAAACATTGAAAGGAGGTTTGAAATATCAAAGTTCCAGAAAGAATAAAGGTGTTTGTCTGGCTGATTTATCAAAATGGTCTCAAAATCAATCTACAACTTAGTCAATTGAAGATTAGAGGTCGGTTGTGGAGATTATGCAGGTCAGGAGAAATCTATTTTGCATGCCCTGCGAGACTGCACAATTGCAAAATAAATCTGGTTGTATCTGTTGAATAATTCTGGCAGGAATATCTTTTTTGAATTAAATTTGCAGGAGTGCCTTGATTACAATATGAAGAATACGCTTACGCAAGGATGAAGAAGAGTGGCAGTCAGTCAGGGCAACAACTTGCCATACCATTTGGTATTGGAGAAATTGTCTTATGATATCAAAGATCAAGATAGAAGTTACAGTGTGATCGTGAAGTTTCAGATCATCCTCAGCAACAATCAAAGTTAGAGAAGGCAAATATGTTGTAATCATCCTGAAGTTGAATGGCTTTATCTAAATAAAGATGGAGCAGTCTAAATAAAAAATAATGCTGAGTGCGGTGGAGTATTAAGGGACAACAATTTGAAGAGAATAGTAAAGTGGCAATGCCTTTGTATCAGAACTTTGGGGTGAGTGGGAAGGTCTTATTTTTGCTCAATCAAGGGGATATGGTGGTCCAACTTGATAATGAAGAGGTGTTTGAAGCAATCACAAGAATGATTTTTAAATGAGGCCCAATGCTAAATCTTATTCGCAAAATCAAATGCGTCATAAGGCAAGATAAAAATATTCGAATTGTTCACATTTTCTGTAAGGCTAACAAGTGTCTGAACGCTCTTGCAATGCGGGGAATTAAAGCGCAAAAATAATCTACTTCAATTATTTTTATAATTTAGATTTAAGAATTTAATTAAAAAATCTAAAATAATTTAAAGACCTGCAGGGTAAATAAACCAAAATAAAATCAAGTCACTGTTAGAGATTCACCTTAAGTAGAAGCTACCTACACTGGACTTCACTGCATCAAGTAAAATAAGCGATTGGAATCAATAAGTGGTTGTAAATTGTAATCAATATATGAGACGCGTCAATCATGTAGATTAGCATAGACGGAATGGAACACGTTACAAGACCTCTCCAGCTCTCTTTTTTTTCCATCAATAATAAAAACAAATAAAGGAAACAGACTTACGTTTTCAAATAATAGATCTACAAGACACCTAGTATTAGTATTAACTATCAGTATTTGATATTTGAATCAATAATATACTGTCTGTTTTTGTTCTTGTCCAAATATTCAATTACAAAACTAATACCAAATTTTGGTGGACATCTTACTAAACCTTTGCAAAATCTTAACTATCAAGTATCCAAGGCCTCTACAATTGCAAGAATGTGATCAGAAATCCTTAACTATGGCGCCATGTTACAGCAAAAGAAACAAATCTCCAAACAGTGGAGATCAAAATAAATTACCAAAAGAAAAAATAAATGCCTAACTTAACAATACATGAATGATGGCGGAAACACACTTACACAAGAATATTGAGCAACCAAAACCAAAAATCACCTAACTCCTGTTGGCATATCACCATGCTTAAGCAATAGCATACTCTACCGTTTCCAATTCTGTAGGCCGCCACATGGACTTCTGGATGTATAAAAAGGCCTCTGTTTCTTTAGAGTAAGTCATGCGAACCTCCCACTGCATAGACCTCAGCAAGCGCTGAAGCTCGTTAATGACCTCAGCAGTGTCTCGGACAATAAGCTTTCCCTCAGGCCTGAGAATTCTGTCAACCTCGGCCACTACAGCTTCAAACTTGCATCTGTTTGAACGATAAACATTTCAAAATGAGATAAACATACAGATTGTTTCTTTTCTGAAAACCAAGGTTTGCTGAATGAACAAGAAACAAAATAGTAGGCATTAGTACCTTTTCTTAAGCTTTGAAAACAAATGATCTGCATGAAGTAGATCATAGGATCTCGGATATGTGCTAAATGACTCACACCAATCATGATATATGCCAAATAGCCCCCGTTCATAAATAATAGGAAGTGTGTCTGGTGAGTCTACCGGAACCACATTCATCACCCAAATATTCATATCTCTCAAAGCTGCTGCAAACCTGGAATCCAAATATCATAGAAAGGTTTCAGACAAATGAGACAATAATCGCATGTCAATATAATTCAGAGTAAATTGGAAACAACAATTTTTGCTCACCCTCCATAGACAGATCTCATGTCCATTACATTGCGCACATTGGACCACTGAATGCCCATCCCATTTAGATAAGACTTGGACACTACGCGTTTCCAGTATTGATAGTCAGCCGCAAAATCTTCTGGAGCAGGCTTTCCATAAACTCCAACTTCAGAGTTTGATAACCAGTAAGGTGATTGGCTGAGTCTTGCTGGCCATTTCTCTGGCCACTGTGACCCACGTTCTGTCGAACTCACTGGCACTTTGTGCATGCATGTTTGCAATGAAATGTTCCTGTGATGAAAGAGGCCATCAGCCATATATTACAGACAAAGATGAATATCTTCAATTTTTGTTTTTAATTTAAAACATTCTAATGGCTCAGTCAGGGGAGAAATACCACGCAGCATTAGGATCATCAGAGTCTTGACATAGAGAAGGCTCATTCTTGGTACGTTTCTCATAACACTCATTAGAAGTTGGCTTCCTGTATACAGCTATACCAACTCCATTAAGTTTATCCTTGCTGATATTTACCACTTCCCAGCACATGGCTTTTGTTAGTGCCTTCATTTCTGTAAATTTAACTCATAAAATGTCAAACTTGATATACAAAATTGTAAATGCTTAAAAGAAGCATATAATAGTGTGTGCTATCATTTACCTTTCCATATTTGTACATCATCAGGAAGCTTCTGATAAATAGGAGTAGCAGACCATACAAAGAAACCACCAGGTCGCAATACTCTATTCAGCTCCAAGAGAAGTTTTCCACCTACACATGCACAAATATTGAGCTTCTAAAATAAAAGCCAATTTATTTACACGTATTATATATAATATAAATGCCCTAATGATGCAGGTGAAATATTAAAATGCTGAATAAAAATTTCAAGCTTGTATGACCAAAAATTCATCAAATCGCCACTATGAAGGTTAGGTTATTGACATATTGAAATACCTTCTATATGCCATGGAACTCTACAGCGTGCACAATGGACTGCATCAAATACTCTAGCAGGGAACGGAAGCCTCTTTGTGCCCATCACAGCAGATATAGCAGGAATTCCCCTTTCAAGTGCAAATTGTACCTGAGCTTCATGTTCATCTTTTGGTGCAAATGACATTGCAAGTACATCTCTTTCAAAGAGAAAGCCACCAAAGCTGGCAACACCACATCCAACATCTAATATCACACGTGTTTGTTTGCCCCAAGCAATATCGGGTACGAACTGCATCATCAATATTCATTATAAGTAAAATACTTAGCAACATCAAGAAAATATATCACATATCTGCAATTCTGCATAGAAATTCTAGGATGAAAACATAAAAATTATCATTAATACGTTCTCCAACAACTTAAATGAAATCTTTTGGTAAAAGTTCTAATGAAGATGATATCTGCACAATAAGTGTATAGTTCCTGACGCCTGAAACAAAATATATTTACCTGTTGTATAGCGTCGATGTAATGAAGCGCACCGTGTTTGAATTGGGTTCCACCACCCGGAAAAGTAAGATACTCGCCTGCAACTTTTACCCAATTCTGGTGCCCCTTATATTCAGCAAGCTTAGTGTGTGGAACATTGGAATACCATATCTGAAAGAAAACAAAAAAATATATTATTTTTTAATTAATAAAATGATAAATTAAGAATGTCAAGAATTCTAGTTTATTATTACCTTCTCTCTGCTTTTGGGCCACTCAATTGGGCGTTTATATCTATCAGGAAGAGGGACAAGGCATGTAGGAGGATCTTGAGGACATTGCCTTTCTCTGTGTTCATAGTGTTTAGTAGATCGAAGGCTTTTAATTGCCTTCAAGTTGTCAAGGCATGGAATATAATCAGGGCCAGCAGTGACATTGCAGAGTTTCCAATTGAACCCAGTAGACTGCTTGGAGGATTTTTGAGCCTCATTTTCATTCTTTGACTCTGCTGCTTGTGTTGAAAAAGAACCATTTTGAGTTGTACTTTCATTCAGAAGCTCTGACTGGGCCCCAGAAGGGAGTACCTCATTAGAGCCCTGGTTGTTGGTATTTTCTTCTGTTTTCTTCTCATTGGAGCTTTCATCAGACCCCTGGTTATCACTTTGATCTGCCTTTTCTTCTGTTTTATTATCTGTTGTTCCATTCGAGTCATCAGTTTTATTTTCACTTCCATCTGAACCAGGGCTATTCCCCTTTTCATCTGAATCAGATTGTCCGTTACCATTTGATTCAGACTTCTTCTCACTCTCATCAGAATCGGACTTCTTCTCACTCTCATCAGAATCGGACTTCTTTTCACCCTCATCAGAATCAGATTTCTTGTTATCCTCATTAAAACCAGGTTTGGCATTGCTATCATCTGAATCAGATGGCTTCACGTTCTGAGTTGTATCAGTATATACCATCTTAGTATCTTCAGGAGCCTTATCAGAAACAATTTCCTGTTTTTCTGGCAAAACAGGATTGTTTTCAGATGTTACACTGACACTGCTATCCTTTTTGGTTGCATCCTGAGGCAGATCTCCCTGCTTATCTTCAAACTGCTGAGCATTGCTATTACTGGTATCACTAGCGGCTTCACTTGTCTGATCCTTCACCTCACTCTGTTCTTTCACCTCATTCTTATTATTCACTGAAGACTCGTCTACATTTTGCACAGGAACTACAGAATACGACGTCATCATCCATAGCCCAACCAAGCATAGAGCCACAAACACAACAATAGTCACTGTCGAACAGTAACCCGATGTAGACCGTTTGTTATCTATTCTAGAATATTTCGCTTGCGCCATGTTGCCACTTGTCAGCAGGTCAAGTGCCTTACAGATAGTTTAGACCTGGTCATCATACAGACAACAATTACACACCATCCACATTTTTTAACTTGTACGGCAATAATATATTCAATTCCCAAAATACATAACATGAACTACCGAATCACAGATAATACAAATCTGCTAGTGCAAGAACTAATTAAGAAAATCAAATTTAGAATACTTTAAAATCTCGGATTATCTATAAGAGCTTCCAATCCAAATCCAATCATATATGTAATATAAGGTTTTTTAATTCTCTTTTATTTTACTAAAAAAACACTCATTCAAATCGATAGAATAATAATACAAATTCAAAATAGCTATAAACAGAAAAGAATGAATCTGCTTAATTAATGGCATATAAGGCAAAATGCCTACAAATGTGACAAAGCCTACAAATACAAAAACAGCCATATGTAAATCTTATTTTGCTTAATTAATGACATTTCCAAATTATGATATCATTAAAAAAAAACAGAAAATAGAGATTTCTTAATATATATATCATCTCTCTCACTTAGCATGAAATCATGGAATTATTAAAGAAAACTACCAGATCTAATAGATTCATCTCAACGCGTGAGTTAGTAAATCAAAACAACAAGATAAAAAACGAATGAAAAAATTGTCAATATGGAATAACCAAACAATCAATGAAATTGAATATGGAAGACTCTGACGCATACAGTTATTACCGCCAATTTCAAATCAACTACAATTTTGAGCAGATTCAACAATTGAAAATAGAAGAGAACAAGTTCAGCGAAAAATCAATAAACGCCTACTTAGATTAGATCCATACCGTTACCGAAACAGAATTGGAAATGAAAAGTTGCATTTAAAAAAAGCGTGATTTGAATGCGCGAATTCTGTGAATGAGAAAATTGATCACACGTTACCTTAGGCTATTCGGAGAGAATCAGATCTGAGAGAGAGAGAGAGAGAGAGAGAATCGCTATCTCCGCATTGTGTTACGCATGAGGGAGGAAGAAAGAAAATCTGGAATTGGGAGCGTGAAGGAAAGAAGAGATAGAGGTGTTATATATGAAAGGGGGACGTTTATGATTTGGGGCGGTGGGGTAGAGTTGATAAGGAATAGAATAATTGAATTGAATGTGATGTGGGTTAAGGGAAGGGAAAAAGGAAAGAAAGATAAAAAAGAGAGAGAGTTGAAGTGAACAGAGACCAAAGGATGGGTAACGAAAAACAGAGACTACGAGAGAGTGACGGCCGCATGAAATCCGTGAAACCGGTGTGAATAAAGACCCAAACTGCATTAATTTCGTTTGCCTTTTTTCTTACGTCTAAATATCTCTTAACAAAATTAATCAAGCTTTCCTCTTCGTTTTTGGTAACAACTTTTTTAAAATTAAAAAATCAGGTATGACCACAATTATATACAACAATTATATAAAATAAAATAGTGTTAAATATATTCATCCCTATATTCTTAATGAATTTTGGATTATCCCATGTAAAAAAAATTATTCATTCTTATAATATTAAAAAAAAATTGTATTTGATTTTTGGTTACTATCTCAGAAAATTTTATCTAAATAATCCATTTTTTCAAATAAATATCTAAAATAATCCACATTTTTACTTATTTTCTAAACTAATCCACTTTCAAAAAAAAATTCTCAAAACAAATGAGGCGTCAATCCAAGTGGCGCATATGTACAACACATAAGAGGAGACGTCAATCTAATTGGCGACAGTGTACAAATACATAGGAGAGAAAATGTATTCTCTCCTATGTATTTGTGCACTGTCGCCAATTGGATTGACGCCTCCTCTTATGTGCCAATTGGATTGGCGTCTCCTTTGTTTTGAGATTTATTTTTTTTTGTTGAAAGTGGATTAGTTTGGGAAATATGTGGGAAAATGGGTTATTTTAGGTATTTATTTGAAAAAATGGGTTATTTAGATTAAAAAAATCATTATTTCAACCCATAATCTTATTTTAATTTTAGGTGACAGGTTTTATTTTGTCTACGTGGCATTTTTCATTTTGTCACGTCAATTTAAATGTCATATATCATTCCAAACTTCATCTTTCAGGAGTTTCATCTTCAGAATTGTTCCTCATTCAATTCTTCATTATTCTTCATCTTCCTCATCGTTCCAACGATAGGCTTCATCGTTCTTCACCAATCATTGTCGTTCCAACTTCGTTTCTTCATCTTCTCTGTCCTGTTACAGGCTTCAGGTGAATAAGAAATTAGGATTTGATAATGGGTGGAACAAAACCTCATCAATTAACAACTCAAGTGGATTGAGTTTACCCATATGTGGATGTAATGAACCAATGAAAATGTGGGTCTCAAACACCATTGAAAACCCCAATAGCAAATTTTGGAAATATCGAAATTCAGGGGTAAGCAAATGTTAATTTTTTCTCGATTTTTCTCTTAAGTTTAACTAATTCTTATTTTCTACCTAATTGTAGACTGTGGTAAGTTGTGAATTATTCACTTAGGACGATGAAGTTGATTAGGTTCAAAGAACTCAAAAGATTTCCATAAATTGCAATATTTGTATAATAATAATGACTTATTTGAGAGAATTTGATAAGGACGTTTCGGAAGGAATTTGGCAAGCAATTTGGTGTAGAAGTCAATTCAAAGAAGCATGAAAAGACCAAGAAGAAGCTTGAAATAGAGAAGAACAAAAGTTATTATTTGATGGTTAACTTATGTTGTCCCGGATTTTGTTTTTCGTAGTTGTCAAATTCATGTAATATTAGTGTATCAGACGATATTCAATCAAATGTGACATATGAATTATCATTATAGCGATTGTGATGTTTAAATTCTGTCAATTGTGATGTTCATATAGTATTAATTTTATCTAATAGAAATTTTGGTTTTAGTTACAATTGTGATGTTTGTGATATTCTGGCACGTAGAGAACAGATATCGTATACGATGTCAGGACACCAGAATTTCGAATCCAACGTCAAGATATCGTAACGACACAAATAACAATAAACAACTTAAAGTAAATTGCAGGAAGTAAATAACACAAGGTATTTGTTAACCCAGTCCGGTGCAACGTCACCTACATCTAGGGACATCCAAGTCAGGAAGGAAATCCACTATAATAGAATTAGTTTCAAGTCCTTTGTAAACAACCTTCGATTTATAATCTTCATACCTAATCATTACCCGTGATGTTTTTATCTAAGATTCTCTTAGATATGAGACCCCTTTCACTTCCTCTCAATCATACAGCTCGTGATAACAAAGATAACAATAAAAAACGAGACACACTCCAATAAACAGAATCCGCTTTTACTTAAAAGCTTACGAGTGATTCACAATTACAACTCAACTATCAGTCCAGCTCTAGCATCTAGGTGATATGAGAGTTGCTCAAAAACAACAATGAACATACTAAAACCGAATTCACACTTTCACACATATGACCATCCTTCTTAGGTTTAAAGTCTTCCTTTTAAATAGCCTGAGAGCAGCATGGGCTTGATGAACATTTCGGGCTAAACAAACAGTTGATCAAATATGACCTTCAGCATAATTTTCAGAAGAGAATATAATGTTTTTTACATCCATTCTTAGGAAACATGACAAAGTTTAAACCGACCTTTACTACTTCTAGAAACACATGTTTCTTAGACCGCGGTATACGTGAATCATATTTTCAAAAATCTTCAGCGATCTCACGCTTGAAACAAATCTTCCAAGAATGTGAAACAAGGCATGCTATGATATCGTACCAACATGTCAGGACATCTTGTCTAACATCTTTCTAGAACACTTGTTTTAACAAAATACGGCCAATCACAACACAACCAACCTAACAATCTCCCCCTTTGGCAAATTTTGTCTAAAACAACCTTTGCATAACTCATATTTCATATACCAATAAACTTGCACAAACAACCAAGAACAAGAGGGATACACAAACATATTCATCTTGAGAAGGTAAAACTTCATCATTACCTTAAAAGAACGTCTTCAAGAAAAAATAATGCACAGTGAAAATTGGAACTTCACCAAGACACATCAGAGGCATACGCAACAAAAAAAGATAAAACCTAGCCTCACAAAGCATAACATCATAGAGAAATAAACTCTCACAAAAAGAACCTTCTTCAGAGAAAAATAAATTCTCATAGTCAGGATGTCAAGACATCAGCTATGACCCCACATGCAACCATACATCAAGCACATAAATTATAAGTAAATTATCATGGCATCATCAAGCTAGAAAAGAAAATCACGCTCCCCCTAAATAGTATATCATAAACAAATACTACTTTTCCTCAAGTAGTACTCCCACTTTAAGGGAAAATAAGGGAAATAATAAAATCTACCAAAACTAATCCTCCTTTTAGCCATAATTTTGACAAAACGACTATGTATTCACCAGGAATAAAAACAAAAAAACAGTCGTGGCAGAGCATATGGAGTTTTAGGTTACAGGCCATATGCACTCAATGTGCATAAATATCCAAGGCATAGCCCACAAATGAAAAGAGATACATAAGAAGAAGAAAAAATATGGCATATCAGATGTCAACACTGCCATATGTTTCCTCATCTTTATCACCACCTGCAATAACATTTCCTTCATCCCCATTTCCGTCTTCTTCATCAACATTCAATTTTCCATCATCATCCTTAGACAAGGATTTAATCAGGCTCTCAAGTCTGATTTTCTTTTCAGTACAAAACTTGATGGTCTCATCTAAAGCTTTGCAGGTATCCTTCAGCTCGGCAATGATTCCTTCCCCTGAAGTTGAGCTGGCAGCATCCTTACCAGATGTCACAATAATGTCTAGGACATATATCTCTGCAAACAACCTATAGTTCAGAGTTATAGTAGATTCCCTCTTACTTCAACATCAGAGATGACCAAAATATCAGGGTGTTGACTGAGAATTACACCACAAATAAGATAGGGGAATGCAATGGGCATCTTCACAGCAAAAGAATTTGCATGCTTCATGGTTTGCTCAAACACATAGGACCCAAAATCAAAGTTAGTTTTAGTCCCAATAATGTAGATAAATTTTCCCAAACATGTAGCAATGGTAGAGGTATGATTGATGGGAACCCAATTTGCAGCCTCAATCCTTTGTACCATATCATACTTCACATTCAAACAACCAGCTTACAGCTTACCCTTCCTTGGCCATTATTTAATCTATTTTTGAGTGATATCCTTACAAACAACATTATGAGTCACTTCCACCTCAGCTTGCTCCTCCTCGCTCCTACCCATAAACCTGTTGATAACTTCCATAAAGAACTCCACAAATTTACCTCTGACATAAACCTTAATGTACTCCTTGCTCATCTTACTGTCACAGTCCTTACAAATGTTCACAATGAATTCCTTCACTGGCATCTCATAACAATTACCAAAACCAATATCACTCTTCATCAAACCAACATCCTTAATAAGATCCACAACTTACTTGCATTCAAGAGCGTCCTTACCAATCTGTCGTACCTCAAAAAATAAGAACACGACTAAACGATACGCAATCGTACGCTCGCGGGATGGACTGAACAGAGTCGTCACCGAACTTTATTTATTCCCAAAGAGGGAAAGGGAAAATATCGATAAAATCCATAAAAGAAAGGATAAGATATGGTCATTGCAACCAATATTTGGGTTCGGGAGTCGGTTACGCAAGTGGAAGGTATTAGCACTCCTCACGTCCGTTGTACTCAACGGGAACCGTTTAGTTAGTTTCAATTTGAATGTTAGCTTATGTTAGTTCGCGATCTTCTACTTATTTAGGATAGGAAAAGAGAGAGAGAAGAGAAATGTTTTTAACTTTTTATTAATGAGAAAGGACCTAAAAACATTTTCATTATTAGGGGGGCATAAAGGAATTAAACATTTTCTAATGGGTCGAGATCCACATTTCACTTTGTTTTAAGTCCGCATAGGAGGATTACACAAAACTAGGTTATTTAGGTATGAACTCCTTCCAATTGTATCTAATACAACTCTCAAATATTTTAGTTGGGTGAATAACTCTTTATTCCAATCCATCACATGGATTATTTCCAACTCTCTATTCTAAACATATATAATCTTATTATAATTTGTTTAGTTAAGTTTGACCCATTGTTTTAGCAATTGGATATTAGAATTATCCTATCGCACCTTACTAATACAGAATATGCAGCTCGCGTAGGCGAAACTTATATTATTAGATACTAGTCTTGATGAGTGCTAAAACTTGAAAAGCATAAACTTAATATTTAATTTGAGGGAATTTGCAATTATTCTGATCTCATCGGCTTATTTATCATATAAATCGTCTCTAACAATGATCAACATACATTCACATGCATCAACATACATACAAAATGAAACAGTTATGTCCCCTAGTGCAATTGTTCTCTCAAGCCAATGAGAGAACCTAAGATAACCTAATAACGATCTAAGCTTCTCCAAGCAAGATCTTCAAGGTTGTCCTCCTTTGATATTGTACTCTTCTCTTTCTTCATAACATTACATTATATAAAAGAAACTGGTTTTACATACGAGGGAGTGAGACGAGACAAGAAGTTAAATTAGGAGATTAAAAGAGAGGCACGACACGCAGGTCGTATTTTAAAATCTCAAAACAAAATAAAGGAAAACTAAGGCCATAACCGATCACCACAAGACAATAATAATAAACACATTGTTATTATTAATTTAAATTCTGCTAATTAAATAAACCCTCTTAAATTTCGGCGACTGATCACACTACGCAGAGTTAGCCGGGGGTTGTTAGGGGCAGCACCCCGACGCAAAATTTTAATGAACAATTAATTTGAAATCGACATCGTTTTTTGCATCAACACTTGATACTTTAAAACACAACTCTTGCGCAGTGACAACCTTAATCGCATAACTCTTTGACAGCGCAACCATTATACCGTCATGAACCCTAACGCACCAATTTCAGACCGTCAAACACACCTCGATTGTTAATTCAGTATGATTGATGAACACGTCATTGCTTCACCATACTAATGTCGGATCAAGAAGCAAATAACCATTGATCGCTCAAAGGAAAAAAACCATTAAGTGTTTGAATGAACGAAACAGAAACAATATATCATATATACCGTATTTTGCATCAGGATTACTTATATCATATATATAACTTGATCGATCTCAATTGCATAACCTATGGACGATCGATGTATCGCTGCTTCACCATACTAACGTCGGATTCCGAAGCATAGTCAACATCAATCGTCCAAATCCTACACACATGATGCCAAATTTAATTACTCGTTTATTCTTTGATTCATTCTGTCTTTTAATCGTATTAATACAGAAAATACAGAAAATAAACAACTATTAGATGCATTGTTTCGTAAGTGGCTCTGATACCACTAAAGGAGAAGAGCGATCCAAAATGCAACGGAATTTTAAAATTTCTCCTTTAGTGATCCTTACGAATGGACATGATCAATGATAGAATCTTTACCTCTTGTGGAGATTGAAACCTTTGATCCAGATCTACGGAGCGATCACGAACGTTGAATGGTGACAACGCCTCTACTCAGTCCATACTAACAATTTTCTTCAATCTCAGTGCTAGCTGCTACGAATGAAGGTTTTGAGAGAGAGAAAGAGAGAGAGAGAGAGAGAGAAACGAAATTACAACTGCACAAATGCTTCTGCACAAGAGTTCTATTTATAGAACCACTTGTGTGGGCTGTAAGCTAAAAAGCCCACTTAAGTGTATGTGACCCATATCTTATGATATGTCCAAAATCACTTAAGCATGTGGTACCTTACCATATTTTGTATTCTACTTAAGTACACCATACCTTACGATGTTCTATAATTCACTTAAGTGCACCGTACCTTACAGTGTTCCTTAGTTACTCTATCTCTCATCAATCCGTTCTTTTGTGTGTGACCTTGTAGGTTTTCGCGACATTAGCAATTATATTAAATCACGTATTTAACATAATAAACAGTGAGCGGTATATAACAACACATCACTGTTATCCAAGACACGAAAATCTCATGTGATTTGACAAATCCTTTTGTGATAATTGTCATACCCCGATTTTGACCCTGAATTTTTTATTTTTGTTTGGCGTTTGGCCTAAAGTTCATTTGCATACATTCATTCCCAAATCCATATTTTGTGATAAACATTGGTTATCTAGCCTTTTGATCATGGTGCTTTGTGATTACAAAATGGATTTTAGTTATTTGACTTTTTTTTTTTTTTTTTTTTTTTTAAATTTTTAATTTCAATTTAATTTCAAAGTAAATCTAATTCCAAATTTCAAGTTAATCTTAATTGTGTTTTACTAATGATTCAAACTCTAATTGATTTTAATTTCCAAATGAATGTTAGAGTTGACATCAAAGTAATTTTAACCAATTATAGATTGATTAGATTTTAATTGGTTTTGTTGGTTTTTTTTGAAACAAAAGAATGGAAGTCATCATAATTCAAAGTTGTATAATAGGTTACATGTGATCATGACAGTATTTGAATTTTGAAATCCTTACACAAACTTGCTTCATCCTCTAAAATAACTTGCTTCATCATCCTTTAAAAGACACATCATGAATAAACATTGCTTAAATAAAGCGCAAAAGTTGTATGGACCTCACGTCCCTACATTGACCTGCCAATAATAAGTTCAGACGGTGCATATATAGGGCCATCGACATTCATACAGGAGTAATCAATATAACAATAAAGTGTGAAAAATATTTTGCAAGAAAAGTGTGATAATGGCATAAGGAAAAGGAAGAGTTTGTGTCACAGGAGGTACAGGTTTTATCGGTTCATGGAATATCCCGCTTAAGAACTGTATACAAGTCAGAAGTTCTAATACAGAATCTTACAAGCTACAAAATTGTCTCCTTATGAGCCACAGGAGATCCTAAAGAATTTTAGGCAGAAGAATGAGAATGCATTGGCATCTGAGACCGATGCTGCTCGATTTGTCAAGGATGCAGTTCTGAGCACTAGGAGAATATTTTGCACTACTGGCAGTTGGTTGCATCAAATAGCGATTTTCTCTCAAGCTCACATCATCCACAATGAGTACAGCAAACAATTTCTTCGTAATGAAGTGCATAATGCCGGAGGTTGTATACTTAGCTCCAAAACCTGCTAAGATGTTACAGAATAGTTGAGTCACCGTCGGCTGCAACAGAACCGCATATGATAAGTCCAAAACATTAAACTGCTATCTAACCTTCCGCAGAGCCTAATTGCAATTCATTCTGCACTGATAACAACTGCTTATCCGGCTTACAATGATAGCAAAAAGCTTGCGACACCCTTTGATTTTGGGGCTGAACACAGGAAGCCTGCAAGAAAAAACCAAAACAGCAACATCAACCAAACCATGACCAGACAGGCTTTGTACACTGATAAGTTTCAAAGAAGAGATCAAAATCATGTGGTACCACCGGAAGATGTTGCAAGTTTGAATAAAAACAACGTTGATTTGGGAGGGGATAACCGCGAGGAGAAGGGCTGGTGCTTCAAGAGGGACTGATGTGGGCCGCGGAGATTCTCGTGCTCCAAGGTACAAACTGTTGAAAAGGTATCCGTTGTGCTTTGTGATGATATCTTTCAAGGATTCATATTCAACTCACCATCACAAATATCAAACAGTATCAAGTAGAAGACACCGAACCTCCGCCAAATCTGCAGCCAATGTTAATGAAGTATTTTATGAAATTGCCAAGAGATTACCAAGGGCTCAGCCAGCTCAAAATCCAGCAGGGATGGTTCTTGTTGATAGACCCGCCGAAGGATCTAGTGCTGCATCATGTTGTTCACAAGTGATTCTGCTGTACTTACCCGCCTCACTTAAATTTCTATTGTTTTCAGTGGTTTGTATGTACTACACAGTATTTTGTTATCACTGTTATATGGAGAGCTCCAACTGTGTATGATGGATGCAATTTGCCACACAGAACTTGTTGATTAAATATATATCCCTTGGAATGCATATTCACTCAACAGATTAGAATTGCAATCAAAGAAGTTGAATGAACTCATCAAGTTACCCAACCATAACCTGCAAAAAGAAATTAAAAGAATCACATGAAGTCACTTCTTGTTGTTGCATTTGAGTGTGAGCCTCTATGCATAATCCGTTGGCTGCAGTCGAAATTGCGGATTTGGATACGCCGAGCAAACTCTATTAGCCTCCTGGAGTTCAGTCTTTTCGCATGGTGTGTGGGAACTTCCAAAGAAGTGTGATTTTACTCCCGGTGTCCCTGTTAGGCCTGTGCTGTCAAAAGCAACCAAAGATGTAACAGAAATTCTAATTAAGTCTCGGGAAGTAGAGCTTACGTGTGAATATAGCCATGATGGTAACAAGCTCAGTTGGATTTTGCGTCAAGAATGCCTCCACTTCTTTCAAAGTATTGATTGCAGGTCGAAAGGCAGTGAAATTGAAGTGTTGCCCTCGAAACGAATGACAGAGCCAGATATCATTTTGAAGGTCACATATATCCAACATTAGTCCTCACACTCCATTCCTCAACCGCAGCCTCGGGTGAACTATACGGTATGATGTCCGCAACCTGCAACAAACAACAAAGGGCAAGGCAAAACCGTTGGAACAAGCCCAATTTCAGGATTACCAATTAATTGGAAAGAAAGAGCTATCAGCAGAGGAGATTGATCGAAGAAGCTTTTACTCCAAATATTCACTGCAGTGAAAACATAACCATCAGCAAAGAGTCAAATTTCAAAAATTCCCAATTTGGGCATTAAGACAAAAACAAAGACGAAAGTATACAGGCTCAGATTACCGTTCCAAGAATAGCATCGAAGAGGACAAACGTGCTTCTGAGCATGAAAAGCACTTCTGAAGGCTTTCTCTTTTGAGCCTTTATACACCAACCGAAACCCTAATTTGCGAGGATAAAAAGGAAGGAGACGAGTTTGTGAGATCGGAGGGAAAAAATTGAGAGGGAGGCGGCCAAACCGAAAAACCCTAATCACCAAATTAAGGACAAATCTGTGAGCTTCATCGTTGCCGTTAGTCATCGCCGAAGGTGAGTTTGTCGTTTCAGACCTTGCTTTTTTTCACATGATTGATTGAGATATGGGCGTTTGGGTTTGGGACGAAATGGTAGCGACGGGAGGGTTTGAGAGTTTGAGTGAGAGCGTTTGAGTGAGAGCGTTTGAGAGGGAGCTTCGAGAGAGAGTGGGACGGAGAGTGAGACGCAGGGAAGTGAGACGGAGAGAGAGCATCGCGAGGGAGAGAAGAGCGAGCTCTGTGAGAGAGACAGATCCGTTTTTGTTTTTCTTTCTTTATTTTCTTTTTTTTCTTTTTTTATTAAATAGAGTAAGTAGTTAACAAAAAAAAAACATTATAAAAAAAATTCCTTTAAGGTTAGTTAGTTGATAAAGGTTTTAGGTTTCCAATTTATTCCTCTTGGTAAACCCAACAGCCATGCGGTTGGGTTTAATTACCAGTAGACCAATAGTTTTCTTTTATTTTAATTTTTATTTTAATCCCTTTTTTAATTTACCTTAGTTTATATATTTAAATTAGTGCTAAAATATCAATTAGTTGTTAAGTGGCCTGGTGGAGAGGAGTGGTGTTTAGGTCTTTCGTGTAGAGGGTTCGATACTCCTAGGTGTAGTTTTTTTTTTCATTCTTTTATTATTTTCTTTTTATGCTTTATTATTCATGTTTCTTTTTCTATTTATTGTTTAATAATATGATTTGTTTTTTTAACTACATCATGCATTCGAAACCATTTTTTTAACTTATAAAAATCTTATTTTCTCGATTTAATATCGAGCCCTTTTTCACACCCTTGTAAGTCGATTGCTTTTTAAGCATCGCCATCAACCTCACATAGCTTACTCTTGGGCTTTCTTACAATGAGCCGGTTCCCTTGCACTTACACTCATGCATTATTTGTTTGGGCCCGATTTTATTTATTTCATGATTTTTTTAATCCCCATTTGACAAATGTACCCCACTTCCCCAATGGGTAATAATTTTGTAGTTTTTATTTCTTTTATTGTTTGGTTGTTTAATTAGCTACTAACACAAGAATAAAATCAACAAATTTCAAAAATACAAAAATATGACTCGATTCAACGTCGAGTACTTTCTCAATAAACGAACCAACTCATTTCTCCCTCCTATTCCATCCCATTTCAAAACTTCATCAAATGCTTGATCCAACGTCAAGCCATTTTTTATAATAAAACTCAAAAAAAAATATTAATTCATATCCAAGACTTTTTTTTCAATAAAGATGGAAATGGAACGTGGTGTATACCGCGCACTCCTGAGACTAAGATTCGAGATGTATATCTCGCCAATCCTAGCTCTCGCCATCATCCAACTTACCTACTTTGTTTCTTCAAACACTCAGTCAAATCTTTCTCGAACCCCTCAATACTTGATCTAGGTCAAGTCATTTTCACAATAAAAACCAAAATAACTAATTCTTACTTAAACACTTTTTCAAAGGTGGAAATGGAACATGGTGTATACCATGCACTCCTGAGGTTAAGATTCGAGACGTATGCCTCGCCAATCTTAACTCTCGCCATCATCTAAAATCGTCAATGTGGTTTCGTCAAACCTTTTTCTCAATCAAATCTAAGATACTTAAATCTTATTTAAGACTCTTTCAATAAAGGTGGAAATGGAACATGGTGTATACCATGCACTCCTGAGGTTAAGATTCGAGACGTATGCCTCGCCAATCTCAACTCTCGCCATCGTCTAAAAATTGTTAATGCGGTTTCGTCAAACCCTTTCTCAATCAAATTCTAAAATACCTAATCTTTATTAAACATCTTTGCAAATAAGATGGAAATGGAACATGGTGTATACCATGCACTCCTGAGGCTAGGATTCGAGATGTATATCTCGCTCATCCAAGTTCTCGCCATCACTCAAAATACATCAAACCAATCAAACTCTCTTTTCTCGCCGCCGTGCGATTAATCAAAAACCTTTTTCATAAACGAAAGATATATTGTCTTAAGTGATACAAAACAATGTTTCGACCACGATTGTTGAGTAGAGATAAATGACGCTTTTCCGAATGTAGATTTATAAATCCGTTCGATGTGTGGTATGCGTCCACTCCTCATCTGTTTTGGGTAAAACAATGTTTTCGTCGATTAATACAATATAGCTTTCGCTAAAATCGACCAACAAACAAACATTTTTCTACCCAGAACTACGTAAGCCTTGATTTCTCTTTTGAGATACGTAGGAGCAGGATTTATAAATCTTGTCAGGCCCACTAATAAAAAAAACTTAGGTTTAGTCCTTTGTCTAAAAAATCCAAAAACATTTCTTCTATCTTCTATTCTTTCTTTCCCACCTAATAAATTGAAAAGCCTAACACTTCAAACTAACATTAATGCACACAACTGACCTAATGGTTCCCGTTGAGTACAACGGACGTGAGGGGTGCTAATACCTTCCCCTTGCGTAATCGACTCCCGAACCCTGATATTGGTTGCGATGACCATATCTTATCCTTTCTTTTGTCTTGGGTTTTATCGATATTTCCCCTTTCCTTTTTAGGAATAAATAAAGTTCGGTGGCGACTCTGTTCAGTCCATCATTGCAAGCGTGCGATCGCGCTTCGCTTTGAAGTCGTATCCCCATTTTTTTCGAGGTGCGACAATAATACTTATGTGTATAATTATCCTTTTGCCCTTATGTTTATATTGAACACAAGGCATATACCGTGTCATCCTTGTCCAGTTTAGTATTGGGTCCGTAGACATTTATCCTATTACGTAGGATGGATAGATTCCATCTAGGTCACTCATATCCCTCAGCATGCTTCGTGGAGTACCCATCAACTGTCTTTATGATCATCCAGTTACGGACAATGTTTGATCAGCAATAAGGCACTCGACTCTACATCTAGGGTACATAGTGGTTTCAGGTCAAAGGGTGGTATACACCATTATCACCATGAGAATAACTTATGACACTTAGCATAACATTATATATAGTATTCTCATTGCGGGTCAATCCAGTATAAATATTACTCTTAATATTCATACTTATGTTTAAGACTTGATAACTCCTTATCCATGATTCATGAGATGTGATCATCGGTCTATATACATAATAGTCTTAATGCTTTAATGTTATCTCATTTCACAATAAAGCTCGACCACGGATATTTTAAGAATAATGTCCTTATATTTAATGGGATCTCATGATTAAGTCACACTTGATACATTAAATGGACTAGTTATTCTATGGACTTTATTAAACAAACATAATAAAGAAAAAACCTTTTATTATTAATAAATAATTCGATACAAGTACCAAAAGTATTGGCCTCTAGGGCTTACACCAACCGGCGGCGAATCTACATGTACCTTGCTTCCTCCCTCGATTCTCTGCTTGTTCGATCCACTCGTTTCTTTCTGCTTCTCTTTTGTCGTTGAAATGCGATGCATTTTTTTCGCGATTTTGCTGTTTCCGTTGTTGAACAAGTGGTGTAACTGATGTGTGGCGTGAGAGAATTTTTGCGTGTGGTTTGAGCTCCACCAATTGAAGCTTCGATGTGAAGCTTCAATGGCATCTTATTGGGAGAGCTTTGGTGAGGGAGAAGAGTGAGGATGTTGTTCTAATGAATGAACCAATGTGATTGCAGTGTGATGCAAATCGGTTGCAAGATGAGGAATTGCAGAAGAAGAAAAAATGAAATCTTAATGCAACAAGGTATGTATTTATGGCCTTCTGAGTTGGTTAGGAATCAATGAGTTAGTTACAAATTCACATGAAATTCAGCTCCCAATGAAACGGTAATTCACATGTTAGTTATAAATTCAAATGAAATGTAGGTGTAATTCACTTTTGGGTTGCAATCTGTTAGGAAATGTATAAGGAATAATGTTTTTACAGTACATTCACAAGGTGTATTGGTACAATATATAGAAACATATTTTCTGTCATAATAATTGCTTCCTACTGCTGTTGCTTGATTTTCTCTAATTAGTTATAATTTGATTTGATTGCTTGATCCTAAAATAACTCTCATATTGAATGCTTGATCCTAGAGTATCTCTTAATTTAAATGCTTTGAATCTGTATCCTTAACACGCCCCCGCGAGATAGGGGTACCGTCAGATACTCCTATCTTGAATCGAAGATCTTGATGACGCTGCGTGGACAAGGGTTTGGTAAGACAGTCTGCGAGTTGATCTTTAGTTGAAACATGTTAAACCCGAATCTTGTTATTGCGAACATGATCTCTGACAAAATGAATATTTATGGCAATGTGTTTCATGCGACTATGGAAGACGGGATTGACGGTGAGATAAGTGGCACCGAGATTGTCACAGTAGATGGTAGGAATAGTTGGTACATTGACATGTAGTTCAGATAGAAGTGATGACAGCCAGAGAACTTCTGCGAATGCAGATGCCAGAGCTCTGTATTCGGCTTCGGTGGATGATCTTGCAACAGCTTTTTGTTTAAAAGACTTCCAAGAAATGGGGTTACCACCATAAAATTAACATGTGCAGAAGTGGATGTATAGTCATCTCGATTTCCAGCCCAATCGGCATCACTAAATGCATAAAGATTTTCGGAGGATGAACGTTTTAAGTGCAGCCCATGAAAAATGGTGGCTTTGAGATACCGAAGAAGTCTTTTCAAGGCTGTGAAGTGTGTGGATGATGGATGTTGCATGAACTGTGGGAGCTTATTTACGGTGTAGGCTATGTCAGGCCTTGTCATGGACAGATATTGTAGAGCCCCTATGATGCTTCTGTATTCCGTAAGATTTGTTGCACTTGCGCCATCAGATTTAGTAAGATGAGAAGATGTGGACATCGGTGAATGGACCATCTTTGCATCTTTCATCTTTGTGCGATCAAGCAGGTCATGAATATATTTGTGTTGACTCATAAATAATCCTTGCGTGGTGGGAATGACTTCAACACCAAGAAAGAAATGGATGGATCCTAAGTCTTTGATGGAAAACTTAGTAGCTAGTGTTGAAATGCACTTAGCAATTGCTTGATTGTTGTTACCAGTAATTAAAATATCATCAACATATACCAAGGTGTAGACTTTGACATCTCCTTTTAGATAAATGAATAATGATGGGTCAAATTTGGAGTTGACAAACCCATAAGAGAGTAAAAAACAATGTAAGGTGTTGAACCAAGCCCGAGGGGCCTGTTTTAGGCCATACAAGGACTTCTTTAGCCGACAAACATGGTCAGGGTAATCTGGATGATGAAATCCTGATGGTTGTTGCATGTATACAGTTTCTAGGAGCTTACCATGCAAGAACGCATTGTTTACATCCAACTGTTGAATGTGTCAACGTTGTTGAATGGCCAATGTGAGAACCAACCGGACTGTTGAAGGCTTAACCACAGGGCTGAATGTTTGATCATAATCTAGTCCAGGGCGTTGATGAAATCCTTTCGCGACTAGGCGTGCCTTGTATCTGTCAATGGAACCATCTGGGCGGCGTTTTACTCGAAACACCCACTTACATCCAATGAGATTAGATGTTGTATTTTTGGGAACTAGATCCCAAGTTCCTTGTTGCATCAATGCGTTGAATTCGGATGCCATGGCAGCACGCCATTCAGAGGAAACCATCGCTTGTGATACACACGTGGGTTCAAGGGATGATGGTAAAGGATGTTTTGTGACAAGTAAATATTTTTTGTTTGGCTTGTGTATGTTATGCATGGACCGTGTGATGGGTCTCGAAGGTTCAGAGGATGATGTTGATATGCGTTCCAATAGTGGTGTGGTTTGTGGTGGGGATGTAGGTGTGGGTAAAGGTGATGGTTGGATGTTATTTGAGTTTGAAGGTGTAGGTTCAGTTGATTGAGGTGTAGTAGAAATGGCATGGTTAATATTGGAGCTGGTTTGAGGGGAGTCATGTGGGGCTGTAATGTGAGGAATTTGTAGTATGGAATTAGGAATGATGGTTTCGGATGTGCTAGGTTGATGTGGGTGAGACAGGATATTGGGAAGTGGGAGCCATGAATGTTGCGGGTAACAATAATCAAGCAATTGCTAAGTGCATTTCAACACTAGGTTGATGTGGGTGAGCCAGTAATGGAGGTGAGAGTTGAGGGTTTGGGTGTGAGAAGGGAAATTGGTCTTCAACAAAAACAACATGGCGGGATAGATGCACCCTTTGAGTGGCTCGATCTAGACAAATGTAACAGTGATATTGTGTAGAATAACCAAGGAAGACACGGGGTGTACTACGTGGAGATAATTTGTTTGGAGCATATGGACGTAGCCAAGGATAACAGAGACACCCAAAAACTTTGAAATTTTTATAGGATGGAAGTTTGTTGTGAAGACATTCAAAAGGTGATTTGTCACAAAGTAGAGGCGTGGGGATTCTGTTAATGAGATATATAGAGGCTTGAAATGCATAACACCAATATTTTAATGGGATGGAAGCATGACTTAATAGTGTGAGGGCTGTTTTAACAATGTGTCGATGTTTACGCTCAGCTAGTCCGATGTGCTCCGGGGTGTAGGGTGGAGAGATGAAATGGGATATACCATGTGTGGAAAAGTGGGATTTTAATTTTATATATTCTGTCCCTCCATCAGTGTAAATGGATTTAATTTTGAAGGAGAAATAGTTTTCAATAGTTCTTTGGAATTGAGGAAAGATTGTGACAACTTCAGTTTTTTGTTTTAATGGATATAACCACGAATGTCGAGTGAAGTGATCAACAAAGATAAGATAATAGCAATAGCCATTAACAGAGGTTATTGGAGAGGGACCCCAAACATCAGAAAAAATTAATTCAAGTCGAGTAGAGGTTTTTATTGATGATTTATGAAATGGTAATTTGTGACTTTTATTCAAGAAGCACGAGTTACATGTGGAACTTAAAATATGAGAATTGGAAGGTAGAAATGTCTTAAGGGCTTGATGAAGTGTCTTGGGTGAGGGGTGGCCTAGTCGAGCATGCCAAAGGGTGTTGGTGGACCGTGATGCGTGAAGGTTGGTTGGTGGAGTGGGGAGTGAGGGTTGGAGGGTGTAGAGATCACCACTAGTTGGAGCGCACATCAACGTCGCCCCTGTCTTGAGATCCTTCACAAAAAAGGAGAAAGGGTGAAACTCAACATACACATTGTTTTGTTGACAGAATTTGGCAACAGAAATTAAATTGTGACTTACTTTTGGAACACACAAAACATTGTTAAGATTAAAATTAGTAGAAGGAGTAGAGAAATGAGTTGAACCCATGTGTGTAATGGCTAAACCTGAGCCGTCTCCAATTGTGACCGAGTCAGGGCCTTCATAGTTGGAGTGAAGACTTAAATTGTTCAAGTCTGCAGTGATGTGATGATTGGCTCCACTGTAAAGGATCCAGTTTGTATTTGCAGCAGCATAATTAGCAGTAGGACTGGATTGCATAAGTTGTGGGCAATATTTGGCTATATGTCCAGGAAAGTCACAGAATTGGCAGCGTGGAGGTGGACGATTCGCTCGATGATTAAAATGGTTTTGGTTCCTCGATGGTCCTTGATAGAGAGTCTGATTTGTACTATGATTGTTTGAGGCATTTTGGTGGCGTGGGGCTGACTGCGTCGGGTGGAATGAATCTGATGGAAAAGGATTCATATTTTGATTCGATCCATGACCGCCGCCTCGACGAAAAGAACTACGTCCACGAAAATTCCGAGATCCATTTCGCTGATGGAAATTTGCTGTTGGGACAGTAACATCTGCAGGTGCATCTTCTTTCTGCAGGAATTCTTCATGTGCAATGAGATGGCTGTGTAACTCTTCAAAGGTGAAGGAGCGTTCTCTAGTTCGGATGGAGGCAGCGATGTCGCGATAATCAGATCCAAGACCGTTGAGTACATAGAGAGTGATGTCGTCATCTGAGATTGCAGCATCCAAGACTGCTAGTTCATCAGCGATTCTTTTCACCTTAAATAAAAATTCAATGACAGTTTGAGAGCCTTTACGGCTTCTCTGCAGCTGATTTTTGAGAGACATCACATGGGCTCGTGATGGATTTGCATACTTGGCTTCAATGGCCAGCCATAGTTGACGAGCAGTGTCACATGAAGAGAAGGCAACGCTATCGCGTTCATTCATGGAAGCGAGTAGAAAGCTAACAATAAGTTGATCATTAGCGAACCAATCTTCATAGGAAGGATTGTTGGTTGAGATGCCATTGGTGGTGATAAACTCAGGTTGTGGTTCTTCTTTGCCGGTGATGTAGCCTATGCATTTCATGCCAGCAAGTAGTGAATTGATTTGGCGGCGCCAAGCGAAAAAGTTGGACGCAGAAAGCTTAATGGATATTTGGGCACCATGTTTTAGAGGTGAAAGTTTGATAGGTTTTGAGTTTGTGTTTGAGGAATCTGTAGACATGATGGATCGTGCACTCTTTGGAGTCTAAGAGGATGGATCGTGCACTCTTTGGAGTCTAAGAGGCAGCTGATACTATATAAGGAATAATGTTTTTACAGTACATTCACAAGGTGTATTGGTACAATATTTAGAAACATATTTTCTGTCATAATAATTGCTTCCTTATGCTGTTGTTTGATTTTCTCTAATTAGTTATAATTTGATTTGATTGCTTGATCCTAAAATAACTCTCATTTTGAATGCTTGATCCTAGAGTATCTCTTAATTTAAATGCTTTGAATCTGTATCCTTAACAAAATGAAACTGAAATGAAATTATAATTTAAGCCCAAATCTGATAACTAAAACAACTGCCATCTAATGTTGCTCTGCTTAGTAATATTTAAAAGTTTAGTGAACTCAGTTAGTTAGTGAGTTTCAATTTTCTGTAATGCATTATTTCCGTTTACAGTGGCATGGCAAAAAAATGGATTTTCTGTTAGTACAAGTTGTATGGTTAATTGTTAAACGAAAATAGGTTAAATAGAAGTAATGGAATTAATTGGAATTGAAAGTTGGTTTGTTGTAAGTTTAGCTTAATATCGAAATGATTTTTGGATTGGTTGAGACTAAAGGGAAGAAATTGGAATGAAATTTAACTATACTGAAAATGTTAAGGAAACCACTAATTCCACTTGAAATGTTAGGAAAAATCTGCATAAGTCATTTGGAATTTCATTTTCGGTTAGTGCTTGAAAAAGCACGTGACTGTTTGTGTGTAGCTAGAACCCGAATCTTGTTGGTTCAGGTTATACTAATTAAAACGAAATGGATTCTCTGATATAGTCTCTGTAAGCAGCTTTGCAAGAGTGAATTGAATTGAGTTGTGTTAATTAATGATTTTGCATAATTAATTGAAATTTGAATTGTTAACTTGAAATTAGTTTGAATATTAATTGGGAATTGGTTCTAATTGTTTTGCAGGGTGGATTAATTGTTAGGTTAATAGAAGTCCTGGTGGATTGGTTTTGTAGTTTAATGGAAACTGAATAAATTCAGTGCTAATGACCTCTGAATGGTTATGTCCTTGCAGGTCGAAACCACGGTTCTGGGAGGCGCACCAAGGGGTTCAGTAGCAGGTCCTCCTTCTTGGATGAAAGTGGGCAACAACTTCCTATAATCGTAGTGATAGAGGTTTTAAATTGTAAAAGCACTTAACTTGGTTTGAAGTAGTTAGGAAAAGTTAATGTCCAATGGCTTTGAGATGGGTTCAAAAAGTTAATTGAAATGGGTTAAAAAGTCATGTTGATGTTGAGATTAATCACTTTGATCATTATAGATTAAGCTAGATGATTAATACAGTTGGTTATTAGTTGTATGGTTAGTTAGTTAGTTGGCTCTACTGTGATTGGTTGTTATGAGATAAGATTGTGATATATAAGTGATGCATTGCCACATATACACAATTCAATAATCAATGATTCCTCTTTCTTGATATTTCTTTCTCTTTTCTTCTGCTAATCTTTCTTTTTCTTCTGTTAATCTTTATCGTTTCTTCTGTTATTTTTCTCCATTGATGAAACAAGCTTCATCATAATATGGTATCATTCGCCAATTCGATCCTCCTTCTGTTGCTATCCAATTGAATCCTTTTACACCAATTCATTTCTTCATTCACTTCCTTCTACATCCATGGCCCCTTTTCGAGCTTCATCTTCATCAACTGATCCTGCTTTGGATCAAACTTCACCCTACTTTGTCCACCTCAGCGATGACCCTGGTTCTGTTACAGTTCTTCCAAAACTCACTGGTTCCAACTATCATTCATGGGCTCGAAGCATGAAGAGGACTCTTGGTGGCAAAATGAAGATTGAGTTCATTGATGGATCTCTTCCTGTTCCAGCTGATTCTTTCGATCCATCTCTGCGTGCTTGGAACCGCTGCAACATGCTTGTACATTCTTGGATTATGAATTCTGTTTCAGATTCAATTTCACAGTCTATAGTTTTCATGGAGAACGCGCTTGATGTATGGAACGATTTAAAAGAAAGGTTTTCCCAGGGTGATCTCATACGTATTTCTGAGCTGCAACAAGAAATTTACAACCTAAAGCAAGAAACCAAATCAGTAACTGATTTTTTCTCTGATCTTAAAATTCTTTGGGAAGAATTGGATCTGTATTTGCCTTTACCAACTTGTACTTGTTGCATAAAGTGTTCCTGTGAAGCTATGCGCAGTGCAAGATCTCATCACCAGCTATTGCAAATTATCAGATTCTTGACTGGTTTAAATGACCAATTTGCTGTAGTGAAGTCCCAAATCTTGTTAATGGATCATTTGCCAACTATGAATAAGATATTCTCCATGGTTATTCAACATGAGCGACAAATCCAGCTCCCTATTCCAAATGATGAGTCTCAAACACTGACTAATGTTGCTGATTCCAAGAGGTTTGGAGCAAGAAATAATGCATTCAAACATGGTGTTCGCGTTTGCACATTCTGTGGCAAGACTAACCACACTGGTGAAAATTGCTTCAAGAAACATGGTGTTCCACCTCATATGCAGAAACAGTTTCAGAATTCAGCTAACAATGTGGCATCAGATGGAAATAATGATGGATCTTCATCTCATGGTGCTGACATTCAAAGTGACAATTCACCTGTGACTCAAGGTCAATTCAGTGCCTTAATGGATCTACTTCAGAAATCAAGTCTTGGCCAATCTTCAGGACATGCTTCTTCCAACCAAGTTGTTGTTGGTCATCCATCAACAGGTAACACATATCATTGCATGCATAGTAGTAGTCGTGGTTCTTGGATCATTGATTCAGGAGCTATTGATCACATATGTAGTTATGTCCAATGGTTTCATTCACATAAGAAAATTATCCCAAACACTGTTAGATTGCCAAATGGACAATGCCTTGTTGCTAACCACTCTGGCACAATTTATTTTTCTCCTGATTTCATTGTGCATAATGTTCTTTTGATCCCTGAATTTTCTCTAAACTTATTATCTGTTTCAAAGTTGTGTGAATCCTCTAATTACAATGTCAATTTCCTCAAATCAAAATGTGTCATACAGGACAAAATCACCATGAAGATGATTGGTTTTGCTGAGCAGAAAGATGGATTGTACTATCTAATACTGAGAGATAATGATTCATCTGCTACACACACACCTGATTTAACTTCTGCCCTAGCAGCCAATGTCACTTTACCTGATAAAGCCTTATGGCATTTTAGATTAGGACACTTATCTCAAAACAGATTATTGTACCTACATTCCCAATTTCCTTTTATCAAAGTGAATCATAAAGATGTATGTGATGTTTGTTGCTATGCTAGACAAAGAAAGCTTCCTTATACTGTTAGCAATAATAGAGTTGCACACCCTTATGACTTGATCCATTTTGACATTTGGGGACCCCTTGCAGTCCAATCTTTACATGGTCATTCATATTTTTTAACTGCTGTCGATGACTGTAGCAGATATACATGGATAACATTAATGAAAGCCAAATCTGAAGCTAGACAGCATGTTATAAACTTTGTCCATCTCATAGAAAATCAACATAAGCTTCATGTCAAAATTATCAGAACTGATAATGGTTCTGAGTTTAACATCCCTGAATTTCTTGCATCTAAGGGAATCATTCATCAAACCAGTTGTAGCAGATTTACTAAATGTTGGGAGAGCCCTTCTTTTTCAATCAAAACTTCCAAAGGAATTCTGGTCATATGCTATTTTGCATGCAACATTCATTATAAATAAACTCCCTACACAAGTTTTAAACAATCTTTCTCCTCATTTCATACTGCACAATGCACATCCAGATATGCATAGTCTCAAAGTGTTTGGATCTCTTGCTTTTGCATCCACACTACATATGCATAGAACAAAACTTGAGCCAAGAGGTCGAAAATGTGTTTACTTAGGATACAAGAATGGTATGAAAGGTGTGATACTCTATGACATTAACAGTCATACAATTCTTGTTTCTAGAAATTATGTTATGAAAGGTATGAATGGTATGAAAGGTGTGATACTCGAAAAATACGATTCCTCGCGATGGTCGCGGAAAAAATTATGTTCGAACAGAGTCACCACCGAACTTTATTTATCCCAATGAAGGAATAGGAAAATATCGATAAAACCTTTGAAAAATAGAATAATGGTCGTCACAACCATATTTGGGTCCGGGAGTCGATTACGCAAGGGGAAGGTATTAGCACCCCTCAAGTCCGTTGTACTCAACGGGAACCTTTTAGTCTAATTTGCTATTTGAATGCTAATTGCATGTTATTTGCTTTCTTCGAGTAATTAAATATTGGATAGAGATGGATGAAGACCTCAAGAGGAGAAATGGAGGTTTTTTATTAGTGTGCTCGCTAAGATCTCGCAATCTCGTGCCTACGTATCCTTATGGTGCAATAAGGAAATCAGAGCATTCGTAGTTTGGGGTACTACGAATATTTGGTGTGTTTTGTTTTGATGAACGATTGTGTAGGTCGGAGGTTGGAGAAGGTGATGGCAGATCGTCGCCGACGGTGAGGGCGATTTTCGGCGACGGATAAGTGGCGAATTTACAGAAGGTTGTTGCTTGCGTGTTTGGTTGAAGGAAGGTTTATGGCGGCGAAGAAGATGAAGATGTGATTTTTGGGTGATGGTGTGCGGAGTGTTTTGTAGGTTTGATGAAGAGAGCCCTTTCCTTTCTCTCTTTTTCTGTTTTTTTATCTTTTTCTCCCCTTTCACCCAGAGTGTGAGCGTGAAGATCAGTGGAGAGAGATGAGAGATGTGTGAGGGTGAGTGAATACTGAGTGGGGAGAGAAACGTGAGAGGATTCTCTTGAGTGATTGTGAGAGAGCTTTTTATTTCTTTCTTTCTTTCTTTTGTAGCAGAGAGAAGTGAGGAAATTAGTGGGTGGAGATTTTGAGAGTGAGAGATCCGTTGGGGATTGTGGTGAGAGAAAAGAGAGGGAATCACGTGAGGAATTTGTTGTGAGTTGTCAGGTTGTTATGAGTGGATACCAACTGGTATTTTTTTTTTAAAAGGATCCTATGTACAACCTATATTATTCATTTTTTTTTTAAATTTAGAAATTATAGAGTTTTTAACAATTAAAAAAAAATAAGAATCAATTCATCAAAGTAAATTCAAACTAATTATGTAATTAACTTTAATTTATTCCAATGATATCTTGATTAAGAAAATAACGATAAACGGACCGAAAAGGAATAAAAGTCGGGCACAAATATTCTCGAAAAATTAAATTGGACACATTAAAATGATCAGCACAAAATATATTTATTGAAAAAATACAGCGTTTCTTCAAATTCTGAAATAAATTTGCACCGGTTAAAAGGCTCAGGCGGGTCAAAACGCAACCGAAACAGCCGCTGAAAAATACAACGAACATACCAGGTTAAACTACGTGAACCGTAGGTTAATAATACTGGCGTCTGCAATTTTAATTTTGAGTCTTTTTACCCGCTGATTTTGCATGTTCTTGAGAAACGAATTAACCAACTTGTCTGTGTTTTCAAAAAAATTATCCTGACTGATATTTTAGGTATTATTCATGATGAAATGCATGTTATGCGGTACAACTGATGCAAATTGAAATAAAAATCGAATTTATGAAAATTTAAAATGCCCGGACAAAATTGGGGTATGACAGCTGCCCCTATTTAATTACCTTGAACCAGAAAGTATGAATGACAGCATGCTTCGTACATTCATGGTGGAAGATAATTAAATACGAAAAGACCCGAATTTTGTCCTTTGAAATGCAAGGGAGAAATGCAGAAAGAAAATGCAGTGAGAAATACAGTAAGAAAAGTTATTAGAAGGTAAAATGAAACAGTCAAGACTCTCTGGGAATCGTCAGAACAGTATCTTGGATGTCATAATCGAGATATTCCAATAATGGAATGATACCTCAATTGTATCTAAGACTTTCTGATAATTAGCAGAACAATGTCTTGATTTGAACGCACGAGATTCTCTGGGGATCAACGAAGCAGTATCTTACATGATATAATCGAGATATTCCATCAAGGGAATGATACCTCAATCGTATCTAAGATTCTTCGAGGATACTAGAGCAGTACCTCTAAAACTGAATGAGACTCTTCATATTGATGAAGCAGCATCTCAAACAGCAAAATGAGACTCTTTGTATCGAATCGAAGCAGCATCTTATATGATAGAATTAAGATATTCTGAACAAGGGAATGATACCTTAATTGAATCTAAGACTCTTCGACGATACTAGAGCAGTATCTCTAAAAAATCTGGAATGAGACTCTTCATATTGATGAAGCAACATCTCAAACAACAAAAATGAGATTCTTTGTATCGAGTCGAAGCAGCATCTTATACGATAGAATTAAGATATTCCGAACAAGGGAATGATACCTTAATTGAATCTAAGACTCTTCGAGGATACTAGAGCAGTATCTCTAAAAAACTGGAATGAGACTCTTCATATTGATGAAGCAGCATCTCAAACAGCAAAAGATGAGATTCTCTCAAACAGACAGCTGAAATTCTCCATATAAATGAAGCAGTATCTCAGATGTTCGTCTGTTGGGGGAAATATTTTAGAAAAGACTCCCTTTGGAGGAGATTTATTGGCAAAGCTTTGCAGGGGGAAAGCTCATAAGAGACTTTTTAGGGTAACCTCTGCTTGGGGAGCGATGATTGTAAAGAAAATTGCTGGGAATGTCATTATTTAAAAAGTTGAAAAATGATTTGCTGAGAAATAACCCTATGAGCCTATGTAGGGTAATAACTTTATTTGGAAATAAGGAATGTCCGAGACATATACTAATGACCTTGGATCCTGATATTTTGCATTTGATTTTTATATGATGTTCCACTTTAGGTGGGAATACCATGCATGGGATGATGCATGAGATGCATGCAAGTATGCAATTGCTGGGGATATTTGGTTGTGCATGTAGGAATGCGAATGATTTTTATTTTGTATAAGGTTATGCATAAGTATGCTAATGATTGATATGACTGTGTTTTTTCGAATTTTCTGTTTGGTAGGAAAACCATGTATGGATGATTCGTGCGATGCATGTGGGAATGCAATTGGGTAATTGGATATTTTTGTAGGGTTTAATTCCTGATTGCTAATGAGGTTGGACTTTAGATGGGAACTGCCAGATGAGAACTGGTGAATGAGATTGAACTGCCAAATGAGAACAGCACTTGAAGGATATGTTACCAGACGCGAACTGGTGAAAATAATTGAAATGTCAGACGGGACTGAATTTATTTTTGTTTGTCAGACGGGAACTGACTTTTTTAAAATAGGCTACCAAACGAGAACTAGTGAAAATAATTGACTACCACACGAGAACTGGTGTCGAAATAAGTGACCTACCAGACGAGAACTAGTATTAAGAGATAATTTACCAGACGAGAACTGGTATTTGGCAAATGATTTGCCGTACAAGAACTGATTTTTGATATAGTTTGCCAGACGGGAATTGGACTTTGGAATAAGTTATCAGACGAGAACCGGACTTTGAAATAAATTACCAGACGAGAACTGGTTCGAAATAAATTGTCAGACGGGAACTGGGCTTTGAAATAAATTGTCAGACGGGAACTGGGCTTTGAAATAATTTGCCAGACGAGAACTGGACTTTGAAAAGGTTTTCCAAACGAGAATTGGGCTTTGAAATAAATTGCCAAACGAGAATTGGACTTTAAAATAAATTGCCAGATGAGAACTGGACTTTGAAAAGGTTTGCCATACGAGAACTGGGCTTTGGTGTCATATTTTATGTTTTAAGGCTTTTTGATGACAGGTTCATGTTATGGGGTTAGACCCGATGAATTTTATGATATGCATGGTTTTATGTTAGAGCAAAGCGACATGACTAATGCATGAGGATGCTTTATGCAATGATTTGCAGGTTTCCAAAATACCCCTGCGTGGGTATTGGAAGATAAGGTTCTTTCCAAAAAGGCTTTTGTCTGTCAAAAGGTTATTTTATGGGGTGGTAGCATGATTCCCCGACACTCATCTTGAACTCTACATTTGCTGACTTGCGAAAAAGCTTTTGCTTGAACTGCTTGAAAACATGGAGAGGACTCACTCTTGTGTGGCTTATCTTTCCCCAATGTGATGGGTCTATGCAAAATGTTTACCTCGAAAGGATTTTGAAAGCAATAGTACCATAATTTGGAGATGGCTTGCCCCAAAATTTTGATCCATGAAAGGATTTATCCTTGGTTAACCGACTCTTGGAGTGATTGACTTTTCTGTTCTCTTGAGGTAGCTTGCCCCGGTATGAGCGTTGAAGCGACTTAACTCACCCTAACTGAACATTGAAGGGGTCTGCCCCTGGCCAACAGAACCTTTAGGTGATCTGCCCCTAGTTAATAGAGTCTTGAGATGATTTTCTCTGGATCAACTGATTCTTGAAATGATTTGCACATTTATTAACAGATGTTGGAGACTATTTAAGACTGACCAATTCTTGGAGTAATTTTCCTATGATCAACTTAATGTTTTGGGTGGCATGCACTTGATTCGTGGGTTATGAGGTAGTCTTGATTTGGGTTAGCACCAACGAATGTCCAAGTTCCTCTAATTGTTCCTTATTGTTGGAATTTCCCTAACGTCAAGTACTGACTTGCAGTTAAAATTGCTTGTTCAGAAATGGTAATTTTAATGCGGTACTCATGCAAGTTTTGAAAAGAATTTATTTGAATGATGTGATAATGTGTGACGAGTGGACCATTTTAATCCAAACACAATGATGATTTAACAATGCAAAGGATACAACAAGAAGATTGTACCAAAGTAGCAAATTTTTACGAGTCAGTTTATGCAACCTTGATGTAGTATGCTTTCGGAATAAACCCTACTTTAATTAGGTCTTTTAAGGGTTGTAACATGGCCTGGTTCACGGTTATCGAAACAAAGGATATGAGGCTCAAAATTGTTTCTGTACCCACCCTTCTTCTTGATAAACTCCAGTCCTACGCTCAGTTAATTCACCATACACATTCAACTTTTAAGAGAGTTTGTAGGTGTAAGATCTCTTGAAATGACAAACACTTTATTTTTCTCTTCATGGATGTTGGTGACCCTTTGATTCTCGATATGGTGGTCACTAAATCTTATTTTTATTTTGTTAAGGGTTTTCGTGACCTCCTTTGATTCTTGTTTTGATCCCTAACTTTTGCATGGACCGCTTTTTGAAGCTTTAGTCCATCAGGATTGCCCCGGTTTTTGCCTAAGTCTCTTTTTGGGGTATCGACTTAGCGGGCCTTTTATTGATTCCCCTTTTTTAGAATGTGACTGCCAAGTCATTGGTCATTGAAGAACAACCGTCATAACTTTTTGATTTTTCAAGGTTCCTTCGACACTTTAGGATGTGTGCGAAGAATGTCATGTAGTTGATCCACATACTGGATATTTTATCTTGTGATTTGAATGCATAGTCAGATTAACTGAACACTACCCTTCCCCAGGTTAAATGTAAGGTTTTTTTAGATCCGAAAGAAACTCTTACTTCTAGGCTCGAAGTGGTTGACTAGGGATTAACTCCTTATCTCTCCAGTGTTTGGGAATTTGAAACAATGCATGTACATCATCAGCAGGATTTTATCCGAAAGCATATAGTCAGCAATTATGGGTATTCTATTTTTGTCATCCTCCCTCCAATATTGCTAAAACTACAGTTTGACAAAGAAGACGAGGTAAAGAACATGGATGTATTTTTGTTTTTTTAAATAAGAGAAGGAAAAAAATGAGTGAATGCGATATAATTGGTTCAAAACATGCGTCATTACTTCATTAATATTACCATTAAAGACAATAAAATTTTAAAAACAAGTAGCATTTAATCAAAGAAATTACAAATGCAAAGGTAAAAAATGGCCAAAGATTGCCAATGTTGAGGATGTCTTCCTGTTTGAACCACTTGCCTTATGAGATACTCCCTTGAAGTCTTCGAACTTATTCAGACGAGAGGTTGACGTGCACCAACAGATTTCCGTCTGGAAAGGATATGTACTTTTTGTCAATCAACTGTTGAACCTTGGATTTGAAAGCGTTGCAGTCTTCAGTCGAGTGCCCTATTGACCCGACATGATATCCACATTGCACATCAGGGTCATATCCAGGTGGGTATGGTTCTGGCAATGTCCTGAGAGACTTGGGATCCACCAACGAGTTTTGAATAAGATATGGAAGAAGTTGACTGTATGACATGGGAATTGGACCGAGAGGAGCATTCCTTCTTTCCAGATTGTTTCGAGGCCTAGATTGGTTCGAAGGCTGATTTTGATATCCTCGACCATGAGATCATTGATTTGCGTAAGGAGCAGACCATGGTTGCTGGTATGGTGCTCTCGGCGTTGCCGGTTGCCTGACATTTGTTATGACTGCATTGGTTTCATCCTCTTCTTCCTTTTGGGAATTGCTGAAGGATTCTGTCTCACTAGCTTGGCTGCTCGAGGCGCCTTGGATTCTTCCGCTTTTGAGGGCACTCTCGATGCGTTCTCCAATTGTCACTAAGTGGGAGAAGTCTGATGACGCATTGCCTACCATCCTTTCAAAGTAAGGACTTTGTAAGGTATCCATAAACAAGTCAACCAATTCCTTATACAAGAGTGGTGGTTGCACTTGGGCTGCCAGTTCTCTCCATCGATGTGCATATCCTTTGAAAGATCCGTTGCTCTTTTGGGATAAGCTTTGCAACTGCCTTCGGTCCGGAGCCATGTCCAAGTTGTAGTTGTACTGCTTCAAAAAAGCATTGGCTAAGTCTTCCCATGACTGAATATGGCTTCTTTTCAATTTCATATACCAGTTTAATGATGCTCCAATCAAACTGTCTTGAAAACAGTGAATCATCAGCTTGTCATCGTGAGTATGTGATGCCATTTTTTGGAAGAACATCACCAAATGGTGCCTTGGACAGTTATCCCCTTTGTACTTCTTGAAGTTGGGTAATTTGAATTTCGGGGGGATTACTAGGCCTGGTACTAAGCACATATCAAGCCTAAAATTGTCATTCACATCCATTGCTCAGACTCTCTCCTCAAGGGCATGAAGCCTTTCAACATCAGGATTGGTCAATGGCATCAACTGGGATTGAGTAGGAATGTTCACTTGTGGAGGATTATAGTCAGACAGAGGGTCATACATTGGGTTGGTAATTACAGTAAAGCCTGATGAGGAACCAACATTCTCTATGACACCATGTTGAAAATTGTTCTTTGATTGGGCTAGCTTAGCCTCCAACATCTGGTCTACCTTTCCTTTCATGTTGTTCATATCCATTTTCAACTCAACTTGATTATGTTCGAAGTTCTCCCTTGTCTTTTAGTAGCTCTCAAAGGTTCAGTACGAGTGTCGGGAAATCAGCATGCTGGTAATTGGCAAAAGGACGGGATGAGTTTTTTGTATTGGAAAATGATATGCAATCCATGCTGAGGAAATGCGAATGCATGAAATTTTATATTTGTATGCAAAGAAAATGTAATGCAGGTATAATTAGAATCCAGGATATCATGAGTATCATTTGGTACATCTTATACGGAGGTTCTATGTTCTCTACCCCACACACAAAGGATGGCTCCTAAGGTTGTTCATTTTCAGGATAAGAACTTAGAGTCATGGACCAAGTTCAGTCTTCCATCGCAATAATGGGCTAGCCACATCGAAATGGAAATTCTGAATCAGTCTACTCTAAGTGGGATCCTCATATTGTTCGAACAGGGTGTAGACCCTTTCGGTTCAATACTACACGATCACCAATCATGAAGACGGACTTCAGTTTAAGATGAGGTTCCCATAGTCATTGACCATGTTCAACGTTTCTTCGCAATAATGGGCTAGCCATATTATGATGGAAATTCTGAACAGATCTACTATAGGTGGAGTTCTCGTATTATCCCAATGAGGTGTACACCCCTCAGTTCAATACTACACAACTCCGGGTTCTAAGTTCTTCTCAAAGCTCGGGTACAAAGCTTATCTCACAATATGTGTCAAACGCCATAGATCACCCAACATAATAGCAGAATAAATTACATAGCATAAATAATACATCAAGATATACATAAGCAAATAAAAAACGGTATTCTAACATTCATAGCAAATTGACTAAGTTAGGCTTGACTCTCTCTTGCTTGGAGCAATGATTCCCCAGCAGAGTCGCCATCTGTCGCATCTCGAAAAATAAGATTCCTCGCGATGGTCGCAGAAAAAATTATGTTCGAACAGAGTCGCCACCGAATTTTATTTATCCCAATGAAGGAATAGGAAAATATCGATAAAACCTTTGAAAAATAGAATAATGATCGTCACAACCATATTCGGGTTCGGGAGTCGATTACGCAAGGGGAAGGTATTAGCATCCCTCACGTCCGTTGTACTCAACGGGAACCTTTTAGTCTAATTTGCTATTTGAATGCTAATTGCATGTTATTCGTTTTCTTCGAGTAATTAAATATTGGATAGAGATGGATGAAGACCTCAAGAGGAGAAAGGGAGGTTTTTTATTAGTGTGCTCGCCAAAATCTCACAATCTCGTGCTTACGTATCCTTATAGTGCAATAAGGAAATCAGAGCATTCATAGTTCGGGGTACTACGAATATTTGGTGTGTTTTGTTTTGATGAACGATTGTGTAGGTCGGAGATTGGAGAAGGTGATGGCAGATCATCGCTGACGGTGAGGGCGATTTCTGGCGACGGATAAGTGGCGAATTTATAGAAGGTTGTTGCTTGCGTGTTTGGTTGAAGGAAGGTTTATGGCGGCGAAGAAGATGAAGATGTGATTTTTGGGTGATGGTGTGCGGAGTGTTTTGTAGGTTTGATGAAGAGAGCCCTTTCCTTTCTCTCTTTTTCTTTTTTTATCTTTTTGTCCCCTTTCACCCAGAGTGTGAGCGTGAAGATTAGTGGAGAGAGATGAGAGATGTGTGAGGGTGAGTGAATACTGAGTGGGGAGAGAAACGTGAGAGGATTCTCTTGAGTGATTGTGAGAGAGCTTTTTATTTCTTTCTTTCTTTTTTTTGTAGCGGAGAGAAGTGAGGAAATTAGTGGGTGGAGATTTTGAGAGTGAGAGATCCGTTGGGGATTGTGGTGAGAGAAAAGAGAGGGAATCACGTGAGGAATTTGTTGTGAGCTGTCAGGTTGTTATGAGTGGATACCAGCTAGTATTTTTTTTTTAAAAGGATCCTATGTACAACCTATATTATTCATTTTTTTTGAAATTTAGAAATTATAGAGTTTTTAACAATTAAAAAAAAAAGAATCAATTCATCAAAATAAATTCAAACTAATTATGTAATTAATTATAATTTATTCCAATGATATCTTGATTAAGAAAATAACGATAAACGGACCGAAAAGGAATAAAAGTCGGGCACAAATATTCTCAAAAAATTAAATTGGACACATTAAAATGATCAGCACAAAATATATTTATTGAAAAAATACAGCGTTTCTTCAAATTCTGAAATAAATTTGCACCGGTTAAAAGGCTCAGGCGGGTCAAAACGCAACCGAAATAGCCGCTGAAAAATACAACGAGCATACCAGGTTAAACTACGTAAACCGTAGGTTAATAATACTGGCGTCTGCAATTTTAATTTTGAGACTTTTTACCCGTTGATTTTGCATGTTCTTGAGAAACGAATTAACCAATTTGTATGTGTTTTCAATAAATTTATCCTGACTGATATTTTAGGTATTATTCATGATGAAATGCATGTTATGCGGTACAACTGATGCAAATTGAAATGAAAATCGAATTTATGAAAATTTAAAATGCCCGGACAAAATTGGGGTATGACAGGAACTACCATCCTTACAAAGATCCCAATGACTCACCATAAAATGAACCTATCATACATGTTCCATCACAAAGCATTGAATCCACAGCTGAGGAACATGAGCATCATCCTAACACAACCATTGACACACTACACCATTCTAACATTCACCATGAATCTTTAGAAAATACTGATGAGAACCATGACACTCAACCTGTCCCTGATACACCAGATATTGACAACATCCAATCTAGGCCTGTTAGAGCTAAACATACACCTCATTATCTCTCAAATTATATGTGCAATACATCTGATGTAGCAGCAATCAAGTCATCATCAGGTACAACCAAAACTAATTATCCTATTTCAAATTATGATTCCCTGCATTTTTTGTCTGTATCTCATCGTGTTTTTGCATCCAATATCACTCTTACACATGAGCCAAAGAACTACAAAGAAGCATGTTTGTCTGAACATTGGATCAAGGCCATGAAGTCTGAATTAGATGCATTAGACAAGAATAGAACTTGGAACATAATTGATCTACCACCACATGTCAAACCAATTGGTAGCAGATGGGTATTCAAAGTGAAGCATAGAGCAGATGGCATAATAGAGAGGTATAAATCTAGACTTGTTGCCAAAGGTTAAAACCAAATTGAAGGGCTTAACTTCTTTGACACTTTCTCACCTGTAGCAAAGCTTACCACGGTCAGAACCCTTCATGCAACTGCAACCATCAACAATTGGTTTTTACATCAACTTGATGTTAACAATGCCTTTCTACATGGGGAATTGCAGGAAGATGTGTATATGACTATACCTAAAGGTGTTACATGCCACGAGCCCAATCAAGTATGCAAACTCCAAAAGAGTTTATATGGTCTGAAACAAGCCAGTCGCAAATGGTATGAAAAACTAACAACTCTATTACTTTAGCAAGGATACACTCAGTCTACTTCTGATTATTCCCTTTCACTTTGAAAACTGATGCTCACTTTAGATCCATTTTAGTCTATGTTGATGACATAATCCTAGCTGGAACTTCTATGTCTGAATTTGATCGTATTAAACTCATTCTAGATGAAAATTTCAACATAAAAAACCTGGGCATGCTCAAGTATTTTCTTGGCCTTGAAGTTGCTCATTCAAAGGCAGGGATTTCACTATCACAAAGAAAATACTGTCTTGATCTCTTGCAGGAATCTGGTATGCTATGATCCAAACCAGCTCCCACACCTATTGATCCATCAGTTAAACTACATGCTGATAGTGGCAAAGCCTTTGAAGATATTGGAGCCTACAGACAATTAATAGGTCGTCTGTTGTACCTTAACACCACACGCCCAGACATCACTTATGCCACGCAACAACTTAGTCAGTTTCTTCACAATCCAACAATGGCACACTACCATGCTGCTTGTAGAATCATACGCTACTTGAAGAACAACCCTGGTAGAGGAATACTGTTTCGAAGGAATGTAGAACTGCAACTGCTTGGCTTCTCAGATTCTGATTGGGTAGGCTGCATTGATTCAAGGAGATCCATTTCAGGATATTGTTTCTTCCTTGGTACTTCTCTCATATCATGGCGTGCAAAGAAGCAGGATACTATTTCCAGATCATCATCGGAGGCTGAGTATCGGGCGCTGTCATTTGCCACATGTGAATTGCTTTGGTTGATAGTTCTTATGAAGGAGTTGCACATCACATGTACCAAACTCCCTGTTCTCTATTGTGACAGCCAAAGCGCAATGCATATTGCGTCCAATCCGGTATTTCATGAACGAACTAAACATCTCAAAATCGATTGCCACTTGGTCCGTGAAAAGCTTCAGCAAGGCTTACTTCGGCTCCTACCTATTTCCACTAATGAGCAACTTGCTAATTTTCTAACCAAGGCGTTACCAACTTCAACCTTCAACAAGTTTATTTCCAAGCTTGGCATGATTAACATTCACCATGCTCAGCTTGAGAGGAGCTGTTGAGATTAATCACTTTGATCATTATAGATTAAGCTATATGATTAATACATTTGGTTATTAGTTGTATGGTTAGTTAGTTAGTTGGCTCTATTGTGATTGGTTTTTATGAGATAAGATTGTGATATATAAGTGATGCATTGCCACATGTACATAATTCAATAATCAATGATTCCTCTTTCTTGATATTTCTTTCTGTTTTCTTCTGCTAATCTTTCTTTTTCTTCTGTTAATCTTTATCTTTTCTTCTGTTATTTTTCTCCATTGATGAAACAAGCTTCATCATAATAGTTGAAATTGTTTCAAGTGTTAAATATGGATTTGAAATGGACTTATGCTAATGCCAAGTGGTTTGGAATTGTTGAGAAAAACAATGGTTTATAGTTTGAATGTGGTTTTTATTCATTTTCTTAATGCAAATCAACTGAGTTGGAGACAACTTCAACGCATATATTCTCCAGGGACAACCTTGAGATTTATATTTAACCGTGACACGATGACTATCGTTTTTTTATATCTGTAAGCAAAAACCATGCACAATAGAGTATTTATGCAATGCCTCTTGAAACTCGCTAAAACTATTAAACCTTTGGTCGACACCAGTGATGGTATTTTCCCACTGTTGTACTGCTCTATGAGGCTTATCCTCATTGGCCGTAGAACAAAGAGATTGAGCAGGGGATTCATTAGCTACATCTATCTCAACTTGTTCAATGGATCGGGCGACATCAACAGCTGCTACATTAATAGGGAGAACATCAGGAACAACAGCTTCTGACACAGTTGTCCTACTTGACCTACTAGCGGGCATGTTGGAAGTGTTTCGAGCCGCAACTTCCTCAGTTAGCACAAACACATCAACAGTGGTAGCATCTCCAAGAAAACTAACCATGTGTTGTAAATCCTTGTCTTTGGAAACCGTAATGAGTGTCTCTTATTGCTTGGAAGAAAGTACTTTATGCTCATGGTGTCCACATTGCAATTAAACAGTTCAACAATTTCATACTTGAAATCAGACAAAATAGTGTCTTGATCAGTGTCAATCGCATAAGCATCACCTTCATTATATGACAATGATCCATCTGCATTGTTCACAAACTTACCTCCGGATTGACATATAGTTATCATTTTCTTTTTAACTGTAGCCATGGCCTATCAAGAAGTGGTAGTTTTTGCTTAGTTGCTTAAAGAAGAAAAAAATGGTACTAGTAGTGATAAAATGTCACTGTCAGAAGTCGAATATCAGTGACATTCTGAACCGAAAATTGCAAAATTCTCAAAATCCTATCGTTTCATTCAGTATCGAATCATACAACTGAAATTCACAGAACAAAAAAAAATAAGCTTGATTCAAAATTATCGTAAAAATTCAATTTTTAATAGAAAAAAAACACTGCCCATAGAAGAAAATCAGTGATTTTGATGAGGGGATAAAGAAGTTAAAAGCCTTGGAACATAAAAATAAAGCCAGGGAAAACAACGAAAGAGAAAGGGAATAAATAATGATGGACATTACTAAAGTCGAGACAATATGGACTTAGGAATGAATGGTTGACTTCAATCAACTAGTTGACCAGAAAATCAACAATCAACCTCAACCAACCAAGAGACGTAAATTAGGGTTTATATTAAAATGAGTGCATGATCCATAGTGGATGAATGCAGATGAACCTTAAGTCATGGGTCAGATAAAAGGTGAAAAGGGGAGGACAATTTTTGGGGTACGACAATACCAACAAAGTTTAAATTATTTAAAATTTTAGTTATTTAATTATGAATAATATTAAATGATTCACTCATTGAATTGATTAATTAATTATTTACAAAAAAAATTATTAGAGATGTATATTTTTATTGTTTTTTGGTCTAATTGTCTGATATATGTGAATTCGAATCCACGCTTGTATATCTAGTTGTTCATGCATAATCATCAACTAAGTTGGTTTAGCAAAATAATATATCACCCTCACATTCTAAATTTTATGGCTCTGTCCCTGTCACGGTGGACGCCAAATATACTTGAAAAGTATATCAATGTAGCTTTACCAATTGTGTGATCGGTAAGACCTCAGTTGTGTGGTAATATGAGTTGTTTGCCTTTATTGATCATTTGCTAGGGGCATATATAAGTCTTAGTGTAACTGCATGACAGAGAAATGTAATGGTCATCAATGCCCTTGTTTCCCTATTTGAGCACAACCATTAAACTCCTTTGAATATGTTGTCATATCCACATGAGTGTTAGGTAAATTGATTGAGTTTATCTTTCAGCTTAAGGTGTGTTGATCTTTAAAGTCAATGGGCACCACCTTTATCGCTTTACGACATATTCATTTGACCTCATTTCAAGTAGCCAATAGTCTACCCATTCTTTTAACCCTAAGCATGATGTGCATATAAATGATTTTTTTTTAGTAAAAGACAACATTATATAGTCTCTCAAATATAAGGTGCGTAAGAGCAAATTATTTGAGTGGAGATAATAGCATTACAATATTTATCAAGCTTAGTAAAAATATTTATGTTTAGGCACATTCATATACACTATAATTTTGTCCGTAGAAAAAATAGTAGAGATTTGTTATCTATTCTAACTATTTCTCGTTGGAACATTATGTCAATATTCAAATATAGGAAGATGAATTTGAAAAAGTTTCTTAAGTCAAGTCTCACATTGTGTGTTAGTTGAAAAAATTTAGTCCCACATTGCTTAGGTGAGATATATTTCCTTTCTCAGTTAACTATATAAGGAAATTTCTTGTTTCATATCAAAATACACCAAAAAGTTATTTTTATTCTTCCTTCCTCACTCTCATAATTCTCCGTCTTTCGAATTATCGAAACACCAACCTCTCCCCATTTCTTTATACTCGTTGAATTTTCCAAGTATTTTTTTGAATTCTCTTTAGAGAATTATGTTAATTTCTCCTCGTTTGAGTTGAGAAATTATCAAATATAATAATTTTTGGATTCTCTTTAGATAACTATTATAATTTCTCTTTGTTTTTAGAAATCATTTTGAGTGGTCAAATGACCATTATTGAATTCTCTTTGGAGAATTATTAGAATTTCTCTTAGTTTGAGAGATTATTACGATTGGTCGTTATACCAAATACTATGAGTGATATTTATACCATATTCGAATGATCTTTATACCATCATAGGGTGTATTTATAGACCTATTATCTACCGTGTAAGTAGTAATCGTATAATATAGAACTGAGCTATTTTATCCTGGAGGCGGTGCGATAGTTCGACTGCTTTGCATAACTTTGGGCAGTGTCACAAAACGTCTTAAAGAGAGCGACTTAATATGTGACTTTATCCAGTAATTTCTTCTGTGACTAATTTTTAAAATCGTGAAATAACAATTTTAAGATGTTTTGAACAGCTATGGCTACAAAAAAAATTAACTATAAATAAATGTGGGTTTAGATAGAACACTTAACAGTATTGAAGCTGAATATGTTGCACATATTAAAGCGAATATTTACAACTCAGAAAAGAAATTACTTTATGAAAAGAGAATGATTACAATATCATATTCTGAATAGACTCGCAGATGATTTGTGATTATTATAGTAGTTGCAATACTGCAAAATAGGTTTGTGATGCTCTGAAAAACAAGTGTGTCACGAAGAAGCTGAAGGAAATGAGTATTCAGGTAGTCGATATCTCAAGAATTAGATGATATAGATGAAAGATCTATGGAGACTCAATGTCACGAACTTCAATTGATTTCTTATGAGATCATCCCAAAAAGTATGTGTTTAGATGAACCATTATAAATTTCCTTTATTATTGATAGATTGCCCCATAGTTTGAAAGTTTTTAAAATCATGCTTTGCTGCAAAATAAAAGAATTTTTAATTGAGAGTCTGATTATTTACCTGAAGAAGAATCTTAGAAACATGATCAAAGAGAAAAAGTATTGGTTGTTTCAAACAACATAAAGAAATTATGTGTTGTTCTGAAGCCATTTGGAAAATAATTAAAGAATCGAAATCACAATGTTGTGAATCGAATTAAGAATGAGAAACCTTTAAGGGCCCAAATTACTCCAATTGATAGGCAACAACCACCACCATAAGGAAATGATATTGATGTTTTCTCTTAATTCAATTGTGGAAAACTATGTCATATGATTAAAAATGGAAGACCAGGCTTGAACCTCGTGCTTCCCCTAAGGCACATGTTAACCTAAGTGTTAAGCAATTTATTCCTTTGATCACCGAAATCAACGTGATTGGTAATTCAGATGGTTGGTGGTTAGACATTGGCTCTTCTCGTCATGTCTATTATGATCGTGCAATGTTTAAAACATACACGAATAAGAAAGTGTTGTTGGAAGTTGCCCACACCACTAATATTGTCGGTATTGAAAAAGTGAAACAGAGTCCACCTCTGGAAAAACTGTAATGTTGAAGAATGTCATGTATATTTTAGAGATTATAAAGAATTTTATTTATGGTTTTCTTCTGAGTAAGGCACAATTTAGTCAGACTATTGGGGTAAATTTGCACACAATCACTAAAAATGATATTTTTATGAAATTGTTATGTTTAAGACTTTTGCGAATGAAATTGAAATTCAATTTAGTAAAAAGATTAAGAGAATTCATAGTGATAAGAGAACTGAATATTATTTTAGTTTATTTAATCAATTTTATAAACAACATTGAATTGTACATGAAACGACTGCATCATATTCTCCTGAAATGAATGGTTAAGTAGATAGAAAGATTAGAACTCTTACTGAACTAGTTGTTGCTATTACGTTGAATTTTGGTGTTGCATCTCACTGACGGTGGGAAATTTTGTTTATTGTTTACTATGTCCTGAATAAAGTTTCCAAGTCAAAAAGTAACATCTCTCCTTATGAGATATTAAAGAAAATACAACCAACCTTGTCTTACTTACGAACTTGGGGCTGCCCGACTTATGTCAGAATTTTGGACTTGAAGCGAGTCAAACTCGTTAATAAAGCATATGATTGTTTATTCATTGGGTATGCAACAAACAGTAAAGCATATAGGTATTATGACCTAAATGATAAAGTAATCATAGAATAGAATGATGTTGAATTCTATGAAGACAAATTTCCTTTCAAATTGAGAAATAGTTGGGGCACTGAATCTAATCGCATTCCTATGATAAGAAGCACTGAAAGCAAGAGCGAAGTAGAAATAGAACTATGATGAAGTAAAATAGCAAGAGTTACTAAAGACTATGGGCCCGATTATGCATTTTATAATGTAGAAGAAGATCCAATAAATCTTTAAGAAGCCTTGTCATCTCTGGATGCAGATTTGTGGCAAGAAGCTAGAATCTAACATGACATTGCACTTAGTAGACATGCCTCATGGTTGTAAACCAAACATTTGTAAATGTGTTTTGAACAAGAAACTAAAACCTGATGGAACAATTGATAAGTACAAGGCTCGCCTTGTAGTCAAAGGTTTTAGGCAAAGAGAAACTATAGATTTCTTCGATACTTTTTCTCTATGCACTTGAATTACATCCATTAGGGCACTTATTAATGGATACTATTTATAACTTAATAGTACATCAAATGGATGTTAAAACAAATTTTTTAAACGATGACTTAGAAGAAGAAATCTATATGGACCAACAGTAAGGGTTTGTAATTCATGGGTAAGAAAACAGGGTTCATAAGTTAGATAACTCTCTGTATGGTCTAAAACAAGGTCCAATGCAATGACATGAGACGTTTGATAACTTGATGATATTGAATGGGTACAAAGTGAATGAAAGTTACAAATGCATTTATTACAAATCTGAGAATCACATTTGCACTATCTGAAGGAGAATTGCCATCCAAGGCGCAGCGGAATTTAAAAATTTCTCCATTTAGTGATCCTTACGAATGGGCATGATCAGTGATAGAATCGTTACCTCTTGTGGTGATTCAAACCTTTGGTGCAGATCTCTTGTAACGATCAAAACCTTGGATACAAATCCACAGAGCGATCATGAACGTTGAACGATGACAATGTCTCTACTCAGTCCACACGAACGGGTTCCTTCAATCTCAGTGCTAGCTGGTACGAATGAAGGCTTTGAGTGAGAGAGAGAAAGGGAAACGAAATTCCAAGTCTTCACTTGAGTTTCAGTCTGAGTGGAGTGACAATGCTTCTACCCAAGGGGTTCTATTTATAGAACCACTTGTGTGGGCTTCAAGCTAAAAAGCCCACTTAAGTGTACTTTGGCCCATATCTCATAATATGCCAAAATCACTTAAGTATTTGGTACCTTACCATATTTCGTATTCCACTTAAGTGCACCGTACCTTACGATGTTCCTTAGTTACTCTATCTCTCATCAATCCGTCCTTTGTGTGTGACCCTGTAGGTTTTCGCGATGTTGGCAATTATATTAAATCACGCATTTAACATAATAAACAGTGAGCGGTATCTAGCAACACATCACTGCTACCCAAGACACGAAAATGTCATGTGATCTGACAAAACCTCCTGTGATAATAATTATGTGTATAATTACCCCTTTGCCCTTATGTCTATATTGAACACAAGGTATAGACCGTGTCATCCTTGTCCAGTTCAATATTGGGCCCATAGACATTTATCCTGTTACGCAGGATGGACAAATTCCATCTAGGTCACTCATGTCCCTCAGCATGCTTCGTGGAGTACCCATCAAATGTCTTTATGGTTATCCAGTTACGGACAATGTTGGATCAACAATAAAGCACTCGACTCTACATCTAGGATCCATAGTGGTTTCAGGTCGAAGAGTGGTATACACTATTATCACCATGAGAATAACTTATGACACTTTGCATAACTTTATATATAATATTCTCATAGCGGGTCAATCCGGTATAAATATTACTCTTAATATTCATACCTATGTTTAAGACTTGATAACTTTTTATCCATGATCCATGAGATGTGATCATCAGTCTACAAACATAATAGTCTTAATGCTTTAATGTTATCCCACTTCACACTAAAGCTCGACTACGAATACTTTAAGAATAGTGTCCTTATGTTTAATGTGCTCTCATGATTAAGTCACACTTAATACATTAAACGGACTATCTATTCCAGGGACTTTATTAATCAACCATAATAAAGAAAAAGCTTTTTTATTAATTAATAAATAATTTGATACAAGTACCAAAAGTATTGGCCTCTAGAGTTTACACCAACACTATCATATGTCTCTATATAGACGACCTACTCAGATTTGGATCAAACATTCTTGCCGTAAATGATGTGAAATCATTATTATGCAACACCTTTGATATAAAAGACCTCGGGGAAGTGAACATGATTCTTTGTATCAAGACCGCGATATTTGAGCAAGGAATTTCTTTGGATCAATCACACTATGTGGAAAAGATCTTAAAGAAATATAATTACTTTGACTATAAATCTGCGAGCACACCATATGATCCAAGTGTGAAACTATTTAATAACACTGGTGAAAGTGCGAGACAAATAGAATATGCGAGCATCATTAGTAGTATTAGGTATGTCACTGATTGTACTAGACCCGACATTGCATACGTCGTAGGATTATTATGCAGATTTACTAGTAGATTGAGTAACGCGCATCGACAAGCTACTGAGGGAGTCATGCGGTATTTAAAAAAGACTGTAAATCTCGGTTTACATTATCAGAGATTTCCTGTTGTACTTGAAGGATATATTGATGCAGATTAGAATAGCTTATTATATGATTCCAAAGTAACTAATGGTTATGTATTCAATATAGCTGGAGGAGCTATGTCTTGGAAATCAAAGAAACAGACTATCCTGGCTCAATCCATGATTTAGTCCAAAATGATAGCATTAGCGACTGCTAATGAAGAAGTAAGTTGGTTAAGATGCTTTATGGGAAAACATATGCCAGCTGTGTTGATCCACTGCGATAGTACCGCGACTATTGCAAAAATTGAGGACCGTTATTATAATGGTAAAAGATGTCAAATAAGAAGGAATCACAACACCGTCAGATATTGTATCTCTAAAGGAGCTGTAAGAGTGGATCATGTACGCATTGGTGTAAATTTAGCAGATCCTTTGATGAAAGGTTAGCTAGCGAGAAAGTCCAGAATACATCAAAGAAGATGAGACTAATTCCTATAGAGAAATGATTTGCTCATGATGGTAACCCGACCTAAATGACTGGAGATCCCAAAAAACAGGTTCAATGGGTAATAACAAGTTATGAGTAATACGAGGTGATCATGCTAGAGTAAACAAAAGAAGCATGAATCCTGAAGCGATAAGAGGATGAGATAGTAAAAACTCTTAATGAGATCTATACTTTGTATGAGGGAGTAATTATGCTACAAGAGTACTCTTGATAGACTCACATATGTAATTGTGGAACTTATGTCAGTTCCTACAAAATTACGAGGCAGAATCCCTAAAGCCTTCACTAAATCGAGATACACGTGCAGGGCCATTAAATCACGAGCTATTAGAATACACCTTAAGAAAAGGTCGTGTGCGGGTTTGATGTCTGAGATAGAGTTCAAGACAATTGTGTCACTCTTATTGAATCAGAATCCTACTTGCTACGCAAATGTTCAAGTCATAGACACCTTTGTTTATGCACAATCTTAGAAACGTTTGACGATACTTCTGTAATACTTTTTTAAATTCAAGCGGGGGATTGTTGAAACATTATGCCAATATTCAAATATAGGGAGATGGATTTAAAAAAGTTTCTTAAGTCAAGTGCCACATTGTGTGTTAGTTAAAAAAAATTCTTAGTCTCACATTGCTTATGTGAGATATATTTCCTTCCTCGCTTAATTATATAAGGAAACTCCTTATTTCATTCCAAAACACACCAAAGAGTTATTTTGAGTTTTTCCTTTCTCACTCTCATAACTCTGTGTCTTTCGAATTGTCGAAGCGCCAACTTCTCCCTCTTTCTTTCTACTCGTTGAATTTTCCGAGTGTTTTCTTGAATTCTCTTTAGAGAATTGTGTTAATTTTTCCTCGTTTGAGTTGAGAAATTATCAAGTATCATAATTTTTGGATTCTCTTTAGAGAATTGTTCAAATTTCTCTTTGTTTGAGAAATCATTTTGAATGGTCAAATCACCATTATTGAATTTTTTTTGGAGAATTATTGGAATTTCTCTTGGTTTGAGAGACTATTACGACTGATCGTTATACCAGATACTACGAGTGGTATTTATATCATATTTGAATGGTCTTTGTACCATCAGAGAGTGTATTTCTAGACGATTATCTACCATGCAAGTAGTAATCGTACAATATAGAACTGAGTTGTTTTATCCTAGAGACGACGCGGTAGTTCGACTGCTCTACATAACTTTGGGCACTGACGTGAAGCGTTTTAAAGAGAGCAAACTAATATACAATTCGACCCGATCATTTCTTTTGTGACTAATTTTCAAAATCGTGAAACAATAATTTTAATCTCTTAACCTTTGAATATGTTGTCACATCCACGTCAGTTTCAGGCCAATTGATTGAATTTATCTTTTAATTTAAGGTGTGTTGATCTTTAAAGTCAATAGACATCACCTTTATCGTTTTACGACATATTCATTTGACTTCATTTCAAATAGTTTAGACTCTGCCCATTATTTTGATCTCAAACACGATGTGCATATAAACGAAGTATTTTGAGTAGAAGACAATATTGTATAATCTCTCAAATATAAGATGCGTAGAACAAATTATTTTTGAGTGGAGATAATAGCATTACAATATTTTATCAAGCTTAGTAAAAAAAATATGTTTAGACGCATTCATATACACTATAATTTTTTCAATAGAAAAAATAGTAGAGATTTGTTATCTATTCTAACTATTTATTTTCTTAATAAATATTCCTTGTACGTACATAGACCGACCCGAGTATATATCATATAAAACGTGGCACCCACCCCCACATTTATAGGGATGTTTGTGATCTAAAATATTCTTCTTTTTCTTTATAGTAATAGAATAAAATTGAACTCAAACAAGAACAAAGGAATATAATGCATGCATGATGTCGCATATCGCGGATCGGTAGCAGGACAAGTCAAAATGAAGGGAACGTGAAAGGTGATAGGTTGGCTTGGCTTGGAGACCAACTGTCATATCCGCGGTCCAGGACAGTCATAACTCATAAGCTGGTTTGTTTGTATTTGCTTAGTGAACAAACTGGCGTTTAAACTTTAAACTAGTAAAAACTATTTTATTTTATTTTTATCAATTTATGATAAACATTAAATTAATTTTATATCAATATGATAAACATTAAATTAATTTTATTTTTAAAAAAAACTATACTTTATTTTTTATATACAATTGGATTAATGTATTGCTGGTGGTACTCAATCCAAAAGAACAAAATCAGATGAAATTTAAATACAATAAATGAGTTTTAGTTTAAATGTAAAAATTTGAACACACCCTAACTTTAATACCTATAATATGCCAAGACTTTTTTGTGTTGATAATACTACCTTCAACATCCGTGATGTTGCCCCTAAAGAGAATATAGTTTCTCAGAGCTCAAATGCTCAAACAAACTCAAATACTACCTTCCCCTTCCCCTTTAAGTTGTTATGGAACCATCTCAAGTGTTCTAAACCTTCAACATGCGCATTATTATCACAATCAATTCATATAATAACGTTATCCCAAATTTTCAACGGTATCAGACAACTGAATAATAAGTGATTAAGGTAATTGTCATTCGAAAAGCATAAAACGTAAATCCTATTGCGATCATCCTGAAAATTTTCACTCGGATACAATTGATCCTTGGTTGATAATCTATTGAGAATAAAATGCCAACCAATGCGAGAATTCTGGATGAGATATCGGTCGATCATAATTGTTCCAAACACCACAGCCGGTTCTGATCCACCAATGTAGTAGAAAAATTCTCTGTCACTGCGCGATAACCCAACTGCATCGAATAACAACCGTCCCTGCTAATTTTCCATACGAATTTGTAATCAACATGATTCTTTAAAGAAATTGGCCGCAAAAGATCATGTAAGTCGTGTAATTGTTGCAAAGCCTGAATCGACGGGTTTGCATGCTCGATTTGTAAATTTTAGGTCCAAATATCACTCTTCAAAATAGCCATGACCTTCCACCTTACTCCATTTGTTTATGCACATATTAAAAACGCTCGGAAATAAGCGATACAACGACTTCTCCCCGGTCCAATTATGCAACCAATGAAGCATTTTGTTTCCCTATCCAACTCTACAAACAACGTTATTGCTGAACCAATCAAACTCCTCCTCCAGGCGAGTTCAAAAATCCAATAGGTCTCTCCACCAAAGAGAAGAATTCCTATTTGGATTTGTACAGTCCAATCCTACCAATTTAGCTTCAATATTGGTGTATTTGTGATGAATAATACCATACCAAATTGCATTGTGATCCGTCAAACACTGTCATTTCCATTTACTAATTAAAGCCTGATTAAAGGATTATAAGTCTTTAATACCAAAATCTCCCTCCTTTCTGCACATGCAGATATCTTTCCAACAGACCCAACAAATTCTTTTTTTTTCAAGCAATCATTCCATAAGAACTCCCTATGAATTTTAATCAAACAATTCATCACATGTTTTTGGGGGCCTTAAAGATGGAAGAAAATAGATAGGGAGGTGTTAGGCAAGAATTTCCAAAAGAAAAAATTGACGGAGAAGCTAGCTGGAATTTCTGCAAACATAAGGTAAGGTCAAAATGCCTTTCGACCAATGGCCTAGGAAGAAGGAACAACAACATGAAATGTTGAAGAGTCTGGTCTAGGATTTAGTAAAATTTCAAGAAGTCGGTCATTCATCAAGTTCGACTGGTCAAAGGAGTTTGACTGGAGGCAGATTCAAATATTAGACTGAAATAACTATCTTTTGGTTTTATCCAAAATGCTAAAGACACATGGAGATCAATCGAAGGTCAGTCACACATGCAAGGATGACGTGTTAGACGGAAAGGCATTTGAGTGTTGGGAGACCGTTAGTTCATAGCATTACAAATAGGAGTTTTAGTAGTAGGACCAAAAGGTGGCAAAAATATTGTAAACTTCAATATACAATCAAAATACCCACACACAAGAGAGAAACAAGTTTTTTTTCTGAAAAAAATATACTTGCTTATCACTTTTATATTTATGCAACGAAATATTTTTGTCATTTAAGTTATTTTTACTTATTTTTCTTTACCATTCAAGTAATCGATTTTAACCTAGTCGAAATCGCGTAGTACATTTACTTTCAAAACTTGATAATTTTACTAAGACATCCAATATTCATTGCAAGCAATCTGACAATATTAAATGCATACTCTCTTTTTTCCCAAAAAAATAGCACAAACTTGTCCTACAATTACTAGTTTGGTCCTCCAAGCAATAAATTTAAAACTACGTGATTATTTACCAAAAATGCTGGTGAACAAATTGGCACACCCGATGGAACTTGTTTGTGCAAGTTTTTTGAGTTTATTCTTTTTTAAAGTGTTTGCATTTTTATTTGTTCTGTTGTGATTTCTCTTGCATTTAATAATGTTGCATACATATGGATTTATATGCAATTGAGAAGTGGTAAAACTTTATTCGAAATGGTTAGTCCTAAGAATATGTCACTTCCCCAAAACAATGCCCTGGATAATGAATAATATGGCTCATCGATAGTTGGAACTGAAGGAGAAGAGTGATCCAAAACGCAGCGGAATTTAAAATTTCTCCTTTAGTGATCCTTACGAATGGGCATGATCAGTGATATGATCGTTACGTCTTGTGGCAATTGTAACCTTTGATGCAGATCTACGGAGCGATCACGAACGTTGAACGATGACAACGCCTCTACTCAGTCCACACGAATGGATTCCTTCAATCTCAGTGCTAGCTGCTACGAATGAAGGCTTTGAGTGAGTGAGTGAGAGAGAGAGAGAGAGAGAGAGAGAGAAAGAGAGAAAAACGAAATTGCAACTGCACAAATGCTTCTACACAAGGGTTCTATTTATAGAACCACTTGTGTGGGCTGCAAGCTAAAAAGCCCACTCAAGTGTATGTGGCCCATATCATATAATATGCCAAAATCACTTAAGCGTGTGGTACCTTACCATATTTCGTATTCTACTTAAGTACATTGTACCTTACGATGTTCTACAATTCACTTAAGTGCACTGTACATTACAATATTCCTTAGTTACTCTATCTCTCATCAATCTGTCCTTTTGTGTGTGACCCTGTAGGTTTTCGCGGCATTGACAATTATATTAAATCACGTATTTAACATAATAAACAATGAGCGATATCTAGCAACACATCACTGCTACCCAAGACACGAAAATGTCATGTGATCTGACAAATCCTTTTGTGATAATACTTATGTGTACAATTACCCTTTTTCCCTTATGTCTATATTAAACACAAGACATATACCGTGTCATCCTTGTCCAGTTCAATATTGGGCCCATAGATATTTATCCTGTTACGCAGGATGGACAAATTCCATCTAGATCACTCATGTCCCTTAGCATGCTTCGTGGAGTACCCATCAACTGTCTTTATGGTCATCCAGTTACGGACAATGTTTGATCAGCAATAAGGCACTCGACTCTACATCTAGGGTCCATAGTGGTTTCAGGTCGAAGGGTGGTATACACCATTATCACCATGAGAATAACTTATGACACTTTGCATAACATTCTATATAGTATTCTCATAGCGGGTCAATCCAATATAAATATTACTCTTGATATTCATACCTATGTTTAAGACTTGATAACTCCTTATCCATGATCCATGAGATGTGATCATCAGTCTATATACATAATAGTCTTAATGCTTTAATGTTATCCCACTTCACAATAAATCTCGACTACGGATACTTTAAGAATAATGTCCTTATGTTTAATGTGATCTCATGATTAAGTCACACTTGATACATTAAACGGACTAGCTATTCTAGGGACTTTATTAAACAAACATAATAAAGAAAACGCCTTTTATTATTAATAAATAATTCGATACAAGTACCAAAAGTATTGACCTCTAGGGCTTACACCAACAGGAACGACGGAAAATAGTAATCCCATAAGGACTAGTGAACTTATCCTCAACTCAGTAGCGAGTCTGTAACACCCCAACTTTCGAGTTATTATTTTAATTGATTTATTTGTATTCTAATTTAATTATTATGCTACTGTGGTTAAATGAATAGGAAGCTCGGGGTGTGTATGTCCTTGAGGTGGGAGTGTGGAGAGGGAGTTAGAGGTTTATAGAATTAATTTATAATTATTTTAATAATTAAAATAATAGTAGTTTATTTGATTTATTTAATAAATTTTAGGAAATAGAGAATTTGCGCCTAAAGTGAAAAATAAAAGAAATAAAAGGGAGGAAGTAGGGAGAGAGGATTAAGTGAGGGGAGAAATTACAATGTTAAATAGGTTAATACCATAACTAGAGTCCCTTAGTGCAAGGCTCAAGGAAAGTTGGTGTGACTTGTCTAGTTCGCCCTCACGTTTGGTTTATACCTAGGATGAAAAAGAGAAGCAGTGAACAATGCTATTACACATTGGTTGAAGGTCTTAACATGATTTATCTTCCAACGTCTCTCTCTTAGAGATGCTGCTTTTCAAAATTCTCATGTGCAAACAACTTTTCAACGATCTTTTATCAGCTTCTATAAAAGGGAGCTGAAGATTTGAAAGAATGTTAATAATCATCCAACATCTTAACATAACACATTGAGTGCAAACTTTGAGCTAACGTTTTCTTCTGTTTATTTGCACAAGCTCTTAACATTCCTTATCTTTGTATATCTTAGAAATCTTAAGTGTTAAGAATCATTGTGATTGTTGAAATACTTCTATACTTCTGATTGTGTATCAAAGTATAGTTGTAATCATTTCTATTACACTATTTGTTTAAAGTAGAGGGAGTGTCTTGTCAGGTTGCTTGAGCAGTGAAGTCTCTTTCCTGTGTGCTTGAGCAGTGAAGTCTCTTTCTTCTATGATTAAGTAGAAGTCTCTTGCAGGATTGCTTGAGTAGAAGTCTATTTATGGACTGATTGAGCAATTGAAGTCTTTTTCTAGTTTGATTGATCAAAGTTGTAATCAGTTTAATTATAATGAAAATCTCTTGTTGGACAAGGGGACTGATCTACTCTCAGTTTAGGATAGGGACAAGGATAAACTCTGTCTGTTAATTTACTACTTGCTTGTGAACTCTTTTTATTCCACTGCTATTAAACATTCTGATATGAGATTCTGAACTTGTTCAAAATTTGAAGTTGTTCGTCAAAAGAGAAAAAGAATTTATATACACAATTCAACCTCCTCTTGTGTATATTTCTCATTTTCACAAAGAACACTCCCTATGGTAGGTAACATGTAGATCATCATTGTCAGCATTCTCGACCAACTCCAAGTTGTTTTAATATAGCGTCTCCAAGTAAAAAAATTAGCATGTGCATCTCTAGTGCTCTCATATTGCATTAGAGCATCCATTGGGTCAACTCCCAAATAAATGAGCATCATCTCCTGGGCTTCATCACGTTTGATCCTAGAATGATTAAGTAGCCCCCCTGATGGGAAGGTGTAGAAAGCAAGTAACATCGTATAGGGTGACCATCATGTCGCCAATGGGGAAATGGAAAGATGATGTTTCCTTATGCCATCTCTCAGTAAAAGCCTCATGCATGCCATGGCTAATGTTCTTGTATCCAGAGCAACACATGCTTGTAAGACTTGAGTATTGAAGGACACTTTGGAACCAATGATCCTTAGGCCGATAACGATTTATAATCTTTCTGTTGTGGTTAATAGACTTCAAACAATCGTGATCCTATTAAAAACATAAAAAACAAAATATCAGTCGCAGGGAAAGTGTTTAAAACATATAAATAATAATTGTTAGCAAAAATACCTCTCCATCCCAGACATGCCCAACAACATGATCTCTGTAGTATATCATTAAGGAGATGTCAAAGGTCCCTCCTAGAAAAGGACCTGCAAGTGGAGGAACATCATCATATGTAGTAACAAGAGCTTTCTCCCGGTCTACGTGATCATGTGAGACGTGCCTCTAGGATGAAAACCCCTATGACATGAGGCTCCTATAAGTCAATGTTTCCCCCTCATTAGGCTTAGGGACGGATCCCCACCTAACTCCAGCATGTTCATTCTAAAGCCTAGCCCTATCACGTCGAACGAACGTGTGTTGGGTCTCACAGTCGAGTCTTAGTTTGTCATCGTTGTTTAGATCCATTTTTCCTAAAAAAATATGAGAAAAATACATCAATTAGCATCCATGAAAGTTTCGGATATGCATCTCCAAAAAACAGTAAACCACAAAGCTAAAGATGCATATCTAAAAAAGCTCGTGTTTGCATTAACGACAGAAACTGATACCAGTCTTTCCCTAACGGTCCAAAATACAATCAAATCATAGTGCATGTCTCTAACAACTATCTATTACAAATTTGGCTACTACATAATGCATTTATAACAAGCTATTTTACCTAATGGACTAGAAATATGTTGCTACGAGCTCTAAATGTGGCTTGAATTTGAGGAAAAAGTTTCAGAAAATGAAGAAGAAGAAGGTATATATATATATATATATGTCATCCCCCTTCCAATGAAGCGAGTTTTAATTTCACCCCCTATAAGATTTTTTTTTGTGATTCTCCCCTTACAAAATCCAGATTCCCTCAATAAAGACAGGAGTCACATTTTCGCTAAGAATCTGAAAAGATATCCTACGTGACATTGGGCAACATGTTGACTGTGTATTTATTATTTTATTTAAAAGAAAAAATAACTTACAATTTATTCAGTTTCTTATTTACCTCACGTGAAAAACCTAGGGCTCACAATTGGTCATTCACCCAAAATAGAAATCGGAGAAGACAAAGAAACCTGAGAAGACGAAGAAATTGGAGAAGACGAAGTTACGATGTAGTCACGGTGGTGAGAAGACGCATACGAATCGCAAATGTCACAGGTTTGTTTTGATGTTTTGTTTAAACATTTCTCTTAACTATTTTTTCATTGTACTTTGGTTTGAAGTTTCTGTTATCTGTAATTTCAGATGTTTAATGTTGTATTTCACCATGGAAAGGAATTTGTAAGGTTGAATGATGGTGATACGATATACATGGGTGGTGTTTCGACCATAGTGTTTGGAAAACTCATTGATAAGTGGTCAGTGGTTAACATTCGTAAATTGGTGAATAATTGGGGTTACATAAAAGGGACGTACAAAATGTGGACCAAAATTCTTAACATATATGAAAACTTTTTCCAGATTAGGAATAGTGATTATGCTTACGATTTTGCTGCATACGCTTGTGCGGCCGAAGTAGATGGGGAAATGTTTGTGGAGCATGATGTCACTGGTATAGAAATCATAGTAAAGAGTCATATGTGTATGAATGAGATGGTAGAGTTAGATGGATTTGATGACGAGGGAGTTGAAGGGTTTAATGATAGTGAGGATGAAAGAACCACTGCTATTGCAGATGGATTTGATGGAATTGATGTTTCTCTACCCATTACTAAGGGTACGATAGTTGTTGGATTATTAACTGGTTCCAAAAAGAAGAAATGAGAAGATGATGAATATGTTAGTGATGACCTAAACAACTCTGATCTAGATGTTTCTGATGATGATAATATTTGAAAAGTTTAGGAAAGATCAACTGAATAAGAATTTTAAGTTTAAGTGGGGTATGTAATTCAATTCTCTATATGACTTTAGATAGGCAATTCGTGAGTGGTCAGTATTAAATGGTAGGAAAATTACTTTTGTGAAAAATGAAGTTACATGGTAAGGGTAGAATGCAGGGTTAAATGTGGTTTTCTAATGCTATGCTCTAAAGTGGGCCATAAGCACATTTATGCTATAAAGATAATAATAGGCAACCACACATGTGTTAGGGTTTTGGGTAATAGATCTGCAAACTCAAGGTGGGTGATCAAGGTAGTTGTGAAGAAAATGCAAACATCTGAGACAGTTTGGATTTGTGATATTATTCAAAACATGAGATAAAACTACTCTGTGGGAATTATTATGGCTAGGGCATGGAAGGAAAAGTTGATAGCAAAGAAGATAATTAAAGGAGATGCAGACAAGCAATATGCAAATTTATGGAGATATGTTGTTGAGTTGCAAAGGGTAAATGTTGGGAATACTATGAAGGTCAACGTTGACAAGCCAAACTCATCAATTTAACAAAGGTTTGAATATTTTTAATTTTGTTTTGATGGTTGTAAAAAAAGATTCATAAATGGATGCAGGCCATTTGTTGGGGTTGATGGATGCCATTTGAAGACAAAATATGGTGGTCAACTTTTTATTGTTATGGGTAGGGACCCCAATGACCAATACTTCTCATTGGCCTTTGGTGTTGTGGAAACTGAAACAAAAGACAGCTGAATGTGGTTTCTACCATTGTTAATGGAAGATGTTGGACAAGATAATAAATATGTCTTTATATCAGATCAACAAAAGGTGTGTGGTTTTCATACTTCTCATTATGTTTTAAATTATCTACTATTAGCTGTATTTAAAGCTGTGTGATTTTCATATTTGTTATAGGGTTTGGTAGCAGTATTTGAAGAAATGTTTGAAATAATAGAGCATAGGTTGTGTCTAAGACACTTGTATGCAAATTTCAAGAAAAAGTTTGGAGGTGGATCATTAATAAGAAATCTTATGATGGGAGATGCCAAGGTAACTTACTATCAAGGATTGATGCAAAAAATGAATGAACTGAAGCAAGTAGATCTCAAGGCGGATCATTAATAAGACATTTAGTTTTTACCCTAAATATGGTGTACCGATGAACAATATTGTTGAGTCTTTTAATGCGACAATTTTAGTAGCCAGAGATAAACCTATATTAACCATGTGTGAGTGGTTAGAAAGTACTTAATGAATAGGTGCTCTACTTCTGCCATCAAACTTGATAGGTGGCCACACAAGGTTATGTCAATTCCTAGGAAGAGATTAGATAAAGAGGTGGCTATGAGTGGTCATTGGAGGCCAACTTGGGCTATGGATGAAAAATTCCAGGTGACTCATTCTTATAACACATAGTAATTCATAGTTGACATTGCCAAAAGGTCTTGTACATGTAATTTATAGAAGTTGGTAGGCATTCCTTATAGGCATGTTGTTGCAGTTATAGGTTTTAGGAAACATAATCCAGAAATGTTTGTTGATAATGTTATTATAGGGAAAAATATTCCATTTGTTATGGTTTTGCTGTGAGTCCCATAAATGGGCAGGAAATATGGCTTGAAGTTCAAAGTGAAGAGCTTCTACCTCCTCTATACAAAAATAGTCTTGGCAGACCAAGAAAACTAAGAATTAAGAGTGTGGTGAGGATAGTGCTAGAAGAAGATTGCCTGGTGTATCTCATAGGTGTACAAAATGTGATAAGTTTGGACATAACATTCAGTCATGCAAGAGCAAAAAACAAGATCCAAATGCCTTGAAAAGAAAGGTATGTTGTTTGTTTGTTCAGTAATGTTGTTTGGTTTCTCTGTCAAAAGACGAATCTGATATTGTATGTCATTTGGATTATTGTAGAAAAAGGTCAAGGATGATGCAGGTAATGTAAACCAAATTGGCAACAAAGCAGGAACAAAAACTGAAACTGACATCAACACAACACATCCAGCTATGCAAACAGCAACTGACATCAACACAACAAATCTAGCTATGCAAACAGAATCTGACATCAACACAACCAGTGCCAACAAGAAAGGAAAATCTAAAGTCAAACAATAAACTTACATCAACACAACCAGTGCCAACAAGAAAGGAAACCGTAAAGTCAAACAAGAAGGCAAAGTAATGAGAAAGAAGTCAAATGATATAATAAAGCTGAAAGGGTTTCAAAAGCCAATCATAGGGCCTGGTTCAAACCCTAACCAACCAATGTATTTGACCGAAGATGAATGAGGTATTCTGACACAAGAAGGCAATGGATCTCAAAATGCAAAGAAGATAACAAGGAAATCTCCAAAGAAGAAATCAAAGAAGTAATTTTATGTAATGACTTTTGTAATCTGATAATGTCCTTTTGTAATTACTTATGTCCTTATGTAATGACTTATGTCCTTTTGTAATGCCTTGTGTCATTTTGTAATGACTCATGCACATTTTTTGTATCACTTTATAATGACTAGTGCATATTTTTTATGCCATTTTATAATCATCTTTTGAACTATTAATCTCATTACTTTTTACCACAATTATTGAATGACGCCAAAATGAAACATTTCATTAATACAAAGGCTTTTTACACCGTCTATATAATCTTTAAAGTACAATAATGCATTTTCTGCATAAACTTCAAAATACATCAAGCTACAACAAATTACAACAAAATGAAAATTACATAAAATTGTACAACATTGCAAACATAAACCACGAGATCACATCTCCCATCTTCAAATTGAAATATTTATTCTTCTGAACATCAATTTTCATCTTTGCTTTTTCTAACTTATTTGCTGTGATTTCTAACTTCACATTTGCCATCTCGTAGTTTTTACAACTTGCTGGAATATTAGTATTCACATTCATACAGTGTCCAATTTCATCATCCCACACAAACAGGTCATAATTATCCCCATTCTACAAACACAAACAACATTTACACACAAATATCACAGACTGGACTTTATGATGTGCAACATTATTAACTTTCTTACCCCTGTGTTACGATATCTCTAGAATTTCCTATTACGATTTTGAACAGTGTTGGCGACCCACATCTTCATTGCACGATCTCATCCACACCTGAGTAAAGATGAAAATCCAATGGAAGGTGTGCTGCTACTTCCAACTGTGTTGCTTCCAACCATGTTAGCTTTTAAGCAAATTCGTATCATGGAGAAGAAGAAGAAGAACATATACGCGAATGGAAGAAGAAGATAACGAAAACACGCAATGTATTTGTGAGCCCTAGATTTCACGGGGCGTAAATCAGAAGTTGATGCAACGTGTGAAAATAAATACACAGTCAGCAAATTGCCCAATGCCACGTAGGACATCTGAGCGAAAATGCGACTCCATGGTCTTTATTAAGGGAATCTGGATTTGGTAGGGGGGGAATCACAAAAAAAAAATCGTATAGGGGGTGAAATCAAAACTCACTACATTGGTAGGGATGACATATATTTAACCCTAAATATATATATTAAACACGTTCTGAATTGCATCTCTGAATTCCCTATTAGATTTGAAATTAAAAGTTATTTCAGATATGTATCTGCGAACAAATTCTAAAACAAATACGAATATGCATCTTCCAATTAAATTTTAGAAAAATAAAACAACGGTGCGTTCAGAGATGCATCTTAAAAATTGAGGATATTTTTTATTTTTCGTCAAGGATTTGGGAGAATTTATAAATGTGAAAAATGAAATTATCTTTCCTTTTAACAATGGTCCAATGAACAAGATGACACTAAATAATTTGTGATTGAAGTATATAAACACATGTTGTTTTTAAGCTAAAAGTTGTCTTTTAAATTTGTGCTAGTAACTTAAATAGATTGAGATTATGTATGGACCTAAGCCCACTCTAAAAGCTGTCTTTTAAATTTTTTAATTAAAAAAAATCCTGATTTTAAAAATAAGTAAGGACTAAAACTCAAAAAATAGGAAAATAGAGATATCAAAGTTGTATTTAAGTTTACAATATTTTGAATTTATACACTATCAATGCAAGAACAAAATAATAGTTATCATCAAAATTAAGTTTACAATATTTTATATTTATTTGATTTTTAACAAACAATTGGTTAGTTTTTGAAACAAGTTAACTGGTTCTTAGTTGAAAAAACCTTAACAACCGATATTTAGTTAATAAGAAAAAGACTATACACTAATAGTGTACAATATTTTTACACTGTCAACCAATAAGAGATTTGTATACCGTAAAATCACATATTTAATTTTAAAATACTGGTATGACATGACAGAACGTTATAATTCTATTGGATGATAGTGTAAAAAAATTTACACTGACAATGCACTACCTATAATCTCTTAATTAATTTAAACAAATTTTATATCATTCATAAAAATTTCTTCATATAAATATTTGTGAAAACATTTTGCAAATTAGCTTATAAAAAACATTAATATAATTCAGAATATACATAAAAGAAATTATCATTAGTTCATAACAATCTTTGGATTTTTTACCAATATACCCCACTTTTTCAAATAAATTCCCAAAATAACCCAGTTTTCAAAAAATTTCCCAATATACCCCACTTTTAGAGGGAGGCGCCAATTGGATTGGCGCCCCCTCTTAAAAATTGCAAGGAGGCGCCAATTGGATTGGCTAGGGCACCTGCCCTAGCCAATCCAATTGGCGCCTATGTGTAATTTTTAAGAGGGGGCGTCAATCCAATTGGCGCCTCCCTTAAAAAAGCGTCAAATGAAAAAACTTCCAACATGAAAGTTGTAGATCTTTTCAAGACAATGAATTTGGATATAAATTTTTCATCATTTGGATTTTTTATGAGAAAGTTATGGGCAGTTGAAGTTGGACTTCTGAGTTTTTTAACTGTTATCTGAGTCATAATGTTTTGTATTATTGCATGTGTTTCTTTTAGGAATATGAATTTTTGTCCAACATAACATTTGAAGTAGACATCTTAAATTTTCCATTGCACTTGGTCCCACCTCAAAATAATTAAAAATGACTGAGTTAGGTCCCTGCGAACTTGACCCAAAATTAGGGTTTCTGTCAAAACAAGTGTATGTGAATTTTGCCAAAAGGGACCAACTTCAAGCCCTTTAGTTTGAATGATAAAAGCCTCAAATGACAAAACCTTCAACATTAAAGTTGTAGATCTTTTCAAGATAATGAATTTGGACTAAAGTTTTGCATCGTTTGCAATTTTTATGAGAAAGGTATGGGCACCTGAACTTGGACTCTTTGACATTTTATCTGTTATCTGACCTATAATGTTTTGTATTATTGCATGTGTTTGTGTTAGAGTTATGAATTTTTGTCCAACATAACAAGTGAAGTAGACATCTTAAATTTTCCATTGCACTTGGTCCCACCTCAAAATAATTAAAAATGAGTGAGTTATGTCCCTGCGAACTTGACCCAAAATTAGGGTTTCTGTCAAAACAAGTGTATGTGAATTTTGCCAAAAGGGACCAACTTCAAGCCCTTCAACATAACAATAACAAGTCCTTGAATTAGGGTTTCTGACCTATAAATTTTTGTATTATGATATGTGTTTATTTTAGAATTATGAAAGAAACCTAATGTTTGGAGTTTACACAAAGATAAATTTGACATAATACGAATTGATATTAATAAAATTTGGATTTTACACAATGAATCCTAATGGTGATGACCGGGATCACCTAACCGACCTCCGGTCCCACATCCCCTAGCTACCCTAACCCTTGGCCCTAACCCACGTTGACGATTCTGCACCGGTGGTTGTTCATCTGATGGTCCAGGAGCGTCATTACCTCCTACAGGAGAAGATCCGTTGAGGTATTCAGCCAACTCAGCATAGTCTTCAGTATTCAATGATGGTGTACCGGCGTAGCTGAGCTCATGACCCATGCTAGAGAAGTTGGGGTGTGGTTGACTCATGGATGGGCGACCAGGACGGTTGAAGGGGGACATGGGTGACAATGATGGGTCTAGGAAAGGTTGGAAAGGTTGTTGGGGTGTTTGGAAGAGATATGGTTGTGGGATGTTTTGGTATTGTGATGTTTGGGGTTCTTGGCTATGGTAGGTGATGGGGCGGTTAGTGTTTTGGGTAAGGCGACTTTGGTAGGGTGATGGTGTGGGTGCGAAGCGATGTTCGGTCGAAGGTTGATGGTCCATTTGTTGGTGGTGGTATGGGGGATGTTCTTGGTTTTGGGGTTGGGTGAATGACATGTTTTGGTTGTATGTTTGTGTGTTTGTGGAACGGAAAGTTTGTCGGATAGGTGGTTGTGAGTAACCGGGCTGAGAATGTTGTTGGGGGTTAGATGTTGAGCCTTCTTGTGTGTAACTTATCTGGCGTGGGTCGTAGAGGTACATATCATCGGCGATGAATTGAAATCCAACTGATCTATACCAAGCCATATAAGTACGACTTGGTTTTACCTCATTTGGCATGACTGCGTCAGTTAAGACATGGTCATGACGGTGCTTCCACTTGCGACACTCTGATCTTGCGAAGGTTTGCCAAGGGTTGTAGTTCCATTGGTCGTTCACTTTACGCATATGCCATTCTCCTAGGCTAGCTGGGGGATCTGGGATATTCTGGACCATACCAAACTGCAGCTTCACACGATCGGTGTTGTGCAGCTCCACTGTTGTGAATCGTATTATCGGTGTGCATGTTGTCCATACGGCTGCGTCTTCAGGGTTGATCTGATGCTCATGATCCATATTAAGGTATGGACGCCAAATGAACTGAAATGTTAAAGACAATAGGATTTAAATGAATGTAGAAAAAGTCAACATAATATGAAGAAATAATGTAATTATTTTGCTTACGTCTGCCGGTCGAAGGTGATCCAACAGGTTGCGATATTGAGTAATACAGTGTCTCGGACATCTTTTGTAATTCATACCGCGTGCCGACCATCTACACCAAAAAGTTAAAATAAATTAGTTATGGGTAATAAACTGTAAGGAAGGAAGTAAAGATATAGCAATTTAAACAACTTACTTTTTTGCATATGGAAAAGTGAAGGGGTTGTTATTGACCGGTGCTAGAGACGGTAGTCTTGACCATCCCCATGCTTGTAGCAAAACAGCACATCCAGAAAATGTAGAAGTATCTTTGTGGGAGTTTTTGCACAAAGAACTATAGAGATAGGCTAGACATGCGGATCCCCAACTATAACTACCTATTCTATCTATATGTCTAAGTAAAGGTAAGTACATAATATGCATGCTAGAACCACTACCTTCGGGAAATAAAAAGGATCCTAGTAACAACATAATGTAACACCTAGTTTTGATGATTCGAGCATCTTCGGTAGAATGCTCATCTAAATAAAAACTATTATAATATGACTTTAGGCGTGAAAGTAGTATACCTTGTCCCCTAGCATTATCATCTAACAAATCAGTGTTTAAAAGCTCCATGCAAATTGAATTTGGAAAGTTGGTCTTACCATTAACAGCTTTGCCTTCAATTCGTAGTCCTAAAAGCATGTAGACGTCTTCTAACGTCACGGTACACTCACCGGTTGGAAACCAAAATGTGTGTGTCTCTGGCCTCCATCTTTCGCATAAGGCTAGAATGAACTTGTTATCTATAGACCAAGACATAATTTTGCTAAGGTGACCAAAACCGGCGAGTTCAACATAAGGTTGAATCATCGGGTCCATTGGGACAAATTCGTGGACTCGAGTGCGAAACCTTGAGACATCCTATAATAGAAATAATGTAACACTTGACTAAGTCGGTATTTCAAAATAAAATGGGGTTGGTGGAGATGAAACATAAAAAAGAAGTATAAGAAAAAACTTACGTATGTCGCGATGTTTGCAACTGTTCCTCTGTGTGCTTCGCCCATTGTGAGTAAAGACATATTGTTGGGGAGTTGGTGTAGATGAAAATGGAAGATTTTGTTGAAGATGAAATTGTAAAAGAAGTAATATAGATGAAGTAGTGAGAAATGTAGATGAGGTAGCGAGAATGTTGGTGTGGAAGAATTGTTGAAGGAGTGGATCAATTTATAGGCAAATGGAGGAGTGCATGGAAAATTGTGTTTGCATGGTGTCTCCACCTCATTTGGCGACCATGTACAACATTAAGGAGGGGGCGCCATTCAAATTGGCGACACCATAGGGTACATGCATGCAAGGCTAGTTCTGAATGCTTGGTTTCGAGGACTGACTACATGGGGGCGCCATTCAAATTGGCGACCATGTACAACCCTTAAAGGTAGGCGCCAAACCAATTGGCGCCACCTTCTGCATGTCTGACACGTGGCATTGTTGTCTCCTGCATGCTGAACAAAACACTTATGGATGGCTTGCATGATTGACACATCATCTCTGACCATCTTAGGTGTCCGACACGTGTCTGTCTTGTCTCCTGTATGCTGATGACTACCTTCTTGATAGCTTGCCTGACTGACACATCAACTCACACTGTCTTGCAGGATTGACACATCATCTCAGAGACGTGGCTCTCTAGTATCCTGCATGCTGAATACTCACTTCTGTCTTGCATGACAGACACATCAAGTCTTGACTAGCTAGCATGCTTAGGTGTCCGACACGTGTCTGTCTTGTCTCCTGTATGCTGATGACTACCTTTTTGATAGCTTGCCTGGCTGACACATCAACTCACACTGTCTTGCAGGATTGACACATCATCTCAGAGACGTGGCTCTCTAGTATCCTGCATGCTGAATACTCACTTCTATCTTGCATGACAGACACATCAAGTCTTGACTAGCTAGCATGCTTAGGTGTCCGACACGTGTCTGTCTTGTCTCCTGTATGCTGGTGACTACCTTCTTGATAGCTTGCCTGGCTGACACATCAACTCACACTGTCTTGCAGGATTGACACATCATCTCAGAGACGTGGCTCTCTAGTATCCTGCATGCTGAATACTCACTTCTGTCTTGCATGACAGACACATCAAGTCTTGACTAGCTAGCATGCTTAGGTGTCCGACACGTGTCTGTCTTGTCTCCTGTATGCTGATGACTACCTTCTTGATAGCTTGCCTGGCTGACACATCAACTCACACTGTCTTGCAGGATTGACATATCATCTCAGAGACGTGGCTCTCTAGTATCCTGCATGCTGAATACTCACTTCTGTCTTGCATGATAGACACATCAAGTCTTGACTAGCTAGCATGCTTGACACATCAACTCACACTGTCTTGCATGACAGACACATCAACTCTTGACTAGCTAGCATGCTTGACACATCAGGTCACACTGTCTTGCATGACAGACACCTCATCTCTGAAATTACTTGCATGCTTGACACGGTATCTCAGACTAGCTTCAATGTGAGACACTGATACCATCTATTTAAGTGTCTTACTATCACATTCATCTGCACTTGCAAAATCCTTTTCATCTTCACTCACATTCATCTTCACTCACATTAATACTTATCATCTGCAAAATACTTAGCATCTTCACTCACATTCATCTGCACTTGCAAAATAGTTTTCATCTCCAAAATGTCATCTTCAGCATTATACAATATCAACGTTCACTGCAACGGTGAAACTTTTGAGTCTGAGATTCATGGTTTTTGTTTTAAAAACACTGATACCATTAGAGTCACGATGAAGAGAAATGCAACCCTTTTGCATTTCAAAAAAAGAATACAATCCTTCATAGCATCAGGTAATGTGTCAAAGATGACATATCAGAATCCTATATTTTTTGAGAATGGTCAATGCAAGTTTTTCCCCCTAAAGATACGAGACGATGAAGATGTTGAAAGCATGTTTCTTAGTCATGAACATTCAGGCATGGATTGTATCGAGTTGTACATTACTCTACAGCCATGTATACCATCTCAACAGTCTCAACTAACAGATCAGGATCCAGCTGGTGGAGATGCTGCAGATGATGCACAATGGTCAGATGAACTCAACCCAGAAGCAGAAGTAGAGGTCGACGTTATTGATGAAGAAGAAGAGGAGACTGAGATACAGGTTGATCACATCCTGAATAACGACGATGAAGATGAGGCTCAACCACCACCAATACCTCCTACTCATGCCTATATTCCTCCTCAACATATGACAAATATGGCTCTTAACGACGATGAAATGTCCGACAGTGTCTTCTATAATCCGTATCCGAGACCAGTAGGCGAATTAAAGGTGGGAGACATGTTTCGTACCAAAGAGGAATGTGTCTTGGCAATCAAAAAATACCACATGAACAACTTTGCTGACTTTACGGTGAAACGCACTGATTCTAGAAGGTATGTTATCGAATGTCGTAACATGCTTTGTAAATTTCGTTTGGCTGCATCTTACAAGAAGAAAAATGACTCTTGGGAGATCGCTTCAATAGACCCACCACACAGTTGCGTCGCAACAACCGTTGAACAAGATCACCGTAAACTGAGCACAACTTTGATATGTCGAGACATTCTGCCATTGGTAAATAAAGACCCATCAGTGAAGGTGAGTATAATTATATCCCATATCCGAACAACATATAATTATACTCCATCTTACAAGAAAGCATGGATTGCGAGGACAAAGGTTGTTGAGCAGGTTTTCGGAAACTGGGAGGACTCATTCAAGGAATTACCACGGTTTTTATGGGCACTAAAAACTTATGTCCCAGGAACTGTGGCAATTCTGGAGACAGTGCCAGCAATGATGCCAGACGGAACCTGTGCTATAGGTAATAGAATATTTCACCGTCTCTTTTGGGCATTTGACCCGTGCATCAGAGGTTTCGCTTTCTGCAAACCTCTCCTACAAATTGATGGCACTTGGTTATACGGAAAATACAAGGGTACGTTGCTCATGGCAGTTGCACAAGACGGTAACAACAATGTATTTCCCATTGCCTTTGCTCTTGTTGAAGGTGAAACGGCTGGTGGATGGGGTTTCTTTCTTCGACATCTCAGAACGCATGTCGCTCCACAAGCCAATCTATGTTTGATTTCTGATAGACATGCTGCAATCGAAAGTGCCTACAACAACCATGACAACGGATGGCATGATCCTCCTTCTACACATGTCTACTGTATCAGACACATTGCACAAAACTTCATGCGTGCTATAAAAGATAAGAATCTTCGCAAGAAGGTGGTGAATGCTGGGTATGCTTTAACTCAACCGTCTTTTCAATATTATCGTGATGAGATTCGTCTGTCTAATGAAGACGCGGGGAGATGGATAAATAACATCCCAGTAGAGCAGTGGACAAGAGCATTTGACGGTGGTCGTCGATGGGGCCACATGACAACAAACATTGTGGAATGCATGAACGGGGTTTTCAAAGGAATTCGAAACCTGCCGATAACCGCCTTGGTAAGATCAACCTATTATAGGTTGGCTTCTATGTTCGCAACCAGAGGTAAAATATGGAGTGCAGTGTTAATGTCTGGACAAGTATTCAGTGAGTGTTGCATGAAGGTCATGAAAGAGGAGAGCATCAAAGCTACGACACACGCTGTAACAGTGTTTGACCGTCAAAGACAAAATTTCAGCGTCCAGGAAACAATGGGCAACAGCGACGGGAGACCAAACTTAGCCTACGCGGTTAAACTACACAGAAGTTGGTGCGATTGTGGAAAATTTCAGGCCTTCCGCATACCTTGCTCCCATGTCATTGCAGCATGCGCTTATACTCGTCAAGACGCTTACACCCATTTATCTGATGTGTACAAGGCAAACACCATCATGAATGTATATAGTCAAAGCTTTTCAGTACTACCAATGGAGGATTACTGGCCTCCATATGAAGGAGATATTGTTTGGCACAATGAAGAGATGCGTAGAAAGAAGAAAGGAAGGCCAAACAGCACACGTATCAGAACAGAGATGGATTCCACAGATAAAATGATAAGATTATGTAGTATCTGTCGTCAACCAGGACACAACAAAAACAACTGTCCCAATCAAGGAGCATCATTTAGATCTTAAGATTTTTGTAACATTTTATCTAGACCTTAAGCTTTTTGTAACATTTTATCTTGATCTTATGCTTTTTGTAACATTGTATTTCTGTAACAATCAATCAATATATATCATTAAGTTCTTGTTACAACGAGTTTCATAACCAACATCAGTACAAAACATCTGAAAACATAAATAATTCTAACTGATTACAACAATCAAATTAATGTCGTCTCGACCAAACATCATTTCCCTAGCATCCTTATCAGTCTTCATTCGCACCCAACCAAAGATACTGTCAAGTCTCTCAATACTTCTGATTTTTCCCCTTCTGGTATTTTCCCGTCTAACCATCGAACCAGCTCCCTCTTCAGTTGATCTAACGTGGTGATGTTCCAAAACAGCATCAGCAATTGAGGTTTGTCTCTCGCATAAATCACCTTACCGTATCGGCGACGAACACCAAACATGATAGCCAAATGATTATATGAGTTGTGGAACAATAGGTCACACAACGCATCTATTTATAAGACAAAAAAGGCATTTTATGAGGGACTCGCCAATTGAGTTGGCGCCTCCTTTTAAAACATACACATAGGCGCCAATTGGATTGGCTAGGGCACCTACCCTAGCCTAGGGCACCTGCCCTAGTCTAGGGCACCTGCCCTAGCCAATCCAATTGGCGCCTCCATTCAAGTTTTAACAACAGTCGCCATATGAACAACTTTCATGTTCATCAAAAATCCATTTGAAACTTGGAAGCTCATCATTCATTTCAAAACATTATAGATCATTTTGACAGAAACCCTAATTTTAGGTCAACTTCGCAGGGACCTAACTCACTCATTTTTAATTATTTTGAGGTGGGACCAAGTGCATTAGAAAATTTAAGATGTCTACTTCAAATGTTATGTTGGACAAAATTTCATAACTCTAAAAGAAACACATGAAATAATGCAAGACATTATAGGTCAGATTACAGTTGAAACCCTAATTTTAGGTCAACTTCGCAGGAACCTAACTCACTCATTTTTAATTATTTTGAGGTGGGACCAAGTGCATTGGAAAATTTAATATGTCTACTTCAAATGTTATGTTGGACAAAATTTCATAACTCTAAAAGAAACACATGAAATAATGCAAGACATTATAGGTCAGATTATAGTTGAAAAACTCAGAAGTCCAACTTCAACTGCCCATAACTTTCTCATAAAAAATCCAAATGATGCAAAATTTATATCCAAATTTATTGTCTTGAAAAAATCTACAACTTTCATGTTGAAGGTTTTTTTATTTGAGGCTTTTTTAAGGGAGTCGCCAATTGGATTGGCGACCCCTCTTAAAAAATACACATAGGCGCCAATTGGATTGGCTAGGGCAGGTGCCCTAGCCAATCCAATTGGCGCCTCCTTATAATTTTTAAGAGGGGTCGCCAATCCAATTGACGCCTCCTCCTAAAAGTGGGGTAGATTGAGAAATTTTTTGAAAACTGGGTTATTTTGGGAATTTCTTCGAAAAAGTGGGTTATCTCGGTAAATTTGCCACAATCTTTAACTAAAAATCCACCGTTTTTTCAAAAATTATTTTAAAGTTGGTTTGTTGATAGTTGCACCTCCACCGCATACACCCTTGTTTTGTTTCTATTTGTATGGTCACGCCTATTTAACACGGGCGAAAATGGATTATCTTCGAAAACTACAATAATACCCTTGATCATTTGGTTACATGACCAACGCATCCCTTACGGTGAAACGTGCCATCCTCTAATTGGATCCCTGTCGGTGCAGTGAAAAGGGACAAACCACCCAAAAATAGAGCACATCGTCATCTCCTCTCGCACTCCTTCTCCTTCTTCAAAGCTCAAGGCTAACTCCGTCTTTTCTCTCCCTCGACGCACTGGATCTGTAACTCCGAATAAACCGACGCAACCCGATTCAGCTCCACAGAGCAACGAATTGCAACAAGGGAATTCAAATCAAGGTTCTTAGTTCTGCCATTTTCTTATTACTATCATTGCTTTCTTTTAACTTCCATTCGTGGCACATTTTTTTCGCTTCAATTTTCATTGTTAATTTGAATGGATCATTAAAATTCGGGATTGCGATTAGGTATTTATGTAGTTTTAACATGCAGAAATAGCTGATATGGCCGTATAAATGGTATGGAATTTGAATATGCATATATAAATTGGATTATTGGATGTTTATTTGGGATAATTGGAGATCTTGATGATTTATGATTCTAAATAATGTCTATTTTGATGTTGTAATTCAAGTGGAATGAACCGTGTAAAATATGTTAATCTTATACTCAATGCCTTTAAATTTGTGTTGAGTTTTGTTGTTAAAATCTTTTGGTGGTCCTTGTTTATACATGCTGTTGCTCCGGGCTCTCTCAGAAACCAGGACTCCTTGTTATGATTTTGTCAATTGAATAAATGTGAGTGAAATGTAAGCTTGTGTGTAAAAGATGAGGGACAAATATTATTGATAATCACTATTGACTTGATACAAAAAGACTCGCTCAATCTTAAATTTGAGAACAAATAATGATAATATACTAATAACTAGTATCAAATCTGATACTAGGAGATATTCTAAGATACTCTAAATTAATATAAAAGATATTATAAAATATTTTATAATATTCTAACCAATGCATTCCGCATCACAATAGAATTTTGTTCTAATGGGAATTTTGGACCCAGCTCAATAAGCAACTGTTTGTTTGCTGCTTAAGATTAAGATTAATTTGCACGACAGAGGTGTGTGTCTGTGATTGTTATTTTTAAGATGAATGTGTTTGTGGAAGATTATATGTGATTTTAAGCTTTAAAATAAAATATTATATATAAGGGGTTTTGGCACACATTGGCCTCGAGTTAGTACATCAATTTAACATGGCTGTGCATATTAATGTTGGCATGAATGGCCAGGCGTGTAGATTTCTTTTCCAGGAGACTCGAGTCCTGCTCGATAAGTTTCAGTGTCTTATTTTTATTTTGCATTTATTTATTTGTGTTTGATCGCTTCATTCTTACAGCTGCACAGATAAAGCCTCAACAATAAGAAGAATTGCCGATGATGTTTTTTGATGGATTTGTCTTGAATGTATAGACAAGTGAAGGATCTGTATTTGCTGTAATGTGTAAGCACAGATGAAAGGAGGAAATATTTATAGCTTCAAAGGCAGGCCTGTTTCTGCAGCATTAGCCCTAGTTGTTCTTGTTCTTTTTAGCACATTACTGTGGACTTGGGAAACAAATCCAATTGCCACCACTTTTAGATCAGCTCAAGAATGGTACCACTTACCTTCAGGTTTGTACTCCAGTCAAAAATATGTTAATGACATTAATCACTTACCACCACCCCTTCTCTACACCTCAGTGCAAATGGCTTGTAGGTTTAGAAACAATGTAGGCTCTATTTTAACTATTTCTCCTAAACCTTTAATTAAAGCTGCTTCCATAGTAGATAATTTTTTTTATAGAAAAGGAAGATCTCATTTGGAATATGGGGAACATAGGACATGGGTGAGTAATCTTTAATAAAAGAAATATCTTGCTTCAACACTCAAATATCTCTTTTGATATCAGTTTTTGGAATTCCTTTAGTCAATGTGGATTTTGATAATTTGGTATGCAGACTTTGGGATATATTGATATTAATACCTTAAACTATTATGGAATTTGATATGGCCATCTTGTCATATGTGCTTTTTTTTTTTTTAATTTGGACTACTGCGATAGGCATCTAGATATCCACATAATAAAACTTGAATTTTCAAAATAATAATTGCTTTTGGCCTTGTATCACTCAACAATGCTTATAGAATTTCTGTTGTGTACAATAAACACCAACTACATTTTTTATCTCAATAAATGCCCCTATGCAACCTCTTGTGTAGGATTTGATTTTTGCAAATCAATTGGCTTAATTTTGATTGATTCTTACTTCTGGTTGGTTTTGAAACCTTTTTATGCTTGTATTTATCTGACTACTTTTTCACTAACCTGACATTTTTATTGTCACCGAAACTATGCCATGGATTTTTAATTTTTCTGTAAATGCATCTGCTTAGACTTTCATTTGGAACTCCCAATTGATTCAGTGGGAACTGCAAAGCCGAAAAAAGTCGTGGAAAAATCCTTAACCCCCTCCCGACAAAATAAAACAAAATTGCAACTTGGTATCAAGGGTGCAGCAGCTGTAGATTCTATACGTCCCCAATCTTCGGATTTTTTACACAAAAAAGATTTGAAGTCTTCTTCCAGAAATGAAGGTAGAATTTTTTCTCCTTAATTTCATCACAACTATTTTTTGTTAATCTATAAATGCACCTCTATCAAATCAACTTTTCTGCAACTAGTTTTTTGGGCATACACATCCATCTTAGACTTAATAAGCACGCTGATTGATTTCAGTTCACATTTGTCTAGCTATTTCTGGTTAAATAGTGTTTTCTTTAGCACTTTCATTATTATTGTCTGTTACATAGATACGGATACGATACCAACAATTGGGTACAATAGAAAAAGTATCAACTATATGTTATTGGGCCGCGGGCACATACTCAAAAAGTACACAAATGTAGCCCAATGGATTACCCCTTTTTTTAATTATAAATATTAGCTTTGTAACGTACTCGATACCTATGTGCGAGTAACGGATACGACTTTGATTTTGGAGTACACATGGGGCCAAGCTTCAAGGCTATTATTACTTGCTTACATATCATTCAATTTGCAGATATTAATGCTCAGAGCTAAAGAAGAAGAAAAATGAATTAACCAAAGAATCTTAATATTTTATGATTGAATGGAACAAGGTTGTAAAACAACTTTCAATGGTTGTCCCATACAGCCAGTTTTCTGAGTCACACTCACGCAGATATAACCATACTTGCCCTTTAACCTCCCATCAGCCCTTTAAAAAACTGATAACCAACCTTTAGCTCTCTACTACTTGTTTCTCCTGGTATAACCCTCCGATCCGGGCTCTGGCTCTGGCTCTGGCTCTGGCTCTGGCTCGTGCCTAGCAACTAAAAACGTAAGATGATTTCTCTTCAATCATTCTGACGTCTTGACGATGTATTCTCTTTGAGTATACTCTTTTGAGTTTAATTGTTTCCTCGTGAATCAAAAGTCAGCTTACTAAAGCAAATTGTTTCTCTTCTTTCCCTTGCTCAAACTATGTAAGAATCAAGAGGTACTATTTCCACTATCATGTGCACTCCTTGCAACTACACAGTTGACCTTCATGAGTTCATGCAACCTTAGCCTAGAAGTAAAAGTTTGCTCTCTAATGTTCAACTTATTGATAGAAATTTATGTAAATTCAGTATTTGGAGGTGTTAATCAGCATGTCCATCAGTGCAATCTAGAATCTAGACTATCTAACAAGTGACCCCTGTGCATGGAAAATGGCCACATGGCTCTAACTACTACTGTACCAGAAAATTAGCAAATGCTCTGCACGTTATATGTTTTTTCCCTGCTTGCATTTGCTTAAGGCTCGTTTCTTCATTTTTCAATTAAGTTTGCTGGGCAGGTTTAACATTGATTGGATTTATGCTTTGCAGCTTGTAATTATGCCAATGGTAAGTGGGTTGCAGATAGCAGGAGACCACTCTATTCTGGTTTCAACTGTAAGCAATGGTTATCATCAATGTGGTCTTGTAGAATGACACAACGGCCAGATTTCTCATTTGAGGGATTTCGCTGGCAGCCAAAAAATTGTGATATGCAAGAGTTTGACCGGTCTATGTTCTTGAGAAAGTAGGTATAATTCTTTCTTTTTCTTTGATCTGGTTTTTATTAACATATCTCAACAAGATTATTTTCTGGCTGTATATTTATTCGATTTTTGTCTGGTACCATGCCATGAAGTCTTCTGATTTGAAGTTGTTGATTATTGGAAAATAAAAACCACAGTTCCAATCTGCTTTGGAACCTTTATTTCTTGTAAATAAGAAGAATGTACTTATTTCTCAAAGTGTATATACTCTTATCTAATCATGCTAGTCCTTTCCTTTTTTTTCTTTTCGAAAAGCATGCTAGTCCTTACCTGACTCGAGCAATTCATCCAAAATTTTGTTTTCTACAATTCATAAGTGTTGACATAAATAAATTATGCCACATCGCTTTAATTTTTAAATCTATTTTTTTACATGTGTAATTCTAATTACTAAACCTGGAATTTTATAATTGGTACATTTGTATTTATCTTCATATTCTTCTGCTTTACTTTTAATTAAAAAAAGATTATAATTACATATGTAAGCAGTATTTAATGCCTAATGTGGAATGTAGGATGAAGGACAAAACAATTGCATTTATAGGTGATTCATTGGGCCGTCAACAATTTCAATCTCTGATGTGTATGGCCACTGGTGGAGAAGAGAGTCCAGAAGTTGAAAACGTGGGGTGGGAGTATGGTCTTGTAAAACACCGTGGAGCAATTCGTCCTGATGGATGGGCTTACAGATTTCCAAGGACAAATACGACCATCCTATATTATTGGTCAGCTAGCTTATGTGATCTTGTGCCCCTAAACATCAGCGACAAACATACAAACATTGCCATGCATTTAGACCGTCCACCCGCATTTATGAGACAGTTCCTCCATCGCTTTAATGTTTTGGTTCTCAATACAGGACACCATTGGAACCGTGGGAAGCTCAACGGAAACAGGTGGATAATGCATGTTAATGGAATGCCAAATGAAAACAAAAAGATTGAAGAAATTGCAAATGCCAAAAAGTTAGCAATCAAGAGCGTAGTCAGATGGCTTGATTTGCAACTTGTTTTGCATCCCCAGCTCAAAGTTTTCTTCAGGACTTTATCACCTAGGCATTTCATCAACGGAGATTGGAATACCGGTGGGAGCTGTGATAACACTATCCCATTATCAAATGGCAATGAGGCCTCACAGGTAGGATCCAGTGATCCAGTTATTGAGGGTGCACTAAAGGGTACAAAGATTAAGATATTGGATATAACCCCTCTTTCGCAATTGAGGGACGAGGCTCACATGTCCCGCTACACTCTTAGAGGAATTGTTAATGCTAGTGATTGTTTGCATTGGTGCTTGCCTGGAATTCCAGATACATGGAATGAACTCCTAGTTACTCAGCTATAGTGTGTGTCACAGTTTAGTCAACCCCTTCCTTTTTCTGATAGTGTTTTTTGGGGAATCGGAATCTGTCTATTCTTTTAGGTCTAGGAATACCTGACCAAGTATTCTTGAGGCAAATGTATTTCACAAAATTTACTCTCACTGAGTAGTGAATATGATTATAGGGAGATAATATTGTTTCACTCATTTTCAGTCCGAACATAGGTCAAGTTTGATGTCGTAGGACATAATTTGGAGGCACGAGCTAAATACCTTATGTGTTTGCCGGAGAGATGGCATGGCCTATATTATATCGATCAATTTGAAATAGTTTTTTTTTTTTTGTAATAAGTTGTATCAGTGTATATGTGTGATAATTGGTTTCAATAAGAAATGGTCTACACAAATTCTGTTTGCTAGTGATCCAATTTGAGTATCAGAATTGTCTCCCCAGGAGTTCATACACTGCATCTGTTTAACAAATTTCCATTCTAACTATGAGTGACGACGTAGTCCGTTGATTTTGAATAAGTTCACACACTTCAAATGCCACATACTACCATTTAAAATGACATGAATTTAGGAAAAAGCATAAGGGAGAGGAGATCATGAAAACAATCGAACTTGGATTATCTCCTTTTCTTTTTCTCTCCTTCCTCTCTATTACTCCCTTAATCTTTCTCTCTCTCTTCTATATAAAATCTTCGTTATAAAACCATTTTTGTTTAAGAGAGTGAATGACATTAAGAGATTGAGAGAAAATAGAGGAATGGAGAGAAAAAGAAGAGAAGAGGATAAAAAAAACTATCAATTATTTATCAATTAATTGATTAATTATAGCTTGGAGTGAGTTAGACTAAAAATGTTAAGTTTGATCTATTCTAAAAAATAATGTTCAAGTATAAGTATAGCCTATTATATGTCTTATGATACTAACTAGTGGAGTTACTCCAATAAGTTAGAGTCTCTATTTGATAAAACACTCTCCTTTAAAAATACTCTAAATAATTATTTATTTTATGAACACATCTTCATGTAGGGATAGCAAACAGATATCCATTTCATTTAGCTTTGTTATGCAAAAGTTCATATATAAAATAAAGTTCAAGTTTGATCTATTATATGTTTTATGATACTAACAAGTTGAGTTGCTCTAATAAGTTAAACTCTCACATAAAATACTATCTTTTAAAAATACTCTAAATAATTATTTTAGCTTTGTCTAGCAAAAGTCCATATAAAAGTTAAAGTGTGACCAGTGGAGTTACTCTAATAAGTTAGAGTCTCAGGTAAAACACTATCTTTTAAAAATACTCTAAATAATTATTTATTTTATGATCATATATTTATATAGGGGTAACAAACATATCCATTACATTTAGTCTCCTCTCACAAAAATTCATATATAAATTTTACAAAGTATTTGTTTTTTAAGTGCGACATATTATATGTTTTATTATGATATCAACGAGAGTGTTCCACCTTAAAAAATCGTTGCATGTTTTATTCAGTTGTCAAATAATAAATTAAATAATTTATTGTTACTTTTTTTTAACAATTCATTTGCCAAATAAATGAATGTGTTATTATTACTTCAATTTTAATAACTTTTTTTTTGTTTCTTAATTATTATTATAAAAAATTAAGTTTAATTTTATTTTATATTAATTTTAATTCAAATTATTTAAATTAATATTTTAAATTAAAATAAAGTTTTATGTGAGCAAAAGTTATGAGATCCAATCATATTTTTTTAAAGTTGCATCGTTAGAATAAAAATTAGATGAGTTATTTTAAAATGACATATATATATATATATATATATATATATATATATATATATATATATATATATATATATATATATATATATATATATATATATATATATATATATATATATATATATATATATATATATATATAAAATAGATTTTGCAAAATAATCAAAAATAAGTTGCACTATTGGACATGCTTTTAGTTACTTGAAAGAAAACAAAATGAATGTATATTAATTATTAACATTTACAATTACTCTCTCAATTGATAAATGAAACATATAACTAAATTGACTAATATCACACATATGGAGTCTAATAAAGGAAGAATGCCCAACACTTGGGAAGAGAGAGTCCAAGAAGCCTCTATGGATGCAAGACTATGAATGTGACATAAGGAGGAATTCTAAGAATAATAATTAGATGATTACGAAATTTTATTTCTCATTATTATGTTATTCCACTTTCACTTTTTAGACAAGTTTGTTATGATTTGCATTTTATATGATGTACTTGAGAATAATTTGTGGTTATGTTGAATGATAAATAAGGTTCTATTTTCCCTTAAAACCTCTCTAGGAGTTTATACTCACCCGAAAAATGCTTTCTACTTGTATACAATTTGAAGTTGTGCAGATTGAATTATTGGTGTTTTTGTTGTACTCATGGATACTGCAGAAATCATGAACGTCCTTCAATCCAAATTGGAAGTTCAATGCGTAATCTTACGCAACATGCTACAATCGTCCCTTGAATCCTATTTAGATTTAATTCATTCCATTCTTCACCAACATCTTTTCGGAGTGGATTTTAAAGTGGCGTCTCCGTGTCGAAGTTCTGGCATCACGGAAGAGTTCTTCTCATCATATGTCGTGAACCCTTAAAGATAAGTGTTTCTCGCTTTTGTAGTTGCATGTCCCTAATTCATTTAGGATGAACATCTGCATTCAGTTATTTTATTGTTTGTATTATTGTTTTCATCTTAATTTAATTTTGATTTGATGAGTCCTTTATGATGGTATTTCTTGGAATCAAGTTTGAAAAAAATTCATTTTTAACATGTATAAAGCTTTGGTTAGGTTTGCTTTTGTTCATTGTTTTTTGATCAATTGTAGGAGTAATTGGAATGAATACCTTTTATGTTTTTTATTTGAGTCTGATTCAAAGTAAAATTTCAAAGAGCTTTTAAAACTATTAAAATTTGAGATTTCATGTGTTTGATTCGAATCACGAAAATCAAACACACTTTATGATTCAAATCAAATTGGACAAAAGCAAAACTGAAGCATTTGATTCAAATCATTTTTTGTACATGATTCAAATCAATTTTCGGATGTCCACTTCTGTTGGATTTAATTCAAATCAAATTTAAAACATAATTCGAATCACACACTTTTTAAACATTTTTTAGTCAGGACTGTTGCCATATTTTCAAAATTTTGTTTTCTTTTATTCCATTTCACTTGTCCATTTGATTCAAATTATAAATTGCTCTTGATTCAAATCTAACTGATTTTTTCAACCACTTTTTGTGCTTAATCTCAAGCACATATAAAACTTTTTTTGTCATTATTTCTCAAATATCATCTACCATTCTGATCATAATTTTCATTGATTTTAGTGAAAAATCAATTTCCTCTATTTTTAGTATTCAAAGTCTTGCAACAAAATTCAGGTATCTTCAACTTCAATTTGGTTCAGATCTTGATAACGAGAGATTTGTAATTGATTGAAGGAGGCACGTCCTTGAAACTAATTATTTTTAGAGATCTTGTTAAGTTTTTCAGGTAACTTGCAAGATTGAGGTGATTGTTAGAGGCGGTGACAAATTCCATTGAAAAGAAGTAGGTTCTTCTCTCCCGGATTGCCTTAGTAGTGACTACAAATAAGGCGGAGTTCTTCTCAGATATTCTGGAATCAATAAATTCAAGGGGACACACAAAGACTTAAGCAGATTGATGATATTGGAAGATTCAAGAAACCTAATTCGAGTAAAAATACGTAGAAGAGTTTGACAATTGTGATGTATACAAGTCAAGATCTAAATATGGGATTTTATTTTTTCGGTTGTATTATGGATTCATGATTGCATGAACTCTTGAAAATATTTGTTAAATAATAATGAACTATACAGGTTCCAATAGCAAATCATTGAAGAATGTACGTAGGTAAACCGAAAATGAATGTTGAAACATTATAATTCTCAATGTCATCTCTTTCTCTTTCTCTTTCTCTTACTCTTACATTTAATTTCATAGTATTTGTATACTTATTTTTCAATTCCATTGTAGTTATCGTATATTCATTGATAACGATTTATCACTATAAATAAATATATGTTGATCACGTACTTATTATAAAAAATCATTATGACGTTCTTATAATACTAAGAGTTAAATATGTCTGAGATCTCAATAAATAACTCACATTTCAATTTTAATCTCTATAAAAAAATTCATTTGAAAAAAAAATAATTTCTCTACGATTCAGTTATCTATTTTTTCTAACAGAAGCAAATGTGACGCATCACATGAAAAATTAGTTCAAAAAGTAATCTTCATAAACAATTTTGTCCATAATTAGTGAATACACGGAAGATTTGGTCAACATCACTAAAAAAAACATATTACAAAACTCTTTAAAATTGTTATTCAAAATAATTTATTATAAAAGTCAAAATTGAATTATTAGTTATTTATAACAACTCGATACTAATCACAAAATTAGTGAATACACATATTTTGCGTAAAATAAATAATAAATAACTAAAAGTTAAATTTTAGTTGGTAATGTTAGGTTAATAAGAAAATTATGTCTTTCAATAACATTACTTTTTCTTTAATCCCCTCCATTAGATGTGCATTGCTTTTTAAGCCCTGTTAATATCCAGAGATTAATTCATAGGGGTTTAGGATCTCTCACTCCAATGTTCTCCGTTTGATAAACGCTACTACCATACACATCTCCTTCTCAAAACTCCCAACTCTCCGCCGCCTCCATCTTTTCAACACCCGCCGTCTCTCCCTTCCGCCCTAACCAACCTAGGGTTCTCTCTCCGTTCTATTCCACCACGCTTTAGCAATGAGTTTTGGAGCTTCCACTGAAATTTCCCACTATCTTGCACTAGCATCGGTTAAACCTAATTCTCGCAGCTGTCAATGCGCCGCCGGAATCAGCTACAGTTTGCACAATGCAATTGGCGCTTACAACGGCGTATTATCGAAGCTGAAGTCGAGGAGGAACGATAACAGAGTTGTTTCTGTTAGGGCTGACGGTAGTGGTAAAGGACTTACGTATAAAGATGCCGGTGTTGACATTGATGCCGGTTCTGAACTTGTTCGGAGAATAGCTAAGATGGCGCCTGGTATTGGAGGCTTCGGTGGTTTATTCCCCCTCGGTAACCTTTTTTCGTGTTCACTTTTTTAGATTCGTTTTTGGTTGAGACAAAAGTGATTGAATAGACACAAGTATAGAATTGATTTTTTATTTTTTAAATTGTTTAGTTTGTTGAGTAAGTAAAAATTGATTTTGTCTCTAGAGATAATTATTGCCTCAAAGCTAAAATTTGGAAGTTTTTCCTATATAATTGATTAAGCTTCAACGTGAATGCATTTAGGATCTGTTTGGATTGATTTTATTCGAGTTTATTCGGTGACATAGATCCTTGCAAGACTTTTTGGAGTTTATAGAAACAAATTATGACAACATATTCATAAGTATTTTTCAGTTTATTTACATAAACCTTGGCTAGTTTATGAAAACAACTTACAACTTATGCAAATATATTTTGACTTTTTAGTATAGAAATGGCTTATAAATAAACATTAATATGATAAGCACTCAATCATTTTTATTTGTTTACTTTCGCCACCTTGGGAAGTAACCAAACTCTCAATCACTTTTATTTGTTTAGTTTCTTTTTATTGGATATTGATTTGGCTTGTTTTGATTTTGAGTAGGTGATTCATATCTCGTTGCTGGTACTGATGGTGTGGGGACGAAGTTGATGCTTGCTTTTGAAACCGGCATTCATGACACTATTGGGATTGATCTGGTAAACTTTCTGGAATACTGATTTATTTATAAACTAGAACTACCATTGTATTTCTGTTGCTTAGGGCACAAGTTTAACTGTTGTTTTCTGTTTAGGTTGCAATGAGCGTCAATGACATTGTTACTTCAGGGGCAAAGCCTTTGTTTTTCCTTGATTACTTTGCTACCGGCCACCTTGATGTAGATGTTGCTGAGCAGGTAATTGGTGTGCTTCTAGCTGGTTTGGTTTGGTTTGGTTCGAAGTTTCATTGTGCCATAAAAATGCTTATTCTTTATTTAATTTCCACATTTTCAGGTTATAAAAGGAATTGTCAATGGTTGTAAGCAATCTGATTGTGCTCTTCTAGGTGGAGAGGTATTGAAATATTTGTGCTTTTTTTATTATCAGTATATAATTGGATGTCCTGTAGTGTAGTTTTGCCGATCCACAGTCTCTAACCATTCAAGGTTCTTTTTTTTTGTAAGCAAACTAGTTAGGTGCTTCTTGATTGCACATTACTTATAAGACCTGTTCAATTGCTTCTTGTTGTTTTATATGCTGCTTCTGGAATCTAGATTTATTCTACTTGACATTTTATTCAATCCACTTTAGATTATTGCAATCTTACATTGTCATAAAATATATAAGCTCACAAACATATTAGATACACAATCTCTTATCTCACATCCTCAGCTGCGTGTCAGTATTAATACGGACGAAGATAGAATGTGCTTTTTACATATCTCCTCTCGACTTTCATTAATTCCGTACACTTCCCAGACTGCAGAGATGCCTGGTCTATATAAAGAAGGTGAGTATGATCTCAGTGGTTGTGCTGTTGGCATTGTAAAAAAGGAGGATGTAATCAATGGGAAGAACATTGCTGTTGGTGACATTATTATTGGTTTACCATCCAGTGGAGTTCATTCCAATGGCTTCTCACTTGTAAGAAGGTTGGTTTTCTAGTATGGAATCTATCAAATTTTATAAAATTATTAGATTTTGAATTGTACTAATATTAATATCTTTTACAGAGTGCTTGCTCAAAGCGGGCTTCAATTGAAAGATAAACTTCCCGGCGGTGACATTACAATTGCTGAAGCTTTGATGTCTCCAACTACTATCTATGTCAAACAGGTCATTTATCGTTCTCTTGGCATTCTTTACTTTTTTTTTAAACTCCCTTCCCTTTTGATCTGTGTAAGACAACTTTTATTCTTGAAATAGGTGCTTGACATAATCAGCAAGGGAGGGGTAAAGGGAATTGCCCACATCACTGGTGGTGGTTTTACCGATAATATACCTCGAGTTTTTCCTGAAGGCCTCGGGGCTCTTATATATGAAAACTCATGGGATATGCCTGCAGTGTTCAAATGGCTTCAGGAGGTAATTCATATTTCTGACTTTGCCCAAAAATAACAAGTTAGGAGCAAAGACTTTGTTTTTAATTTTTTTAGCAACAGTAACATATTTTAAATTGATCTTCAAATATGCTGGAGAAAATAATGCACATTACTAATAACCTCTCACATTAGGCTGGGAAGATTGAAGGTTCTGAGATGATGCGAACTTTTAATATGGGCATCGGGATGGTCCTTGTAGTTAGTCCAGAGGCGGCGAATGAAATTCTTGAAAATAGAGTTGAAACCGGTAAAGCCTACCGCATCGGTGAAGTTATAAGTGGAAATGGTGTAACCTACAGTTAATTCAGTATAAGATTTAGTTATGTTGTACTTTCTAATACTTTTGAGGAAAATTTCTGGTTGAGATATGAGAATTTTATAATTCGTGTTGGTTTATCCGGACCTTAATAGCTTTCCGTACATAAATGTTAGTTATGGAACTAGCAGCAATTTTGTGGAATCGCATGTAGTCGAGTTGTTAGTAAAACATTTTTGTTTTGCTTAAGTGAAATTCATTCAGGTTTAATGATCATATTATGTGTATGTAAACCTTAATTGTTGGTTTTTTCCTTCTTTTTTTTTGGGGGTTACAGTCCTCTTCCATTTCTAGTTAGTATTCTTATTAATAATTAGAAAACTGCCACTATGTTTTCACACTGTTTTCTGTTTTTAATAATATGTAATTTTCTTGATTCCAATTTGTCCCAATGAGAACAATGATAATAACCTCACATTTTGTATTATATATACTATCTCCTACTCCCTCGTCTCCTTTTCAGAAGAGATGTTTGTTGTCTATAAAATTTTATGTGTTTGGTTCAATTTGTGGATTTAATCCATAAACTTTTGTTAATTTAAATGTCTCTTCTAAAAAAAGGACTTGGAGGAGCACTTAATTTCAATTTATAAACACGGTGTCTCTCTCTATAATGACTAGTCCTATTTTGTATAAATGATCCATCCCAAAGCTCCTGGTTCACTCATACATCACTAAGATGACTAGCTCATTTTTAATAACATCTCAGATGAGGCTGTTATTTATCATTTTGTAATAAGATAAATGTGTATTTTATTTCTCTTTCTATTGAAGGAATTTGATGCCGCAATTGGGTTTCATTGAATTATTGAAATTTTAATTAAATGAAGTACACAATTAATCAATTCCCTATCAATATATAAAAAGAAGAATGATAATTTATAACAAAGAAAAGGTCGAAATATTGAATCCAGATTGAAAAAAATAGAAAAATACACAAGAAAATATTGAAAACAAATGGATAAAATATGTTAAATACTCTTACCAGAATGAATCGAGTATTTTTTATGTTCTCTAATGCGAAAATACAAGTTACTCTTTTAAGTAAGTATGGTCTGAAGGTTGTTTTGAGAGTTGTTTCATAAACTAAAAATGATTATCAAAGTAAAGGGAAGTTTAGCCGTATTAGAGAGATGTTAGAGTTAAATAGCAACTATTAAAACCACATGTGTATAAATCATGAGTTATACATATTTAAATAATCAATTCATATTATCATTTATCCGTATCACTCGAAAACATTATCTATAATTGAAACAATATTGGGATATTATTTTATTTTTTATTCGAAGATCTCTCAATTTAATAAATATTACGATCACAATAAAATTTATTTGAGCGTAGATGTGAATATCAAATTTAAATCTATCATTAAAGTTTACTTTAACTTCTAATAGATTATTGTTTATATATGAACTTAAAAAGTGATTCTTATAAACAGTTTTAAGCTCACAGATCATCACGTTATAAATGATATTTTTTCAATGATACATTTTCTTTTAAAAATTAAATACTAAAATTATATGATTTTTTAATATTTATGTAAAACAAATATGTTAATTGAGTTGGTATTTTTTTTAGAATTTAAAAATTATATTTAATTGATGATCACATATTCAACTCAATCCAAGAAAATGTATTTTATTTTAATGCTTGATGTTGTCTTTAGGGGTGGAAATAGGTTATACCGAGTTAGGATTTGTGAAGTCTAAATTTGACCGGTAAAAAAATACGAAGTCTAAGTCTGACCTATAGCCTATCATAGATTATTTTTTAGGCTTGAATCTGACCTTTTCGAATGCTTGATTAACTTGTTAGCCTACATAAAAGTCTATTTATTTTTGGAAAATATAAATAAGCAATTCAAATAATGTTTAAATAGACTAACAAATTAAAAGACCAATGAGACTAAAAATTTGTTTCCATTGACTTATTTTAACTTACTTATTAGCATAAGTTTTGTTACACTATTATTTATTTAAGAGAACTATGAAAACAACTTATGACATTGTTCATAAGTTGTTTTCATCTTATTTTCATGTAATTCAAAGTACAAAACATAACATAATGTTAGTAAAGAAATTCATATTTATTTAATAAGGTCGGTTTGATAGGTTTAAAGGGTTTTTTTTATGGTCTGAGCATAACATTTTTAACTAAATAAGCTTATAAAAAGCCTAGGTCTTTTCTACTTAAAAAAAGTCTAACCTGTCCTAAGCCTGTGTAGGCTAGACCGTAGGCCTCTGTTAGTCAGTCTGACATATTTCCATCCCTAGTTGTCTTCAAGAAAATGTGTGTTAGAACAAGATTTTGATTATGCAATTTATCCTTAAGTTTTGATGATAACAAAGGATGAAATATTTTGGTACCCTGACAAAATTCTCTAAGTGTGCAGTGTTCTAACGATTAATGCATCTGAAGAAACAAAGTCTAAGCGTTAAGCAAATCCAGAACAGCTGAACTAACAGCTGAATACGTCGCTCCGATGACTCAAGGCTCTGATCTTCTAAATCTGAAAGATCTCTCATCTGAAGTCTCTAAGGTTCACTACATCTGAGGAACGTAAAGTCAAAGATTAATCAAGAGCTTCTAATGAAAACATCAGGCAACCATCTGAAGAATACGAGATCTGAGTAAAGTATCTGAACTTCGCGCACTCTGACTCTCACCTATCAAATCCGATCAAGACTTAACAACGAAGTATTCCAAAATGGTATAAGTCTATATATGGAGAAAAATAAGTACTCTCCTGAACTGCTATGGAAAGGACAACAAACTTAATGACAATTAAGTTCTATTATTGGCAAAGATATCAGCATCAATGCATCATCCAATGGTATCATCTTCAAGCACTATATAAAGGTCTAACCTTCATCATATCAAGACACGAAATTATTCAACAAGAATTCTGCTCATCACAAATTCAAATACTCACTAATTTTTGCTTCACTTTTTCACATGAGTTTTTGCTCATCAGTGTGAGATTCAATTGTTCTTACTGTGTTCATTCTGCTTACCTAAAAGCATTAAACACCTCTTCTAATTCTATAATATTTGTTGTAATATTTCCTCAAGTGACTTGTGAAGTCTGTAAACTTGAGAGGGCTAAGAGATCTTTGGACTCTTAGGCGTTGTTGTAATCTTTCAAGATTAGTGGATTAAGTCCTTTTTGAAGGCGAAATCACCTTGGTAGGGCGAACATGAGTAGTTTTGAATTTCAAGCGAACCAGGATAACTTCTGTGTTAATTGTCTTTAAAGTGTGTGTGCAGAAACTCCAAAAAAATTTATTGTCTGTGAAAACAATTCAACCCCCTTCCCCTTTCTTGTTTTTATCTACCTTCAATGTGTTTCTTTCTCCATTTATCTACCTTTAGAAAAGAAGTCCTTTGTTATCGAGTGGTCGCCCCCTCGCAATTGCACCATATTTGTTGGACTTTTATTAGATATTTTCAATTAATTTGTTAATATCAGGGACAAAAAGCCTCCCCGAGAGTTTTCTTCAGTATTTTGTTTGTTTATTGGGAAGGTTCAACATCCTCATATATCCCAATATGCTTCAAGCAATAACGTAAGATATTTGAATTCTTTACTAAGTGTTTGTAGTTTTTTAAGTTTTGCCATGTTGTTGTGAAGCCTCTTACTGTCGAGAATCAATTGATTATGTGTGACTTCAAGAAAGAGTTTGTCCGCATCGTTTGTGAATCCTAGTTTCTTAGATGCTAGAATCAAAGTATTTTGGGTAATGTGAAATGAACTTTTCTTTTAAGATGTCATACCTCTCTAAGGTGGACAAGGAATGTCTCCTCGACATCCGAGGTTTTATTGGAGGCTTCAGCCAAATATCTTTCTTTGATTTCAAGTATAAAATGGGCAAATGAAATATGGCATATGGACACACAATCTCGAGTTTTAGCCAACAATTGAGATGACGTGAAGGGTTTGTTGGGTGTCTTTGGCGATCTTGTTTGCTTTGTGATTTGACTTTTCTCTGTGGATTATTAACTTATTTATTTTTCTGTAGATAACATGATTATTAAGGAAAAACTTAAAGCCTATAAGAAGTCTCGACTCCAAGCTCTCAAAAGGTTGCCTTTATAAAAACTTCCTAGGGTGCCCCAGTGGTTGAGAAAACGGTTAATATTGTTAGATTTGAGAATTCACATACAAAAGGGGAGGTGAATTATGTGGTTTGAAAAAAAAATGATTTTAAAAAACTTTTGGGAAATAAAATCAGAGTTAAAATGTATTTTGAAAACTTAGCAGCGGAAAAAATAAAATGCGAAAAATAAATTGCGAAAATAAAATGAGTTAAGGGGAAAGAGAAACACTAAGAGTTATAGAGGTTCGATCAAAACAAAATGACCTACTCTTCTTCCCAATAATTGATCTTGAGAGATTCCATTAAACATTTAGAGCTTTTAGTAGGAAAGACACATGAGATCCCTTATATAAGGAAATGGTGATTGATCTTCAATCACAATATATAAGATAATGAATGTGTGCGCTTGCGTCTTTTCTTCATAGTCAGCTTGAGAGTGAAGAGGCCAACCTTCCTTCCCAAACGGTGTATTAAAGCAGTTAGGCTTCTTTCCACAAACACAGACCTTGGAGAGGTTAGTCTTCAAGTTTCACAACCTTTGAGATTAATGCTTTAGTTTTAACCAAACTAACCAAAAACCTATGATATTTTAACATCAGGCTGATCTCGAACTTGTGAAACTTTTAAGTATCAGGCCAAGATTCAACCTATCTTGGTTTTAACATCGGACTGACCAAGAACCTAGGAGATTTTAACACATGCCAATATCCAACTTAAGCTAGGAATGAAATACTCAATCCCAAACAAAAGGTTTTTACGGGTTTAGCTTTAACCCAAACAAATCCCTAATTAGGCATTATTCAACCAAGGTATACACAAAAGGTTCCCTTGGTGAATTTTAAAGTTCTACCCATTCCATAATTACAAAATGATCTCACTAACAAGTGGACTTTTCTTACAAAAGCACTTAGGCTAAAAACATAATGAGAGAAAGTTTAAAGAAATGTTTAGAGAGAGAGAGAGATGAGAGTGTCAAAACACGATTCTGGATGCTTTGAAAAGAAAAATGAAACCTATATTTATAGGCCCATGGTTGGCTCAAAAATGAATTAAAAATAAATGCATTTTACTGTTATATAATCGATTAGATAATATTGTTAATCAATTAGATCTTTAAAATAGAATTGATTGTAAGTTTCAGAATGGAAATAAAATATATCTAGTCATTGCACATCATTAAGACACTGTCTGAATTGCTTGAGGCGTAAGCTCGAACTAATCTAATAAATTAGACAAAGCACCTAATTGATTAGATAAGCTAAAATTTCCCATATGGCTATTTTAACAACTCCTAAGTCATTTGGTACAACTTCAAGACATTTTTGAAGATGTTTTCTTTTGATAAAATAGTTTGAAAGATGTTTTAGTGTGTGTGTGCTTTTAGTCATATACTTTTACGATAAAGTCCTTTTTCCTTACAATAGTTCATTCATTATTAAATTAGGAGATCACCAAATATTACTTCAAGTATTTGTCGAATATTACTCTTTATGTTGTCACATTCTTGAGTGACTTGAGTTTAGTCTTTAGTTGTATTTTTTGTTTGGCATCATCGTACCATCAAGTTTATCAAACCCTACAGATAGGTTTGCATATTTATGTGTTTCATCGTTCATGCTTGACTTATCACAATACTTTAGTTGTCGTCATCAAAAGTTAATGTACTTGTCAAAAGCATATCACCTGTAAAACAAGGTTCCACAAATATGACGTCGTCTCTTCCACCGATTGTTTCCCCTAATGTTTCCATTACCTGAGTCGCAAAAAAAATCAGCCTCATAAGGATACGAAGAATGTAAGTTTATGTCGATTTTGACTAGCCTACTCCCCATATATCCAAAAAAAGGTGTTGAGTTGATCCTTGATGTGTATCTTCACTTGTTGGCCGTCATGGAACCCTTAGTTCGTCAAAAACCCTTTGCCAAGTATGTTCCTTATTTGTCCAGGGAAATGACCCTGACTAGCTCCATGGTCATCGTAGTCGAAGAGTTTTGGATCACATAAGAGAATCTTCGGCCTATAGTTTAAGCTTTAGAAATAAAGCTAGAGGCGACCAATTAGTTCAATAATGCATATTGAATACGACCTAATTATCTTTGGAGAGAGAAAAGAAAAAAAGATTTCTTGTTCAAGGAGAGCCAATAGTTTATGAAGAATAAGTTGGATGAAGTCAAGAAGGAGGTAGAGACTTTCACATACCAAAAAACAACTTTAAAGGGAACCTTTGTTGAGGAGAATGTTCCTCTTATTGATGATGTGATGATCAATATCTAAGAATCTTTTGAAAAAAATTATTTAGGAAGTTGTTTTTCTTAACCTTAAGGTTCTTTTGAACATTGAAGAAGCTAACCTTGAGTAGTCTATCATTATTTAGAAACTGGTCGTTACTCTTGTTGATCCTCTCCAATTTACTTAGATTTCTTTATGAGCTGTGAATTATATCTGAACCTTTAGTTGTAACTTAAGTACTGGTCGTTACTCTTGTTTTATATATAATCATAATGTTTGTATCAATTTACAAGTGTATTCTCAATGGTGTTTATGCTCTATCCTTTCTTGATTTTATAACTCACGAAAATGTGGATCATTGAGAGAGGTTATTTGTCTTGATGATGGCTAACTGATTCGAGTGAGACTCTCATGCTTTCCATCTTAGTGGTTTTCTTTATGGCCTTCGTACTTGTTTCTTTGGGAAACAAGTTTATTCGTTTTGTTCCTTGTGACGATAAGGTAAAATAAAGAAAAAAAGATATATTTGAATAATGAAATTCAATTAATCGAATTCATCTCTTACAAGTTTTAAGTTGTAAACTAGATGTAAAACATCTTAAGCTTCGTTGTGTTCTATGTTGGTGGAATTGCTTTTCCAGGGAGGATTCAGGATATAATCCCTTTTTCTTGAAGTAATGATGACTTTACATGGTATGCCCTAATTAGGTGCAAGCTTTCCACTTGACACGCTCTTGCAGTTGAAATTCATTATTCTTAGAACAAGTTATCTTGAGACAAAGGCCATAAGGATAACATTTTTGTTACATTTTGCCTCTATCTTTTGTTTCATGATGGTCTCGCCTATGATTGTCTATTTCCTATATTATTCTAAGAGATCCATCTCTTATATGCATTCTTAGTTATTAACTTATCATAGTATTTGGTCTAAGGTCCTCTAGCTTAGTTCTCATATTTCTATTGGATTCACCACTTTTGTTTCATGTGTGAGTCGAAAAAAGGTTTCTTTGTGGACAAGTATGGTGTGATGTAATATGCTCAAATCATGTGTGGAAGTTCTTCTTCCTAATTCCACTTAGCATCATATAACCTCTGTTGTAGAACTCACATTAGAACAATGTTTTTTGACTCTGCTTTGCTATAGGTTTGAGGATGCTCCACAAAGGTAAAATGATGGGTTACTTGTAAGTCATTCATCGATTCCTAAAATCTCATGTCTATCAAAGGGGTACAAGCAAGATTTTATTTTAATGTTTTTGCTTCCTTTTTGACCTTTAGTAGAGATCCTGTTGTGATGTTGGATGACCTATCCACGAATACCGTCCACATAGTTGATTCGCCTAGTTCTTTACTGGAAGTTTACACGATGAAATCTTTTAGTACCTGAGCTTTAAGGGCTTTCATTTGTTCAAATGAAACACGGAATTATGAAAATTTCACGACACATTTTGGAATTATTCCTTCTAAATTTGATTTGAATAATATCTTTTTGGTGGGATAGTCCGTCCTTATTACCGCAGGATGTGCCCGAAAATATGTCTCAATTTTCTTGCTGATGTTATAAGGGTTAGAGATTTTTTGTATACCTTATGATAATGTATCTTTGACCTTTGTAGTACCTTCATGATAAAGTAAAATGTGTTTTGAGAGGTGGCACTTTCATGCACTAAGATGGATCATACTACTTTAGAATAGACAAACAAGGCTCACTATCATTAGGTTGAATTAGCACGAGTGGGTGTGATAATACCTCTTCGAGCTTTGTAAATATGGTTTCATATTCTGGTTCCCGTTCAAATGTTTCCTATTTCCTGAATAGCTTATAAAATGGTAATTCATGATGGGTTGATCTTGAGAAAAATTGAGACAGAGTTATTACGATGTCATTTAATTTCTTATCTTGCTTTATAACTTCCCCAAATATGGCCACCAAAATGTGCCGTATGTTTTTCTTGTTCCTTGGGCTTAAAGATCGTGTCGTCCATATAAATTTCCAGCACATGTTCAATTTGATCCTTGAATACTTTATTCATCATCCTTTGGTACGCGACACCCATGTTCTTAAGGTCGAATGACATGCCTTTGTAACATTCTCACGTTAGTCATGAACTTGGTCTTGTTGTTATCGGGGAGGTTCATTATTATATTGTTATACCTAGAGTAAGCATCCATAAAAGGCACGAGCTTAAACCTCGATGAGCTCTCATTAAGTTTTGTCGATGTTTCGAACCAGATATGCATCCTTAAGGAACACCTTATTTAAGTCTAAATATTTGACACACATGCACCACTTATTGTTTCCTTTCTTCACCAAAAACATGTTGGAAAGCCATGTCGTGTGTGTTTGCCTTAGTTATGAATTCAATTTTAAGGAGTTCCTTAAAGACTTTCTTAGTTGCTTTATCCTTTTGTGGTGACTATTTCCTTTTTTATTGTGCCACATATGGGACACTATCTGGAAGATCTAGAGTGTGATAGTCCACCTCAGGGTCAAGGCATGACATCTTATTAGCTGACCATGTGAATAAATCATGTTTTTGTTACAAAAATTCCGTCAACGTCTCCTCTAAAGATTTGGGTAAACTTGCTCAAATTTTAATGAATTTCAAAGGGTATTCTCTTACAAATATAATGACGAAGTTTCCTAGTGGCTCTATCTTTTCTACTTCCATTCTTACTTCTAAATGTATGTCTTCATCATTCTTCGAGGAGTGGTTTTTCAATTCAGGGTTCTTCTTCTTTGGATGTTGTTCACCTAAAAGGTTCAAGAAACACAAACAAGATGATCTCAAACCTGATCTCAGTACCATAACTTGGTCTACCATGGTATGCAATTTAATGTTTAGGTGAATAGTTGATGAGACAGATCTTAGGCTTGCTAACGTCGGTCTTCTTAGGATATAATTGTAGACCGAGCCACATTCCATAGCCATGAACTTTACATTGATGGCTCTTATTTCTTTACCGCCCTCAAAGGCTATTGGGATTTTAACTTATCCTAAAGGTTTTGTGTTAGTTCCATCAAAACCTTGGAGTTTCCTCAAACTGTATGGTTGTAGTGATGGTTGTAAATCGAACTTGTTGTACACCTCAATGTACTAAATATGACATGAACTCCCCTGGTCCACCAACACGCAATGAATTCCACGACCCGTTATTGCTACCCTGGTGAGAACGGGTTTGTGTTGATTTGGCACGTTGCTGATTAATTCGTCATCATAAAATGGCAACAAGGGTTTTTCCCTGACCTATGCATTTTTAGGAACTAAATTCTTGCGAGGGTCTCCACTCGAAAATAAATAAAAACTCTCATTGGGAGGAGGTGGATTTTTGTTGTTGACGAAAGACATAACCATTTTTTCCATTACTATAGTGTAGGTTTATGGGTAAAATTTCTCAACTGGTTCACAATATCTCGTTAACATATGCCACAATGAAAATGTGGCACCACCAATTGAACGCTCTTTTTAATGGTTGACGAAGGATCTTAGTGGAGGTTAGGCTTGGGCCTCATTCCACCGTCGTCAAAGTTTGGTTCCGATGTGCATAATGGTTGGAGTTGTTGTTGGGATGGGCCATATCGTTGCAAAGTAAAGTGAAAGTAATGTTGTTTACAACATTTCTCACAAGCGATGCTAATAATATTGCATGGACTAGAAGTAAAAAGTGTTGGATTTGGTTATTTTGGTGAGATAGCAAGGTCCAACAACTAGTTGTTTGTTAATGCTTTAGCCGACGTTGGAGAGATGTACCTACAAATACTCAGACGTCCAAGTCAGTAACTGAATGAGGCAAAAAGGGATATTTTAGATTTTAAAGAGTGTGTACCTTTTATTTGAATTTTTACCACTCATTTTATAAGAGGTTTATAAGGTTTATGAGGGTCTAAAGCCATTCAAAGGAGGATCATAATCCAAATTGACAAGTGCTAGAGCATAATTCATTATGTCATCTGACGATCCTTCTTTAAAATTTTTCTCAGAGTATGTATTTTTCTAGGGAAAATCCATGTGTGCTCATGAGACTCTAGAACCTCTATTAGGTTTATAGATGATGGTGGGGAATTTTAATCCCCCGTCATTATTCTGATATCATAATAATGAGTCAATTCGAACGACCTTTAAACTTTATTGGTTCGTTAGTGGGCCATACATGATTGGGTGACAAATGTTATTGAGCCATAAGTTTTATCCCAATCGAAGAGGGAACATCAAAAAAGATTCAAAAATAATGATATGAATCACATGAAGACGAAGGAAGTTGTTATCGCTCATCAACAACGCAAGTCGAAGAAGTGAAACTCAACCTCAAGTTTTCAATTTATATGCACCAAAGAACGACAAGATCAATGACCAAGATTCGACATAAGATCACGTCCAACAGTCAAGATGGACCATTGGTTCTACAATAGCACTCAAGTGTGTCTAGACACGTCAAATTTGGTGTGTGGGTGGACATGAAAACCTTCCCCGATACAATGTTTTGGCTATTGATGGACATTAAATGTGCATGTTCTCAATGCCACCTAGTCTTACTCAGTGCCACAAAAGCTCATTTTCTTTATGAAAATATCTCCTCAACGTGCCTACTTCCTCAACAAAACTCGTGTTTATATCGATTTAAAAATTATACTTTAACATTTCTCACTTCATTACTGATAGTGAGGACTCGGGGTAACTATTTCAGGTTGGCTAGAGTCCCAACAAGACCTGTTTAATTCATCAAAAGTTCTCCATTAACTAACATCTGAATGAACATTTGCTTTGGAGCATCACACATGAGCATACATCTCGTGGTCATCTCCACCGTTGATATGCATCCAACGGTACTTCACATCAAAATTAGATCAATTGTGAACGATTTCATCCGTCTCCCACACCCAAATATTCTTCTCATTCACACTTTCATTATACATTATAGTGTTTATCCAAAAATATCATTTTTGTCCAAAAATATCATTATTGTGAGGTATGACGTAGGAAATATTTAAATGTATATTTATTTATCTAAAATATAATTTTGACTAAGGCACTCGTCTTCCGGCTTCTTCCCTCCTCGTACTGTACATCATTACCTTCCCCAATCTTGCGTTTTCTCACCTGAACACTAAACTTTTAACACCAGTAAGCCATTTATAAATAACTATTATGAGCGTTAAAACCCTAGATTTTTATTTTTTCGATTCATATGTTACCAACTTTAACACGAGGGTTTTCAATAATGGTTATTCAATTTTCTTGTTTTTCTTACAGTGGAACAAGCTCTCTAGTAGCTACCTAATGAAGCTTCACTGCATCAATTTATCTGGCTATGGCGTTTCAACACTTTGAACCAATCTTTTCCGAACCCAAACTGGAGTGGAAAACTCACACTTCTTCACCTTTGCGTCCTTTTTTGTTCCATGCTTACGCTCCTGATTCTTCTCACTTTGTAATTCATGTCACTGATTTCCACTCTGATACTTGGGAAGCTCATCTTTCAGTTTCATTGCTTGAGGACATTGTGAGTATACTCAATCACCTTCTCTCCATTCTCTTTGGTTATGCTGTGCCAAAAATTGATTTTGATTCCATGCATTTTGTAAAATTGATTTTAGGGTTAAATTGATTGAACGTGAGTTGAATCATAAATTTGAGTCTTGAAATGACTTTTGGAGGCAAAAGCTTCAAAATTTAATTCAAGTTAGAATTCATTCTACAGGCAAAATCAGCTCTAATTGAAAACTCCCAAACATACCAAAATCAATTTCAAGTTTTCAGAATCACTTTTGGTTCTCTAGAAAGTAAATCCATACATTATTCCTCGCGTTGATTCAAACAAGAAGGATGAATAAGGATGAAAAGTCGTTGCAATTGCCAACATGTTGCCCCTTGTGATATTATTTGATTAAGGGGTTAAAAGTTAAATTAAAAAGTTGCTATTTGTTGTGAACTTTCGATTTGAGGCATTTTATTGCAAAAAGTGAAACATTCATGTCATGAGTTTAAGATCCGGGATTTCAAATTATGATTTTTTTATCCTTGTAAAACTGTGCTATTATGTAAATTAGCTTAAAATTTGTGAAAGATCTTGATTTTTATTCATAGTAATAGTCATCTTTTGACCTTTTGTGCAGAGGGATATTATTGGAATAGGGGGGTCTTGGTCAGAGTTTATTGATTATTTTGTAACTTCCCTCAAGTCAGAAGATCTGAAGCTGGTTCTTGAGGCAGATTCTAATTCAGATGGTAAGCAGTCTTCTTATCACTTCTACTTCTTGCTTCTATCTGATGAAAGTTTTAAAGTAAAAATGACATGCTTTGTAAGTGTGACTGAATTGACTTTCTTCTGTGAAGCCTGAATAAGAATTATGAATTTATGAATACAACGAGTTGAAATTTGAATTGATTAAAAGTTGCTGTATAACATCTTGTGGAATGCATGGAGTTGATTCTACTCGTTGACTTGCCTATGGCAGTTGCGTCTTTGTGACTCTTATGGAGATGGTTTTGATGACATTAGTTTGAGACCAGTTTCACTGAACAGCTTAACTAACGGTTATAGTAAAAACAGTTATTGTACAAGTGTTTATGTACAAGCTATTTCTATAACAAAAGATAAAATAAAGTCAAGTTGTTTTCATAAGCCGTCCTAGAGAGTTTATGCACATGTCACAAATTGTTACTATAAGTTCTCTCAAACAGTCTCAAAAGTGTTTATTTTAGTAGATAAGCTTAAATAAGTCAATCCAAATAGACTCGTTCTTGGTAATTGCTTATTGAATCTATAGTGTTGGGTTAGAAATACTATAATGTCCTATGAAGCATAGACTCCGACATCGATAATGTCAAAAACATAGGACACCGACACCGTTGCATATATGATAGTATTTAAACTTCATTTATCCATCTATTATTAAAAGAATTAAAATTATCATAATCAAAATTGTTTAATTTTTCATTGATAACATTGCTTCAATACATGTTTAACCCTTTTAGATGTATGTGAGATTTGTTTAAAAAAAAGTACTAAGGTGTGTTGAAGCAAAATAAAAAACAAATTCTTTTTGAGTTTAATGGAGATGCACTGATAGTGTAAAATAGTTTTACACTATCATTCAATGGAAATATATCATTTTGTCATGTCATACAAATAATTTAAAAATTCCAGTATGACTTGGCGGGATATATAATGGTCATTGATTGACATTGTAAAATTAATTTACACTATCAGTGCATATCCTATTTTCTCATTCTTTTTTAAACACTTGTCTAAATTGTTTGACACATGTTGTAGAAGTCTCATACCGGTGTTGGACACCGATTTAAAGAGTGTCGAAGCAAAGAAAAAAAATCATTTATTTGTGGGTAGTTGTTTTACTTTTCCGACACATGTCTAACTTTTCTAACACGTGTTGTACGTGTGTCATACAAGTGTCGGTCACCAACGCGTGTCGGACACCACGACACGCCTACTCATAGAGGTTTCCGTGCTTCATAGATAATGTCCTCATTATATAATCTTGGTACAAATATCTTATGTGGACGAACCTCTTTGATATGTTGCAATTTATGCATGCCATGAATAATGCAATACTGTTTGTTTTGAGGAATCATTTTAGGGAAGCGGACTGATTGGTCACTTCACTCCCATCTATTTTGTGTTACTTATTTCAGGCGTCAGTTCTGCCAAATTAATTGCTCAAAAATCAAAAGGAATGCCTCTTATCACCATTCCTCTCATCAAACTTGTGGACTCCAGTGCTAGTGAAGCTGTATCAAATTTATCCTTGGGCCTCTTTAAGGCATTCAAAAGTATAAAATGTTCTCTTGTAGATGGTTAGATCCTCCTCCTTATATTATGTCAGTCTTTTGAATCTTACAAAATATCTTGATTTCTGTTTGGTTCTTTCTAACCATGTTCAAAAATGAAATTTTATTAAGTTGAATTACTAGGCATTATCTTTAGATGAGCCTCCCAAAGATGTGTGCAACTAATATATAACTTCAATTGGATCTATATGGCCCTGTGCCGGTTTTAACTGTTGCATCTTTTTCTGCCGCCAGTGCAGGAACGCTCTGTCCAGTTGACAAACATGATGGCAGCTGAGAAGGTACAATATCCAAATTGAGTAGAACTATTATGTTTGGGGTATTTATTTATAACTTATTTGGTTGATTTCTCAAATCATATTTTTTTGGTAGGGATTCCTGGGAATTTATCTGCCATTCCTAACTACTCTATAACAGTAACAAAATTAATAATGACAGAAAGTAATAGGGACCTCATTCTTTTAGTGTGTGATTTGTTGACCAATTCTGAAAGCTTTACGAATCATGCAGTATGCAATTATTTCTCTCTTCTTCCCACAGGCTAATCGTGGGTTTTTATTTGCTCAAAAATCAAAATCCAATTATGCCTGAATAATTGTTACATTTGTGAAAAATTTAGGCTACTTTACTTCTTTTTAGTTACTCCTTCGGTTATCTTATTATGAGCACTCTTTTTCTCCCTACCAGGAAAGAAATGAAACCGTACAATTGGATCGACGGCAAAAGTTTCAAAAAATTAGCGACTCAGAGAAAGCAGGTGTTTCTAATAATGGAACGCAAAACTCTCCAGGTGTGTTATGTATTCTGTCATTCAGAAGATACAGTCTTTTATTAATGAAGTAATTAAAAAGTTGTTAGGAGGGTTTAAGATTTTACTGACTTTCTGTGGTATATGTGGTGAATCTATATTGTGAATTTTATTCTCAAAACCAAGAGTGTGTGAGACACCATATTTTACAATCTCTTCAAAATAGGGAAGAAATGCTATTTGGTTACTAAGTTTTCATTTATGCCCCTTGTTTGCTTTTAATTTAGTGCTATGTTAAGGGGGCATTCTTGTACTCTAAAAACTAATCAACATTTCTGGCTTCACTATTTCTTTTCTTTTTCTCCTATACCAAACAATGCCTCAATTTTTCTTTATTTCTCACATCTATCTCTCTTATCACACTCTCCCTTACTTAGTTCTCTCTTGTCACTTTCTCTTTACAACCAATCACACAATAATTAAAATATTTAAAACTATCGAATTTGTCCACCATTTTCTAGATTTGCATCTATTTCCCCGTTTAAGAAAATGATGACTGCAATAGGTCTATTTTAGGGATGTTCATGGTTCATAAAGTGTACTGAACCAAACCACATTAATGATTCAATTCGGATTTCAATAACCACTTCAATAAAAATATAGGTAACTCCTAAAATGGTATCAGTCCAGTTTAAAATAAATTTAGAACCAGTTTGCATTTATAAACCTCTTTATAATAAATTTGCATCTATAAATCAGTTTTATATTTTGAACTCGAACCAATTTTTTTCATTTTAGAAATAAAATAAATTTTTAATAAATTTTTTTATTTTCTGATTTTTTTTTATTATCAGGAATTTTTTATTTTAAAAAAATATTATTTCATTTTCGGAAAAAAAAATATTTTAAAAAATAATTTTAAAGGATGTTTTTTAAAACAATTAGTTAAATGGTTTGAACTGGTTTTTAATTGAACTTTGATTAACAATTGCTTATAATATGCGGTTCAGTATATTAACCATTTAAATGATTCAAGTTATTTTTAGTAATTCAGTTTGGATATATGGTTATGTTAATCATTTTGCTTCACCACTTTATATTTTCAAGGGTTAATGAATTTTTTTTTTCATGTTTCTGTTGACTTGCAGGTAAGCAAACAGCTCAGGATACAGGTGCTGCAAAAGTTAAGAATCGTGCAATGCCAGCATATCGTAGGCAAGTGTTCTTACTATCTTGCAAATCATAATTCTGGTAATACATTGCGGCTATTATGATAGTATACTCACTCACATTTTTTCCTTGGCAGGGCCAAAGTAAGAGGGGCGGTCTTGCGCGATAGTGATCCTGAGTCTTAGTCGATAATTCAAACCAGCTGTTCTATAGGAAGTTAAAAGTTTGTCAAGACTCTGTTTATTTCCTTTTCAATATATTTGTACTATTTATTGTATAGCATGGAAATCATATATTACTAGTTTGTCCGGTCACATAAATTTCAGTTTTTCTTTCACTTGTCAACTATGAAAATGAAAATTGCTCATTTGATATTTGTTCCTCTCCCTGCCTGTTTCGGTTTTGGGTAATCCTACGTGTCTCCAACTACCGAAGACAATTTTGTTTATGGAGTCGTTGGACACTAAATATATGCACCGAAGATTTGAATCATAGTTCATCGCGTTTGGAAAGATTGGTCGCTTCTGCCCGACGGAAGCTCCTTTGGTAAATCTAAACTAATCTTACATTATAATGATGAGTTCGATTAAACTGAAAATATTGACACAAATATTTTCAATTAAAAATTAATGCTTTGTTCAGTTTGTTTATATGATAAATCTTGTTTATTAAAACATGAGAGAAGGCAGAAATCTGTAATAAGCAGTCCCCCACCTTATAAAAAATCAGAATTAAAAAAATATTTCTGATTATCTTGAGAAGTTATCTAATGGCAAAATCACATTTTCATTATACTTTTTTGAGAAAAAATCTGATGAATTGCGAACAAGCCTGAAATGAAAAAGAAAATTAGGAGGGATGAAATGAAGGAATCTTGATTTAGAAGAGAAAAACAATATTGTGAATTAAAGAAGTCATATAAAAACAAAAATCCAACATAATAATAATAATATCATGTTAGTACAATTTGTTGACACTGGCAGAATCTACAATTCTTTACACTTTTTTTGGTTGATATTATCTTCTATGGTTGCCATCATAAGTAAAATCCAAGACATGTGAACTCCATAGAGAGAGAAAGTGATTGAGAGAGAGAGAGACTCACCATAGGCTCTAGACCCTCCTCTCTGAGCATTTGTATCTCAGAATAACATAGGAAATGAATCTGTAAACCATGATGAAGCCAACAGTGACACCAACATTCTTCCATCTGCTACCTTCTCCTCCATACCCTTCTTCTTTAAGCACATCCTCTCCCTTCATCACACATGCACCAAACATGTACTCCAAACACTTTTTTGAGTTTGAGAACTCATTGATCAGAAACCCTTCAAAGGGATACTTAAAAAGTGATATATAATGCATGAAAATCCAGTAATTAGGAATCTCATGGTTTGATATGAAATAACCAGAGAACAAGAAGAAAGAACCTATAACACCATTAATCACTGAATTACCAACAATGAAATTAGGCACAAGAGCACTGAAACACACCACAACTGAATTAGCCGTGTAAAGAACAAGCCATATCAGTAACAGAAAGTGCAGAAAAGCAGTGAAGTCTGTGTTGAGACCAACAAGCCAGTATAAAGGAACTGTGAACAAAATGGCTAGGATTAGAAGAAATGGCAAGTAAACTAGTCCATTTGCAATAGCATAAGACGACACACGGTAGCTTCCGCAAGATGTTTCTTTCATGAGAATTTCCCTTTCTTGTAGAAAAATTGGTAGAGCTTCGATGCTGCTTGATAACAGAAAGGTTAATATAAAAGCAAATAGACCAACCTTTTCTTCTGTTCCTTTTAGATCATCTTTGAGGTTACAAAAGATTGATCCTAAAACTAGTCCTGAAATCAGCATCTGAATTGTCCTACATGCAAATAGCTCTCTTGTACGGAATATATTTTTGGAGAATCTATGAGTTAGAATCATGGTTTCTCTCAATCTAGAATTAGCAAAATCATAAGAGAAATCCATTCCAGTTCCTTTATTATTGATGATATCTTCATCAATTACTTTAGATTGTTGAAATAGCTGCTGCAAAGTGAACTTACCAATTTTACTCTCACCTGGTTGTTGTTCATTATCAGCACCTTTCTTCTGTTGCATTGTCCCTTGCAATAGCCTCGGCGTTTCGGTTTCCACCTGACATTGTTGTTGTCGCTGGATGGTATCAATGGAATCAATAGCAAATTCAACTACATTAACATGAAGAGGAAGCTCTAGACCCATTAATCTCAAATTCAAACTCATTAAATCAGCACTTCCATGATGTAACACAGAACCATTAGCCAACAACAACAATGAATTGAACAGCTTCACAATTCTGAAACCAGGTTGATGAATACTTAGTATTATAGTTCTTCCCCTAGTTTCAGCCATAACCTTGAGCATATCAATAATTTGCAAAGCTGAAGTACTGTCAAGCCCAGAAGTTGGTTCATCAAGAATCAAAACTTTTGGATCATGTACGATTTCAACACCAATAGAAACTCTGCGCCTTTCCCCGCCTGATATACCTCGGACTCGATCGTCGCCGATTCTAGTCCCGGCAACATGATCAAGTCCAAGCTCTTGAATCAGTGACTTGACCCTTGAACATAGTTGTTGTTGAGGAAGTTTTAGCCTTAGCCTTGCACTGAACATCATGGTTTCTTCAACTGTAAGTAAAGGAAACAAAGTATCCTTTTGAGTAACATAACCTGATAGCTTTCTGAACTGAGATTTGTCAACAGGTTTTTGGTTCAACAACACTGACCCTTTTTGTGGAGTGTGTTTACCTGCTAAGATCTCAAGTAGTGATGATTTTCCAGCTCCACTTGGTCCAACAATTGCTAGAATTTCCCATGGTTTTGCTTGAAAACTCACATTCTTGAGTACATGCCTCACTTCAGTGCAACTTTTTTCATCTCCTCTTCCTTCTTCCTCATCCTCTGTTTCTTGACCATTAGTATTATCTAGTTGTGGTGATTTGCTGAAGATTTTAAAAGGGTGTTCTGTTCTGTTTGTGTGGATCTTGTAGTTTATGCCAATGGCTTCAACCTCACAACCTTGCATCTTCATTTGTTTCATAGGTTGTTTTTTGTTTTAACTTTTTTCTTCTTCTTCTTTCTCTCTGATTATTCTACTCTCTTTTAGTTACCAAACCCATTATTTGGTTCTCTTCCTCTCTGTTGTGTGCTGTTTTTTAAATCAAAGATTTTGGCCTCAGCTACTGACAGTGAAACAATGGGTGGTTTGCAATGACAATGAGGTCCTCGAAGTTTGTATATAAAGGTTCACGTGCATTTCTCTACCAATTTTATATATTTAGATGTTTGTGTAAATTTAATATCAATAATAACTATTACTACATACTAACAAAAATAAATAAATAATAGTAATTGATATAGGTTGCAACTAATGTTACTCAATACTATGAGTGATAATTTTTTGTTCAAGTGATTGCTCTGTCTTATTGATTTTTGTTGTTTAATAGACTACTTTACATTAATCAGAACAGTTTGAGGATACTAAATCAGCACTGTAAATGGTTTTGGTCTCATGAGAGAACAGTAACAGTGGATACTGATGTGAAGTTAGGATTCACTCATAGCACTATTTCACCTATGTCTTGGTGTCTGAATATTTTTATAATCAATTTTCATCCCATGTCGGCATGTCCAAGTACAACTTTTTGTTATATTTTACTACAAATTTTTGGTTTACTACATGAAAAATGATTACAATGTAGAGAATCTAGAGATTAGAAAACTATGAAAGGCTAATCATGTACTCCAATTCTTCTTAGAGTCACAAGTATGGAGAGTGAGTAGGCTTTAGGAACTTGCATAGTGGTGGTCCCTTGGTTTTTCTAGTTTGTGGCTGAGATTACATAATGTTCCAGAGTGGAATCAAAACCCTTTAAAACTATGAAATTTGACAAGCTCATCAAGTTTCATCTTTGTCTTCAAGTTCAAGGATCAACTACATGCAATTATATCTTCTGCAAGAGCCATGTTTCTCCAGTTTTATTTGGACTTTTTGATAAAATCATTTTCACAATAATACCCGACTATGATCGCGCAAGCAAATACAAATGTCTATCATATCAGAGATTCTGAGTTCAAATTGTAAAAACTAACTTGATTCCTTGAATTATTCAGAACAAAACATGATAAATATAATTAGCCAGTAGATTAGTTAAAGAATTAGTAAGATAATAATTGTGATAAGGATGAAAATCCACACAAAAAGTTAAAAGAACCCGTGAACTATTTCTGTGGTCAATAATATTATAGACCCCAAAGTTCTCATTTTCCATTTGCCAACAACTTATTATCACATATAGTATAGTATTACTAAAATTGATAACAAACAAAATCTAGTTTGATAAATAAAAGTGATTGAAGAAAAAAACACACTAAGCTACCCCGTGAACTCTCACATCTTTCACAATTCAATTATTCAACACACTCCAAAAATAAAGTCTTCACAATAAATGTCTCATCCATTGTAAATTACTTTATAGTATTGTATTGGAATTTTGTTTCTTTATTCATTAAGGAAGTTTGTTTAGTTGTGCATTGATGGTCCAAATGAATCTTTCTGTCTTTATTAATATTTTTATATTTTCTCCTTTTTACTTTCCCTTCCATTGATGAGAAAATGCTTTGGTCTCTTCTCTTGTCTTTTTATGAGAAAAATGTGTCATGCTTTTACCAATGTGATATGTGATCCTTAATATGATTAATCTACTATGATCTCTCTTATTCATCTGATCTGATTTAAATCAAGAGTGCAAACAAATGCTTCTAAATTAATTAATGCATTATGTCTGTCTTTTTTTCTTTCTTTTTCTTACAAGGGAGGGCCTAAGCCCAACAAAGAAAACTAAAGAAATACATCACGGGAAAACGAGGTCCAAATATCATTAATACTAACCAACATAACTATGACATCCGGGCAAGAATCATAAACAAGAATACCCGGTTCATGTCCTAAGCTCAACTTAGCCAAAGAATCTGCACACGAGTTAGCTTCTCTATAACTGTGATTAAAACAGACCATTTTGTTGTCGGTAATCAAGTTGCGAATCTTCCATAACACACCTCTTCCATTGCTTACTGATATTTCTTCCCCTTTAGGGTTTTCATAACATTTTTGTTGTCCGACTGAACCTCCACACAAGTAAGACCCTTATCGAACGCTATCCTCAAGCCTTCCAACACTCCTCATAACTCAATAACATCCGCACTGCATTTACTAATTCTTCTAGAACCCCCCGAGCCAATCACCATTATGATCCTGAAGCAAACCCCCGCAACTTGCGTCCTCCTTATTACTAACTGCGCCATTCACATTTACCGCAGTCCATCCTTCTCTAGGAGGATTCCAATGGACTTGAGTAGAAATTCTAAGAAGTTATTCATTTATAAGATAATTTTAGTAGAAAAGTTAAAAAAGTTATTTAAGGGGCAATTTTGAAAGAAAAATAGGTCAGTTCAAACTCTCATATCCCCTTTATATATAGTTATAGATATAAATTCAAATTTAAAAGAAAAACTTAAAAAATTATTTAAGGGGCAATTTTGGTTATTCAACCGTTGCCTATGGTTCTGTTGCCTGAAGTGAAAAATATTATAGTGTGAACATACATTCACACATCAATTATCTCACACGACACTACCATGAGGTTTATCTGCAACACTTCAAACGTTATCTCATTTGAACTTACGGAACTAACGTTATTGCAAAAATAGTCGGGTAATAAAACATGATTCAATTTTGTTTTTTTTCAAAAATTAGCCAACATCAATCGATTGACATATGATGTCAATTGATTGACATCAAAACCTTTTACACACCGCATTCTCAATTTTTTTTTTATGTTTTGGCTGCATGCAACCGATTGATTCCTTGTATTAATCTTGGCATGGTTAAAATTTCCATATTTTTCTAAAATAACATGCATGCAATCGATTGACATATCTTTAGAGGCTCTTTTATCAGAGTCACAGCCAGAAGCTTTAACACAAATGTTCATCAGAACTGTTTTCTAAGAGTGTTCTAGAACTTGACATAATCTTGTAAAACACTTTCGTATCTTTTCAGAGTCAAAGTGTGTTGAATCCAGAATCTGGTGACGTCACACACCAAATCTTCAAAATCACAATCCGTTAACAAAAGCTATACAATTGACAAAATCATTAGGGTACAAAATTGTTCTCTAAGAAACAATGTATTGTTATCATCAAAACTAAAGGTCAGATGCATAACAAAATCTTGTTCTTATAATCTGCCCCTTTTTTATGATGACAAAATCATGTATTTTGATGAACAATTTTTACTTGGTTTAATCACAGAAAAACATCAGAGTGAGATTTGTAAGCTCCCCCTAAATTTTATACTATTAAAACTATTTTTCAGCTTAGAATTTTAGAGTTATATTTGCAAGCTCCCCCTGAACTTAAGACTTGAGATAATCTTAACACATATAAAATATCTCAATTAGCATGAAAGAAATAACTCCCTAGAATGCAAAAGCCTGGTTACAGAAGTATTTCAATTCAGAATTTACTTTGCATTGAGTATCAGAAAGTCTGGTTATTAGCCTTGTATTAGAGCTTGATTTGTCAGAACTTATATATGCCTGGTTATTATCAAAACTTGTATACGTATGGTTCAGAACTTGTATACGTCTTGTTAACTTTGAACTCAACTTAAATCAGCTTGGTTAATGTCTTCTGATAAATGTATTAACTCCTGAAAAGTCTGGTTAACTAGAAGCATGATGAACTTATTCAAAGTTCCCAGAATAGTTAATAAGAGTCAAAAATAAGAAATTAAAGACACATGTTTGGGTGTCAGAATCAGAATTAGGTATATCAACATCAATTACTCTTCTCCCCCTTTGTCATCAATAAAAAAGAAAGAAATTAGACAAAATAATAATCAAACTTAATTCTCATTTCATAAAAAAACAGAGGTACAAAATCAGAAAGGTAAATGCTTAAACTAAGAAAGCAATAAGTTTTAAACATACTAAGGTTTAAGAAGGGGGTGACCGTCTCGATAAGATAGCTTGAAGCATCCCTTCGATCTTGTTATTTGTTCCAGCTTGAGCCTCGAATATCTCATCCTGCTTGTCCAACCTTTCTCTGACCATATCATTATCAACCTTAAGCTCTTCCAAGGTCTTCAAAGTGACTTCTTCAGAAACCAGAGTCTTTGTCACTCTAGATACACTTAAAACCTCAAAGGTCTTCTCATAAGTAATAAGAGTCAGTTGTTCAGATAAAGTTTCTTGAGGAGGAGGAATCACTTTTGGTGTAGGGGGGAAGATGTTATAGGAACCTTCTGAAGCAAAGTATTAGAGATATTTTAATTATAAAACAACTTGAGATGAATGATGAATTGTAGAATGCTATAAAATCATTAATCAATGTGAGATAAGTTTCAGATACAACATAATTTTGCATATGATTATTTCCACAATCAATTTACTAGGTTATATGTTCAAATAGGGGTTAGTGAAACAAACAATCGACATTAGATATAATAAACCCAATTCGACGGAACAAGATGAGAGCTGCATAAAGAATCACAAAAAAAATATAATCTGAATATCAATATCAACAACAAAAAGAACAAGAAAACAACAACAACAATATCAACAATAATACCAAGAACAACAATAATATCAATAACAACAACGTCAATAAACAACCTCTAGGGTTTAGGGTCTCAACAACATCGACAAAAAATATCAATAACAACAACAAAAACAACAAGAAAAATTCTAGAATTTCAGATCTCAACAAAACCAAAATAACACCACCACCAACAACAATAACAACAACAACAATATGACAATAATTGTAGTAGTGATGTTTGACGTACCAGATCTTTGAAAAAGAAGTAAAAGAAAATGTTTTGGATCTCTGAAAAAGAAATAAGAACATTAAACACATAACATTTTTGTATTGAACATGATATGTGTTTATGACTCTCATTGTTTAAGGCTTTTCGTTAGGGTTCTGTTTGTATTGTTTAGACAAATAATGACACATGGTACCAAGAACAATCACATGATGAAAAATCAGATCCCGGATTTCAAACTATATATGTTATGCAACCCGGTTGTCAACTTGTGGACTAACCAACCTACTCTTTCCAGCGCTCGCAGATGTGAATCATAAAAAAGTTTGGCTTTCAGTTTAACATGGTAGGCTTCTAATGCTCCAAAAGCTTCCTGGCTTGCTAGTGGAAAAATTCTCACAGTCGAAAGCCACATTTCTACAAAAACGTGGAAAGACAGGGTGAGGACACAACAAGTTAACATCAATGTTATCAAATAACGCTATTTAGTAAACTTTTATTTTCTGTAATCCATGATTCACAACACTAGCCAACAATAACACTAGCTAACCAACTTCACCCAAAATTAATAACTAATGTCACATATCCACTCCCTATTACCCTGTCAATTTCCATTAGTTGAAACATAGGAGCAAGGAGAAGCTTCTTTAGCAACACCATTTCATGGTCAATTAATTGTCAACTAAAAATATACAAAATAATATAAGCCTTAAAACAAAAGTTGTTATTGTCAACTTTAATCACTTAAGCTAAACCGGATGAAAATCACTAGAGAATGTTATTCATATGCCAAATAACTACTTCAGTACTCTGAGATCACAACAGCCATAACTTCATAGCAGAATAAAATTTACCTGCATTATATTATACCTACAAAAAAATAAAAAATTTATGCCTATCTGATACTTCTCCAATATCCACAACATCCAAACTAGTTCTGATGGATACCTGGACCAACAAGCCACTCTGATATTAAATAGAATCAGAATAGCAATAGTAAAAGTACAGATACACGCACACATAGATACTGCATAGTTCTGAAAAAACACTTCTCACAACCATTCCATCAAACACATGGCGTACATCCTATTCTCATAACTTTCTCATACATACCCACCAATTCATTCACCACAATGATATCTCATTTCAATATTAGACAATTTCAATATTTCCATAAGGAAATGTTCATCTGTAGGATTCTTCCATAAGAGATTCAAACAGAGCACAACTAATAGGAAGCGAAAGAAGTCCAAAAAGTTCCAACTTGAAAGAAGGTTGTTTTATAGAAAGAATCGTCATCCAACCAAAAATAATACATAAATAACTAACAACCGTTACTCGACGAAATATTTAACCTTTGAATCTTTGAATCGAATACCTCCGCGAAAACCACCGTCCCGACAACCCATAGCCTCTCTCCGAACAATCCCTCTCAGATCTCCAAAAACTCCTAAAAACCTTCCCAACTCTTTCGAAAACAACAAAGCTTCTAACAACTCTCAGTAGCGCCCCAAACAGAGTTTATCTTGGAGGTTATTAGTGTTATATAGAGGTGAATTTCATGGAGGAAGAAAAAGAAGAGAAAAAGGCGTTGGGAATGTTGTGAGTGTGAGAGGAAATTCGTCACTCAGAAAATATAAATGATTTTTTTTTTAAAGAAATGAAAAAAAAATTCAACGTGAATTAAAATAAATAAATAAATTAAATGACACATAGATAAACCACGACAGCAAATAGTGCACAAAAGGGTCATAGAGAATGAATCTTTACATTTCAAGGGGGAATAAAAAAATTATTTTACAGGAGTATAAACCAAATATCGCTTATATTGGAGATGTTGTATATTTAACCCAAAATAAAATATTCAAAAAGACACGATTTTTAATGATATAAAAATATAAACTAAGACTAATGAGATTTGAAACATGTACACTGAATATGTTTACTCATCAATTTTCAAAATAACCAATGATATATATTATATATATTTTTATTTAAAAAATAAGATGTGCTTAAGAATTATACTTTCATTTTTTAATACATTAGATATAATCATCGTCATGAAATGTATTTTTATAGTAGTGTTTACAACTCTACATCATTCAATGTAGCAACCCGCGTAATAAAAAAAAAAAGTATTATAAAAAGGATAAAATTGAAAAAATCAAGAATAAAAGAGGGAGAAAAAACACAGAATGTGGATATCTCTCACAGTGTATTCTTATTAATAAAGTAGAAAAAGAGGGAATTAGAATAAAGAAGAAGAGAGAGGAAGAAAGAAAGAAGAGGTGGATATGAAAAAAATGAGGAAACCTAATGAGAGGGAGAAAAGAAAGAAGAAAATAGATGAATAATGAAAAATAAGAGGGAGAGAGAAATAGCGAGAAAGAGATAGAAATAATGGAAATAGATGAGGGAGAAGAAGAAGAAAAAGAAGAAAAGAGGGGAGATAGATTATTTTAGAGTTTTTTTTTTTCAAAATTAATGTTATTTTAACTTTTTAATGTAAAAATAATTATTATTTTTTTAATTATTTTATTTAATTATTATGATATACATACATTCAACATATTAATAAGATTAATTTAATAAAATTGTAATGTCTTATAATATTATTATTGAATTTTTTAATCCATGTGTAAAAATTATAAACAACATTCCTTTTTCTTAAAAACAAAACTGATATCCAAAAAGTTTTTTTTTTTAATTTTAATAGTGTTTTCTTTGAGATTAATTACTATGTATTGTCGGTGTAAAAAGTTTTACACTGTCGATTCATCACCATCACCCTTTTGTATTACTTTATAGATTTTTAAAATAAAAGTTAAATTTGTTTCAATATTCAACGATCATGATTAACTGATGATTAACTGACAGTGTAAAATTCTTTTACTGTATACTTCAATTAAATTCGTTTTCTTTTCATTTTCCTAAAAGTAAACTTGTTAAATTGGTTCATAATACTAAATAAGTGAAAAAAATCTCATATATATATATATATATAATCAATTAAAGATTTATATCAATTTAATTTGTAATAATATTTAAGAATTAATATAATAAAATTTGACATAATAAAGTTTTTAATAAATATTTATACTCATAAATCTATTCAAAAGCTTTCTAAAAAAATTAATTTGACATTTACTCTTTCCATTCATTCGCATTTTGGATAATCCACATAATTTCTGCGCGCCTTAAAAAAAGAAAGAACATTTTAGCACTGCGTTGAAGTTGTGGTTGACTGAACCCACTCATCTCTTCTCCTCCGCCATGCACCTCCACAATCTTCCCCGCTCTCCTCCTTCTTCTTCCGGTACTCTCTCTCTCTCTCCGACGAGGGTTTTTACTTTTTCTAACGCCGATTTCGCATTCCGCATACTACATCAGAATTAAAATCATGCTATTATGCTAGCCGGATTTAGCATTAGAAAAATCTGAAATTATTCTTCCGGTGTGATTTATCAGGGAACGCATTCTTTCTCGTTGGTCATCATGTAAGCAGGTGGAAGCGCAACTATAATGGATGTGAATTGGAAACAAGACGCTTCCGCAATAATCATAGAGACAGAGGTGTGAAGAAATGTTTAGGAGCGTCTATATGCTGTTCTAGCCATGTTCCGAATGGTTCTTCTCTACCTTCTATTGAGCAATTGAGTAATGCTCGAGTTATATATTCCGTTGCTCCATCCATGGGCCACAACCAGGTTATATGCAATTTTTAAACCTCTATTTGTGTTTCAATTGTTAATTCTTTTGAATTCGAAATCACTAAGTTGGTTTCCCCAAATTCTTTTAGATTACTTGAATGTTTATGTTTATAATACTCATATTTGCTACTGTTGTGTTAGTAACTGTGCACTGTTATGAAGAAATTTAAAAGGAAATAAAATTTGAAGGGCTGATGCTGATTTGATAACTTAATCTGGCCAAGATAATACACTTAAAAGTATCATGAATACAAAGCTACATAGAAGCCAGGACTCAGGAGCATCTTTAACCATTTTATCAATTGTTATTGCCGAATATATAACTTATAAGGCGGCATTATCCATTGCAAATAATTTGTGCAAAATCCCTATTTTCAATACTTAATTTCATCCACATTTTGTACCCTTTACTTTTATGAATCACAGCTCTCTAAATATAATGGCAGTTGATTATTTATGCTGTGAAAGTAGCTTATTGTTTTTGCTTCTTTTGGATAGAAATACTATTTTTTTGAGAGTATAGATGTTGTCACTTGTTTCTATGTCTTAAATCATATTATTGTGATTGGTAACATTAATATAGCTATTCTACTTATGGCAGGAGTCTCATCCAGAGTCACATTTTAGAGTTCCTGCAATAGCGAAAGCTCTGGAAGAAATGAAACTCACTCCCAAGGTTCTAAAACTCAACGGATACTGCTCTGTAGAATCTCTACCTTTATATGTTTACGGCATTATTAGTTATGTTTTAAAATTATATATAGGCATTGGCATTTGGCAACTTATTTATGTCAAAATTCACTAAAAAATGAGAACTGTTGCATTCAAATCTTGGTTTCAAATTTGAATACACTTAAAGAAAGAAATCACTAAATAGATTACATATTTTCCCAATTCAAACATAATCTATTTTATTATCCATTATATATCACAATAGATATATATATATTTTTTAATTTGAAATATTTCCTATTTGTTTGAAAGATAGATCAACCTTAATGGGCAATTTGTGGCTATACGTTTATGCACATGATTCAGTAAGAAAAAATCTGCCAGTTTTAGAAAAAGACCAACTTAACTGGATAATATGTGTAGCTAGCTGTATTATGATTAACCATACTCTAGGGACACTAAATAGTAATTAGTATATATTTTCACTTCCACAATTTTTTTTAATGATTCAGTTCCGTGGCTCCGAGGTCATTGAACTTCAACATTTTGAGCCTGCTTCGACCGATGACATTACAAGTGTGCATGCAAGAGCCTATGTTTATGGGCTTGAAAAGGTAACATTTTTTGTTAAGCAAATTTCTCTGCTTCATCCATTTCATATGCGAGAGGCTGTGTTTTGTAAATTATGGTATTTTTTAATTATATATTATTCTTTATAAATTGTGTTTAGAAAATTTGTTATTTTAGGCAAAATTACTTTGGGGTCCCTTAATCTCGTGCTTTCTTTTATGCCCCGCATTTCTTTCCAATTCTCGCTGTTGTACTTCCAGCAATACACAATACTTCAGAAGAATTAGTTAGTTAAAGGAAAGAAATAATGGTAACAGAGAAAGAAAGAGCCACACAAAACAAAAGTGCGGCAGCTTGGAAAAGTTGGCGAGAAGTGAAGAGGCCGTCTACGGCATCTTTCTCTCTGGTTTTTGATATTGGTTACCAACACCATTAACCATTTTCCCCTTTGTGTATTGGTAATCTGGTACCGGTACACACCTTATAGTTAAAGGAAACAGAATAGAAAATGGAAGCTAGAATGTTTGATGCTTTATTCAAAAGATTAAGCTGGCTTTTATAAAGCCTTACAATTTGAATGCAACTGCAATAGAGAAAAATAAGGAAAATAAATTATAACAAACTGGAATATATCAACTCCTAGAAACTAGCTTATTTAGACCTATTCTTTAGCTAACCGTAAACCCAACAAATTCCTCCCCTTAAACTGACACATGCTTAACTAGCATCAGTTTACTCCTCAGGTCGTCGAACACCAAGCAAACCTCTAAGTTTCACAAACTGATCCAACTTAATAGGTTTAGTCATTATGTCTGCCACTTGATCATCAGTTCCACAAAATGCTAACTTCACAGTTCCTTCACTTGATAAATTGCGTAGATAATGATATCTAACATCAATGTGTTATCTAACATCAATGTGTTTTGTCCTTCGATGCATAACGGGATTCTTGGATAGTTTAATTGCTGAACTGTAATCACACATTATGTGAATGCAATTACAGTCTTTGACGCTTAACTCTTTCAAAATTCCTTTCAGCCAGACGCAATGACATGCACAGGTAGTGGCAGCTACATACTCAGCCTCTGTAGATGAGAGAGTCACAATCCCTTGTTTTCTTGAACTCCAACAAATTGCTGCACCACTTAGTAGAAAGACGTAGCCCGAAGTACTTTTTCTATCGTCCACATCTCGTGCATAGTCGCTGTCTGTGTATCCCAACAGATTCGCATCCGTGCTTCTCTTGTAAAAAATTCCCAGCTCCAGTGTTCCTTTCAAGTACCTTAGTACCCTTTTAGCAATCATCATGTGTTCTTCTTTAGGTTCAGCCATATAACGAGAGATTAAGCATACCACAAACATCAAATCCGGACGCGTTACCGTTAGATACATTAAGCACCCTACCAGTTGTTTGTACAGCATTGCATCAACATCTTTGCTGCTGCCTTCCCTTGACAAAACAGTACCAGGAACTATTGGATTCTTGACAGCATTACAACTCCACATATGGAACCTTTGCAAGACTTCCTTAGCATACTTCTTTTGGCACAAATGAATCCCGTCCTTACGCTGATTGATTTCAACTCCAAGAAAAAACTTCATTTTTCCCAAGTCGGTCATCTCGAACTCCTTCTGCATTGACAATTGACAACTTGAACTCTATGCACATATGCTCATCATTTCCTGTATATATTAAATCGTCAACGTAAAGACTTACCACCGATAGTTTGTTTCTATTTTTCTTCAAGAACAAGGTGTGATCATAGTTGCTTTTTTGAAACCCTTCCTTCTTAAAGTGACTCTCAATTCTGCTAAACCAAGCTCTCGGGGCTTGCTTTAAGCCATAGAGAGCCTTCTTCAGCCGATACACCTTATCTTCCTCACCCCTTTTGATGAACCCTTCCGGTTGATCGATGTATACCTCCTCCTTTAATTCTCCGTACAGAAAAGCACTTTTAACGTCAAGCTGGTAAACGCACCAACCATGCTGAGCTGCTACTGCCAAGAGAATTCTGATGGTATCCCAACGAGCCACTGGCACATACACTTCATTATAGTCTACTCCCGCTGTTTGCGAATACCCTTTGGCGACGAGTCTAGCTTTGCATTTATCCACCTTGCCTTCTTCATTTAATTTTGTTTTGTATACCCACTTAACCCCAATTTTCTTTGCTTGATGTGGCAGTGACACAAGCTCCCAAGTCTGATTTCTCTCAATAGCTTGAATTTCCAGCTTCATGGCCTCCTGCCATTTTTCTTCCTTCACAGCTTCATCAAAGCTTACTGGATCATCATGAGAGATATAAAAGGCTAAGTTTTGTTCTAGTTCCTCTTCTTCAGACAAGCCTTCGCCGCTTTCATAGTTATTCATCCAACTAGGCTTTCTTCTCTCCCTTCTTGTTTGTTCTTCTGGTGATGACTGTCCAGCTTCTGGGAGCTCCTTTGTCCTGTCGTATTCACTTTCTTCAACATCACTATCAGTATATTCCGCTTCAAATTCTTCTGTTACAGCTTCGTCATCTCCCCATGCAAGAGCATTTTGCTTTAACTCTGTTCCGCTCAAGTTCCAATCCCATTTACCACCTTCTTCGAATATGACATCCCTGCTAATAATTTTTTTTTTGTTATCGGATCATACAACCGATAAGCTTTAGATTCGTCACTGACTCCAAGCAAGATGCACTTGTGACTTCGATCGTCAAGTTTAACTCTTTTCTGTTCAGGGACATGTACATGTGCAATGGAGCCGAATACTCTGAAGTAGTCAACCTTCGGCTTTTTTCCTGTCCACCTTTCTTCAGGTACCATGTCTTTTACCGCCTTTGTAAGACTTCGATTCAAGACGTGGGCTGTCCATCTCGCTGCATCTGGCCATAGTGATCTCGGCATCTCCTTCTCAGTCAACAAACAGCGCACCATGTTCATGATGGTTCGATTCCTTCTTTCTGCCACTCCGTTTTGCTGTGGAGTGTATGCTGCTGTCAACTGCCGCCTTATGCCATAATCCTTGCAGAACTGGTTGAATTTATTTGATGTAAATTCTCCTCCCCTGTCAGTTCTTAGTCAGCAAATGGATGTTTTTGCTTCCTTTTCAACAAAACTTTTGAAGGTTTTAAATGCCTCAAAGGATTCTGCTTTATCGGAGAGAAAATAGATCCATGTTTTTCGAGAGAAATCGTCTACAAACACTAACAATTACCTCTTACCACTGTGAGAGGTTGGAGTGATTGGTCCACATAGATCTCCATGAATTAAATCCAATTTCTCCGATGCCCTCCAACCACTTTTCTTTGGAAATTTCCCCCGCTGCTGTTTTCCCACATTGCATACCTTGCAAACTTTGGCTGCTTCTTTCAACTTTGGTAACCCTTTTACCATTTGTTTTTGCTGCATTATTTGGATGGACTTGTTATTTAAATGTCCATATCTCTTGTGCCAGAGATTCTCCAAGTCTTTTCCTCCATCTTCAAACAACTACCAGGCAGTGGTTTCATCTTTGCATAGACCATGAACATATGATTCATAGTCATTGGAGTGTCTACTATCAAACCTCTTTGATGATGATAGATTCTGCAAGTACCCTCTTTAATTATAATCACTAAACGCTTTTCCTGTAGCTGTCCTATGCTCAACAAGTTGTTGCTGAGGTTTGGGACATAATAGACGTCAGATACCGTTTGTGTGATTCCTTGTACTTCAAACCTGATGCTGCCTTTTCCTTGAACCGCCATCCTTGTGCTGTTACCCAATCTGACAGAATGCTTGAAGCTTTCGTCAAACTCAACAAACCAAGTTTTGTCTCCTGTCATATGGTTTGAACACCCGGAGTCGAGAAACCAAATACCTTTTCCTTCAGCTTTACTGACTTCTGTGTGCGCCATTAGGAGGAGTTCTTCTTCCTCGTCGAACTTGGTATAGTTGACTCCTTTTTCTAGACTTGAACATTCAAATTGATAATGCCCTTGCTTTCCACATCGAAAGCAATTGATGGCTGACCTGTTGACGAAAGATCTACCTCTTCCCCGACCTCTGAAGTTGCCGCCTCGGAAGTTGCCGCCTCTGAAGTTGTTGTTTCCTCTCTGATATATGCCTCTACCTCTTCCTTGTACATTTCTTTGCTCGTTCTCCACCTGTAGAACTTGCTCTTCACTTCTTTTCTCAATCACCTTTTGTTCATGTACAAGCAAAGATGCTTGCAATTCATCTGCTGTGAGATCATCAATGTCCTTGGACTCTTCGATGGAACATACCACAAAGTTGAAGTTGTCTGTGAGACTCCGAAGTATTTTTTTCGACAATTTTGACATCGTTCATGTCTTCTCCACAGTTCCTCATGTCGTTGGCAGTAGACATGACTCTTGCGAAGTACTCAGACACACCTTCTCCCAATTTCATTTCAAGGGTTTCGAATGTTCTCCGAAGCCGTTGCAGTTGTGCGCGCTTCACTCTAGCACTTCCCTGATACTTGACTTTCATTGAATCCCACAACTGTTTGGCTGTTTCCTTCTGGGTGATGGTTTTCAAGATGCTCTTGTCTATGGACTGGAAAAGATAGTTCTTTGCTTTGAGATCTTTCAGTTTTGCTTCGTCGAGTGCCTGCTTCGTCGAGTGCCTTCGCGCTTATGGCTTCGGTCTTCTTCAACTCTTCGAGCCCAGGTTCGATGACGCTCCAGTACTCCTTAGAACGGAGGAGATTTTCCATAAGTAACCTCCAGTGATCGTAGTCACCGTCGAACTTCGGAACGCATGGTGTTGAGAGAGTTTCTGCTGCCATAATTCCTTTCTTCTGTGTTTTTCCTCTCAAACACTATTGCAGACTTTCGTTACTTCCTCTCAGTGTTTTTCCTCCCAAACACTCAATTTGTAAATTACTCTTATCAGGCCCTTTCGAGCTCTGATACCAGATAAAGGAAACAGAATAGAAAATGGAAGCTAGAATGTTTGATGCTTTATTCAAAAGACTACGCTGGCTTTTATAAAGCCTTACAATTTGAATGCAACTGCAATAGAGAAAAATAAGGAAAATAAATTATAACAAACTGGAATATATCAACTCCTAGAAACTAGCTTATTTAGACCTATTCTTTAGCTAACCGTAAACCCAACAATAGTGTACTGTAACATCCACCTATCCAATGGGGATGGGATGATTACTCTTTGCAGAAATAAGGATGGACCCAAGGAGTTAAGTGAGTCTGACCTTATTAGTTTGTCTTTGCTACCTTTAGGAGAAATAAGGATGAGCCCCCAATTATATAGTGGGTTAGGCCTTATATTTAGTTTTGGTTAGGGTATATAATTACAGAAAAAATATAATGAGTGGGGGAATTTCAGTTATCATGTTAAAGAAGAGGCAGGACTCTTAAATACCTGGTGATTCCTTGTTTTTTCCTCTGCTTTAGCAGTAAATTTTCCTATATTCTTTCTACAAATTCTAGGATCTGAACCATTGGCTATCAACTCTGTTTTTCCTTTAACATGTGCTTCTGAATCAGTTTCTAACAATTCTTTTACTTAATGCATGCTTTAATTATGATTTAGTGCACAGTGATGATAAAACATCAAAGCTCAGTGTAGTTATGCTTAAACACTACTAATGTCTACTAAGTTCTGGAAAGTTTATTCATATATCCTTGTTTAGTTCAAAAGTTCACATCACTAGCCGTTCCGTTGATACTTAATCATTTCATAATTTGTATATTAATCTGATTTTAGCATTAAACTGAATTCTTGTTTTGAAGTTGGACACTTTTTCTCTCCTGAATCTTCACAGGTTATGGATCAAGCTTTGGAGAAGGGCCTTATTCTCATTGAAGGTTCTGGACCAACATATGCTACTTCAACTGTTAGTACTACAAGCTTTTTCTTGCTTTCCCAAGCTCAGTGTCAGCAAAAAGTTATTCTATTCTAGTAACTTTCTATTAGTTCGTTGAAGATACAATTATTAAGTGGAGTAATCATAATGGTTCCCATGTTTTTGCATGCTTATTGTGGTATTCATGGTGCAGACCTTCCAGGAGTCAATAATAGCAGCTGGTGCTGGATTAGCCTTAGTTGACTCAGTGGTGATCTCTCAACCTGGCATGTCCATCTCTTCATGATAATCTATGTGTTTGTTTTAGGTTGGGGTAAGTAAGTGGAGATAGATATGTACAACATATCTGCTTCTAGTAACTCTGTGCATATTAGAAACAATTTTGTTCTCGGTTGGAAATTTGGGTCTTTGGTTTCGCAGAACCAAATTTTGACTGAAAATGCTTGGTGGCAGTGGGGAGTCGGCAATATAACAAATTTTTGAAAAACAATTGTGTTCCTATTTGGCTTTTTAAGTGTGAATGCATTCTAAGTTGTTGGAGATTTAAAAATAATTATTGAGCTACTTTTTAGCTTAAGTTTTGGAAACATGGTATCAATGCCTCTATAACCAAGTGTTCAAGAGATTGCTCCTTGCTTCCCTAATCTTTGTAATTAAATTGTATTTTAGCACTAGGTGAAGGTCATGTATATTGGCCAGACTTCAGTCCCAAACAGCTTTTTCTGTGACACAAATGTCTTAAGAGATATAAAAAATATTCCAGGGCCTCCACCTAATAGCTTAAGCTTTTAGGATAATCTGTCTTTGACATTAATGTTTCGAGAATTGTACAAAACTAAAGATTGTACTTATTACTTTGATATAAATTTCTCTTATTCAATTTCAATTTCACGTTTAGGTTGCGGCTTCAAAGATAACGAAAGATTCACCTACTGGTTTTGCTTTGATAAGACCACCAGGACATCACGCTGTTCCAGAAGGACCTATGGGATTTTGCATTTTTGGAAATGTGGCCATTGCAGCCCGCCATGCTCAGCGTGTTCATGGACTTAAACGTGTGTTTATAATTGACTTTGATGTTCATCATGGGAATGGAACAAATGATGCTTTCTATGATGATCCAGACGTATTTTTCCTTTCCTTCCATCAAGTAAGCTACAAGTTTTGTTCATAGGTCTGATTATATTTTCATGTGTTTCTTCTTTTGTGTTCTTAAAAACCATTCACAAAAGGGAAATAACAGAAAAAAGGTAATTCAATATCCTGGATTCTTTGAGAGGTCTGTCTGTACTTCACAAAGCTCTCTGCTCAAAGCATTTCTCTCCTCATTCTACCCTTCTTCCCCTTTATATTTTCACTCTTCTCTGTAGAACTCACTTCTTTCCCACTTCCTTTTGCAAGCTCAGCATTTAGTAAAAGCTCATTTTCTTCAATTTTCAATATATAGATAATTTTCTTCATTTTCCCTTATTATATCCATGCAATTGTAACATCTCCCTCATATTTGATTTAACTTTAAGCATATATCATATTGAAATATACTCAGTGTACTTAGAAAATAGTAACCCTCCCTACAGGAAAACAGGAAAACATTCACACAGTCAGACAAAATAAACTAGCATTCATAAATGACATTACTTAGAGAAGACTTAATCAAGTATCTTAGTGTCACTATTCCTTGCACCAATTTCTTGCCTATTAGTATAGAATAAAAATCAGACACATTACCCCCTCCACACTATTTGCACTAGCACATACCCCTACCAGGCTTACGACATTTGAAAGTTCTGTTTTTCCAATATGGTCCGGGTAGGAGATTATGTGAATAAATACATCAGTTATTAGTGTGCTACATATAAAATGATAATGTAAGCAGGCACATAACATTTGGAAGTTCTGTTTTTTCATAATAGTCCCGTGTGGAAAAGGGGTTGGGTAATTGGGCAGGGGAGTAGATTATGTAAAGGAATACATGAGTTATTTGTGTGCAAAATACATTTGAGCCTTGATATATTTAATAACTTCAATTTAATTACTCAGGACGGAAGCTATCCAGGTACAGGCAAATTTGATGAGGTGGGATCTGGGGATGGCGAAGGAACCACACTTAACCTGCCTCTTCCTGGAGGTTCAGGTGATACTGCTATTAGAACCGTGTTCGATGAAGTTATTGTACCTTGTGCTCAAAGATTTAAGCCAGACATCATTCTTGTGTCTGCAGGGTGAGTTTTTCTTATCATTATCATCAAAGCAAAGAGGGAACAAACAATTTCCCAAGCACAGTTACAAACTTAATTCTACATTAAATTTTGTTAATTTTTCATTCTTGCACTATTTCACATAAATTCTTGCTAATAATGCTTTTACATTTGGAATTTCTTGCAATTTCGTTTGTCAGATATGATGGCCACGTGTTAGATCCACTAGCTAGTCTTCAACTTACAACAGGAACGTATTACATGCTTGCGTCCAGTATCAAACAACTCGCAAAAGACTTATGTGGTGGTCGATGTGTTTTTTTCTTGGAAGGAGGATATAATCTCAAGTCTCTTTCATATTCAGTGGCCGACACATTTCGTGCTCTTCTTGGGGACAAAAGCTTAGCAGCTGAATTTGATAACCCAAATATTTTGTATGAAGAGCCAACAGAAAGGGTTAAGCAGGCAATTCAGAGGATAAAACACCTCCATTCCCTGTGATGTTGAAATTCAAAACCTGCCATTATCAAAATTTTCATTTTATGTGGGTTCCATCCCAAGTTGATGTCTATATATTTTGTGTGTGCATTGTCCCACTTGTCACATAGTGACATAGATGAAGCAAATCCATCATTCAAGATTGATGTGGTCATTGAATAAGACCTTCACTCTTGCCATAACACTTTTCAATATAAATTTATTTTGTTTATAGATTATGACAAATTCTTTATCTGTAAACTAATTTTCTTATATTTCATTGCTACTAAGTCAAAGTATATTCTCATTCCAAAAACACTTCAGAATTTTAAACTTGAAATGTATCATTTTTTTGTCTTAAAGCCTCATACATCCAAAAATTATTTAGACGTTTATTTAAAGTATTTAAAAATTACTCCTTGATACGTTTTATGATAAATATTGTTTACACTTGGTTTCCTTTATTCCTTGATCATTTTAATTTACACATTTTTAATTTTTGTATCTGATTAAGACCCCACCATTTTGCATCAAAAGCCAACAATAAATTGGTGAGCAAGCATTGAAGATAAAACACATTCTATGTGAATTGTGATGTTGAAAATAAAAATCCGTCATACCAACTTTGTCTACCATTAAAATTTTCATTTTATGTGGGTCATTGCAAAGTATATGAATTATTGTTGTTAGCGTCATAAATGATTCAAATCGATTTCGTTTAATCTCTATCTGAATTTGACTTATTTTAAGTTTACTTTTTAATTTAAATTTTACTAATTTTAAGTTTGCGAATTGTGGTTTAGTGGTTAGATTCAATTTCTTTGTTTAATTAAATCACATATAAATTAAAAGTCAAGTTATTTTTAGATATTTGACTTTTAAATTGTTATTTTTTAAAAGATAAAGATTAAATTGAAGTTATTCCAAATATCAAGTGTTTAAAGACAGAAATACATTTTAAAGTGTAATGAATATAAAATAATTTTATATTGATAGTGTATATTCTTTTTTTCTTTACATTTTATACTGTACCTGCAGGAATATCTTATTAACTTTGCATGAAAGCCAAACAATAAAGGGTGAACCAGCAATGCAGATAAGACACGTTATTCGTTGTGAAATGTCGAAAATCAAAACCTGTCATGACAAGCAACTTTGTCTACCATTAAAACTTCATCCAGAGCAGCATTGCACAAGAGATCTTGTGGTCCTTGAAAAAGATTTTTGAATACGCATGTTTTATGTTTTTTTTCTTCACATTGAAAAGGTGCTCCCCATCTAGCAGAACAGTCACTGTTGGTTTTATTATGTGTTCCAAAATTTGAATGATGAAGCTAAAACACCTGTCTATGTTGTATTAACAAAAACAAAACACTTGTCTATGTGCCAATAAGAAATAATATTAATAAAGTGTAATCCACTAACAACTGCATGAGCATGACGCTAAAATAGTAAATTTTTCTTAGAAATATGCATGAAATGGTTAATTTTTATAGAGAATATATTTTTTATAAAAATATGCAGGAGCATGACGCTAAAATGAGCATTTTTATAAAAGGTTTTGCTAACGAGTGAACGAGTAATAAATATATGTAATTCTCACTCTCGTATTTTCAAAATACATTGCTTAAATTTTAGGATCTAGGGAGTGTTTTCAATATTTTGTTATTTCACATATGTGTGCCATTTTCTTTACATTTTAGAAGTGTGCACTGTATTGTTCTCATATGTGCTAGTTTTATATGTTTTTTTGTTGTTGTTATCAATATTTAAGAAATGGACAAACCTGATCTTGTTAGAGAAACAACATCACACATAACGGTGGTAAAATGGGTCAGCCCCGTTGGACCGATCCGTTGGACCCACCACTTTTGGTAAGCCGAGTTGAGGTTTTCGGTTTGGTGTCTTAAATTGGTCCACTCCCCTAACCTACACTAAAAATGGAGTAGGAACGGCGCAGCGGGTTTTGCCCTGCGTGTTTTTTGTTAAAACCATTTTTTATTTAAAATGAAAATTGAATAGTGCGTTGAGGAGACCAATCTATTTTGTTTTTGTCTTTATTGATAAAAAAACATGAATTTGAATACTTATGTCTAACGTCGCCATAAATTTAAAAGTTTGTTTTCTTTTTGTTTCGCTTATAGTGATGGTGGATGCAAATTGCAAGCATGAAAACCAATAGAATAGTTTATGAGATATGAATTAGAAAATCGAGAAGTAATAAAATAATAATCTTTGTTTATTATTTTTTAGTAAAATACTATAATTCTTATATATTTTATTATTTAGTAACTCTTAAAGATGTGTGTATTGTCCAAAAAATACAGGGTGTGCGTGTTCTCCATGCGAGTGCAAGGAGATTCAGGGGAGGTTGTTGACAACCTATCTTCTCAGAGTCAGCGAGGATTCTCTCTTACTTAACTCCCACGTTGGGTGGACCGCCTCTTGGGCGACTCCTTTAGATTCCGTTCGGGCGACCCAATTGTTCGGCGAGGGCGCCATAATCTAGGGCTTTATCAAATATAACACTACACAGTACCTCAAGCACGATGGCTTTCTTCTAAAGGGAAAAGTATTTAAAACCACTCACCTTTTTGGAATGCCCCCTCGCCCTATCGACAATTCCCTTAACTGAGAGTGGATTTTCTCGGCGGTGCCCCTTCCGCATAGACGAGTCCCTCGGTCGAGGGTGTGTGAGGCAGCAAGCGGGATTTTTGGTTATAATTCCCTCCTGATGAGTCAGTGTCCAAGTGTCCTTTGTTTAACTAAGGTATATTAACCTGATACGTCAATCAATCATCCTACAAACGTGTTTTTCTTTATTTAACATAATCAATGATGATTTGCTCTTGAAATTGCAAACGTTAACGACACATGTACATAACATGAAAAGTTTTATAAAACCCTGGGGGAACTCAGAGGGTTGCACTATAAGAATGGTGTTTCTCTTTGTATTCTGTTTTATTTTCTACAATCTTACTCAGGATATATCTTCTCATTATCCCATCGAAGCTTTCAACTTCTTCCCAGGTACGAATGAGGATCAAGTCATCTTGGATATTTGTCTACCATCTGAGAGGGTGACTTCGCCCATTTCCTTTTGTCCCTCCTCATTGTATTTATACTTTTATCCTCCCTTTATTAGGGATATGAGAGTCATTTTTCCCTTTTCTTCTTTTTCCACGGAGATCCTCAAGGTCCTCAATGTTGCTCTTTCTCAACTATTTACGAACAACTAGGGCTACATTAGGTCCTTTGAGATGGTTTGCAAGAAGTTGGACATCAACACGAATACAAGGGTATTTTTCTCCTTCTTCGTTACCAAACCAACGAAAGGTAGTTGGGTGACCCTGATCCACCAACATGAAAATGGTACTTTTACCCCTCAATCCATTAACTAAAAATATTGGAAAGATAAGTTTGTCTGAGTGAGGAGTCAATATGATTCTCTTAGGATGTGGGATACAAACAAAACTTCCATCTTTCCGTTATCCTGGATGGAGGACTTGAAGACAATTATAGACTCTGACTGGGTGTTTATATCCCTCAGGAGAGAACGACCATTCGTTTTCTATGGTAGTTCGAGATTATGGACTACTGGGAAGTAATTAAGCTTTGGCGAGAGGGTGGCAGGCACCTTGATGCCTATATAGGTAGGTGGTTTTCTCTTATCGCTTATGGGACCTTATACCCTTTTATGAACCATGTTTTGTTTGTGCAGACCAAAAGGCAAAGACCACCTCCCAAGAGCGCATGGAGAGATGCAAAAAGATCAAGTACGCCAGTTCAAGTGTTAATAATCCAAAGAGTCACCCTAGGGGCTTGACCGTTCGTGGGCATAAAAGATTGGCCAAGACGTTGTCCTCAGAGTTATAGAGGACAAATCTCAATAATTAGGGCAAATAAAGGCTAGCGACTTAGAGGCAGGGCTCTAGGAGCAAATAACGGCTTACAATGAGATCCAACGACTGTTAAAGTCCCTCCGGCAAGATGAGGAGAAATGGGGAAAGAGGTTAGAGGATGCCCAAGCTAAGGCTAGAGAGATCTCTACTGAGAAGAAATCTCTGCATAACTTTTTAGATGCAATTCATTTCTGCTAAAAATGTTTGGAGAAAGAGGTATCATACTTGAACGACAAAGGGGTGTCGGTTGCCAATGTTTAATTTAAGCTGGCTAAGGATCAAGTCCTCTTTTTGTACCCTACTATAAACTTGAGCCCCCTAGATCCTTTCAAGGTCGTGAATAGTGGGGCGATGGTGGATGATGAGGCAACGATTTATCCCGAACCTGAGTCATTTCCTATTCACGATGAAGGTGTGACCTAGAAGGGAGGTGAACCTGGGAGTCCCCAGCTGGAGCATGCCTTTGAGGAGGAACCTCAAGGAGAATGATGTCCCCCTTATGTACCTTTTGTCTTTTGTTGTATTTCTTTTGGCCCCTTCGCGGGCTTTTGTAATCGTTTGGAACAACATCGCCCATATGTGGGTGTCTTTTTACGTTAATCATATTTATAGTTTTTGTGTTCTACTATTAAGAATCTATCGTTGTAACATATTTTGAGACGACGAGTATTTTCTCTGGGGACAATTTTTGGTTGCCCCTATGAGTGGTAAGGATTTTGGTGCATATGATCGCCCCATGTGCGGCAAGGATTCCTTCTTGAGGGAAGCGTGATAATTGCCTCTTATGGGCGACAAAAATCCCATCTTGGGGGATCCAACATAATAATTGCCTATAAGGGCGATAAGGATCCCATCTCGGGAGATCCAACATGATAATTTACTCTATGGGCGGCAAGGAGCCCATCTTGGGGGATCCAACATAATAATTTCCTCTATGGGCGACAAGGATCTCATCTTAGGACATCCAACATAATGATTGCCTCTATGGGCAGCAAGAATCCCATCTTGAGGGATCCAGCTTAATGATTTCCTCTATGGGCGGCAAGAATCACATCTTGAGGATCCAACATAATAATTGCCTCTATGGGCGGAAAGGACCCCATCTTGAGGGATCCAACATAATAACTACCTATATGGGCGACAAGGATCCCATCTTGGGGGATCAAACATAATAATTACCTCAATGGGCAGTAGGGATCACATCTTGAGGGATCCATGATAATGATTGCCTTTATGGGCGGCAAGTGTAACACCCTAAATCCCAAATGCTTATTTAATAAAAATGCGAAATAATTTTCTAAAAAACGGTGTTACATTTTCTCAACATAAAACATCTTACTCAAAAATTATCAAATAGCAGAGGAATTCAAAAACATCAATTAACTTCAACTTTAATTGTCTCAATATATAAATCACTTCATTTAAATAAAAAAGGTTAAATTAAACAACTAGAAGAACACAAATAGTAAGGTAACCCATCCCAACGTTATACTATTAGAGCGACAAGCAGAACTAAAATAAACTCGAAAGTGATAAACCACGAAGAAGGCCATTACACCATCCTCCAACTCAACCGCATCTAAGGCTCCTATACCCGAGTATCTGTACCACAGAGGTAAAAAAACAACACATAAATAAATAGGGGATAGAATACGTTCATAAATGTTAATGGTGCATAGGAAAACAAGGATATATCAACAATCTCATTCATCAATCATATAATGATCTACTACAATCATCATTGACTAGTGCAATTATGTATGCAATGCAATCATCATCTATACCCCAATGCATGTGGTACCGAGTTTTAGATATCAGAGTTATGTTATTGATTTATCTGACCACCGATGGTTCCTCTCTGAACCTGGTTCCTCTATGAACCAAAAGTCATCTCTGGTCCCCACTTCTGAACCTGAAACTCGTCATTGGACTGAAGTCATAGACTTGTCATTGGTCCCCATTTCTGAACCAAAAACTCGTCTCTAGACTGAAGTCCGAACACCTATCTCCGACATACATGATATATGAAATGAAACAAATAATACCAATGCAAAAATCATCATTGATTCCTCTCTGAACCCACACCATCGCCAATATAAGGCACCACAGTAGTTCCTCTTTGAACAACACACTTCAACATAAATATCGCCAATATAAGGCCACCATAGTAGTTCCTCTCTGAACTATGTATCTCAACATAATTCATCATGAATTTATAATTACAACTCAATAATATTTATAATTAAATAATTACTCAACAATACTCACCGGTAGGGTAAAAATAGCACTATACAACCCTAAGCGTTCGATAACGTCAACTCATAACTCAACAGAGTTCACAATTAACTCTTCCACTTTTTATTCAAGGATTACAAGTCACAAGATATATTCTAACCATAACTAAACTACACATCAACTCGACTCTGAACATGTCATATAACTCAAAAACTCAACCCTTTTGACACACACACAACACTCCAAGACATAACTCAATAACTTACTCATAACTCTAAACATATCAAATGACTTAGAACTCAACCCCTTTTATTCAACTCGACTCTAGAAATATCAAATACCTCAAATTCAACTCTAAGAATGTCAAAGTGCTCAAAACTCAACTCTAAAAATTTCAAGCTCAACTCTAAAAATATCAAATACACAAACTCAACTCTAAGAATATCAAATAGTCCAAACTCAACTCTAAACATTTCAGGCTCAATTCTAAAAATATCAAATACCTCAAACTCAACTCTAAGAATTTTAAATAATCCAAACTCAACTCTAAACATATCAAATAACTCAAAGTCAATTTATTTATAAATATATTCAAATTTTGTACGTTGCTCAAAGGGTTTCCCCAAACCCTTACCTTAACTCTAAAACTGTCTCACTTTACAATAACCCCAAATATTATAGGCTTATGATAAAATTATGAAACTCTTCAATTTAAAAGTTCTTTAAACCCTCTTTCAAACTCAATTGATTCCATCTTGATCAGAGTTAAGAAACTTCAGTTCTATTCCTTTCAGTTCAGCCACATCACAATATTTCTTGCATAAACTCTAAAACAGAATGTGTAACTTCACAATAATACCAAAAAATATAGACTTATGATAAAGTTATGGAACTCTCCAGTTTGAATGTTTGTTAAACCCTCTTTCTAATGCAACTGGTCACACATCACTAACTTACGAAACTCAAGTTACGCATGAAATAAGATGAATGACGCATGACTGAAATTTAACTACGCCTCTGGTATAAAAACCAGAGAACTAATACTGTTGTAGTGCTTCTAGACTCAATTTCCCCAATTCAACATAAAGATTATCACATTAGATTTCTAATTCAACCGACGTCACCTCAAACGGACTTACGAAACTCAAGTTACGCATGAAACAAGACGGTCAGTCCACTTCTATGCCTATCTGCGATTTTTATGATTTTTCTCCCTATTGAACAGATCCAAAACTCGCATGTTTATCATATTTGAGTCCTAGACTCACCAACACACACCGATTAACATAATCCTGAAAACACCACAAATTGAATCATTTTAAGATCAAACTTTCTAACTCTCACCTTATCATAAGGCATCCACCTATATCAATTCAATATTCACCTTATCACAAGGCGTCAACATAATATCTCATTAATTCAAAGGTACAATCAACATGATATAAAATAAAATCAGTTTATATTAATCGCCTTAGAGATGTTTTCCTCAAACTTTCACTGGCCTCAAACATCATCAAAGAGGAAGAGAAAAGGGAAAATGAGTGAGGGTAAGAAACCCCCGATATCCATCTGCTTAAGCACTCATACATGAATATTTTCCCCCTTATCTCGAATTTGAAGAAACTTTAACCTTTTCCTATGAAACTCCCTTCTCCTACTCTTACTCTCCTAGGGTTTGCTCTTCTCTCCCTCGCCTCTTTCACAACATTTTCACGTACTGACAAACTCTCCCTATTTTTCTTTCTTAAATAATTAAAACCTAATTCTCCTTTATTTTAATTAATTTCTAAAAACTATCCTTAACTCTCTATAACTCCACCCACCTCCCTAATTTCTTTAAAAGTCTATTTTATTTCCCCAAAGCTAATATTCTCATATTTTCTCTATTAATTAAATAATTAAAAATCTTATTAAATCACAATTGCTCGCCTCCACACCAATTTTAATACCATAAAACTCTATCCAAAAATCACCAACTTAAATAATTAAACTAAAACCGCTCTAAAACTCGATTAAAAAATTAAAAAAATCGGTGTGTTACAACAAGGATCCCATCTTGGAGGATCCAACATAATAATTGTTCGTCTCTTATGGATCTGGATTTCTTTCATAGGTATGGTATAACCAATAAACTTAGATAAATAAGGATGAGATGCATCATTAAAAACCCTCACTCATCTAAAGGCGTGAAGGGAAAATAATGCATCCTAACTAATAACTTGTCCTTACAATCGACAGAGTTTCAATACTCACCTAAAAATGTCAACTAGGTAAACAAGTAACAGAAGATAAACAATTACATAAATGGATAACATAAACGGAATAGATGGCTCTATAGGAGAATAAGGTGTTTACCCTTGTTTTTAGGCCCCTTCGTCTTGTGTGGGAAGATGGGAAGTCTCCTGGATCTCGCTTGTCTCTCAGGGCGGCATGATTCCAAGCTGGCCATTTTTACCTTTGCACCCTGAAAATGCATCCTCTTTAACTTGACGCTCTCTGCGTATCATTTCCTGGTATCCTCAAAAAACTCCCACTCATCTATTAGGGAGCTGGTATTTCATGCACAAATGCAGGGTAGATAAATTCGCTCACAGTCGGTTAAAGGCTAGTCACCATATAATCATATTATAAGAGGGAGGAGCGTCAATGACTAAATACTAAACTGTTATTTCCTTGTAATGGTATTTCTCTCAGAACGTGATCCTCAAGGTGAGGTAACCTTTCATCTGTACCTATTCTCCTAAGAATCCAACCAACGATCCCTTAAAGGGCTTCGGGTCTTTGAGGTCGAGACCTCATCTCTCGAAGGCATCCTAATACAACATGTCGACAAATCTTCTTTGATCCACTAGAACCCTTTTGATATCCCATTCTTCGTATTTGACGGTGATGACCATACGCTCGTCGTTATGAGGATAGACGCCAAGTGCATCTTCCTCCAAGAAGATAATTGCGACTTTTGGTGATTTTGTATCCTTAGCCCATGGGAGGTCGTCCACTCTCAGGACTTAATGGGCGTATCTTCTACGGGCGAAGTTGTTCCCACCTCCTCCAGCGAATCCTCCTGTTATAGTATTAAGCGTGTGACATACCGTTGTATTGCCCTCACCATAGGATGTTTCTTTGGATTTGCTTGGCCGTGGACTTTGGCATATTCTCACCCATGCAAGAAATTAGGGCAAGACATTAGCGTGAGCGCTGGATTTTGGGCGAGGGATTCATTGAAGTGTCTCACCTTGATTTCATTTTAGAATTCCTCCATAAATATTTCTTGGTTCATAGGGACAACCTTGACAGTGGCCTCATTGAAGCAAGCAAGATAATCCATCAACATTTCTGACGGACCTTGACGAATGTTGAACAGGCTCGTGGTTGACATAATCTTGTGGCGACTGGTGGCGAACTGGAATACCAACTTTCTCACCAATTCCCGTTAGTTGTTAATAGAGGCATGGGGAAGGCTCATGTACCATATGAGGGTGGCCTTTCTGAAGGTTCTTGATAACAACTTACATTTTAGGAAGTCAAGTGCTTCTATGATGGTCATATGCATGTTGGTGGAGGCGACATGTTCATAGAGATCCCAGTGTCCATCGAACTTGACCAAGGATGAAGATTTTAAACGTTTGGGGACAGGGGCCCCTATATTTCTTCAGAGAGTGACTAGGGATCCAACAGTTCCACCTCTTCCGAGAAAATGACCTCTTGTTGGTGTTGCATGATGTTTTGGACATCATCTTCCAACGTCTGGTTGTGGCGTCGTAATTCATCCATGGCAGCTCGCATCTCTTCCATGACCTTAGCATCTCATGTACCTCTAGTACCCTCAAGAGTAGGGGATGGAGGTATTCCATTCATAATGGTCGATAATAGTTAGGTGTTGGAGTAGAGGGCACGACAGGGAATGTGATGGTTGTTAAAAAGGGGTGTGGCCCAGATTAGTTTTACCAGGCCCCATGGTGGGCGCCACTGTACTCTCCAAAAAGTACAATGTGTGCATGTCCCCCCATGCGAGGACAGGGAGACACAAAGGCCATAATAGGTATATTACACGTTTGGGAGGGAGATGGCTATCTAACGATGACGAGTAGCCTTATACGGGGTTTTTTGAGGCTGTTTGAGCGACCAACTCAAGTAAGGTGAGAGGCCTTGATGATGGTCAACACTACTGGGTTGCAGGAGGGAAGTTATATTGATAGTGTTAAGGTTACTAGGAGCGTAGTTCTCTCTGAGTAGTGGTAAATGTGTATGACTTGGGAATATGTCCTCATATCCTCTTGAGGGATACATATTTATATGAGTCCCTATTGCTTAGGATTTTTACCTCTTGGACGTGGTCTGAACTGCTCCTCTCTTACTAGGGGAGGTTGTTAACGGCTTATCTTCTCGGAGTCAGCGAGGACTCTCTCTTTCTTAACTCCCACGTTTGGTGGACCTTTTGGGCGACTCCTTTAGACTCTGTCAGGGCGACTCAATTTTTAAACGAGGGCGCCCTAGTCTAGGGTGTTGGTTCTATGTGTTGGCATCAATTTTGGTAAAACCTAGAGTTCTCACAAGTTGTCACAAGTGTTGTCGTGACATGAGATAACAGGTTCCTGCAGGGTGTTTAAAATGTGGTTGTGCAGGATTTAGCTAAGATGTCAGACCCGATGTCAAGACATGTGTAAACAGAACATTCAGTCTGAATGTTATGTATTTTGTGATTGCACTTTTCATGCTAATTTGTGTGTGATTGATGTGGAGATTGAACGCGCCATTCAAGCAGTAATTAAAACCAGATTGATTTATTTTCCAATAAGATATGATCAGCTGTTAAGAAGATACGAATGGAAAATAGTTTTAGGGTTTTGTGATGTCCAAGCCCATTCAAAAGCTTCTATATAAAGGGCATGGAAAACCTGGTTTTAACACAAAAGAAATAAAGAACGAAATAGTGAGAGAGAATAAGGGTTTTAGTCTTGTGTGAGCGTGTGTATTGTGAGCCATTCATTCATCCATTGTGATTTAATTGGACTGACTTTTGAGTTGTAATTTGTCCACTCTAAGCTTTAAAGCATGAGTGTGTGTTTACTTGATTGGAGCTTTAAAGCAAGATCAAGTATGTGTACTTGAAGAGTGTCTTATTTCTTTGTAATATTTGTTTTTACATCACTGCTGTGATTGAGGGGGAGTGAGTAGAGTCTCTTATCTAAGAGTTCATAGATAGAAGTCACACGGGTAGATATTAGGTGAAAAGACTGTAACTTGAAGTTGTTTACTGAGAGTCTTTGAACTAATTTTGTTTAGTGGATTTTCCTGGCTTGGTAGCCCCCAGACGTAGGTGAGTTTGCACCGAACTGGGTTAACAATTGCTTATGTCACTTGTACTATTGTTCTTTATCTTTTATCCTGTTTATATTGTTCAGATATTAGTGTCGTGACATTATCTTCGACATCTCATATCTGATACCAGAATTTCAATTGGTATCAGAGCAGGCATCCTGCTTTGGTTCTGGGTGAGATCTTGAGACGTTACTTTCTGGTACTATGGATAGAGACGGAGGATCTGTTCACAGCCCACCAATTCTGGATGGATCTAACTATGACTACTGGAAACCTCGAATGGTAGCCTTCCTGAAATCTTTGGATAATAAGGCTTGGAAGGCTGTTCTAACAGGCTGGGAACATCCTGTTATTACTAAGGAAGGAGAAGTTACAACTGATAAGAAGGCTAAGGAACAATGGACCAAGGAGGAGGATGAACTAGCCCTTGGAAACTCTAAAGCATTGAATGCCATATTCAATGGGGTTGATAAGAACATCTTCAGACTGGTGAACAACTGTGAGGTGGCTAAAGATGCTTGGAATATTCTCAAAACCACTCATGAAGGTACCTCTAGAGTAAAGATGTCTAGATTGCATCTGCTTACTACCAAGTTTGAAAATTTGAGGATGAAAGAAGATGAGAATATTCATGACTTTCATATGAATATCCTTGAAATTGCTAATGCCTCGGGAGCCCTGGGTGAGAAGATGTCAGATGAAAAACTAGTGAGGAAAATACTCGGGTCACTTCCCAAGAGATTTGCCATGAAAGTGACAGCCATAGAAGAATCTCAAGACATCTGCAGTATGAGAGTGGATGAGCTAGTTGGATCCCTCCAAACATTTGAGTTGGGAATGAGTGATGGATCTGAAAAGAAAGTCAAAAGCATAGCCTTCATGTCAAACACTGAAGAGGAAGAGGAAGAAAGTGGTCAAGATATTGATGAAGATCTGGAAAATGATGTAGCATTACTGGGGAGACAGTTCAACAAACTCCTGAAAAAGATGGATGTAAGGTCAAAGTCTAATGTCAAGAACAACTCATTTGACACCAGTAGGTCCAATGATGCTGGAAGAAGAACAAGATCTGTTGAAAAGTCCAAACAAGGAAAAGGAGTTCAGTGTCATGAATGTGATGGGTATGGACACATTGGAGCTGAATGTGGGACCTACCTCAAGAAACAGAAGAAGAGTCTTGCTGCTACTTGGTCTGATGAAAGTGAAATAGAAGGAGAGTCTGCCAATCTTGTGACTGCCTTGACTGAAAGATGGGGTTCTGATGGAGACTCAAGTGATGACGAAGTAACCTTTGATGAGTTAGCCACTACCTACAGAAAGTTGTGTTACAGAAGTGAAGAAGTATGTCAACAAGTGGAAAATCAGAAGAAATTGATAACACAACTAGAGGATGAGAAGACAAAACACTTGGAAACCATCTCTAAGTTGAAGATTGAAGCAGTGTTCTTGAACTCCAAACTGGATGAGATGAAAAAGTATGTCAGAATGCTAAATAGTGGATCTGACACCTTAGACAAAATCCTCCAGACTGGAAAAATGGCAGGAGACAAGTCTGACCTTAGGTTCAATGAATCCACTCCCGAGTGTAGTCACACTGGTAGCAAACCAAAGATGTCACATCATGTGTCATAACATCATAAGGAAAGACAACATAAAGGAAAACACCAAAGATGGAGATGTCATTACTGTGGAAAATTTGGCCACATAAAACCATTCTGCTTTAAATTGTATGGCTATCCTAGTCCTTCTCATCATCAACCTAGACCCAAACACCACATCCCTGTCAACAGAAAACAGTGGGTTCCTAGGATTGGTGCTACTAACCATATAGCTCACACTTCCTTCAGAGTTTCAGCCAAAGAAGACTGGTATTTTGACAGTGGATGCTCTAGACACATGACTGAAAGCAAAAACCTGCTAATTGACCTTTATCCTCATGCCACCAGCTATGTAACCTTTGGTGATGGAGCAAAGGGTGAAATCAAGGGAATTGGAAAGCTAAACTTCCCTGGAGTCCCTAATCTTGACAATGTGCTACTTGTTAAAGGACTGACTGTAAACCTAATCAACATCAGTCAATTGTGTGACCAAGGTCTAAATGTAAACTTCACAAAAACTGAATGTCTGATTACTAATAAAGAAAATGAAGTGATCATGAAAGGAGTCAGGTCTAAGGACAACTGCTATATGTGGAGTTCTCAAGAAAATGGTTATTCATCAATGTGTACTCTAGCCAAAGAAGAAGAAGTGAAGTTATGGCATCAAAAATTGGGCCATCTTCATCTTAAAGGAATGAAGAGGATTATATCTGTTGAAGCTGTCAGAGGAATCCCAAACTTAAAGATTGATGAAGGAAGAGTTTGTGGGGAGTGTCAGATTGGAAAACAGACAAAGATGTCACATCAAAAGATCAAACATGACACCACTTCCAGAGTGCTGGAACTTCTCCACATGGACTTGATGGGACCTATGCAGGTGGAAAGTCTTTGTGGGAAAAAAGTATGCTTATGTGGTGGTGGATGACTTCTCCAGATACACCTGGGTAAATTTTATAAGGGAAAAATATGATGTATTTGAGGTATTCAAAGATCTTTACCTAAGGCTTCAAAAAGAAAAAGAAAGTCAGGTTATCAGAATCAGAAGTGATCATGGGAAAGAATTTGAGAACAATAAATTTGCTGGATTTTGTTCATCTGAAGGAATTAGTCATGAGTTCTCATCTCCCATTACCCCTCAGCAAAATGGTGTGGTAGAAAGGAAAAATAGAACTCTCCAAGAATCTGTCAGAGCTATGATTCATGCTAAGAAATTTCCCTACCACTTCTGGGCTGAAGCTATGAACACAACCTGCTATGTTCACAACAGAGTAACCTTGAAGAAAAGGACTCCAACTACTTTATATGAAGTCTGGAAAGGAAGAAGACCTACTATCAAATACTTCCATGTGTTTGGTAGTAAATGTTATATCCTGGTTGATCGTGAACAAAGAAGGAAGATGGATCCCAAGAGTGATGAAGGAATATTTTTGGGTTACTCAACAAACAGCAGAGCATTTAGGGTCTTTAATTCCAGAACAAAAGTAATGATGGAATCCATCAATGTTGTTGTTGATGATCAACAGACTGATGTTGAGACATCTCTAAATGATGCCCCGGCTGATTTCCCAGACAAAAGTAATGAGAGTGAACCTACTCAAGCTGAACCTGAAGCTGACAAAATTAATAAGGGACCCTCTATCAGAATTCAGAAGGATCATCCTAAAGATCTCATTATAGGAGACTCAAATACAGGGGTCACAACTAGATCAAGGGAAGTGATCTCACATGGCTGTTTTGTGTCCAAGATTGAGCCCAGGAATGTCAAGGAAGCCTTAACTGATGAATTCTGGATCAATGCCATGCAGGAAGAGTTAGACCAATTCAAGAGAAATGAAGTATGGAAACTGGTCCCAAGACCTGAAGGAATAAATGTTATTGGAACAAAGTGGGTTTACAAGAATAAATCTGATGAATAATGGGTGGTTACTAAAAATAAAGCAAGATTGGTAGCACAAGGATACACTCAAGTTGAAAGAGTTGACTTTGATGAAACATTTGCCCATGTAGCTCGCTTGAAGTCCATTAGACTATTGCTTGGAGTGGCATATATTCTAAAGTTTAAACTGTTCCAAATTGATGTAAAAAGTGCCTTCTTGAATGGTTACTTAAATGAGGAAGTGTATGTTGAATAACCTAAAGGGTTTACAGACCCAAAATTTTCAAAGCATGTGTATAAGTTGAGGAAAGCTCTCTATGGGCTGAAACAAGCCCCCAGGGCTTGGTATGATAGACTCATAGTGTTTCTTATTGACAATGGATATAGAAAGGGAGGCATTGATAAGACCCTATTTGTCAAAAATGAAGGAGGAAAACTCATGGTGGCTCAAATATATGTGGATGATATTGTGTTTGGTGGGATGTCAAATACGATGGTCGAACATTTTGTTAAACAAATGCAGTCTGAATTTGAAATGAGCCTTGTTGGAGAGCTGACCTATTTTCTTGGGCTACAAGTCAAGCAGATGGAAGATTCTATCTCCTCTGACTAGTTTTGTTGAAGTTGTTCCCCCACTCTTCTGATGGTGTGCTATTTTCTTGGGCTACAAGTCAAACGCATGTGTGTTTAGTATGTGTTTACTAGTAGCTATTTTAGCTAGTAATGTGTGTTTTATTACTTCTGCTGCTAACTGATACTATGATTATTCTCTTGTGAAACAAATGATCTGATGTATGTTTTAGCCAAAATTTGCCAAAGGGGGAGTTTGTTGGTTCTATGTGTTGGCATCAATTTTGGTAAAACCTAGAGTTTTCACAAGTTGTCACAAGTGTTGTCTTGACATGAGATAACAGGTTCGTGCATGGTGTTTAAAATATGGTTGTGCAGAATTTAGCTGAGATGTCAGACCCGATGTCAAGACATGTGTATACAGAACATTCAGTCTGAATGTTATGTATTTTGTGATTGCGCTTTTCATGCTAACGTGTGTGTGATTGATGTGGAGATTGAACGCGCATTCAAGCAGTAATTAAAACCATATTGATTTATTTTCCAATAAGATATGACCAGCTGTTAAGAAGATACGAATGGAAAATAGTTTTAGGGTTTTGTGATGTCCAAGCCCAGTCAAAAGCTTCTATATAAAGGGCATGGAAAACCTGGTTTTAACACACAAGAAATAACTAACGAAATAGTGAGAGAGAATAAGGGTTTTAGTCTTGTGTGAGCTTGTGTATTGTGAGCCATTCATTCATCCATTGATGATTGAATTGGACTGACTTTTGAGTTGTAATTTGTCCACTCTAAGCTTTGAAGCATGAGTGTGTTTACTTGATTGGAGCTTTTAAGCAAGATCAAGTATGTGTACTTGAAGAGTGCCTTCTTTCTTTGTAATATTTGTTTTTACATCACTGCTGTGATTAAGGGGGAGTGAGTAGAGTCTCTTATCTAAGAGTTCTTAGATAGAAGTCACACGGATAGAGATTAGGTGAAAAAGGTGTAACTTGAAGTTGTTTACTAAGAGTCTTTGAACTAATTCTGTTTAGTGGATTTCCTTTCTGGCTTGGTAGCCCCCAGACGTAGGTGAGTTTGCACCGAACTGGGTTAGTAATTGCTTGTGTCACTTGTACTATTGTTCTTTATCTTTTATCCTGTTTATATTGTTCAGATATTAGTGTCGTGACATTACCTTCGACATCTCATATCTGATACCAGAATTTCATAGGACTTTACCAAATATAATACTATAATGTGTATTATTGTTTGGATGGTAATGACATATAGTCTAAAAGTTTGTAAATAAAGTAGTAAATTAAACTCTAAAAAAGTTGTAAATTATTAAAAAAAATATAAATAAAATAGTAAATTATTTAAAAAAATGCAAATAAAATAAAAATAAACCTGAAAAAAATAAAATAAAAATTTGGCGGACGGTCAGTCAACCCGCCAACTCGTTGGTAAATGAAGCGAATTTGACTTTTGAGCTCAGACGTCTAAGTTGGTCCGCCTTTCCCCGCCCCGCTTTTTGACATGCTTAAACGAGGAGGATCGCTCATTTTGCCACCCTAATTACACATATTCACCTTTAGAAGGGAGAAATTCAAATCATTAGATTATTTGACAAAAAATTCAAAATAATTATAACTCTAAAGTATCAATTCGATTAATAGTATAATCTGTTGGAATATTTTAATAATTTAGTATTATATTAGTATTTCAATATTATGTGGTTAAATATATTTATTTAATTATATTAGCTATTTTATTAATTAAATGCCTTAAATAATTAAGTGATTAAATAGATTTAAAAGACTAATTAGATTTCATTTAGAAATTATTTAATTAATTAATTAAATATTGGATATGAGCTCAAATATGAGTGGATGTCAGGATGACCCATTTGGGAATAATGAGAATCCTAATTGGTTATCACACTATATATAGGCTATGATCCCTAATATACCGTACATAAATAGTTTATCTCTGCTCCTCTGAAGAGTGTTCAAGGCATTAGGAGTATTGGTTGAGGAAGAACCATACAAGCCATCATGTGTTCGTTGTTTGTCTTCTAATTTTCAAGATTACCGCCAACACAGATTTTTCTCAATGGATCCAGTTGTTGCCAATTTTTCTTCTTCTTCTTCTTCTCTAAATTTATATGATACGATTCTGCATATTTTGGGCATCGTAAAAGCACAGTAACAAATATATATTATGATTCTGCATATTTTTTTTATACCGCAACATTATCGTAACATCAAACGTCGTAGTGTACCGAAAAGTGTTTGGTTATATTATGTGATCATTAACTTCAATTGTTTGAACACCCTTCTAGTACAACCAGTTTATTATACTGGTACGTACATGATATAAACACAATTATTAAGTAATCAAATAAACATACAATTTTGACATTACATTTGCAGATAATGTTTATGTGAATTTTAAAGACCTTCCCATTTAATTTATTAAATTAAAATTGTCTAGTAACTCTAATTGGATTAGTTGAAAGAACAAGTTACAAAAGTAACCTCTGTTATTTAAATTTGATTCAATTAGAATTATAAAATATGTAGTGTGTAATTTTTCATGCAAACTGTTATGGTCAGCCAAAAGGAAGACACAGTTTGGCCGGAAATTTGCATACTTGTGATGGTAAACATGTAATAATTATCAAGTTTATCCATGTGGATAATGATTGATGTCAAAGACATTCATTATCTGACATGGCTTATTACTGATGTTTGATTATTACGTGATAGTACCGCTTACAGTTAATTCTTGCAATCATATATTGGGAATTGGTGGTGTTTTCGGTATCTTGTATATGCCTTATTTAATTTGTATATAAAGAATATTATGCATGTCCACCTGGTTATTTGACATGCCTACTAATATTATTGTATGTTTGTTGCTATTTTCAATGAATCTAGTTGCCGCTGCTACCACTCCAAATTTTGTTGCTCATATTAACTCTATCCCTATGCTGAGTGTGATGGATTTTAAGTCTTGGAAAGAATTTATGGAGACCGTTCTTGGATGCATGAAGTTGGACTTATCTTTGAGGGAGGAGCGTCTCATCCCCACTGCTGAGAACCTATATGAAACTAAAATAGAAAAATGGGACCGATCTAACTGGATGTGCCTCATGATGATCAAAAGATCCATACCTAAAATGATTAGGGGCTCGATTGCTGAGAGTGAAATCGCCAAGAAGTTCCTCAAAATTGTGAAGCAATTATTTGCTAAAAATGATAAGGCTGAGACAAGTAGTATCTTGTCCAAACTCATTTCAATGGTTTATAAAGGCAAAGGGAACATAAGGGAGTACATCGTGGAGATGTCTAATCTCACACCAAAACTCAAGGTATTGAAGTTAGAATTTCCTGAGGATTTGATTGTGAACTTGGTTTTGATATCTCTCCCCACACATTTTGGGAAATTCAAAATGAGTTACAATACTCAAAAGGATAAATGGTCTCTCAATGAGCTCATATATCACAGTGTGCAGGAGGAAGAGAGACTAAAGATAGAGAAGTCTGAAAGTGCTCACTTGGCTACCAGTTATCAGAATAAAAAGAAGAAACTTGTGGGAAATTTTTCTCAAAATAAGAAGACAAAGGAACAACCTAAGGAGACCACTTGCTTCTTTTGTAAAAAGGCTACACACGTGAAGAAGGAGTGTTCCAAGTATGTCACATTGCGTGAAAAGAAGGGTAGTTTTCTCACTTTTGTTTATTCTGAAATTAATTTAGTTTTTGTACCTAAGGATACTTTATGGGTAGATTATGGTGCTACTAATCACATTATTATGTCCATGTAGGGTTGCCTGTGGAGCCGTTCGTCAAGTGATACTGAAAGATTCATCTATGTGGGCGATGGCAATAAAATTGCAGTAGAGGCTACAAGGACTTTTAGATTATTATTAAAGACCGATTTTCATTTGAATTTGTTTGAGACTTTTGTTGCACCATCTATTAGACGGAATTTAATTTCTATTTCTATTTTGGAGAAATCAGGTTATACTTGTTCGCTTGGAAATAATAAATTTAGCCTCTCATATGATTCAAATGTTGTTGGTTGCGATTCTTTGAATGATAGTCTTTATATGCTTGATATTGAATGTCCTTATAACAAAATAATGCAAATAGAATCACATGGTACAAAAAGAAAATTAAATGAGAATCTCGTCACTTTATGGCGTAAGCGATTAAGACATATATCTAAACAAAGAATTCAGAGGCTTATGTTGGATGTTATTCTTAGATCCCTTGATTTGTCGAACTTTCAAGTCTGCATTCAATGTATCAAGGTTAAGCAAACAAACATGAGAGGTTTCCATGTTGAAAGAGCTAAGGATGTCTTAGAACTGATTCATACCGATATATGTGGTCCTTTCCCTACATGTTCTTGAAATGGACAACAATATTTTATTATGTTCATAGATGATTACTCGAGGTATGGCTACCTGTATTTGATTCATGAGAAATCTCAATATTTGGACATGTTCAGGTCATTCAAAGTTGAAGTCGAAATTCAACTTTGAAAGAAAATAAAAGTTGTTAAATCCGACCGTGGTAGTGAATACTATGGTAGGTATGATGGATCAGGGGAACAATGTTCAGAGCCTTTTGCGCTTTTCCTCGATGAATGTGTAATTGTTTTGCAATACATAATGTTGTGAAAACCAAGCATGAATGGAGTTGCAGAATGATGAACCCAAACTCTTAAGGACATGGTAAATAGTATAATTAGTCATTCTTCTCTTCTAGAGTCATTTTGGGGAGAAGCATTAAATACCTCATTTTATATCCTTAATAGAGTACCTAGTAAAGTAGTAGCTAAGACCTCTTATGAGCTCTGGACTAAGAAAAAGCCCGACATTAGACACCTGCACATTTGGGGATGTGCAGCTGAAGCGAGGCCTTATAGGCCTAATTAAGGTAAGTTGGATGCAAAGACAATTAACTGTTATTTTATAAGATACGATGAACGCTCTTATGGGTATAACTTTTACTATCCCATCACTAGAACAATTTTTGAAACGGGAAATGCAAGATTCCTTGAGGATGTAGAGTTTGGAGGGGAAGTAAGCATAAAGAATGTTGCCTTTGATGAAGAAAATGTTTCTCACAATGATCAAGTTTTTGTACCTGTCTTTGTTCCAGAAACAGATCCTGAAATAAACAATGATGTTATTCCTAACATCCCCCAAGAACAAGACAATATTGGGTTTCTTCCTCAAACACCACTTATAGTTCAAACTCAACAACCTAAAGAGCTACCATTAAGAAGATCCACTAGAGAGAGGAAGAATGCAGTTCTAGGTGAGTATGTTGTATTTCTTCATAAACATGAGTATGGCATTGATTTGATTGAGGAAGATCCTATCAACTTTAGTCAAGCTATGCGGAGTCCAAACTCTCTTAAGTGGGTTGATGCCATGAAGGATGAGATGAAGTCAATGGTTGACAATGATGTTTGGAATCTCGTTAAATTACCTGAAGGAAAGAAATCCATTAGTTGTAAATGGATATTTAAAATCAAAAGGGACTCAAAGGGTAACATTGAGAGATATAAAGCTCGTCTTGTCGCAAAAGGCTTTACTCAAAAGGAAGGAATTGATTATAAAGAGACTTTCTCTCCAGTTTCTTTGAACGAATCTCTTAGGATCATGGTGGCATTGGTAGCTCATTTTGATTTAGAGTTGCATCAGATGGATGTAAAGATTATGTTTCTAAATGGAAACATTGAAGAGACAATACATATGGTGCAACCAGAAAACTTTGTGTCAGAAGACCCAAAGTCTATGGTTTACAAACTCAAGAAATCCATCTATGGCAGGCTTCCTATCAATGATATTGCAAATTTCATCAAGTAATATCCTCATTTGATTTTAAGGCTAATCCAGTTGATAATTGTGTATACCAAAATTTCAGTGGGAGTAAATTCGTTTTCTTGGTACTATATGTAGATGATATTCTTTTGTCAAGCAACAATATAGGCTCATTGCACGAAACCAAGAGATTTCTCACAAATAAATTTGAGATGAAAGATCTTGGGGACGCCTCATTTGTATTAGGAATTCAAATACTTAGAGACCGTTCTCGAGATATTTTAGGATTGTCACAAAGGAGATATATTGATACAGTTCTGGATAGATTCTCCATGAAAGATAGTAAATCAAGAGACACGCATGTTGCTAAAGGAGACAAATTTTGTCTCAAACAGTGCCCCACTACGGATCTTGAAAAGGAAGAGACGCATAAAGTTCCACATGCTTCAACTGTGAAAAGTCTTATGTATGCTCAAATTTGCACCCGTTCCAACTTAACTTTCATTGTAGGAGTTCTTGGCAGATATCTAAGCAACCCTGGTATGCAACACCGAATAGCAGTAAAGCGTGTTATGCGATACTTGAAGAGAACAAGAGATTTCGTGGTCACTTACCGAAAGTCAGATAACTTGGAGATCATTGGGTATTTTGACTCAGATTTTGCAAGATGCACTACGCCAAATAAGGGAAAAGAGGGCGCTTTTTTTGGCCTATAACAGCGCTTTAAAGCGCCCTCTAATCTGTCGCTGGCATAGGTAAAGACATCGCTTTTTTTCCTGGTGAAAGCGCTCTCTAAAGTGGCTCTTTAAGCCCTTTAAGGGCCACTTTAGAGGGAGCTTTTTAAAGAAAGCGCCCTCTAAAGTGGAAACTTTTAAGGGTTTAGAGGGCGCTTTTACTTGAAAGCGCCCTCTAAAGTGGAAACCTTTAAGGGTTTAGAGGGCGCTTTTACTGGAAAGCGCCCTCTAAAGTGGAAATTTAAAGGGTTTAGAGGGCGCTTATTTTGGAAAGCGCCCTCTAAAGTGGGTGGTTATTTAACATTTACATGCATCACATGTCTCTGTGACCATATTCTCATTTCAGGTTATGTTGCAGCCACAAGAGGTAACCAGAAGAAAATGGCATACAGCTGCTTGTTATAATTCACAAGAGCAACTGAAGGTTCTTTTTATGCTTTTATAATATTAAAATACAAATACTGATATATGCTTATTGTTTATATGATCCTCTTGCTATTTGAAATGTCATGAACCGAAACCACTGCTACTCTAATTGAAATGTATAATAACCACTCTCTTTCATTTATTTGTTTATAATCAATCAATTACAACAAAAATGCAAGTATGCTGCTAGATTAGAAAATCACACTGTTTTGGTATTTTTCATATTTAACAAGACCAAAGAGCACAAAAATGAATTGAGTTGATTCAGAAAAAAAAATATGAATGTGAATACATGAGTGAACACTAGCTGAAGTGCTACTCGAAAGGAAACTTCATCTGAAAAACTGTTGTATTTCTTCAAGAGTTTTTCCCTTTGTCTCGGGGACCCAAATGGCAACAAATCCTGCTGTGAAAACACACACTGCAGTATATATTGTGAAGGTTCCTGATAAAAACATAGGAAGCTTCTGGTTAGAAACAATAGATATTTATAGAAAATTAACATAGGCAATGCACACAAACCTCCCGAACTCCAATCCAAGAGCAAATTTGCTGTTAATGTAACCAACCAGGAAAAGAACCAATTGGCAAGTGTTGCAAAACTTCCAGCTAGGCCTTTGATGTTAATCGGAAGAATCTATTATGTAAAATATATTCAACACATCAACTATCACATTATATTACAACAAAGGTTTGTTCATATAGGGTTGTCATGCATATTATTATTGAAGAAAATTGTACCTCAGACATTATAATACATGGCATTGCTCCTAATCCCAGAGAGAATGCAATAACCATGACCTGAAAGAAATTGAAAGTTTATAATAATGAAGTTAGGGAAACAAACAATAGAAACCATCATTTGTGTAATAAAGTTGTATTTACACACCACAACTCCAGCCACCGATACGAGGCTCAATGTCGCATATAAATCAGAATCTGGTGATATATATTCCTGAGAGCAAATTCAACATAAAATATATTATCCATATAAAAAACCAAAAATATAAAGAAGAATTTACTGATATATAATCCTGTGAATCTGTGTTACAAATTTCTGAACATTTATGCATGAATGCATGTGTAATATCTAGTTAATGTATTATGTATATATAAAAATAAACAAAAAAAAATGTTCAAAAAATATAACAAACAAAAAAATTATTATTACCTTCAAGTAGAATGATATTGAAACAACCAAAAGACTCAAAGCCATTGCAGATGAAGAAACCTGCAATAGGAGATTTTGATTAATCTCTTATTACCCTCCAAACAAATAGTAATGTGAATGCAAAAGTTATCGAAAAAACTCAGACTCACAATAAGTAAAAGCCGGCGACCAGATTTGTCTGTTAACCACAAAGTTAAAATCGTAGCAAGAACCTAAATGACATGTAAATATTGTTCAGATTATGGTCTGATAAATTTGGAACGTTACAAATTTAGTTTCCTTTCGGTCGAACCTGAACAGCACCGACTCCAAATGTTGCTACATCACTCGAAACATGCGTCTAAATCTCGGAATAACAGGAAAATACCACAAGACTTTTGCTGGAGACAACTTGTTCTTATATCGCGAGACACCGCATTTAGGACACTCATTTAACGATGCATACTCATTTCGAAACAAAACGCAATCGTTTGGACATGCATGTATCTTATCATAGCTCATGCCAATAGAGCACAACATCTTTTTGGTCTCATATGTTCGATTGGGAAGAACATTATCCTCAGGAAGCATATCTTTCAAAAGGGCTAATAACTCTGTGAAACTTTTATCCGACCATCCATTGCCCGCCTTTAAGTTGTACAACTTTAATACCGCAGACAATCTTGTGAATTTAGTGCAACCATCATACAAAGGTTTCTCTGCATCACTTACCAACCTCTCAAACATTTCGGGACAATCCTTAAGATCTCCTTCAAGTGCTTCTGCAATCTCTTCAACTCGATCACAATCGTATGTATCTGCGCCACTATAGTTTGAGGCATAGGTCGTACTATCCCCCGGTTCAACATTCTCGTTACTTTTCTCACCATGCAAATTCCAACATGTATAACTTCGATCAATTCCATGCCTCATTAGATGCGATGTCAACTGAACTGCGTCAATCCGTTTCCCATAACAACAACCCAAGCAAGGACATATCATTCTACTGTGGTCTTCGGCGTGCGCAACGGCAAACTTAACGAATTCTGATATCCCATTCTCGTACTCTCTCGACAATCGATTGGAAGACATCCATGTATTATCCATTACTAATTAGAATAAACAAAAAACAATTTCAGAAGAGAAACCAAAAATGGGATGAGACAAAACAATTTCGCTTTATTGAGTTAGTCTCTGTGCAGGGCATTCATGTCTCCAACAACAACCCAAAACCAAAACATGTCTGGTTTATTGAGTTAGTTTCTCAACATTTTCAGATATCTCTGACTTCAATAGCATGAGAATGTATGAACCATGCATTAAGCATTAGTGGTATGCACTAATTTGTGGCATAGTTATATATCATCATATAGTTTTTACAAAAGATAAACATTGACTAGAAAATATATATGTAGAATTGTATAATGGTCTAACTGAAAGCTAACAGAAGAATAGTCGACTCTAATTTACTCTATCAAATAACATCCATACCTAAACTTCTTAAGTTACTAGTTACGCTATGTATGCTAGAATGAATACACTCATAAGCTGCATAGTGTACCTTTGATTGGTAGAAGGTGTTTTAGATATTGCTGCCTCCTTTTTCTACATCGAGAAACAAATGGAACAGTTGGTGAAATTTAACCCATAATGCCTAGTCTCCATTGCTAGCATTGCAACACAATAATTATTGTTGAGAATCTCAATAAATGTATGAACCAAGAAAAATGAAACCAAAAATGAACAATAGCGAACGTCAGAAGAGAAACCAAGTAATATGAAGATTAGAAAAATACCTATGGTGTCAAAATCGAACAGCTAAAAACGAATTAATAGAAGGAGGAAACGTCGTAGATCTGACAAAGATGGAAGGAGAACGCCTTAGAAGTAGCGAAAATCGTAGCAGTGAGAACCCTAACGTGAAAAAGAACGAAAATAACAGAGAGTGAAATAACAAAACGTGCAGTATGTTATAATTTTAATGTTTACTAAAGGGGACCTTAGAGGGCGCTTGTGGAAAAAAAGCGCCCTCTAAAGGGGGCCTAAGAGGGCGCTTATGAAAGCGCTCTCTAAGGCTTTCCAAAAGCGCTTTATAAACTGGAAATGCACATGGACTTATAGAGCGCTTTTTTAAAAGCGTCCTCTAAGGGTAACCTTAGAGGGCGCTTTCTAAAAAGCGCCCTGTATTGTTGTCCCTCTATCTCCTCCTTATTTTTTCGCTTCACCTTAGAGGGTGCTTTATTACAAAAGCGCCCTCTAAAGTGCGCTGTTTATTCCAGTTGTTCGCTCCTTATTTTTTCGCTTCACTTTAGAGTGCGCTTTTGTAATAAAGCGCCCTCTAAGGTGCGTTGTCTATTCCAGTTTTTGGCGTAGTGATGCCGAATAACAAATGTTCCATATTTGGTTACATCTTTCTCTTGGCTGGGAGATCCATCTCCTGAAAGCCTTCCAAACATACTTTAGTGGCTCCCTCCATCATGGTAGCATAATTTGTGGCTTGCTTTAAGACATCAAATCACGCAATTTGGCTGCAAAACTTTGTCACAAGCCTACACATTATTGGGATCATCGAAAGACCCTTGAAGGTTTATTGTGACAATATGAGTTCTACAAAATCAAAATTTATTAATATCAAGTATCTTATTATGAAAGAAAGAGTTCAGGAGAAGCAAAATTTGATAGAACATATAGGGACATACTTAATGCTAGCTGACCCACTAACCAAATGTTTGACACCCAAGACTTTTCATGGGCATGTTGGTCACATGGATCTTAATTTTGAGACTGCCTTAGATTAGTGGGAGTCTTTTCCTTATTTTTCTATATTATATACTTTGTTTGTTTTTTTTTTTGTACAAACTTTATGTTATGTTTAATTTTCTGCAAAAATAAAAACTTATGAGATATTATTGTTATAACAACATAAAGTCTTTGTTATATGCAGATATTGTGATTTTGAATTACACCTAAGGAACTTCAGTTTGATCTCACTAAAGACTTTAGTAAGACCAGTTGAAAATATGTATGATTTAGAGATCACATTGCATAAAATTTCCATGTCACTCATCCATATCGATCTATATCATCAAGTACATTGACAGTCACGGTGGTCCCATTATTGATGTATGAGGTGAGACAGATTGTAAAGTTGAAATCTAAAAATAAATAGCATTCAGATGCGCGACTAAAGAATAATGATATAATTATTAAGATATATTGGCCAAATAGAAGATTGTTGAAATATTTTAATAATTTAGTATTATACTAGTATTCTAATAATTATGTGAACAAATATACTTACTTAATTATATTAGCTATTTTAAATGTGACAAATGGGTGTCCTCATATACAATACACAAAAAATGATCCATTTCCTATATATGAATCTCCATGCAAAGGAAAACCTACTTGTGATGAGTTATGCAAAGCTATTCCTAGCCATAGGCAAAGGGGTGAGGAAATAATTAACCGTTAAAAGAAAAGTAGGCATCCTGCATTAATGTTGCAGATAAGCTCAATCCTTGTTGAGCTTAAATAGTCATAACTAACAATAATTAATTGGATGTTAACTTAGCTTCAATTGTTGGCTTCCTTCCTTGGACAGCTGCCTTCTTTGACGGCCCCACTTTCTTGTAGTGCTATTCCACGCAACGCACATTTTCTTCTTCCAACTCAATTCTTTTTTTTAGTCATAATCTTCATCTTTCTATTATTGCTATATATAAGCTGTGATTATGGGTATTCATAATCAAACTATATAACAAAATAACATGGGGAGTGAAACTAGTGTGAAGCTTCCACCTGGGTTTTACTTTTCTCCAACGGATGAAGAACTAGTCCTTCATTTTCTCTATTCCAAGGCTTCTCTTCCATATTATCCTAACATCATACCTCAACTCAACTTGTCTCAACATCATCCTTGGGAACTATACGGTATGTCTTAGCAACTTTTATATATATATATATATATATATATATATATATATATATATATATATATATATATATATATATATATATATATATATATATATATATATATATTAATAAAAAAATAATTTATAATTTGAACTTGAATACCTAATTGAATTGATGTTAATGATCCTCACTAACGAATTAAGCCAACAATATTTTCTAATTTGCTATAGGTGTATTTCAGATATATATTTTCTAATAATCTTTTCTTGATATACAATATTTGTGTGACTAACTAAAAAAAATAGTGTAATAATATCTTCCTATTTTAAGTTGTATGTCTATTACATCCAAAAATAAATAAAATATTATTTGAAAATCAAAATTGAATGAAGTTAGAATTAGTCTAATTTTCTTCCGTTGTATACAAGTTAGTTAGGCCAAAAGTAAAATAAAATATAAAATAATCGATTTTTTCTTAAGTTTATTGAATTTCATAAAGGTCATGAGAGTTTTAAAATCATTCAACCATGAAAAAGTAAGAAAAGAAAAATACAAATATAAAGACCAAAACCAATTAAAAAGGCGAAAATAAATCAAAAGAACATGGTCCCACATCCCCCACTAAGATTTGAAGACTAAAATACACCAACAAATAGAAAGCAAGCTGAATTACAAAAAAAACCCCATGTAACCAATTACTACCCTGATCCTGAAAAGAACAATGTCATGAGTCTCTATCAGTTAATGTAAAGAAAAAATTTCATCTTCCACTCAAGGAAGATACAAGAAGTATAATAAGTCTTAACAAAATATAATTTTCAAGAAGAGAAGACAATCATATTCATCAAATCCTCTATTAAGAGTCCAACCAAAAAAGATATCGTTTTAGGATTTTCAAAGAGTTTTCACGGAGTATCAAGTTAGAATAAAGCTAAGAGAAACCTTAGTCATAACACCTAGAGACTTAAACAACTCAAACACGACACAAAGCTCCTTAGACAACACCAAATCACATTCTAACCACCTAAAAATCATGTATCACACAAAAGCCACCACCTCATAGGTAATAATGAGATGATTGGTCAACTCCAACGAGTTTTGACAAAAAATACACGAAGTATCACCATGATTCATAACCATTTTGTGTATACAGAGGTTTTTATAAGAGAACCAACTCTTCCAAACCAAATCTAAAATATGACTAACTTTGTTGGAAAAAATCACATATTTCTACAACCTACTTTCCAGAAGAGAAAGACATGTTTGATTAATTGAGTACACTCCATCTTCACCTTTGTACCACCTCCTAAGTGTCTTCTCTTGGGAGGGAGTAGTTGATTCCAAAAACTATGAGAGATCACTAGACAAATTCAATTTCCAAATGAAAAGACCTCGTCTCCATCTAAAATACCAAGCCTATGAGTCATCTTACCAAAAGCCCATATTACTAGCTTTCTAATAACGATGGGACAATAACTAGAATAGTCTTGGAAAAAAGACTATTAAGGGGGCATCTAATCCAGGGTTCATTCCAAAAATAAGTGTTGAGGTCAATCCCCACCTTTCTAAAAACACCATAAACAAACCAATCAAACATTGCTTTAAAGGGGCCATCCCTTTCAAGGGTCATTAAACAAATGCATAGGCTATTCTCCAGCTTTACATAAACACCATCAACAGATCAATTAGACGTGACTTTGGGATTAGAGTCAAGGAGAGAAGTCCCCTTTCACCTAAAAGAATATGATCTAAACTCAATCAACTTATCCTTAATATAGTAAGAAATAATTAATGCCCCGTATCTAAAAGAGATAATATATTTCTGCAACTCAACCCCATATGTGATTTATTAAACTATATTTATTGGCTATAATTCAATTAACTTAGTTATTATGTTTGATTTAGTTTGTTTTTTGAGGCTTAAGTAAACTATATGTTATATATGTACCTTGTGTTCGTTCAATAGAGGGTCAAGTCAAATGTTTTATTCTAATATCATACTCAAGTTGTATTATGGTATTAGAGTCTGGTTAGCAACCAGAAGATCATTCATGTTCTTATTTTTCACCTTCACTAATTCCTCATTTGAGCTTAAAAAATGGAGGTTCTTGATCATGACATCTCCCCCACCACACAAAACAACAGCAACACGAGACACAACAACAATAACAATAAGAAGAAGGACAATACACCAAAAACCCAACCATTGATCAATCCATTCCATATTATATTCATCATGTCGAAAATCTTGGTGTAGTCCTTGTCTCTCCACCATTATCAAAAAACAACTATGAAAATATTGCAACCCTTCGATGAAAATAGCGCTTATGAGCAAGAATAAGATCAAGTTCATCAATGACAAACTCACGACACGTCAAGAAGACGTTCCTCTCTCTGATACATGGGAAAGATGCGACAATATCGTACTTTCTTAGATTTATGCATATTTCTCACCTGACATTGCCCAAAGCACCATTTGTGTCGACAACAACGTTCCATGAACGGACAAAACATATTGAAATCAACTGCCATGTTGTATGAGAAAACTTCTTGCCAAACTATTTCAATTATTGCCAATTCCATAATTGATGGACATTTTTCACCAAACCTCTTAATCCCCAACCTTTTTCTCTCATCTCGTCCTTCCTTAGAATCTCCAATAATTATGCTTAGTATGAAGGAAGAGGGGGGTTTATTTAGTTTAATTTGTTACTTGAGACTCAAGTAAACTTTCTTAACATGATATATATATATATATATATATATATATATATATATATATATATATATATATATATATATATATATATAATATATATATATATATATATATATATATATATATATATATATATATATATATATATATATATATATATATATATATATATATATATATATATATATATATATATATATATATATATATATATATATATATATATATTATATATATATATATATATATATATATATATATATATATATACCTTCAATAGAAGGCCAAGCCAAAGGCTATTCCAATATCACTAACACCCCCACAAGAATCTCCTTTGGAGCCTAAATATCATTTTCTAAACTTTTAACGATATCTTTAAAAAAACAAGTAAAAGATCAAAATAGAATTGAAGATAGATTTGATGAAATTTACTCTCCAAATTGTTAAGAATAATAAGTCAAGTTTGAGTTGGAGTCTCATATTGGTTATAAATGTTGAGACTTGAGCATTTATAAGTGGGAACACTCAATATTGATGATCCTTCTCATGACCCAACAAATAGTATGAGAGCATTTAGTTCCATATTGGTTATGAATATGTGGTCTCTCTCACTTGTGTGTTGCTCTTAGCCCAATGTTGATGATTCTTCTCATGACCCAACAAATGGTATCAGAGCATTTAGTTCGAATAAAAGGATCAACTTACTTGTATCGAAATGTCCAGGAAGATGTGTCCCATTGATATAGAAATGCTCAGGAAGAGGTGTATATAAATGTCTAGGAAGAGGTGTCAATGTCAATACAAGTGTGTGTGGGCAAAAGAGTTTCTACATAAGAATGAGCAATGTGGACTCATACTTGAAAGAGAATGTTAAAAATAATAAACCAAGTGTGAGTTGGAGTCTCACATTATTTATAAATGTGAAGACTTAAATATTTATAAGTGTAAGAACACACACATACCATCTTAAAATTTTAAGTGAATATGTAACGCATCTCTCACTTATGTGTTAATTTAATATTAATATTCTCGTTCGTTTATCAGATATATGACTCCAAACATCCTAACTTTGGGAGATAAAGCTAACAAGCCAAATATCGTCTACACCCCAAAAAGCTTTATAAAAAAAGTATTTATAATTAAGCATGCCTGTCTTATACATCTAGATATAAATGACCATATATACAGGTAAAGCATTATCAAGTGGAAATCAACACTACTTTTTCACCGAAGAGAATGAAAATAGAAGCAGTGAAAATGGATATTGGAAGGAAATTGGGGTCACAAAACCTATAACTAAATTGGGAATAAAGAAGTATCTTGTGTTCAACCTTGGGGAAGGAACTGAAACAAGTTGGGTAATGGAAGAGTATCATATTTCTGAATCTGAATCTCAGGGAAGACCAAATTTTGTAAGTGATTGTGTTGTGTTTAACTTGTTAATTACCTAGTCCAAAAGAGAGAGAAAAATCAATTAATTTGTATTAACTTTATGATTGTGTGAGACAGGATGAAAGTTGGAGCAAATGGGTTTTATGCAAAGTGTATGAAAAAAAGATGTCACAAGAAGGTGCAAGCTGTTGTTATAGCGATGATGATAATGAATCAGAGGTCTCATGGCTAGACCAAGTTTTTATGTCATTAGATGATGATGATGATCTTGACCAAACAACCCTTCATTAATTAATTAATTAATTAATTAGCTTCAATATATATATATATATATATATATATATATATATATATATATATATATATATATATATATATATATATATATATATATATATATATATATATATATATATATTACTCAATACTAATTTTAAATGATAAATATGTTTTGTTCTCAATAAATATTTTTTATGGGATTAATTACTATACACTGTCAACGTAAAAAGTTTTACAATATCGATTTATCATCATCCGTTTGCATTACTTTATAAATTTTTACAATAAAAATCAAATTTGTTTCAATATCCAACGTCTATGTATTTAAATTAAATCCATTATTTATTTTAATTTTTTTCTATAAATATAATGAAAACCTTTGATATGTTGTTTTAGTATATTATATTAATAAAAAGTTCGATTAAATAATTTTTGACAGTTGTAATTGTGCCGAATAAAAATATGAATTCAAATATGTGATATCTCACTTGTTGATCAATAAAACTAAATTATTTAATCAAAAGAATATTAATAAAATCAACATATTTATTATAAAAAACTCTAAATATATTTGATTCCAGATTGCTCCTTCATCTTCATTGTATTTCATATCTCATCGCCATTTTTCTTTCTTTTTCTCCTTCAAATTCTTGCACACATCGTAATCATAATTGTGATTCATCATATCATCGCTAAATTCTTGCTTTAAATGCTATGCATCCAAACCTATAAATTATATATTCTTAATTATTTTATAATATAATAATATGCTATTGTTAATTAAATTGAATATATTAAGAATAAATAAATATAGATTTATCTTAACTTTCATATGAATCTTTTACAATAGGATTTAAAGTGAATTTATTTTTATCATAAATGATATTTATTTGATGAATCATATTGAATCAATCTTATAGTATTTTTATTGGATATTGATCGGGTTGATTTAGACTTTTTAAGGTCTAGGATAAATAATAAAAATTGATTCTTAATAAAAAATATATATTTTTTAAAAGAACATCATCTATTTAAATTGTAAATAACATTAACAACATAAAAAATAATCCTATGTAACTAACATAAAAAAAATTATATTCTAATAAATATTATCAAAATACCTTCTAGCTACTTAAAAAAAAGTCTCAATTTTAGCATTTTTTGAAGCAATTTGTTCAATCAAGTTTTTATATTATATATTCTCCGACAAATCATTCTCAATTGCTATCAATGTTAACCCACTAAGTCTTTCTTATAATATGTTAGACCGCAAGTAAGCCTTCAACAACTTCAATTTTGAAAAATATCTTTCTGCCGAGGTAACTGTCACAAGAATAGTCAATAAAATTATATATGCAATAAGTGTATTAGAAAAAAATTCATGTCTTTCAAAAAACTTAATATATCAATAGGTCTAATATTTTCTACATGCAACATATCTCTTAGGAACCTTAACTCCATACACAATTCTTTCCCATCAATATCACATTGTTCATTATGTTTCAATGTCTCTTCAAAATGACTACAACAAGACTCTAAAGTTGCATTGTCCTATGATTGTAAATTTTAAGAAGTAAATAAGAAATCAAAAACACTTTTATATTGTTGGTATTGCTCAAATCTCTTATTAAGATATACAATAGCATGATCAACAAGGTAAATAAATAATTAACTCTAAAAGATTTCTCTTCATATAACTCAATGAGCGGGTGTCGCGCCGCAAAAAAAATACCTAAGCGCATCACACGCTCGAAGATATAACAGAGTCTTCATCGAACTTTATTTATTCTCGAAGAAAAGAGAAAATGTCGATAAAACCCAAGGGAAGAGAAATGGGTAAGGAAGTCGATTATGCAAGGAGAATGTATTAGCATCCCTCACATCTGTTATACTCAACAGAAACCATTTTGATTGTTCTTTGCTCGGATGGATATTACTATCTAAACGTTACTTTCAAATGCTAAAAGGGAAAAAAAAGTTTAAGTGATAAAAGAAAAAGAAAAAGTTGATTGAATAAGAAAAGAAAGAACTTGCATTGCAAAGAGTTATGAAGTGAAAAATATTATTTTGGACCAATGATTACGTTGTTGGATCCATAGGATAAGTATGCCTGAACCAAAGAGTGTGACATTAACCAATAAGTGGTATGACCAAAGGGGAAAGAGGACGTTTGCATAAGCATTATGTCTGATAAGGCAAACAATGCATGAGAAATGGGTTTTCCTCAACACGGGGTCTGACAAGGCAAACAAGAAAGAAAAGGGTTTGTCTAAGCACAAGGTCTGACAAGACAAACATGCATGAAGATAATGTTTGACTAAGAACTAGATCTGACAAGGCAACAATGCATGAGAAAGAGGTTTGCCTAAGCACGAGGTCTGAGAAGGCAAACAAGAGAGAAAATGGTTTGTCTAAGCATAAGATATGACAAGATAAACATGCATGAAAATGAGGTTTGCCTAAGTACGAGGTCTGACAAAGCAAACAAGAAAGGAAGGTTCTTGATTCAGAAATGGGCATTTTACCATGAGGTACTTTACCTAAAGAAGATATGGAAGCCCAAAGAGTATATTGTTTGGTCCAAATAAAATAGTATAGTTAATGAAGCAGTGTTGTAATGTTGAAGTGTTGAATTGCTACTTGTGGGGAAGTAGACTTGTCAATCATTTGATTTGAATTGCACTAAAATCTATGAAAAAAGGAGAATACTTTGAATAACTAGGACATACGCCTCGTATGCAGAGGTACTCTAGACAACGATATGAATAATCTCTCTCATCATTCTTCGTTACTTAAGGCTTGTGGCGCAGAGTTTGCGTCAGAACTGACAAGTGTTGAAGAAGCATCTTTTTGTTGTGGTTGAATGATAAAGCATCGATCCAGTCTTGATGTCCCTCTTGTGGACTTGAACTTGAGCTTGACTTGAAGAATCAGGTGCAAGTGCAAGTGCAAAGGACTGGTCCTATCAAGTGATCAAGAGATTTGTGATCACTTGACTGGACATGGGAATCAGGCAAGTTATGAACAAGTGATTAATCGATCAAAGATGACTTTGATCAACCAATCAATTAGGGACAAAGATCATGCTAAAGATAATTCAAGCACATGGATTTGATAAGCAACCTTGATTCTAAAGAAACTAATTAAAGATCTAAAAAATCTAAGTATTAAACCCAAATTAAAATCTAATATGATCTAATCATGTTTGTATTATTTTCTAAAGAACTTAAATGTACATTAGATGTATTTTTCATGTATAAAAAACTAAAATATGTAAAAGAAATATTTTTATGTATTTATGAATTAAAATGTGTAAAAAAAGATTAAAATGTGAATTAAAGAAAATATATTAAAAATGTAAAATAAAAATGACAAAACGAAATTAACAAAAAAACTAAATCAGGGGGTGTATGGGCCTAGGGGCGTGTATGGAGGAAATAGGGCATTGGGCCTGGTCAGAAGGGGCCCAAAGTTGGTTTGTCTGTTGCATCAGAACAAAGGAGGTATGTGTCGAATTATGGGGTGTCGTCAGTAAAAATCCATGGGCCTAATGGGAAATCCCACATGGATTGGCCATGCTAATGGAAGGGGTAGAGCATCATAAACCTCATTTCCAATTTCACTTGTTTCTATCTCGTCCTCGCTTGTCTCAGACGCACCTCGTCGGAGTTGGTTGCTTCGCCGCGCCGGAGGCGGCGGAGTGGTCCAAAACAACCACCACCACCACCATTTTGTTCATCTCCTTCCACTATATCCTAATCTAACCTCCATTCACTCCTAAATTCAACCAAATTTGAAAATCGAACTGAAACCTTTATGAACCCTAGGATAAAATAACATAAATTAAACGCAAGTATGGAGGAATGAAAGCCTAATTCCGTAGGGCTTTGATTCCTCAGGTGAGACCTCACATGGAGGCAACAATGAGTAATGAGAAGATCCTACCCACGAGGACGAGCTATTCTCGGGTCAGCCTTGAATTTGACACAAATGAAGATGAGGACGAAGAAACTGCATGTAAGCTTCAATATCACCACTTCTTCCCTTCAATTATTTCCTCTTCAATTCTTTAGTCTGTATGATTGCTTCTTGTTGTTGTGTTCTTGTTGTTATTGTGATGAGTGATGGAGAGTGATTGAGGTGAGGTTCAAAGCTTAACTATTTAAAGCTTCAAACGTTGAATCTTTAACAGCAATGAGAAGAGCGTGTGGTGAGGGTGAGGGAATGGTTCAAAGTAAGAGAGAAAATCGAGAGTTCTGAAGTGATGATTATGCTAATGATTCCTCATGATTGAATAATGGAGTGATGATTATATAGGGTTTGAGATTATAACAGTGTTAAGCTCAGTTAACTCCTATGTGCAAAGTTTGTTGAATGTGATCACTCTATTAAACCTCTGTCAATTAGTTAGTTAGGGACTTGAATCAATTAACTTCTGTTAAAACTATTAACTGTTAGTTGCATGTTAGGAATCAATTAGAATCCGTTAGTGCAGTTAAAAGTTCAGTTAAAATGTTAGTTATGTCAAAACTCAGTTAACTCAATTCTGTTATAGCTAGGTTGTTAGTAGTTAAGTTAGTTGAATTAAAATGTGAAGTTAGTTGAACCTCTGTTAGAAGTTGAAGTTATGTTAGCTCTGTTAAGTTTGAATACAGTCAATCATATGTTGGTTACTCTGTTAGTCACTTGCTATGATATTAGAATGTGAGCCCGACTTTCTGTTCATTTTGGTTAGACTGTTGTGACTTTTTTTGAATCCAATTCAGTTAATGTGAATGTTAATTAAAACTAGTTAGCCGTGATTATGCTTGAATGGTGTTTGGAATTTTATTACAGTAGTGTGGTTATAGTTTGTGAATTGGTGAGCTAGGGTGGAAACAATTGGTTGTGCTTAGTGTTGAATGGAAGTTTGATGGAACAATTATGTGATAACTGATGTTATGCATTGCTGCTTTTTTCTCTTAATTGTGTATGCATACAAACTGATTTGTAGGGTTGTTAGGATGCTAGGATTGTGATGCTATTTGAATGAAATTGAAGTGAGTTTGGTTAGCACTAAAACTATGGAAAATGCACAGTTAGTGAATGAGTCGAGTTTATGCTATGCTTGACTAGTTAAAAAGGTTACGTTAATGTGTGTTATGATTTTAGTTAGTTGGATTGCAAGTTGTTAGTTTGTGTGCTTGAATTTTAATGCTAAAGTCTAATATGATGGTGTTAGATTTAGATTGAACGGCTAGTTTGATAATTGTTGCACCATGTATGCTCACTGTTAGTTAAATTGGAACCTTGGATTATATTTGAATGTTAAAGCCAAAACAGCCAGGGTGATGCAGTTTGAACTTGATTAGTTGAACCATTGATGACAGTTTGTGTAATGGAATGAATTGTTGTGATTGCTTGGAATTGTTTAACTTGTTCTGTGATTGTTGAATTGTGACCTTGTTGTTATGTCATGGTTATTATTGATATGTTATGGTTGAATGCATGATTATGTTGAATGTATGTGTGTATGCATGGCTGGCTGTGACTTAAGTGAGGCAAACTTGGCTTGGTATTGTGAAGGTTACGCATGGCATTAATCAAAGTGGTGGAATCATCATGGAACACACCAAAGGTCATACAAAGGTTTGAAGACCAAGATGAAATGGCTCATGCATGAAAGAAAAAGTAGAATCAGGGTTTCTTAGAATACCTAGTTGACCAAAAAGTCAATAGTTGACTAAAAGTCAACCTTATGTGAAGACGTGTAAATTTGTATGGAATTCTTGTATTTTGGATTTGTGATATGATTTGAAATGTTTTTGTAATGAGAACGACATCTTTTTTTTGAATGAATTGTATAGCTTGAGTTCCAAGAAAGTGGCTTCCTTTCAAACATGAATTTGATTTTGATGTTGAACATTCATCCTCTTGGACTTGCACTTGGCCCTGACTATGACATGGAATTACCTTCATGAATGAGTTTTGAATAACAATGTTTTGGACCAAATAAACAATTAAATAGAAAACCATGTAAGATTTCATGGTCCACAAATAATCAACCCTAAAGTTGACCTCTATTTGACCAAAATCACACTTGATAATTGCTTCCAAAGATCAAAAGCGTGAAGCAATCCAAAGTGATCAAGGACCAACTTCCATGAATTAGGGTTCTATAATAAATCTCAAGATCAATATGCAAACCACATGACCCAAAAGTGTCAAAAACCAACAATTAGGGTTTCATAGGAATTGATTCACAAAGAATGAGCCAAACACCATTGTTGTACCAAACTAGTCCATACATAGCATAAGCTTGATCCACTAGCTTTGTTCATAAATAGCATGACCCTGTGAATCAATGTGCTTATTTGAGAATGCAGTTGTAAATGAATGTGTTATGACGGATAATCAGGGCATGTGGATATGCAAATGTAATGAGCAATAAGTCAGACAAAAAATTGAAAAAAGAAGGGTAAATTTTGGGGTATGACAGTGGGGTATTCAAATTCTCATCAAACTGCCTTTTTCTTCGAGTTATACGCCTTTGAAAAAATACTGGATCAATATTCAATTCAATGGCAATTTCTATAATATAATTCAAGGCATTTTTAAAACTGGTTTCTCTATATTCCTTAAAAAATAAATCAATCTCGTTATTTTTTGCATAGCAACATCAATAACCACATCCATTTATTGTAAGGGCTTGCTAACCAAAATAATTGCGAATGATATTTCAAACAAAATATTTATCGACATTAAAAATAAAAAATCACCAAGCTCATTTGTTGCTAAGGGTTTAGCTTCAGTTTTTATTTTACAATCAAGATCATTTTCGGACACTTCAAGTAAAGTTTCTCTAAAATTTGACATTTGAGTTTTACTAGCTTTGACACTATCTACATGACTCTCCCAACGAGTGGTTAACAATGATTTTTGAGTCAAAAATTTTACATTATCTTTTAAAATTTGTCATATCTTAGTAGAATTATCAAATATAATACAAATGTGTTAACAACTCCAAAAAAATCTTTCGATTTAGCACAAGAGTTAACCATATCACACAATGTCAAATTAAGACTATGACAAGCATAATGAGTATAAAAGAATCTTGGATTTTATGTCTAAAAATTTATTTTGTACGCCTTGATATTTTCTTTTCATATTTGACCCATTACCATAATCTTGTCCCCACACATCAAATATGTCAAGATCGAGATTTTTTAATTCATCTTGTAAAACATCAAAAAGCCTTTGGCCAGATGTATCATTCATATTCAAAAATATTAGAAAAAACTTCTTTAACACTAACAGAATTCGAAGAAATGTCCATATATCGTATTATCAAAGACATTTGTTCTTGGTGACTAACATTAGGAGTACAATCAAGTATTACTGAAAAAATGGCCGACCTAATCATATCGGAGGCTCCGTTCTAATTATAAAAATGGGCCCAATTTTTTTTAAAAATACAATTATAATAATTAAAAATATATATCAAAAATATAATATATTAATTAAAAATAAATTTAATTATAATTATTTTGAGTTTTGATCAATCTTGATTTTTGTATGTACTAAATTTTTATCATAACATTTCTTTTAATTATTGAGTTTTTTTAATAACATTTTATTTATTTTTATTAATATTTATGAAAAAAAAAATCAAAAGTTTGGGCCTTCTAATATTTGGGACCCTGTGCTGCAGCACATGTTGCACTTGCACATGGCCGACCCTGACTGAGAAATACTTCGCATGTTTAACAATAGTTTCATTTTTAATTGCAGAAGCAAACAAAAGTATTAACTCATTTTTATTCCCAAGAAAATGAAATGAACATTATCATTTGTAATATGTCTAACATGTTCTTGGATAATTGAGTCAAATCCATATAACATTTTAATTAATCCTAAGAAATTCCCATTGTTATTTTGCTACAATCTCTCGTTAGAACCATAAAAGGCCAAATTATGTCTAGCAATAAATTTCACTATTGAAATAATTCTTTTTTAAACATTTTTCCATTGTTCATTTCCTTTTTCAATCAACCTTTGATTTGTTTTATCAATATTTTAAAAAAATTGCATTCTTTTACGCAACTTATACCAAGTAGTCATATTGTTAACATATTCCTTGCATATCTCATTCTCTCTAAGTTTTTCACCAACATGATTCCAAGTAGAAAAACCCTCATTTTCTAATTAACCTATACCAATCCCTCTTTTAAATTTTTTACAACAAAAATAAAATACTCTATCAAGCTTTTTTAAATAACCATGTCAATCTTTATCACATTAGTATATAAATTATCTATAAAACATCTAGATGATTTATCTTTAGGACCATTCACAATAGTCAAATCTCTTTTAGGACCTTTTGTTTCTAATAAACCAATCATTCTAGACTCAAGAGAATACCATATTGTTAGATCAAATATATCTATATTTTCACCATTGTCGTTAGCATTATCAACATTTCTAACATTAACATTGTGAGCATCCAAATTATCATTTTCGGTAGCATTAACATTAGCATTTTCCTCCATATTTTCAAAAATTCCAACATGAACGTTCTGATTTTCCACAGAAATTTGTGGTTATCTTATAATAAATTTATCAAGAGCCCCTGATTGAGATTGAGTTAACTTATCAAGTCTTTTTTTTCGTACGCTTCTCACATTCAGAATCAAACTTTCCAATCTTATGAGGCAATTTATGAGTCATTGAGGAATAATGAAAACAAATTTAGAATCTAAAATTGAAGTTGATCAATTCCACAATGTTGAAGCTGAACCAATTGCAGCGTTGAAGTTGAACAAATAAATAAAAAAGTTAGTTTTACCACTTTACTAAAAAAACATAATTTGAAAATGTTTAACCTAGAAATTCCCTTTTTTTAAAATAAAATAATTCAAAATAAAAAACAAGAGAGCTCCCTTTTTTAAAAATAAAATAAAATAATATCAAAATAAAAAACAAGGGAGCAGTCGCCCCTTTCGAGGTCCTCGCGTGACCAAAAAAATCCAGTATCTCACTCTCTCTAGTCTCTTTTTTACATTTTTACTTAATGAAACATATATCTTCACTTTGTCTCTCACTCTCAAAACAATAACACCTATTAAAAAAAATTCACTAATTCCCTTTCATTCTCATAAAACAAAACCTAGAAACAATAATGGACCAAGCAAGCATCAAGATTCAAGCCAACACTTTCAATTTCAGAAACAAGACAAAAAAATGAAACAAAGTTATGAATCCATGATTAGTCGAGCAAAACGTGAACAGGAAAATACGAGGACTACCTTGGACGCGGTGGTGGATCCAACATTCTTTGCATGGTGGTGGCAACGCGGACGAAGCGGTGGCTGAAGGTATGTTAAAATGGCACTGACACCCCCTCTAGTTTCGGAATATGCATTAACCTCCCTTAAATTTAGATATACCAGCAAATTATTTTAGTGAGAGACAAAAAACTATAGGTAAATATTATCTATACATACAGATTGTGTTATCACTAAAAATTATAGGGATGACGATGTTATTTTAATAAACCTCATGGGAGGTTGGTGTATAATTTAAAATTATAGGGGGTTTGAGTGATATTTTAATAAACTTCAAGGGAGGTGAGTGTAATTTCCCCTTTATGTTTAATCTCAAAATATTTCACAATTCACCATGATTGTTTAAACCAACTGTTGTGATATATATTTCCATTTATTTTTATTTTTTTTAACGGTTAAAAACTGACACTTTTTATAAAACTTAATTAAATAAATTAGATATCATTACGGTTGGTTCAAACATCCATAATGAATGTGTTATTCTGAAACATGTAAAACAACTTAACTTATCTATTCAGTTGTCATTTTTTTATTTCATTATTGAGAAATCATTTAAACCTAACACATTCAGAGGCAGTTGAACCTTTTTTCCATATCTATTAACAAAACAAAACACACTATCACCATCATTCGTTGTTTGGTTAACATACAAAGCAATCACCATCGTTCATTCTTGGGTTTCCCTTTTACAAACCAATGAAAATCAATATCATCATCGTTCGTACTTAGGTTTCCCTTTTACGAAACAACAAAAAATGAAGTTAGAGTAGGAAGACAAAACTCATAATAATAAGCTCTTTTACTTATTCATCACGTTTTTGGTACGTAAACTATTCACCGTGAATGTACGGTGCATTTATGTTCTTGTTGTTGATGTTTGTGTTTGAGTTGTTGATGTTGAATGTTTATGGTTATTGTTGTTCATGTTTATGGTTGTTATTGTTCATGTTCACGTTACCATGGGGGAAGTGGCTAGTGAGTAAAATGACAGTGACTTATAGGGTATGAATTAAAGTTTTTATGCATCATAAGTAGTTTGACACATTGCTGAATAGGGTCACTTATGTTGTTATTTAATGTTTTTGTTGAATGATATTGACGTTGGATGTTGTTTTTGTTTTTATTGTTTATATTGTTCTTGTTGAATGTGTATTAGATACATTGTTGTTGTTGTTATTATTTATATGTTGTTGTTGATGAATGTTGTTTTTAATAATAGATGAACTCTTCATCTAGCGATGAAACTAATACAAATGATTCTCGTAACAATGAATCTCAAACTACAACGAGAAAATAGAAAAGAAAACAAAAAGGTGCTACAATGATGGCTAGATTAACAAAAGTCCACAACTCGGGTAACAAATTATCGATCGAGTTTAATCTCGTAATTTGGACATGTTATGGTGAAAATTATTCACTTTTTAGGAGTTATATTATGTTCCTCAGATGTAGCAAAGTGAGTATTTTGGTTGATGATTGGACCTAAGTACTAAAAAATGTGAAAGAAAGAATATGGACAGACGTTACAATATTAATTTGAATTTATATGATAGTATTTTCGATAGTATTTCTCATAATTACTAATATATACTTATTGATATAACTCTAGTTGACTTTTGAGTTTACTCATGATGATAAGTTGAAGAAAAAGCGTATCACTTATGTTGGTGAGCGTTGGATGGGCTTTAAGTTACAACTTGCGTGTGAATACATTACAAAACCTAAGGTTGATCTTAAGCATCCAATTGTGAAATATAATTATATTGACAAAAAGGTTTGGAAAAAGTTTGTGAAGTCTCGTGGTTCTGATGATTTCTTGGTTAGTATAGTAATCTTATTTTATGATAATTTTATGCTTGTGTTTTATAGATAAAACCATGCAAATTAATATTTTCAATATGTTTATAACATGTTAAAAGTGAATCGGGAAAGCTAATTAAATAAGGCAAAAAAAAAACAAATACCTTCATAGATTGTCTTGTAAGAGTTACAGGAAACTTGAGGAAAAATTGACTAATGAAAAAAGAAAACATGTGGGAGATGAGGACTCTGAATTATCATCATTGCACATATCCACCATCACGACGTGAGAAGTGGAAGAAGGCTCAACAAAGACAAACTAGAAAGTTCACTTCAGATGCCTCATGAGCATTCGTTGAGAAAATTGTAAGTAGGATTTATTATGCGTTTGATTTGTTATGCGTAATCTAAATCGCTTTGGTAACAATATATCTTTTTCATGTTGTTGTGAAGACGATGTTGGAATTACAAAGTATAATTGGTTTCTTGATTGATAAGAAACCCACAAGGGCAGAAAAGAAGAAAACAACAAGAACACAATGAAATTGGTTATAAACTGATATTCTTTACTTTCTCTTTGAAACAAGATAGCAAGTGTTACAGAATAGCAAATAACATCTCTCACCCTAATTAGGATGTAAATTATGAAATGATGAGAGAGTAGTATACTATTTATAAGAAAACTAACATACTAAACTAATGGGCTTTTACACACAGACCCAAGAATACTTCGACTACAACATGTGAACAGACTTTGATGACATGCTAATGTTCTATCGAATTAACGAACCAAGAAGCCACCCTTTGACCATACTAGAGTTCGATCCAATATCTTACAAATCTCCACCTTGGAATAAACTCTATAAAATCAAGGGAACAAACTAACTTTCTTTCATGCAACTTTAAAAACTGCATACAGTGGAAAAACTTGCAAGTTAGTAATGTCTTGGTGATCATATCAGCAACATTGTGATATGTCGAAAGCTTCAACACTTGGACTTCTCCATGCTTGATTACCCCTCTGAAAAAATGCAACCTCACATCGATGTGTTTGGTTATCTCAGGATAGGATGAATTCTTTAATAGGTGTATAACACTTTGACTATCACATTTAACAGTGATAACTCGACTTTGAAGTTTTAGTTCCTTAGCAAAACCTTTAAGCCACAATGCTTCTTTCACAGCTTCAGTGAGGGTGATATATTCCGCTTCAGTGGTTGATAAGGAAACAACCTTCTGAAGTGTTGCTTTCCAACTTATTGTTATGCCAGACATAATGAACAGATATACATAAATAGATTTTATGGAACCCATACAACCTGCATAATCAGAGTCGACATACCCTTCAATTTTTTCTTTACAATTTTCACCATATGCTCCACCATAAATCAAGACTTTGTTCAAAGATCCATTTATGTACCTTAGAATCCACTTCAATTCTTGTCAGTGACCCTTTCCATAATTCACCATGTACCTGCTTACAAGACTTACTGCATATGCTATGTTGGATCTAGTACATACCATAGCATACATCAAATAACCTACTATGTTAGCATATGGGATGTTATTCATACAAGCTCTTTCGACCTCAGTACTGGGACACTGATATGTACTCATCTTGAATTGAGGGTTTATCGGAGTCACAACAGACTTTGAGTTTGATATACCAAACTTTTCAAGAATATTTCGTAGGTATGTCTCTTGAGATAACCATAACTTCGACTGCTTTCTTCCTCTTTGGAAGTGAATCCTAAAAATCCTGGATGCTCTCCCAGATCCTTTATATTTAACTCTTTATTATGTTCAACCTTCACCTTCATTACATCCTCTACATTGTTACTTTCTATGAGAATATCATCCACATAAAGCAACAAAATAACAAATGAATTTCCAGGTTGAAATCTGAAGTAAACACAGTGGTTGAACTGACTTCTAATGAAACCTATGTGTGCCATGAACTTGTCGAATCTCCTATTCCATTGTCGAGGATATTATTTTAGTCCATATAAATATCTATTCATCTTGCACATTTAATCTTCCTTACCTTTTTCTGCATACCCTTCAGGTTGCCTTATTAGTATTGTTTCATCTAGATCTCTATATAAGAAGAAAGTCGTCGCATCCATTTGTTCCAGTTCTAGGTCGAACTGTGCCATTATGGCAAGTAAAATTCGAATGGACATGTGTTTCACAACAGGAGAGAACATGTCGTTGAAGTTGACACCTTGTTTCTGAGTGAAACCCCTTGTGGTCAATCTTGCGGTTTATCTCTTCGACGTCACTCCTTCGATTACTTCCTTAACTTTGAAAATCCACTTAAAGTTGACCAACTTGGCTCTAGCAGGTTTCTTGATAAGTTCCCAAGTGTGGTTATCATGAAGAGACTTCATCATATCACCCATGTCCTTCAACCATTCAGACTTATTTCGACTCCTCATAACTTCCTTATAGTCTCTAGGTTCTTCATCTAAAACCTCACCTGCAGAGATTAAGGCATAAGATATGAGATATGCATACCCAAGTCTTTGAGGTGGCTTGATGACTCTTCTCGGCCTATCTCTTTCCAATAGGTAGTCATCTCCAGTTTCCTCATCTTCCTCAGTATCTTCAGCATCTTATGTTTCTCTACCATAGTCAATTTTTATTTATCCTTTAATGCGGCGTGCATGGTTGTGACTCTCTTCAATGCTTCTAAACAACCATGTTGAACTAGTAGAGCTTTCATCTTCAAGTGCCACAAACCGAAATCATTCACTTTGATGAACTTTTCAATCTCATACTTTGTTGACGATATCTTCTCCATGCTTCTGCACAAATTTCTTGTGAAAATGATGCCAGAATTACAAAGTATAATTGGTTTCTTGATCGGTAAGAAACCCACAAGGGTACAAAGGAAGGAAAAACAATAAGAACACAATGAAATTGGTTATAAACTGCTATTTTTACTTTCTTTTTTAAATAAGATTGCAAGTGTTATAGAATAGCAAATAACCTTTCTCACCCTAATTAGGATTTGCATTATGCAATGATGAGAGACTAGTATGCTATTTATAAGAAAACTAACATACTAAACTAATGGGATTTTATACACAGGCTCATTACACAAGCTAACTTAGAGAATAAACTAACTTAAACAATTGGGATTAACAAGCAAGCCCAATTCGACATGCTAACAATCCCAACATACTTCGACTACAACATGTGAACAGACTTCGACGACATGTTAATGTCCTGTGAAATTTTTGAACCAAGAAGCTATCCTTCGAACATACTAGAGTTTGATCAAATATCTCACAATGTTTGTAGGATTCATTGATTGATATGGCCCGTTAAGGTACATTTGTTCCACAACCATGACATGATATATTAGTTGAAGCAATTGGGACAAAGGATCATGGTGGTCGTGTACATGGTGTTGGAGAAGGCATCAAACTAAGATTGTGGTTTGGTACATCGAGAAAAAGCACACACATGCAAAAGAAAGAGATTGAAGAGATTGTTGAGAAGGAGTTAGAAAGTAAACGTGAAGCGTAAAACAAAGAGTTGGAAGATTTAGATGCATTATACAATAAAAAGTTGGAATATGCGTTAGCACAAGAGCAGAAAATTTTCAGGAAAGAGATGGTCGAGCTCGTTGAGGTATTTGAAAATAATGTTTTATCTGGATAAATAGGATTTTAGTGTTTGGATTGAAATGTAGGGTATATTATGTTACTGTTATTTTTTATTATGCATAGATTGAGTGGTACCGTCCAATGGTGTACAGATGAAGATGATGAACAATTACCTATAATATTTGTTGTAGGTGGTGTGAGAACAAGTGAAAGTTATCCATCCGCCCTTACCGATATCCATAATAAGATATTGGTTCATTCTGAATATTCAATTAACCAATTGGTATGTCACGATATGGATAAGAAATATCTAATTTGTCTTCAATTAGATGATGATCGAGATTTAAGAGGTTTTCTATGTCAATCCGAAAGATATAAGGGATTTAATATTTTAAAATGAATGGCTAGACGTAGAGATACTACAGTTGTGGTGCACGTAAGTATAGAATTAAATATCTCATTATTGTATATTCATTGTGTTTTTATAGGACTAATTCCTCACTTATTTTTTGCATTTTGTTTAACCATTTAGATACCTTCATCGTGTTTTTATCGAATTAAATGAATCAGATTTTATGGATTATTGGATCCATTTAGTATTCAAATTACAAATAATTCTTCAAAAGTGATTGAAACATTCGTATCGTCACGGTTAAGTGTGGGGAATAAAAAATATTACTTAGCATCATTTATTGATGAGTGAGTAATTTTAAAATTATGGTTTCTCTATTATAGTTAGTTTCCATATTTTACCAAATACGTATTGATTATGTTTGTGTTCATTCAAAGGTCATTGACAATTGATCATCATCTCTCTTCAGACGAATATGGTAGTTACCCTATGTTCCTTAGGCAGACCACTTGAACCAAAGATGAGACATATTATTTCTACGTAAATTTATATTTTATGAGTAGTATATACTTTTTATAGTAATGTGCTTAGCTTAGTGTGTAACATGTTTAAATCATTTTCAATATATAGAGTTGTGGAGCGGCACAATATGTTGAAAGGATTTAGAAATAAAAAGCATGTTTTTTGTACGCCTTCTGTAAGTGGATTTTTACTTGTGACATTTATTTATCTATAGTTACATGCATGTGTGGTTATATATTCATTAAATGTTAAAAAATTTAGACGAGGAAATAAGAAAGAGGATACGATTGTGGTTTATTTGTAATGAAATACATGTTAAATATTGTTTCTGGCGAAATTGTTGATTCTTTGGATCGGGTATATATATATATATATATATATATAAGTTTTCTATTATTTCAAATCATATGATCTTCAATTTCCTTCACTTTTTATATAGATGTTTAATGATACTACATCATTCTTACAAGAAAACTTTATAGACGTTCGTACACGTTGGACGTTTTACTTCAATGCGCTTTATAGGCAAGATTGATCACACATAAATTTCTAATATAAGTTTGCTATATTTTGTGTTTAATATAAATAATTTTTAGGTTGGTTACATTTTGGTATAGAAATATTTTATAATTATATTTTTGCTATATTTTGGGTTTGATGTAAATTTTTTGTATAGTCATATTTTGGTTACAAAAATACACACATTTGTTGGTTTTGTTGTGGTAAATATTATAGTATATAAAATACAGGTACTAAAAACAGACATATATGGAATAAATAAATAAATTATTTCAATAATCAAAATATTTCACCACGGTTGATTAAGATGACTGTGGTTATAGGTAGAACGTCAATTATTATATACCATGCTATGTTGGAAATGAACTCATGACCTTTATATATTTTACCACAGTTGTTTGAGACAATTGTTGTAATAGATAGTGCACGACATAATTTATCATTACGGTCACACCATTGTTTTAAAAATCAGACCAGAGATCGAACTGGTGAAACTTGTGGTTTAAGTTTCAATTGTTCAATTTGTTCAACCGGTTAAATCTACGATCGAATCGTTTATTAAATAAATTAATAATATGAAACTAAATTTCATAGATATATCACCCATAATCATATGTTCACAACTTAATAAAACAAATATTTCAAAAATTTATCACAAATTTAATACAATAATATCGATAATACATATAATAATATAACATAGTTCTACACTTCATTTCAACCTTAATAATTTGACCAAATTAAAGAATTACGATAAAATAAGTTATACTAATTCAAACCAAAATTAAAATAATAGAATATAATAACTAAAATAAAGTTCAAATAATTAAGAATACCTAAATTAAATAAGATATAATACCAAAAATAAATAATACAATATACTTCATTAAACAACAACAAAAAAACGAACTTGAGTTGAACTACGACAAATAAGTCTTAATTGAAAACGACAAAAAATATTAACTTGAACGATAATCAATATTGAGTTGGACATCGTGACCATGTTTGAAAGAGACGGTGTGATGATGATGGAGTGTGGTTGAAAGAAAACTATAATGGATTGACAAAACTTTGAAGTTTGTGTGGTTGTAAAAAAACACGTAATTCTTTTGTGATTGGGGAATGTATGTTAAATTTTGAAATTGAAATATTAAAATTAAAATATATATATATATATATATATATATATATATATATATATATATATATATATATATATATATATATATATAATTGTCAATTTGATGCATTTTTTTGAACCGAACGGTTTTAAAAAACCAGCTTCCTTTCTTTGGTTCGAACAGTTTTGAACGGTTCAATCCGCATTTTCTAGTTTTACTTCGGTTTTGACTCACTAGTGATTTTAAAAGGTTGATCCAACCAGATTCATCTTCGGTTCCCGGTCTAACTGGTTGAACCGAATGGTTCGGTCCAGTTTTTGAAACACTGAGTCATACGCCCGTGGTGGAAAACATCATACTTACTACAACCTCCTACCTTACCACAATTGGTTAATCGTGATAGTATGACTACTACAAATAATATATTTCATGACAACGCTTTCATCTCACCAAGCAGAAAAATCGAGGTATAATTCCAGTTTTTGAAACACTGAGTCATACGCCCGTGGTGGAAAATATCATACTTACTATAACCTCCTACCTTACCACAATTGGTTAATCGTGATAGTATGACTACTACAAATAATATATTTCATGACAACGCTTTCATCTCACCAAGCAGAAAAATTGAGGTATAATTTCAGGACGCGCCATGATTTATTTATTTTTATAAATAATAATATTTATTCCCTCAGATATTGAATATAATCGAGGAAGAAGGTAATCCATGACATGCTTCGAATTCCAGAAAAAATAATTTAAGTGTTATTTCTTTTTATTTGATTTTTTATTTGTTAATTAATTAATCTATTCCTTCGATTTCTTTAATAATCGAGGGATTAGATTTTACTATAAAAGCACTCGTTAATTTAGTCTTACCCTAAACCTAGCCGCTCAAATCTCGTATACATCATTCTTTGGGATGAATTGCAAACCTGAAAAAACCTTCAAGGTTCTGTTTTTTATGTTGTTCTTCTACCACCAATCTTGAACAAAATATTTTTTCCAGCTTTTGCAATCCATCTCACATAATGATGTTTTTTCTGTTGTCTTTGTTGCAATTCATCTCCATGATTTATTGCTTTCTTCGGTTAACAATATTGAAAAATTTATTCCTAAACATATCGTATATTGCATACAAAGAAAGTGGTGAATGGTAAAAAATTGAAAAAAGAAATATTACATATTACTTTTAATTTTTCATCATTCACCATTTTTTCGTAAGTAATATATTACCTCGGTTTTTATATAAAATCGAGGAGAGAGTCCCTAGTTTACTTTAGTTTTTAATTAATATTGAAATAACATTTTCCATCGGTTTTAAAAAAGAACCGAGGGATATACAATGAATCTATACCCTACGTTCATAAAGTAATTACGACTAAGAAATTGCCAACACATCAATTCATCATAAGCCCTCTATATCCAATAAGAACGCGAACAATGTCACTATATATCTTGGACGTTATTGTAAAACTCAAACATTTATAGTGAAAGTGTTTTCCATGAAAAACATTAATAATTAAAGCTTATAACAGATCTCTGGGATGGATTGCAAGTGCAGAAAAAAAATTGTTGCAAGGTTAGTGTTATCTTATGTATCTAACCTTTTTTTTTATATTATATCAGAAACCGGAAGCGTTCAAACCATTCAGCTTAAAAAATATTTGGTAAATTTGGATTTATTAAAAGTGATGATGATGATGAATCAAATTTGTCAAAAATTTGTATTTGCAGATTGAAATCAAAACAATGTAACATTAGAAACTTTGAATTTAATACTATGTGTAATTTAATTATTCTGAGTAAACAATATAATTTAATATTTATTGCAAATAATACAATTTAATATTTAGTGTAAACAATTTAATTTGTATTTAAAAAAAATTCTCATTTTTTGACAAAAACTAAGAGGTATGTGGCGGTAGTTTTGAAAATATAAATATGTTGATGTTGGAGATCAAATTCATGATCATTTCAACTATTCCCTCGATTATTCTAAAATTGAGAGGTATAGTGGAGAGTTTTCATAACGTCATTTATTATCTCGCTTGTGTAACCGATGTTATATTCTCTTCGCGTTCGAGGTGAGATGAGTTATTTGTAGTAGTATATCTCTTTTTCAATTGGAGTGAAAATGCCTTTTACGTAGTAGTGATATGTGGTATCCAACTTATTTAAAGTGAATGTTGAAAGTTCGATGTGATGATCCATATACCCCTCATGATTCAATAGTGGTATTAGAATCTAGTTTGATCAAAACTCCATGTATGGAAAGTCTTCATGACTAAGGTGTTCAGGAAGCGTGCTTCATTAAGTGCAAACAACGGCGATGCAAGTACATATAGATGAAAAAAAATTCAATTTGAAGGAGCATATTCATAAAAATGAATGGACTCACACTTGAGTGAAAAATTATTAATATATCAAGTGAGTATAAGTCTCACGTATTTAAAAAAAGTTTAAAGTCCAACAGCCCAATAATATTACCTTATTGAACAAATAAGTTAATTTAACATTAGAATTAATTTCATTTCATTTTTTACTATATGGCAAAATGTGGGTGAAGGTTAGTTAGATTTTTTATTGTTAATATCTTATTTGTTAAATAAATATTTGCAGGAAAAAAAACATAATAACTTGAATTTAAATTCAAAATTTTATATAAAATATCTTCATAATCAAACCAATATGACAAAATTGTATAGACTATTGATACATCAATTAGAGTAAATGCTTCAAACATATTTTTTATTATTAAAAATATAAATTTTCTAAAAAAATGTATAATATCACTAACACACAACAAATGGAATGAATCCCAATCCCACAAGTAAGAATTAGTGAATTGCATATTAGGATACACTTCCCTCTTCCCTATTGTGCCTCCACTAATTAACTAGCATTATTCATTAATCAATTGTTCTTAAAATAGAGGTTCATATGCACCACATAAGCCATAGAAATCAACTAGAGTTTCCATTTGGAGTGGACAACCACCAAAACAAAACCAACATCTACTTTTCCTCTCCCAAGAAACAAAACACAAGATTTTCTTCTCATTCTTGCATTCTCTCAAAATATTGAACTTATTCATGCCTTGGTGATAATAAGGCAATGCATTTTTTGAATCATATCAAAAAAGTCTCTAACATATACAATGGAATTAAATATAAGAAGAAGTGAAAGTGATGGCAAAATATAGATCTATATAGATACATATACAATAAGTGCTTGGATTGAGAGAGAGAGAAAAACTAAGAAAAATGGCAATTTTGAAAAACATAACCGTAGATGAAATGGTGTGCTATTCACCAACTATGATAACAACAAATGGGATATGGCAAGGAGATAACCCTTTGGATTATGCTCTTCCTCTCTTCATCCTTCAAGTTATTTTAGTTGTTGTTGCCACGCGAATCTTCGTCTTCGTACTCAAGCCTATTCGTCAACCACGTGTCATAGCTGAAATCTTGGTTAGTTTTTTTCACCTATGCACCATGCACTGTCAATGTAGAAAGTTTACGATGAATCATGTTTACACTAAGAAGTTATTATGTTATGTTATGTTGTGTGTTGCAGGGAGGGATAGTGTTAGGTCCTTCTGTTCTTGGAAGAAACAAAACATTTGCTGATGCGGTTTTTCCTCTAAGAAGTGTGATGGTGATTGAAACAATGGCAAATGTTGGTCTTTTATATTTTCTATTCTTGGTTGGAGTAGGGATGGATGCATCTGCAATAAGAAGGATGGGTAAAAAATCACTCGCCATAGCAGTTTCTGGTATGGTGTTACCTTTCGGAACGGGGGCGCTATTTTCGATCTTTCTGATGAAAGATAGTGAGAATGCCACGAACGGAAGTGCTTTTGTGTTAATTCTTGGTGTTGTTCTTTCTGTCACTGCATTTCCTGTTCTTGCTAGGATTCTTGCAGAGTTAAAACTGATCAACTCAGAGTTGGGAAGGGTTGCTCTTTCAGCCGCAATCATCAATGATGTTCTGTCATGGATTCTTTTGGCTATAGCTATTGCTTTGGCAGAAGATGAAAGAATTTCTGTGGCTTCTGTAATGGTTGTTTTGTCAAGTGCTGCGTTTGTTGCCTTTAACGCTTTTGTCGTAAGACCGATAATCATGTGGATAATAAGAAAAACACCAGAAGGCGAATCGTTTAGCGATTTCTATATATGTTTGATTCTGGCAGGAGTGATGATATCAGGTTTCATCACAGATGCTATTGGAACTCATTCGGTTTTCGGTGCTTTTGTGTTCGGTTTGATTATTCCAACCGGTCCACTTGGTTTCGCTCTTATTGAAAAGCTTGAGGACTTTGTTTCTGGCCTTTTGCTTCCTCTCTTTTTCGCAATTAGTGGATTGAAAACCAATGTTGGTCTCATCACCGGTCTTACTAAATGGGCGGTTATAATCGTTCTTGTTATCTTGTCTTGTATTGGTAAAGTTGTTGGAACTTTGCTTGTTTCTATTAGTTATCAAATGTCACTTTCCGAAGGTGCTGCTCTCGGCATGCTCATGAACACGAAAGGCCTTGTTGAAATTCTTGTTCTTAACATCGGTCGAGATCAAAAGGTATTTATGTATTGTTATCATATTCATTACGTTGTGTATAGCTGTTGGTTCAGGGTTCAATCTGTGTAGTGCTCGGTGCGTATGAATTGATTAATCTAAACTAATGAATTCGCGCAGGTTTTGGATGAGGAAGCGTTTGCGACAATGGTGGTTATAACAATACTAATGACTGGAATGATTGTGCCTGCAATATCAATTATATATAGACCATCAAGAGGAATGATATCTTACAAAAGAAGAACAATTCAAATGTCGAAAAAAGACTCAGAGTTTAGAGTACTAGTGTGTATTCATACGCCAAGAAATGTTCCAACAATGATAAACCTCCTTGAAGCCTCAAATCCAACAAAGAAATCACCAATATGTATCTATGTGCTCCATTTGGTTGAACTCACGGGTCGAACATCGGCGTTACTCATTGTTCATACATCAAAAAAATCAGATCACACTGCTCTCAACAGAACCGAAGCTCAATCGGATCACATAATCAACGCCTTCGAAAACTACGAACAGCACGCGGAACATGTATCCGTCCAACCATTAACAGCAATCTCCCCTTACTCCACAATGCACGAAGATATATGCAGTTTAGCCGAAGAAAAACGCGTCGCGTTTATAATCATCCCTTTTCATAAACAACAAACAGTCGACGGAGGAATGGAAGCAACAAACATGGCGTTTCGTACGGTTAACCAAAACGTGTTAGCGAATTCGCCTTGCTCGGTTGGAATTCTAGTAGATAGAGGCTTAAACAGTTCAAACCGTTTAGTTGCCGATCAAATGTCGCATCATGTAGCAGTTTTGTTTTTCGGAGGACCAGACGATAGAGAAGCGTTAAGTTACGGTTGGAGAATGTCGGAACATTCTGGAATAAGCCTAACCGTAATGCGTTTCGTTCCTGGAGAAGACACGGCGATGAGCGAAAGCGGTACTAGTCATAACAACAATGCAGACAAACAAAGAGTTTTAACAGTTGAAACAGACGGAGACGAAGAAACGGATAAACAACTCGACGAGAGATTCTTACATTGGTTTATGATGAGTCACGTAAACGATGATTCAATAGCTTATATCGAAAAAGTGGTGAACAACGGCGAGGAAACGGTAGCGGCGATAAGGTCAATGGGAGATGTTTTTGGACTATTTATAGTTGGGAGAGGACAAGGAGTTATATCACCACTAACAGCAGGACTTACTGATTGGAGTGAATGTCCTGAGTTAGGTGCAATTGGTGATTTGTTAGCATCTTCTGATTTTGCAACAGTTGCATCGGTTTTGGTGGTTCAACAATATGTTGGTGCTGGTTTAGAAGATGGATTGGGAACACCTGTGTTAAATGAAGAATATAGTGGTGGAAATCAATCAAGTTTTATGCCACCAAGGGGGAGTCAATCTGTTACATCACCAAGGGGGCATCAATCTGTTTTTAGTACAGATAGGTGTTGATTTTGAGTTTGGTGTATGTATTCTGGTGTGATAACAAAGTAGTTTTAACTGACTTTTTTTTTTCATTTTTGAATTGGGTCTTCATGGTAGTAATTGTTTACTTTTGCAACTTTTGTACAAAATGTACATACATATGTACAATTTCATTGTTTAATAGCATATTCTTTTAGGTGAATATAAGTGAATTTTATGTAGTTATTGTGCCTCAACATGTAATTAAGCATGAGTAGGAGATAATCCATTTGAGTTTGAACATGGAATAATATAGACAAACAAATTTTGTATCATCTAATTGTCTTAGAGGTTGAGTCAAAAAAAGAATTTTAAAGACATACCACTGCTGAGTTAAAAAATCATAACTGCAAAAGATTTTGATTTTTTAGGTAAGTGCTCTTAGGCTTACCTTGTCTTAAAGAGAAATTGGTTTTTTAGGTCATATGGCCAGATTGAAGATTTTAGATAAGTGTTCTTAGGCTTGCCTTGTTTTATGAACCAAATTATGCATATTGTGGCCCTGGGGCTTCCTTAGCATTCATAACAAATGTAGTTTGTTTAATTTCTTGTTGGGAAGGTATTTAAGTTGTTCATTATCTTATTGTGTAATCTCTTGAGATATATTCTCCTTAATTAGCCTATTTTGTTTACATATATTCTCTATTAGCTAAGAGTTAGTCAGCATTGTATCTCGGTTAACTCTGAGCATTTAAGGCATTATTTAGCTTGACTTGTATTTGCAATCGCTTTATTTAATAAGTCTTCTATTGAGTCATTACAATCCATATTAGAATTTGGCTGAACTCATCCTTACAAAATCGGTTTATAAGGTGGGGGTGTCACTTTATATGAACTCTTTAAACAGTGGGCGACCTATGGCCCGATAGATAGGCTCTGATGCGTGGTTTGACCTAACTCATTCATACAAAGCCGGCTTGTAAGGTCAAATGTGTCACTCTATATAAACTCTTTAGAGAGACTCTATTGAAGGAGAATTACGGTCCAAAACGCAGCGGAAATTAAAATTTTCTCCTTTAGAGATCCTTACGAATGGTCATGATCAGTGATAGAATATTTACCTCTTATGACGATTGAAACCTTTGGTGCAGATCTCTTGTGACGATTAAAACCTTTGATGCAGATCCACGAAGCGATCACGAACGTTGAACGATGACAACGTCTCTATTCAGTCCACACGAACGGGTTCCTTCAATCTCAGTGCTAGCTGGTACGAATGAAGGCTTTGAGTGAGAGAGAGAGTGAGAGAGAAAACGAAAATAATGCAACCGCTATCAATGCTTCTGCACAAGGGTTCTATTTATAGAACCACTTGTGTGGGCTTCAAGCTAAAAAGCCCACTTAAGTGTATTTTGGCTCATATCTTATAATATGCCCAAAATCACTTACATGGTACCTTACCATATTTCGTATTCTACTCAAGTACACCGTACCTTATAATGTTCTATAATTCACTTAAGGGCACCGTACCTTACGGTATTCCTTAGTTACTCTATCTCTCATCAATCCGTCCTTTGTGTGTGACCCCGTAGGTTTTCGTGACGTTGACAATTATATTAAATCATGCATTTAACATAATAAACAGTGAGCGGTATCTAGCAACACATCACTGCTACCCAAGACACGAAAATGTCATGTGATCTGACAAAACCTTCTGTGATAATACTTATGTGTATAATTACCCCTTTGCCCTTATGTCTATATTGAACACAAGGCATAGACCGTGTCATCCTTGTCCAGTTCAATATTGGGCCCATAGACATTTATCCTGTTATGCAGGATGGGCAAATTCCATCTAGGTCACTCATGTCCCTCAGCATGCTTTGTGGAGTAACCATCAACTGTCTTTATGGTTATCCAGTTACGGACAATGTTGGATCAGCAATAAAGCACTTGACTCTACATCTAGGGTCCATAGTGGTTTCAGGTCGAAGAGTGAAATACACTATTATCACCATGAGAATAACTTATGACACCTTGCATAACTTTCTATATAGTATTCTCATAGCGGGTCAATCCGGTATAAATATTACTCCTAATATTCATACATATGTTTAAGACTTGATAACTCTTTATCCATGATCCATGAGATGTGATCATCAGTCTACAAACATAATAGTCTTAATGCTTTAATGTTATGCCACTTCACACTAAAGCTCGACTACGGATACTTTAGGAATAGTGTCCTTATGTTTAATGTGTTCTCATGATTAAGTCACACTTAATACATTAAACGGACTATCTATTCCAGGGACTTTATTAATCAACCATAATAAAGAGAATGCCTTTTATTATTAATAAATAATTCGATACAAGTACCAAAATGTATTGGCCTCTAGGGCTTACACCAACATTTATGTCTAACCAACGTGGAACTTGGAATCTTTCCAATAGTCCATGATAAGTGGTATAATTTGAGTTTCCTCCATTTCATGCTTTACTTATGTGTCTATTGTTAAAAATTATGGACAATTAATGCCCATGGGAGTGTCAAGAAGTGTGCAATTGAATTAATAACAATAAATACGTTGTCAATAGTCTCACATAAAAAGTTGTACTCACTTTAAAGTATTTATAAAAACTTAAAAACATTAAACTCAACAAATGAGCTAAAGAGGATAAAGTGTCACATGGACAAATGTGGTGGTCCCAAGCATTATGCCACATGTCTCATCTAAGGGTGTGGGCGTAGAGGCCCTAGTGGCGGCTTGTAGGGGGCACTTGGGCACGACGCATCGGAGCAACCGGGCTACTCATGGCTCCGGCAACGCTCCGGCGGTCGGCATGCAGTGAGTTATTTTAATTATTGTTCCTAGTTTTGGTTGTTTGAATTTTGAATTCGAAATATGCAACACTTCATGAAGTAGGGCATAATGTAACCATAGACGAACCATTGCAAACTTATGCTGAAAAATTAATTGTTTCATCAAGAGTTGCAACCTTGTGAAACAACACATGCATGATCTATAAAGACATTATTCAGTATTCAAAAATTAAAACAAAAATAATGCATCCTCTTCAGATAATTCCAAACACTCTTCCCTGCATTCGAATTTTCACCGGTCTTGTGCAGATTCGATTAGAATGCTGAATTATCCTGGGTATTCTTGTGTTCCAACTCTAAGACTATAAAGATAGTGCTTGAAATACTTTTACGAAACACGACATCATTCATGATTCAGACCTGGATTCATTCAACCTTAACGATTTATCTAACAGTCTTAAAAGTATTCAAATAATGGTTTCCAACGCTGCAGTTTCAAGCATCAAAGAAATGAACCAGTTCCTTGTCAAATTGGATCACTTTGATGGAACCAACTTCACCAGATGGCAAGATGAGATGACATTCCTACTGACTGTCCTGAAGGTTCACTATGTCTTAGATTCTGACTTAACACCAATTCCTGAATCAAACGAGGATGACACTGATAAACTCAAGAAGGAGCGCAAGAAACGTAAAAAGGACGAACTGTTATGTCGTGGACATATCCTGAATATGTTATATGATCGTCTCTATGACCTCTATACGGATACTCAGTCTGCAACAAAAATCTGGAAAGCGCTCAAATTTAAATTCAAGACCGAAGAGGAAGGTAAGAAGAAGTTTTTAATTTAAAAATATTTTGATTTTAAAATGATAGACTCCAAGCTCATTCTTCCCCAGTGCACGAGTTACAGGTTCTAGTGAATAAAATAAAAGTTGTGAAAATAGACATCCCTGAAACTTTTCAAGTTGGTGCAATCATTACAAGATTGCCACCTTCGTGGAAAGGCTATTGAAAGAAATTGGTTCATAGTTCTGAGGACTTCTCTCTGGAGAAAATCCAAAAGCACCTTCGAATCGATGAGGAATCGAATGACAAGGAGAAATCAGAGTCTGTTGGATTTTCCAAAGCCAATGTTGTTATCGCTAAAGAAAAAAAGAAACATGATGGCATGAAGAACCATCTTGGTCCAAGGAAGTAACATAACAAGTTCAAGAATATTGGCGGTCAGAAAGGTCCCAAAAGTGGATGGTTCGTGTGCGGTAAGTCGAACCATTATGCTCGAGACTGCAGACACAATAAGTTCAAAAATAAGATCAATGCGGTTCACGCAAATGACGATATAATCGCTACAGTGAGCGAAATAATGGCAATCAAAAGCAAAGTGCAGGGATGGTGGTATGATACATGTGCTACCGTACATGTCTCTTATGACAAGGTTGTTTTTAAAACCTATTTTGATGGAAATGATGGACAGGAAGTATAAATGGTAAATGAAGTACGATCTAGAGTTGTTGGAACCGGATCTGTCAAACTCAACTTCACTTCCGGAAAGAAAGTCACCCTTGCCAATGTGCTTCATATCCCCGACATGATTATGAGTCTTATTAGTGGGGATTTGTTGGGAAAATCGTGTATTAAATCTGAATATGAATCGGACAAACTTATATTGACCCGTAATGGTGTATTTGTTGGAAAATGATATTTCGCTAAGGGAATGATCAAACTTTATACTATCGATAATATTATTAATGAAATTTCTAATTTTTCTTACATGCTTGAGTCTGTTTCTTTATGGCATAATAGATTAAAACATATTGATATTAGTTCTATGAAGAGACTAATTAAATTTGGTTTGATCTCATGTAATATAAATGATTCCGAAAAATGTGAAATATGTGTTAAGTCAAAGATGATTAAGAAACCTTTCAAATGTGTTGAAAGAAATACAAATCTACTTGATCTTGTGCATTCAGATTTGTGTGAATTTAAAGGCATGTTAACCCGTTGGGGAAATATATATTTTATTGCATTCATCGATGATTCTTCTAGATACAAACATGTATATCTTTTGAAGCATAAAGATGATGCTTTTAATGCATTTAAAATTTACAAAGCAGAAGTGGAAAATCAATTAAGTAAAAGTATCAAAGTCATATGGAGTGATAGAGGCGGTGAATACTTTTATGTTGAATTTGATGCATTTTGTAAAGAACATGGCATCATACATGAATGTTCCGCATCTCGCACACCATAAAAATATTGATATAGTCGAGATAAAGAATCAAATCTATCAAGAGATGATGAATGTCATGTTAATGCATTCTGAATTACCATTTAATTTGTGGGGTGAAGCCTTATTGTCCGTTTGCCACATAATTAATAGAATTCCTTTGGAGAAAACCAATATTTCTCCATATGAGGTATATAAAGGTAAAACACCAAACATTGGTTACTTTAGAGTGTGGGGATGTGTGACCTACTATAAAAACATGGATCCTAAAAGAACTAAATTGGGTCCTCGAGGGATAAAATATGAATTTGTAGGATATGCACCAAATAGTAAAGCATATAGACTTTTAAACTTAGAGTCTAATATAATTATAGAATCTCAAGATGTATAATTATTTTGAAAATATTATTACTAAAGATAAGGAATTTGAGTTTCCCGCAAATAAAGAATCATGTGAAGAAGATTCTTCTTAGATTATAGAGATATAACCTGAAAGTACTTCTCGGATTATTGAAACACAAACTGAGCCTAGGATAAGCAAGAGAATCCAAAAAATAAAGGCTCTAGGATCGAACGAAATTGATACTCAAATTATTTCTATTTATCTAGTTGAAGGAAATTGTGAGAATTATGTTCAGAGCATTCCTATTATTCTTCAAGTAGAGGATAATCCTAAAGCTTACAAGGAAGTAGTGGCTTCAAGGGACACTTCCTTTTGGAAGGATGCCATCTAAGATGAAATGGATTCAATTATGTCAAATCACATCTGGGAACTTATCGAATTATCAAAGGGATCAAGGCTCATTTGATGCAAATGGGTGTTTAAAAAGAAGTATCATAGTGATGGTATTATAAACACTTATAAAGCCAGATTAGTAGCAAAGGAATTTAGACAAAAGAAGGATGTTGATTACTTCGGCATATATGCACTAGTGGCAATGATAAGAACAATTAAAGTATTGCTTTCCTTAACATATTTCAATGACCTTATAGTTCATCAAATGGATATTAAAACAACATTCCTAAATGGAGATCTCAGTGAGAAAATCTACATGGAACAACCAGAAGGCTATGTGCTCCCTAGTAATGAACAAAAGGTGTGTAAGCTTGTCAAGTCCTTATATGGACTAAAACAAGCACCAAAACAATGACATCAAATTTTTGACTTTGTCATACTTTCAAATGGCTTCATTCCCAATTCTTGCGACCAATGTTTATACACAAAGGTGCGCAAGGACATTGTAATATTCCTTTGTCTCTATGTTGATGACATGTTTATAATTAGCAATGATGTGAATGAAATTTTAGAGACAAAGAGGTTTCTAACTTCCACATTCAAGATGAAATATCTTGGACTAGTTGACACCATTTTAGAGATCAAAGTAAAGTGAAATAGTGAGGGTTATGAACTTAGCCAAACACACTATATTGAAAAAATTCTTGATAAGTTCAAACACCTATGCTTTAAAGAAGTAACTAGTCCATTTGATCATCGTTTCAAACCTCAAAAGAACAATGGAAGAGCAGTGGCTCAATTAGAATATGCAAGTGTAATAGGATGTCTTACGTATTTAATGCAATGTACCAGACCTGATGTATCATTTTCAATTAGTAAAATGAGTAGATTTACTAGTAATCAAAATGATGAACATTGGAAGGTGATCGCGACTTTATGAGTCGAATTGGGGTACTAACTGCAAGTGCACAGTTCTATCGCGTAGTTTTAAAAGATATCGATCCCACAGGGACTTATGAATCGATATACTATTTTCTAAGGTTACTTCGTAAAGCTAAGGCAGATGATACTTTGATGATTTGGGGGAAAAGTTAAAACTAAAATAAGATCTAGGTTAAATATCAATTAAGCGGATATCGGTATGTAGTTCGTCGTAATTAGGGAATCAAGTCTTCGTTGGTTTCTTGGTTTTAAGATAAATCTTTTCAGTAGACACTATTGATTAAAAGCCTTTTCTCAAACTCTCGCTCTGTTGAATAGACCATGACTTTAAATTAACGTAGCTGTCACTTATTAGTTAAGTCTAAAATCACCTTTTGAAAACAACAGAATATATAGAAGCTCTTTTTAAGGAAATAGTAATCGTTTAAACACCCTCATCTCAAACTCTCGCTCTGTTGACTTAGATTATATAATTAAATTCAAATGCTTAACTCTCGTCCTCACATTTAACTTTTAAAAATACTTTTTGAAAAAGATTAGAATTTAATTAACTCTAAAAATTGCTTTCGCCCTGATCTAGAATTAATGTCCAATTTACACTGTCCAGTTAAAGACTCAAACTCTCGTTCTATTGATTTTAACTTCTTTAGTCTTTTACTCTCGTACAAAAACCTTGGTATTAAACCTGTAAATTGAGACCATAAAAAGAGTGATTTTATTTTTAAACGTAATTAATCCAACTTAGTTTTGATTCCTTCATTCCGCTTACTTTACATACCGATACCTAAATAAATTAGCCAGACATGCTAAACAGATCTAAACAATCATCATGCTTAAATAGAAACATCTCAGGCAAATAATGTAAATAAACAATAAAGCAGGGCATATATAAATTCAAACAATAATTAAAGAACCTGAATAATTAATAGAGTCTTGAACACTCCACCACAGACCGGTTGGATTTGTTCTTGAATTCTTCAATCGGACAGGAAAATAAAAGTGAAGGAAAAAAAACCTAGGGTCTAACGTAAGGTTAGATCCGGTAAAAGATACACAATAGTTTCCGGTGTAGAAACTATTGTGTGAAAAATTAATTAAGTGCTGAAAGGTTGACTGGAAAAGAAAATAAAAATTGCAAAGAAAAGTAAAAACTGTAAAAAATAATGCTGTCAAGTATGCTTGCACGGCTGGAAGAGAAAAAGCACGAAGAAGAGAGGAGAGCCGCAGGGTTTTCTCCTTGGCTCTATTTATATTATCCCAATTTTGTAATGGTTTCCAAAACTCCTTCCGTAAAAGTGGTCTTCACGTTTTCAAGGGTCAAGCGTAACAATAGGCTTCAACGTGCCTCTGTTGCGCTTCTGAAGCCAAAAATATAGGAGAATGGTGTGACGTCCGTCACACCATGTGTTACGCTCGTAACACAAGGCAGCAGGGCATGACGCTCGTCACACCATGTGTGGTGCTCGTCACAGGCTCAGCGCTAGTACTTTTGGGCTGGGCTTTGGTTTGGTGAAATTGCTTCTCTTCATTTCTTTTTGCACCTCCTTTTCTTCCTTTTTCACTTGTGCTTCAAATAAGCTACCTGAGATAAATAGAAGGAAAAATACCAAGTAGTATCGAATAAAATGAAATAAATTGAAGTGAATAATAATATAATTTAATTAAATTGAGTCCAAAAATGTGATATTATTTCATGTTATCAAACTCCCCCATACTTAGATCTTTGCTTGTCCTCAAGCAAGATACAGTATAGAAATCGTTTTAAAAATTTGGCCAGATGAAATTTCAAAACACACATCAATTCGTACTAGGTTGCAGGTAAACCTTGTTTAGAAATAACCTGAGTCTAATCTTGACATCAAGAACTACCGTTACAACATCTGATAACCTTACCTCATGCAAACCAGTTTGAGTCATGCTATTATAACCAGCCTAGTTCTTTTACTCTTATTTCACCCGTTTTCATTCTAGCGAAATCACATTAAGCCCTTTATCGTTTCGCGCATATAGTGGAGTGACCGGTTAGTGATTCTGATCCCCTTTTTGCTAGAAGCTCTGGTACATAAGTCGGATAACTTCGTTATTTAGTCCATTGCAAATTGCGGGGGATCGGACCGTAGTCCGCCCTACCAAGTTCAGCACCAAATACCTGCTGAACCAACTCATAATGGATCTTTCGTATTATGCTCTCATATGATATGCAGCCTTTAGATTAAATGATCTGGTAAAGATCACCTAACTTAGTTAGTGCATTTCCTGATATATACTTTTTTTTATTTTGGGAATCATTCACTTATATTCATCGGCCCTCCACGTAGTTTGCTATTAAGATGGTGCTGACTTCTTGTATAAACTACTCGGGGTTACTATAAAATTAAAAGTTCAAGGGATTGGTATAATAGGTACTTTTCTGATCTAACATGTTGAGGTTTGTTTAGAGCGTTGGTATGGTAATAATTTTGTCTTGGTTTCACTCAAGTTTTGTAAAATAAGCAACCTTTATATTTATTGATTGTGTTAAATTTTTGTTATGGCTCATGAAAATTTGAGGGAATAGATAATGGAAATTTTTCACACTAGGGACTTAACTTAAAATAAATATATATTATAATAATTTTTTTTTTAAATTCATAAGAAAAGGAAATAACAATGAAAAGGGAAAGATAACATATTTGAAAAGGGAAGATTTAAAGAACAAGGTTTTCCTCCCCACACTTAAATGAAACATTGTCCCCAATGTTTCAAAGAAATAGAAAATGAAAAGGAAACCAAAATCAATGTTGTCTGCCGCCCCTGGTTCTTGGACCTGGTGATCGTTGACGTACTTCTAAGTCGTCAAACCTGCTGAGCAACTCAGCGAACCGCTAGTCGGTTATGGCATTTCTTGCTTCCTGTTGTTGTTGCATCTGGCGCATCATCTGCATCACTTCGAGATTCTGCGCTTGCATACCATCGATAGCATCCATGATGTCGTCGTTGGTTGCTGGCCTTCTTCGTCGACGACGTCGTGAGGATGGACCAGCTGCATTATCGGAAGGGTTGAGCGGGACTGATTGTTGTGCAGGAACCTGATCACCTTGCTCCATTTCTGCAAACTCGTCTGAAGGCGGGTTTGCTTGCGTAGGTTCGGTAGCTTCAGGAGCATTCAGATGATAGATGTGGCGGTTGGGATTGGTGACATCTGTTAGGGCAATGTTGGGTAAAACGACACTTGGGACCTCCTGGTTGTTCACCATAAGGTAATACCCTCCGCCTACCCTGTTTTTGATTAGGCGGCTGGACCGACAGTAGCTTATATCCATCAATAGGGGTGGGAGAGATTGTAAATTCTGAAGTCGATCCCCAAGATTTAAGCCAAGTGATATGGTGGTGATTAATCCACCGATTACAAAAGGTTGACGGCCTCTAGCACATAGGGTGCAGATATGATGAAATAGGAAGGAGGCAGCGTTTACCTGTGTATCTGCTGCAAAGACGCAGTGAAGGAAAAATAATTTCTTGGCGTTGACTTTGCTGTTGTTCGGTCGACCAAAAATAGTGTTTTACAGGATGCGGATGAAGTACCGGATGGTTGGGTTATGTATATGCGAAGAAAGTAATACATCCCAATTGTTGGTTTCCACACCAAAAATTTTTCTAAAGAGGTCGAAGGCGTTTATATGCCACTGGGAGTTCGGAGGTATCCTAGGGTGGACTTGACCTTCTACAGGGAATTGTAGCATGGTGCTTGCCGCATCCGCGAAAAAACAACCGGCGGGCTAAAACAAAAACAACACAGAGCCGCCACTGCGCGTTATTTATCCCAAAATAGGGAAAGGAAACGCTCAGAGAAACCTGGAAAAAGCATGGTCTCGCGACCAAAGAGAAAGGGTAAGGGAGTCGGTTACGCAAGGGGAAGGTATTAGCACCCCTCACGTCCGTCGTACTCGACGGGATCCACGTTCTAAAAGAAAGAAAAGGTTGCTAAAACATCACACACACACACAAGGAACGCATGTGGGGTTAAGAGGAAGGGAGCTCGCTAGGACATCGCATCCTATGCCTACATATCTCGTCTAGAACGAGAATCAGAGCTACTGTAGTTCGGCTCACGCACGCCAAACAACACACGCACCCAAACAGGCAAACATGGAGCCTGAATGCCAATCACTGGGCTTACATCAGCATCCGAACCAAAACACACGCACACTGGAACCCAGATGCCACTTGATGGACTTACACCGGCTTCCAAGCACACCACAAGAACAAACAAACATAATCAGGATACGGACAGCCAATCGCTGGGCTTACATCCATATCCTGACACACAAGCTTTAACAAGCAAACACACACAAAAAAGGAAAAAAAGTGCCCGGAGAGACCTCGCACGGTCTCCTGCCTACATACCTCGTCTGGAACAAGGATCAGGGCGATGTAGTTCCCCCCCAACGGGGGAGAAAGACTAGCCAGACACAAAGGGAAGACACACTACCAGGGAGCTGTACTCGAGCCTAGTGTTATCATGCATCATTGCCCTATGTTATGGTTTCTACCTACTTGCACAACAGCAAGCTAATCCTATCCAGGAAGAAAGCAAGCATGCAAGCATCAATAAACAAAACAAGCATTTCAAGCAAATATTCACAAAGCACACACTATATCCAGTCAAGTGGGCTCAAACAATGGGTTTGACTGCCAAGGCAAGTCATCTGTACAAGGGTAGTGTTAGCTCTTAACCTTGCCATTGAGGGGCTAAGGTGAAGCCAGATGAAAGGTGAGTGAAGATTAGACTTCACAGCTCCTATCCCTGTCCAGGGAGAGCTTCAGACAAAGGAGTGTGGGTTCAGAAAGATGGAACCCTTCTACACTCAAAGACTCTGACACAACTGTACAAAGTACAAGATCTTGGGTTTGTGTCCCAATGCATCAACACAGTGGTGTGAGCAGAGGGACGACTCAACAGAATAGTGGGAGATAGATTGCATATCTCTTTGATCCACCAATTGCCTTAATCAAGGTCTTTACCTGCTTGGAACAAAAAGTAAACAAGCACAAACATCGCCTCTTAAGGAGGACTTCAGACAGGTGCCTGGCCAAGTAACAGGCCAGGTCTTCCAGACTACATGGAGAATAGAAATTCTACCTCAATTGGTTTAAAAACCAAGCACCAGCGAGCAAGTTCTCAAGGAACTGTAAGCAACTAAATGTACCTGAAATCAATCAAGTATCATCAGTACTCAGACAAATCAACAGTAAACAGCAAATGTTAATCAGTTAATCTACACAGTCAAACACAATTTAATGCACATAAGTGCAAGCCATGAGCTCAAGCTCAAGCATAGAACCCTACAACATAAAACCAATGTTAGTTTACAACATCAAACAAATTCAATTTGCAACTTGCATTCATCTCCTTAAGCTTTTTGCCTTTCAACCTGAAAATCCACACCAAATGTGAGAAACAAGACCACTAGGCCAAGCCTAGGGTCCAAAGGGGATAAAAAATTCTAAACAGCAAGTGCAATTCAACCAAAATCACATTCAAACAAATTAAAAGCAAATGCAATTGGTCCCATGCTCATATCAATCACCATTATCATTTTATGCACAATTTAACATCAATCATGCAATTTGCAACTCCAAAAGACCAAACAGAACTATCTTAACCAAAAGCATACCAAAACAATTCAATTAATTCCACAAAAATTCACACCTAAACAGGACACATTCAATGTATAGCATGTCAATTTTCAGCTCAATTGGACAAGAGGAAGTAGGTCAATGAAAATCAAGAAGTCCAGACAAAATTATACAAGCCACTTCAAGGCATCAACACAAGCATTCACTTCAATAAATCATAAAACAGTGACAACATTTAAGAAATGAATGGGATCAAAACCATGATGTCCTACAATGTGTCTAGAATGCTCATGTCAAATTTCATCTTCATCCAATACAATATGAGCATTTCACAAATGAATTACCAACATGTGTCACACAATGTTACCAAATAAGCACACAGAGAAGAAAATTATCAATCAATTAGAAAACTCCATCAAAAAATTCCAGAAAACTTCACATGTTATCTTGACATATCAATGATCATCTATGCAAAAAATTGGAACAATTCAACATTCCTAAGCCAGGCAAATAAAATCATGAAGTTGACCTAGCTTGGTGTGACACAAATTGTCACACCTCTAATCAAAAAATCATATCTAATCAACCAAGTATCCCAAAATCACAAACTCTACATGAAAATAACCAGCAATGAGTCCAGAACAAGCACAAAAAATTTCATCCATTTCTTTAAAAGTATGAGTATTTCATGAAGGTTTTGGCAAAACATACAAAAAATATACACATGAACAAGATCAATAGGCCAATCCAAAAATCCTCCAAGCACAACTTGGACTACCATGCCTATAAAAAACTATATTGAATTGTGAATCTAACAAAAAAAGTCTCATTAAATTTGGATCGCACTCTGATAGTGCACTCACTTGAATTCAACCTCAGTTTGAATTGTCTCAACCGGTCAAACGACTTGCCCCGGTCTGCCAGATGCCCCTCTCCTGTTTGGGACTTTGCTATCATGTCATAGCATAGCATTCAACTTCATGATGAATCATATCATGAAACAAAGTCACCATGGCTCTCTGATACAGGCATCGGCGTTCTGCTTCTTCAGAGGACAATCTTCTCTCCATGGTAGCTTGTGCACAACGACATCGGTATCCGACCCTGACGTATCCTGACATGACCAGGCGAAGGTATCGACATGCTCTTTCCACAGGACTACCATTCTGCTCTCGACTCGCCTCTGAAGCGGCTCCAATTTTGGCTTCCTTTCTGACCTCGGCAGTACACAGGTTAACAAGCTCAACCCGCTCTTCCTGCGTTGAATCACCTTCTCCTCTTGTTTTGACAACCTGGTTAATTCCAGCAGATCATAATCATCTTCGCCTTCTTCTTCGGCATGATAGATCGGATCGTCGAAGTCATATGAGGTGTAACCAAATTGTTATCAACGAGATCCGGAGAATTATATTTGAATTCGGAACGAGACAAATCAAAAAAAGAGAAAAATGAAAATAAACATTGCCATTTTTATTTGTTTTTTAAACTGCCAAAATAAATGAAAAACAGGGAACACCGCTTTTTGACTGAAAAACATCCATTTATTAATGATGCAGAAATGTTGCAAATTATGAACATGAGGTGGCCCTTACAATGAACCATTACGTGTCGGGAAACACGTATGGCTTTCATGCAAATAAAATTGAGAAACAAGAAACATTACTCTTCCGGATGAGTGACAGTGCTGATTTTTTTAGCCTTCCAGTTCCCTGGTAAGCACGGCTTTATCCAACCCTCAAACTTGCAGTCACTGTCAGTTTCTTCACCTACTGCACAGGCGTGATCCGAATCTTCAGCAATTGCACTCACCATTGCCTGACCATGTGCCGGCATGGGATTGGCATTCACGTTGGGAGATGGAGCAAAGTTGATTGCTTTAGAATCCACCAGGTCTTGGACTACGTGCTTAAAAGCTTTGCAGTCCTCTACACTGTGCCCGGGAGCACCCGAATGGAATTCACATTTGACATTCTCATCGAAATTGGCTGGCCTTTGATCAGGTCTCAAAGGTGCCAAAGTCCTCAACTGTACCAGCCCCAGATCCTTCAACTTCTTCAATAGGGAAGAGTATGTCACAGGCGGCCTGTCAAAATGCCGATCATTCATCCTCCCCCTGACTTGATATCCAGCCCTCTGAGGCCTCTGCTGGAATAGCTGACGCTGCTGTTGCGGTTGCTGCTGTTGTTGTGCAGGCTGATTGTCAGCAGGAATAGTTACCGCAACGGTGTGCTGGAAGTAACGATCCCTGCCGGGTCCTCTTTGAGCGTAGACCGCACTAGTATCACCCTCATTTTTACGCTGACTGTTCCCGAAGGGCTTCTTCGATCCTGATGACGAAGCATTGCCACCCTGGATTTTCCCGAGCTTCAGCCAGCTCTCAATTCTCTCCCCAGCCACCACAATGTCGGCAAAATTTGTGACGGGACAACCCACCATCCTTTCAGCAAAAACCCCCTGCAGGGTACCCATGAAGAGATCAGACATCTCTCTGTCCACCAATGGAGGTTGCACTCTGGCAGCCAACTCCCTCCATCTCTGGGCATATTCTTTAAACCCCTCACTATTTTTCTGAGACATACCCTGCAGCTGGGTACGACTCGGGGCCATATCAGCATTGAACTGATACTGCTTAAAGAATGCGTCCCCAAGATCTTGCCAGTTCTTGATATCTGAGGACTTGAGCTTAGTGTACCATTCCAGTGAGCCTCCGGACAGGCTGTCCTGGAAAAAGTACATCCAAAGCTTTTGATCTGTAGTGTATGCAGAGATCTTGCGGACGAAAGCTTGAAGGTGAGTCTCTGGGCAAGAACTCCCATTATATTTGTCGAATGCGGGCGCTTTAAACTTCTGTGGGATCACAACCCCCTCGACTAGCCCCATATTTGACATGTTGACAACCCCAGGAGTGGCATAGTTTTCAAGAGCTCTGATCTTTTCTGCCAGCAGTTGGATCTCCTTGTTCTGTGGTTGGGCACCATATTGACCGAACGGTTCGTTGTGCATGGAGAATTGATCTGCTTCTCGGTCTTCCTCTCTGTTATCATCAACCCCAAAGAATGGAGGAAACAAGCTATCCTTCAGATTAGGACCCATCGGACCAGGTTGACCCCCTGTAGCAGTGCCAAAACCACCAGCATTATCATTTACCATACCCACAATTGCTCTTTTTCCACCGTCTCTGGATCCACCCAGCCCCTGGTTGGAGACACCATCCAGGTTTACACCACTATTAGCCGCTGAAGCCCGCTCAAGCTTCTCAACTTTGTCAGCCAAAGCTTTCTGACCAACTGTAAAACCCTGCATGATGTTGATCAGCTCATTCATCTTGTCCTTCAGCTCGAGGAGATCAGTACTTGGCAGATCCATCAGTCTGGGAGTGTTGCGCCGAGTGAAGTATCTGTGAGGACGGGTTGAGTGCAAAGGTACAACTCTACGAGCACGAGCAATGATTCCTGCAGCAATCAAGCACGTTAGAACTGGCCCCTGCAAAACAGCAAACAGGTTAATATGCATGAATGCAACGTCGATCTATATGAGGAAGCTTCCATCTTTCGATCCTGGTTTCATCGAGACAAATAACATTTTGACATCCATATTCTGAAATTCAAGATGTCTCTCAACCAGATTCTCAATCAATAATGCTCCCCATATGGCTAAACGTAGTTTAGGTGGAGATGAATGCAAAATGGGAATGATGCAGATGTATGAATGCACTGCATTGCCATCCTCTAAGTCCTCTGATCATCTGTTGCACCGAAGCCTGATCTCTGAACTGATCACAACCATCTGAGGGAATATGTAACCACAAATCCGACTCAAGGGTTCCGAAATAAACGGAAGACAGATACATCATCATCATCAAACCATCTCTGAACAGATACCCATAATCGTCTGAATCGGCCCGGGGAATCCTGAAATAAACGGATCCCCACTGATAAATAACTCGGACGGCACTCCGGCGTCTCGGCAATAAACGGCCATAAATCCGACTTATAAATAGGACTATGATCCACGGAACAAAAAGTCACCATCTGAGTCACCATCAGAACATGCATCTGAAAGAATCACCCTCCCCTCACAGGTCAATTCTAATCAGGTCACCCTAAGGCGGATAATAATCTCGACAATCGGGCGGAGATACTCAATGGGTTTGCCCTTTCGGGTGTGCCATTGTAGCTCCCTTAAGATCGTCTAAACCAAAGATCCGGGAAATGATCGGTCACCGGAGTCAATAGTTCAAAAGAGATAACCCAACCAAAGTGGAAAACCCCACTGGAAGAGCACTTCTCAGATGAACCTCGTCCGACTTGTGGTATGTCACGTCGCAACAATGTGCCCAACCGGCATGTGAGCGATGTGAGACCACGCTAATCCTAGGTGTATACTCGGGCCTGGGTTTTAGCCCCACTCAGAACACCCACCCCAAACAGAGGAACCACCTGCACAGAGGACGGCAACATGATAGTATGATGCATGCAAATATTAATGCAAATATATACACTGTTAGAATAATAAATGCAATAAATAAAGCAAAATAAGCAACCTAAACTATCCTAGAACGCTAGGAGAGACTCGCTTAGGGAAGATGGACCAGCACAGGTCAACATCTCTCTGTTAGTTCCCAGCAGAGTCGCCAGCTGCCGCATCCGCGAAAAAACAACCGGCGGGCTAAAACAAAAACAACACAGAGCCGCCACTGCGCATTATTTATCCCAAAATAGGGAAAGGAAACGCTCAGAGAAACCTGGAAAAAGCATGGTCTCGCGACCAAAGAGAAAGGGTAAGGGAGTCGGTTACGCAAGGGGAAGGTATTAGCACCCCTCACGTCCGTCGTACTCGACGGGATCCACGTTCTAAAAGAAAGAAAAGGTTGCTAAAACATCACACACACACACACAAGGAACGCATGTGGGGTTAAGAGGAAGGGAGCTCGCTAGGACATCGCATCCTATGCCTACATATCTCGTCTGGAACGAGAATCAGAGCTACTGTAGTTCAGTTCACGCACGCCAAACAACACACGCACCCAAACAGGCAAACATGGAGCCTGAATGCCAATCACTGGGCTTACATCAGCATCCGAACCAAAACACACGCACACTGGAACCCAGATGCCACTTGATGGACTTACACCGGCTTCCAAGCACACCACAAGAATAAACAAACATAATCAGGATACGGACAGCCAATCGCTGGGCTTACATCCATATCCTGACACACAAGCTTTAACAAGCAAACACACACAAAAAAAGGAAAAAAAGTGCCCGGAGAGACCTCGCACGGTCTCCTGCCTACATACCTCGTCTGGAACAAGGATCAGGGCGATGTAGTTCCCCCCAACGGGGGAGAAAGACTAGCCAGACACAAAGGGAAGACACACTACCAGGGAGCTGTACTCGAGCCTAGTGTTATCATGCATCATTGCCCTATGTTATGGTTTCTACCTACTTGCACAACAGCAAGCTAATCCTATCCAGGAAGAAAGCAAGCATGCAAGCATCAATAAACAAAACAAGCATTTCAAGCAAATATTCACAAAGCACACACTATATCCAGTCAAGTGGGCTCAAACAATGGGTTTGACTGCCAAGGCAAGTCATCTGTACAAGGGTAGTGTTAGCTCTTAACCTTGCCATTGAGGGGCTAAGGTGAAGCCAGATGAAAGGTGAGTGAAGATTAGACTTCACAGCTCCTATCCCTGTCCAGGGAGAGCTTCAGACAAAGGAGTGTGGGTTCAGAAAGATGGAACCCTTCTACACTCAAAGACTCTGACACAGCTGTACAAAGTACAAGATCTTGGGTTTGTGTCCCAATGCATCAACACAGTGGTGTGAGCAGAGGGACGACTCAACAGAATAGTGGGAGATAGATTGCATATCTCTTTGATCCACCAATTGCCTTAATCAAGGTCTTTACCTGCTTGGCACAAAAAGTAAACAAGCACAAACATCGCCTCTTAAGGAGGACTTCAGACAGGTGCCTGGCCAAGTAACAGGCCAGGTCTTCTAGACTACATGGAGAATAGAAATTCTACCTCAATTGGTTTAAAAACCAAGCACCAGCAAGCAAGTTCTCAAGGAACTGTAAGCAACTAAATGTACCTGAAATCAATCAAGTATCATCAGTACTCAGACAAATCAACAGTAAACAGCAAATGTTAATCAGTTAATCTACACAGTCAAACACAATTTAATGCACACAAGTGCAAGCCATGAGCTCAAGCTCAAGCATAGAACCCTACAACATAAAACCAATGTTAGTTTACAACATCAAACAAATTCAATTTGCAACTTGCACTCATCTCCTTAAGCTTTTTGCCTTTCAACCTGAAAATCCACACCAAATGTGAGAAACAAGACCACTAGGCCAAGCCTAGGGTCCAAAGGGGATAAAAAATTCTAAACAGCAAGTGCAATTCAACCAAAATCACATTCAAACAAATTAAAAGCAAATGCAATTGGTCCCATGCTCATATCAATCACCATTATCATTTTATGCACAATTTAACATCAATCATGCAATTTGCAACTCCAAAAGACCAAACAGAACTATCTTAACCAAAAGCATACCAAAACAATTCAATTAATTCCACAAAAATTCACACCTAAACAGGACACATTCAATGTATAGCATGTCAATTTTCAGCTCAATTGGACAAGAGGAAGTAGGTCAATGAAAATCAAGAAGTCCAGACAAAATTATACAAGCCACTTCAAGGCATCAACACAAGCATTCACTTCAATAAATCATAAAACAGTGACAACATTTAAGAAATGAATGGGATCAAAACCATGATGTCCTACAATGTGTCTAGAATGCTCATGTCAAATTTCATCTTCATCCAATACAATATGAGCATTTCACAAATGAATTACCAACATGTGTCACACAATGTTACCAAATAAGCACACAGAGAAGAAAATTATCAATCAATTAGAAAACTCCATCAAAAAATTCCAGAAAAATTCACATGTTATCTTGACATATCAATGATCATCTATGCAAAAAATTGGAACAATTCAACATTCCTAAGCCAGGCAAATAAAATCATGAAGTTGACCTAGCTTGGTGTGACACAAATTGTCACACCTCTAATCAAAAAATCATATCTAATCAACCAAGTATCCAAAAATCACAAACTCTACATGAAAATCACCAGCAATGAGTCCAGAACAAGCACAAACAATTTCATCCATTTCTTTAAAAGTATGAGTATTTCATGAAGGTTTTGGCAAAACATACAAAAAATATACACATGAACAAGATCAATAGGCCAATCCAAAAATCCTCCAAGCACAACTTGGACTACCATGCCTATAAAAAACTATATTGAATTGTGAATCTAACAAAAAAAGTCTCATTAAATTTGGATTAAAAATGGATTTTATATGATTTTTTGAAGATTTGTTAAATTAGTGAAATATTTATTTAATGGAATTATGGATTAATTAAGGAGTAGTGGCATTCTCGTAAATTCTCTCAGCCGGTCCAAAACGCAGAAGCTTCATTTAATCAGTGTCATCGCGCGATTGGTCCTTCTTTGGTGGGAAACACAATTTGAAATTGCCATGCGAAATTGATGGATTAAACGAGAAAAATTTCCAGAATCTCCATCTTCATCGCGCGTTCATGTTCATCATCATCTCCAGCTCCGGTCAAGAACTTTTTTCCACGAAAATGCGCAAGCGATATACCGTTGGAACCGTATGAGTGTGTACATCACGAATATACACGTGAAATTGTCCAGAAGTTCATATACAGCAAGAACCGATTGAAAGAAGTTTTGACATCCTAACTTTAATCTAAGATTTCTCTCTCAATAATTAACCAAATCAAAAACTAAGCATAGCATGTTGTTCTACATTCAAAGCTCTTTAAAACGCATCTAATAATTTAAGCAATGGTGAGTTTCGAATTTTTGCACCTTGAATGAAGCAGTGCTCGAATTTGGAGTTTCTGGATGTAAAAGCCTCAAACAGATGATGATTGAGGTGTAGGAAGCTGAGTAGAACAGCTAGCTCGATCCAAGGTTGCTCCAGGTGTGAGAATTCTCAAAATGCCATTATTGAGCTTCCTTTGAACAGTCACGAATCTTGTAGCTTCTTCCACTAATTCACCAAAACAGATGTAGATGAAGGTTCAAGGAGCACGAATCAACAAGAATTTTGCAATTTGGTTGAGATTTGATGAAGTTTGGATCCAAAAAGTTTGATGAAGTTCTTGAGAAATTGAGAGAAAATGGAGGGAAAGTTGGTTAGGATTCTTGAGAATTGTGATTATCATTAGCATTCTGTTACAATTAATCATTTATACCATCCCTTAATCCAATGTACTAATCTCAATTAGCAAAATTTGGAAGAATTAGCATAATTGCACTTTAAGTGAAAGTTCCAAAATGGCCTTGCCAATTTTGCAATATGACAGCTCATGACAGTTGGAACAAGTTTCAATTTGCATTTGGAGAGTGTTGCAAAAATCCTCATTTCAAAATTCCATGTATTTCTCAAATTGGACCATTTTGCCCTTGGATTTTAATTGATGCACTTGAAAATTGACCTTTTGCATTGACCATTTTTGATGAATTTTGATTATGCACCATGAAAGTACATGTGAAATGGAGTTTGCTCATAAAAAGATCATCCATTTTGGACATTCCATGTGAAAGTTATGCCACTTTGATTATAGGCATTTTTGGAAAATGAATGGACCATAACTTGTCAACCATACATGGGAATTTCAAGTTCTTGGACTTTTTGGAAAGGTGAGAGCAAGATCTACAACTTTCATGTTGAACACATTTTCATTTGAAGCTTTTTTGGACATGTAATGTTGTGGTGAAAAACTTTCCATTTTTGGAAACTTCCATTACAAGTCACTTTCTATTTTTGGCAATTTTTGTCCTGACTTTATTTTCTTCATTCTTGAGCTTTGAAATGTCAAATGAAACTTGTTTCAACATGAATGAAGTGTATCCAACTCTCTCCCACCTCCAAATCCATAAAATCAAGCACAGTTGACCACAGTTGACTTTTTCAACTGATAGATGAATTTGGCAATGCACTGATCAATCTGAGCCCCAAACTCCTGATGAAATGGCTCAAGGATGAAACCCTAGCCTCCATAAGCTCAATATAATCATGAAATGATCCCCATATCCACTGTAGACCCCATCTCCTTGCCATGCCCTGATTGGCCCAATGCAACTGATTAGGGTTGACCAATGGTCAAAACCCTAATCACAAGGAATATAATCAATCACTTGAACTTCTTGGATGATATCAAGACCATGATGATGATGATGTATCACTGCAACCAAGATGAAGACCAATCTCCTTGAGAACCATAAAACCCTAATTTGGACTTCCACATCCTCAGATGATTAATGACCAATCAATAAAACCCTAGGCTTGCATCATAACCTCTTATCTTCTTACCAAGACTTAGGAGAATGACTTTGCACAATGTAACCACATGATATGCAATATGCAATGCCTAATGACCTAAAAATGCAATGCAATATGTTAAGCTAGTCCCAAGAGAGGAGGGCAAATTTTGAGGTTTTACAGCTGCCCCTATTCAATCCACTGTGAACCTGTCGATATGAACAGCCTCGGCTTTCAGATGATCAGGATGAAGAGTGATTGAATACCAAGAACAGACGAACAATTTGCGCTCTGACGGGAAAATAATTAACAACGCCTGTCAGAACCGGTGAAAAACACAATCTTGAAACAAGAATCCGTCTGGTACGGAGAAAGTCGGCCTGATCACCGAAACAACAACGTCGACCTGGATACCAAAATAAATGGTAACGCAGGGATAACCATGGCCTGAACACCACATCCGCTGGGGATTATTATCTCTCTTTCTTTTATGCTTTTCTTGAACCCCGAAATCTTTCTTTATTTCTATTTTCTTGAACCCCGAAAATTATCTTTTTCACAAATGATCCCCGATCACTGCATTTGAATCCCGTTCTCCCGTTTGCCAAAATAATGAACCCCATTCTCCAGTTTGAACCCCAGTCGCCTGACGATAACTCACGATCGCCATTGTGAACCCCATCTCCAGAAAACACCTCGTGTCTCCTTTTCTCCATTTGAACCCCAATCTCCAGAAAATGCCTCAACACTTCCCTTTCTCCGTTTGAACCCCGATCTCCAGAAAATGCCTCAACATTTCCCTTTCTCCATTTGAACCCCGTTCTCCCATCTCTCGTGATAATTCCGCTGGCAACGACGGAAATCACACCAAACACCACTCTGAGGGCGACATATCAGAGGGTACACCTTCACAAAGGAAGGTAACATGTGTATCTCTTCATTCGAAGACACCTATAACGACCTCCATTGGCCTCAGCCCGAGTCTAAGGTGACACATGAACAGAAGATGATCCTAAGGACCTCATCCCGGATATAATCTTCATCTCCAATCTTCATATGAACCCCAGAAAACGCCTCAGCATTTCCTTTTCTCCGATTGAACCCCGAAATTCGCGCTGATCGCGTAACATCCTTGATTTCATTTCCATCTTGTTCGACGGAAAAAACTCATCCAGTATCGTGATACTGGAGAACATTGCTGATCTGACATCTTGATGCTAGACTCCTCAGAGTAACATCTTCACCATCCGGCGAAACCAAAACTTCAAGCGGTAACCGCGGCTCGAATTGCACTGATTGCATCACCTTTCCCATCTCTGCTCGACGGAAAAAAGTTTCCTCCCGTATCGCACTACTGGGGAATACTTTTGATTAAATTACGATGCTAGACTCCTCGGAGCAACACCTTCCAACTTCCGTCTCGCATGACAGAAATCTCCTCCAGTATCGCACTACTGGAGAACATTGTTGATACAGTACCAAACTCCTCGGAGTAACACCTTCAACCAGACACTGACTAATGACTGGGAAGAAACTCGACGTTTACCGGACATCGAACAATGATGTTTACTTGACACCAAAGAAAGCTCGACCAGACACTTACTGATGACTGGGAGGAAACTCGACGTTTACTGGACATCGAACAATGATGTTTACAAGACATCGAAGAAAGCTCGACCAGACACTTACTGATGACTGGGAGGAAACTCGACGTTTACTGGACATCGAACAATGATGTTTACTGGACATCGAACAATGATGTTGACAAGACATCGAACAATGATGTTGACAAGACATCAAACAATGATGTTTACAGGACATCAAACAAAACTCGACCAGACACTTACTGATGACTGGGAAATAACTCGACGTTTACTGGACATCGAACGATGATGTTTACTGGACATCAAAGAAAACTCGACCAGACACTTACTGATGACTGGGAGATAACTCGACGTTTACTGGACATCGAACAATGATATTTACTGACACCAAAGAAAACTCGACCAGAAACTTACTGATGACTGGGAGGAAACTGTTGCTCCAAAACCCCAATGCTGAACTCCTCAGAGTAACACCTTCACCATCCGGCGAAACCAAATCTCAAGCGGTAACCACGGCTTGAATCGCGCTGATCGCGTAACATCTCCATCTCTGTCTGACGGAAAAGTTCCCTCCAGTATCGAACTACTGGAGAATACTGCTGGTCCGACGTCGTGATGCTACACCCATCAAAGTAACATCCTCACCGACTGGCAAAACCCATTTTCAGATGGTAACCAACCCAAGTCGCGCTGATCGCGTAACATTCCCATCTCTGTCCGACGGAAAAGCTTCCTCCAGTATCGCACTACTGGGGTACATCTCTGATTCAATCATGAGGCTAAACTCTTCGGAGTAACATTTTCACCTCTGGGCAAAACCACCTCTCAAACAATAACCACGGCTTGAGACTAGCTTTATGCTTGCAATATGATGCATGCCTTTTTCTGCGTAATGCTCCACAACTATGGAAATGCTACGCGATTTATTTTTTCTATGCAATATGCTATGCTTACGCTACATGATGAATGCATAAAAGGTATCCCCCTCAAGGGATTCTGCTGAGGAGCACGAGACACTCCGCTGAGGAACTCGCCAATACTCCGATCTCCACCCTGCTGGGGAATAGCACTGCTGCTGGGAAAAGGCAACCCTTGCTGGGGAAGAACCTCCTTTGCACCCAATCCTCTCGGGAAACTGCTGGGAAAAGAACCACCAACCCTCTGTGGGGATACAACAGTCTTCGACTTGCTGGGAAATCAATCCCTACTTTGCTTCGGGAAACCCTCACAGATACCTGCCAACTTCACTGGGGAAATGCTCACAGATAGCTCTGCTGGGGAAACAGCCACCTCCAGGCCTGAGACTGGGGAAGCATCAATCTAACACCTGCTGGGGATAACCATCCTGACCCTGCTAGGGGAAACGAATGCCACTCCGCTGGGGACAACCCATGCAATCCATAGGTAGGATACACTCAGCTGGGGATGCAGATATCAGTCTGCTATGGAAACTCATCCCATCCACTGGTAGGATGAATACTGCTGGAGATATATTTCATTGAAACCCGCTCCACTCGGGGAATAGCAACCTTCAGACCTGGCTTCTGAGGAAACATCAATCTGACACCTGCTGGGGATAACCATCCTGACTCAGCTAAGGGATCCACAGACCTCGGATCTGCTGGGGAGTTAGTCCTCACAACTCTGCTTGAGGACTTAGCTGGGGAAACGAGAGAAGTTGGTACAGAACACCCATTGACCTGTCGAACCACGGTATCCACCTCCCAATCTCGTATCAGCTTTCCACTTTTAAGAAATCCCAGACCCGTCTGGACCTTTTCTGCTCCATCATCTTGTATTCCAAGTCGCGCCGCGCTCGACGAAGAGCGAACTCCTGGGGACTATACAGACTTTTCAATCTTCCGACTTTGAAGAGTCTTCTTGATTAATTCCAAAGGTCGTCGGACGTCTCAACGTCTCTCATCACTTTTCTACCCATTCATCTGTCCCTGAGCGAACCTTGCGGGGAATTTCTACAGACTTTCCACTCTTCCGATTTTGAAGAGTCTTCTTGATTAAAATCAAAGATCGTCGTACGTATCAACGTCTCTTCGTCGTCCCTCGTCCCTGATTGGACTCCATGGGGATTTGTTTTCCAACAGCTTCCACATCACAACCTGCAAGTGAGTGAAAAATATCCAACAGTTCCTGCAAAACAGATCGTTAGATAAAACCGTGCCCCAGGCGTGTCAAGATTTCAACACTTGGGTCACTCAACCTTCCGAATAAGATTTCAAGCTTTCAATCTTATAAACATGCATCGGAAGGGACCTGTATGTCTTAAAATGCAAGATTCTTTATCAAAATAATCAGATGTTTTTGCAATCAAAGCGATAATGAAAAACAAAAACAAAATTATTTGACTGAGTATGCATTTTATTGATTGAAAAATGTGTGGCTCAAATTGAGCAATACAAAGGAAGCAATTCCTGAAAAGAGGTAATTGCGCATAAAAGGAAAAATCTATCCTTATCTCATCGAGTTCCAACTCGGTTACACCCCATATGTCCTCAGACTCTCCATGCTTCTGCCTTCTGAACAAGACGATTCCGACTGATCCCTACCGGGTATTATTCATGATGCTTTAACCAAAGCGCAAACGATCATGCTAGACGCAGTTGTTCGTTTCAATCCCTCTTTTGCCTGGACTGCCCTTTCGGGTTTTCAGCCCACCGGGATACCCTTTTTTGCCCAAGTCGCCTTTTCAGGTTTTCGACTTGCCGGGTGTACATTTTTTCCTTTTTATCCCTAATTTTTGCCCGAACCTTTCTTTCTGTTTTTTGGTTCGCCGGGATGCCCATTTTTGCCTGGACTATTTTATTCTTTCCGTCCAGCGGGTCTCTTATACGAAGTATTTTTTAACTGCGTCCGCACTCACAGGGGATGGAAAATCCTCGCCATCCATGGCCGTTAACAACAAGGCCCTGTCGTAGAAAACCTTCTTGACCATGCTGGGGAATCGTGATTGGGTATCCACTTGCCCCTTCGATCGTTTTGAGGAGGAAGGATCCTTTTCAGCACCATATCACCTACGTGATATACCCGAGGTCGTACCTTTCTGTCAAAAGCACGCTTCATCCGTTGCTGGTATAACTGCCCATGACAGATGGTTGCCAGCCTCTTTTCCTCAATCAGGCTTAACTCTTCGTACCGAGTCCTTACCCATTCAGCCTCTTGCAATTTCACGTCCATCAGGACTCTCGAAGAGGGAATTTGAACCTCAACCGGTAGCACGACTTCATTCCATACACCGACGAGAAAGGCGTTGCCCCAGTAGGCGCACCGAGGTTCGATACATAGTATACCAGCTTCCTACTCAATCACACCGTCGGTGCATTCAAACGTTATCTGGGCAACAAAAAGAATACAAGATCTTTTTGGCGTAACCCAACATGGTACTAACTCATCCACATTAACCCCATCAGGCATCAGAACCCGTTCGGATTCAGGGTCAAGCCCCTCCTCCGAGATCGGTCACTCTCAATCTTTCGATTGGAGCACCTCGAGATGTCCTCATCAGGGAACTCAAACCTCATTGGTTGATAATTCTCCACGGGTTGTTGGGCGAGGTAATCAGACAATACACTCCCCTTGATTGCTCTCTGAGAGGTATATCGAATATCGTATTCAAACAAAATCATTAGCCCTTTCGCAACCCTTCCAGTCATTGCTGGCTCTTTCAGAAATCTACCTGATCAGATCCATCTCGAAATCCACAAAGTGGTATGAACCAGCATATACTGTCTCAGTCGGCGAGCAGCCTATGCCAAAGTACATCAAGTTTTCTCGAACAGTGAATGTATTGTTTCACAGTCGGTAAACTTTTTGCTAAGGTAAATTGCATGCTCTTTTCGACAAGACTAGTCATGCTGCCCCAGTACGCACCTCATAGACCCCTCGAGGGCTGTCAAGTACCAGATTAATAGTCTCTTTCCATAGGGAGGCAACAGAATCGGAGGCTCCTGCAACTTATTCTTTTATTTTTCAATGCCCCTTGGCAATCATTATTTCACCTGACCGTTTGATCTCTTTTCTTGAATGGGTTCCCACGTGGCTGTTAGGTGAGATGTGAACCATGACATGTAGTTCAATCTACCCAATAGACCACGAACCTCTCCTTCCATTCTCGGTTCAGGTTTTTTTTTTTTTTTTGCAGGATCAACCCCGATTCCTCTCTGACAATAAACCCCAACAGCTTATCGGATCGCACTCTGATAGTGCACTCACTTGAATTCAACCTCAGTTTGAATTGTCTCAACCGGTCAAACGACTTGCCCCGGTCTGCCAGATGCCCCTCTCCTGTTTGGGACTTTGCTATCATGTCATAGCATAGCATTCAACTTCATGATGAATCATATCATGAAACAAAGTCACCATGGCTCTCTGATACAGGCATCGGCGTTCTGCTTCTTTAGAGGACAATCTTCTCTCCATGGTAGCTTGTGCACAACGACATCGGTATCCGACCCTGACGTATCCTGACATGACCAGGCGAAGGTATCGACATGCTCTTTCCACAGGACTACCATTCTGCTCTCGACTCGCCTCTGAAGCGGCTCCAATTTTGGCTTCCTTTCTGACCTCGGCAGTACACAGGTTAACAAGCTCAACCCGCTCTTCCTGCGTTGAATCACCTTCTCCTCTTGTTTTGACAACCTGGTTAATTCCAGCAGATCATAATCATCTTCGCCTTCTTCTTCGGCATGATAGATCGGATCGTCGAAGTCATATGAGGTGTAACCAAATTGTTATCAACGAGATCCGGAGAATTATATTTGAATTCGGAACGAGACAAATCAAAAAAAGAGAAAAATGAAAATAAACATTGCCATTTTTATTTGTTTTTTAAACTGCCAAAATAAATGAAAAACAGGGAACACCGCTTTTTGACTGAAAAACATCCATTTATTAATGATGCAGAAATGTTGCAAATTATGAACATGAGGTGGCCCTTACAATGAACCATTACGTGTCGGGAAACACGTATGGCTTTCATGCAAATAAAATTGAGAAACAAGAAACATTACTCTTCCGGATGAGTGACAGTGCTGATTTTTTTAGCCTTCCAGTTCCCTGGTAAGCACGGCTTTATCCAACCCTCAAACTTGCAGTCACTGTCAGTTTCTTCACCTACTGCACAGGCGTGATCCGAATCTTCAGCAATTGCACTCACCATTGCCTGACCATGTGCCGGCATGGGATTGGCATTCACGTTGGGAGATGGAGCAAAGTTGATTGCTTTAGAATCCACCAGGTCTTGGACTACGTGCTTAAAAGCTTTGCAGTCCTCTACACTGTGCCCGGGAGCACCCGAATGGAATTCACATTTGACATTCTCATCGAAATTGGCTGGCCTTTGATCAGGTCTCAAAGGTGCCAAAGTCCTCAACTGTACCAGCCCCAGATCCTTCAACTTCTTCAATAGGGAAGAGTATGTCACAGGCGGCCTGTCAAAATGCCGATCATTCATCCTCCCCCTGACTTGATATCCAGCCCTCTGAGGCCTCTGCTGGAATAGCTGACGCTGCTGTTGCGGTTGCTGCTGTTGTTGTGCAGGCTGATTGTCAGCAGGAATAGTTACCGCAACGGTGTGCTGGAAGTAACGATCCCTGCCGGGTCCTCTTTGAGCGTAGACCGCACTAGTATCACCCTCATTTTTACGCTGACTGTTCCCGAAGGGCTTCTTCGATCCTGATGACGAAGCATTGCCACCCTGGATTTTCCCGAGCTTCAGCCAGCTCTCAATTCTCTCCCCAGCCACCACAATGTCGGCAAAATTTGTGACGGGACAACCCACCATCCTTTCAGCAAAAACCCCCTGCAGGGTACCCATGAAGAGATCAGACATCTCTCTGTCCACCAATGGAGGTTGCACTCTGGCAGCCAACTCCCTCCATCTCTGGGCATATTCTTTAAACCCCTCACTATTTTTCTGAGACATACCCTGCAGCTGGGTACGACTCGGGGCCATATCAGCATTGAACTGATACTGCTTAAAGAATGCGTCCCCAAGATCTTGCCAGTTCTTGATATCTGAGGACTTGAGCTTAGTGTACCATTCCAGTGAGCCTCCGGACAGGCTGTCCTGGAAAAAGTACATCCAAAGCTTTTGATCTGTAGTGTATGCAGAGATCTTGCGGACGAAAGCTTGAAGGTGAGTCTCTGGGCAAGAACTCCCATTATATTTGTCGAATGCGGGCGCTTTAAGCTTCTGTGGGATCACAACCCCCTCGACTAGCCCCATATTTGACATGTTGACAACCCCAGGAGTGGCATAGCTTTCAAGAGCTCTGATCTTTTCTGCCAGCAGTTGGATCTCCTTGTTCTGTGGTTGGGCACCATATTGACCGAACGGTTCGTTGTGCATGGAGAATTGATCTGCTTCTCGGTCTTCCTCTCTGTTATCATCAACCCCAAAGAATGGAGGAAACAAGTTATCCTTCAGATTAGGACCCATCGGACCAGGTTGACCCCCTGTAGCAGTGCCAAAACCACCAGCATTATCATTTACCATACCCACAGTTGCTCTTTTTCCACCGTCTCTGGATCCACCCAGCCCCTGGTTGGAGACACCATCCAGGTTTACACCACTATTAGCCGCTGAAGCCCGCTCAAGCTTCTCAACTTTGTCAGCCAAAGCTTTCTGACCAACTGCAAAACCCTGCATGATGTTGATCAGCTCATTCATCTTGTCCTTCAGCTCGAGGAGATTAGTACTTGGCAGATCCATCAGTCTGGGAGTGTTGCGCCGAGTGAAGTATCTGTGAGGACGGGTTGAGTGCAAAGGTACAACTCTACGAGCACGAGCAATGATTCCTGCAGCAATCAAGCACGTTAGAACTGGCCCCTGCAAAACAGCAAACAGGTTAATATGCATGAATGCAACGTCGATCTATATGAGGAAGCTTCCATCTTTCGATCCTGGTTTCATCGAGACAAATAACATTTTGACATCCATATTCTGAAATTCAAGATGTCTCTCAACCAGATTCTCAATCAATAATGCTCCCCATATGGCTAAACGTAGTTTAGGTGGAGATGAATGCAAAATGGGAATGATGCAGATGTATGAATGCACTGCATTGCCATCCTCTAAGTCCTCTGATCATCTGTTGCACCGAAGCCTGATCTCTGAACTGATCACAACCATCTGAGGGAATATGTAACCACAAATCCGACTCAAGGGTTCCGAAATAAACGGAAGACAGATACATCATCATCATCAAACCATCTCTGAACAGATACCCATAATCGTCTGAATCGGCCCGGGGAATCCTGAAATAAACGGATCCCCACTGATAAATAACTCGGACGGCACTCCGGCGTCTCGGCAATAAACGGCCATAAATCCGACTTATAAATAGGACTATGATCCACGGAACAAAAAGTCACCATCTGAGTCACCATCAGAACATGCATCTGAAAGAATCACCCTCCCCTCACAGGTCAATTCTAATCAGGTCACCCTAAGGCGGATAATAATCTCGACAATCGGGCGGAGATACTCAATGGGTTTGCCCTTTCGGGTGTGCCATTGTAGCTCCCTTAAGATCGTCTAAACCAAAGATCCGGGAAATGATCGGTCACCGGAGTCAATAGTTCAAAAGAGATAACCCAACCAAAGTGGAAAACCCCACTGGAAGAGCACTTCTCAGATGAACCTCGTCCGACTTGTGGTATGTCACGTCGCAACAATGTGCCCAACCGGCATGTGAGCGATGTGAGACCACGCTAATCCTAGGTGTATACTCGGGCCTGGGTTTTAGCCCCACTCAGAACACCCACCCCAAACAGAGGAACCACCTGCACAGAGGACGGCAACATGATAGTATGATGCATGCAAATATTAATGCAAATATATACACTGTTAGAATAATAAATGCAATAAATAAAGCAAAATAAGCAACCTAAACTATCCTAGAACGCTAGGAGAGACTCGCTTAGGGAAGATGGACCAGCACAGGTCAACATCTCTCTGTTAGTTCCCAGCAGAGTCGCCAGCTGCCGCATCCGCGAAAAAACAACCGGCGGGCTAAAACAAAAACAACACAGAGCCGCCACTGCGCATTATTTATCCCAAAATAGGGAAAGGAAACGCTCAGAGAAACCTGGAAAAAGCATGGTCTCGCGACCAAAGAGAAAGGGTAAGGGAGTCGGTTACGCAAGGGGAAGGTATTAGCACCCCTCACGTCCGTCGTACTCGACGGGATCCACGTTCTAAAAGAAAGAAAAGGTTGCTAAAACATCACACACACACACACAAGGAACGCATGTGGGGTTAAGAGGAAGGGAGCTCGCTAGGACATCGCATCCTATGCCTACATATCTCGTCTGGAACGAGAATCAGAGCTACTGTAGTTCGGCTCACGCACGCCAAACAACACACGCACCCAAACAGGCAAACATGGAGCCTGAATGCCAATCACTGGGCTTACATCAGCATCCGAACCAAAACACACGCACACTGGAACCCAGATGCCACTTGATGGACTTACACCGGCTTCCAAGCACACCACAAGAACAAACAAACATAATCAGGATACGGACAGCCAATCGCTGGGCTTATATCCATATCCTGACACACAAGCTTTAACAAGCAAACACACACAAAAAAAGGAAAAAAAGTGCCCGGAGAGACCTCGCACGGTCTCCTGCCTACATACCTCGTCTGGAACAAGGATCAGGGCGATGTAGTTCCCCCCAACGGGGGAGAAAGACTAGCCAGACACAAAGGGAAGACACACTACCAGGGAGCTGTACTCGAGCCTAGTGTTATCATGCATCATTGCCCTATGTTATGGTTTCTACCTACTTGCACAACAGCAAGCTAATCCTATCCAGGAAGAAAGCAAGCATGCAAGCATCAATAAACAAAACAAGCATTTCAAGCAAATATTCACAAAGCACACACTATATCCAGTCAAGTGGGCTCAAACAATGGGTTTGACTGCCAAGGCAAGTCATCTGTACAAGGGTAGTGTTAGCTCTTAACCTTGCCATTGAGGGGCTAAGGTGAAGCCAGATGAAAGGTGAGTGAAGATTAGACTTCACAGCTCCTATCCCTGTCCAGGGAGAGCTTCAGACAAAGGAGTGTGGGTTCAGAAAGATGGAACCCTTCTACACTCAAAGACTCTGACACAACTGTACAAAGTACAAGATCTTGGGTTTGTGTCCCAATGCATCAACACAGTGGTGTGAGCAGAGGGACGACTCAACAGAATAGTGGGAGATAGATTGCATATCTCTTTGATCCACCAATTGCCTTAATCAAGGTCTTTACCTGCTTGGCACAAAAAGTAAACAAGCACAAACATCGCCTCTTAAGGAGGACTTCAGACAGGTGCCTGGCCAAGTAACAGGCCAGGTCTTCCAGACTACATGGAGAATAGAAATTCTACCTCAATTGGTTTAAAAACCAAGCACCAGCAAGCAAGTTCTCAAGGAACTGTAAGCAACTAAATGTACCTGAAATCAATCAAGTATCATCAGTACTCAGACAAATCAACAGTAAACAGCAAATGTTAATCAGTTAATCTACACAGTCAAACACAATTTAATGCACACAAGTGCAAGCCATGAGCTCAAGCTCAAGCATAGAACCCTACAACATAAAACCAATGTTAGTTTACAACATCAAACAAAATTCAATTTGCAACTTGCATTCATCTCCTTAAGCTTTTTGCCTTTCAACCTGAAAATCCACACCAAATGTGAGAAACAAGACCACTAGGCCAAGCCTAGGGTCCAAAGGGGATAAAAAATTCTAAACAGCAAGTGCAATTCAACCAAAATCACATTCAAACAAATTAAAAGCAAATGCAATTGGTCCCATGCTCATATCAATCACCATTATCATTTTATGCACAATTTAACATCAATCATGCAATTTGCAACTCCAAAAGACCAAACAGAACTATCTTAACCAAAAGCATACCAAAACAATTCAATTAATTCCACAAAAATTCACACCTAAACAGGACACATTCAATGTATAGCATGTCAATTTTCAGCTCAATTGGACAAGAGGAAGTAGGTCAATGAAAATCAAGAAGTCCAGACAAAATTATACAAGCCACTTCAAGGCATCAACACAAGCATTCACTTCAATAAATCATAAAACAGTGACAACATTTAAGAAATGAATGGGATCAAAACCATGATGTCCTACAATGTGTCTAGAATGCTCATGTCAAATTTCATCTTCATCCAATACAATATGAGCATTTCACAAATGAATTACCAACATGTGTCACACAATGTTACCAAATAAGCACACAGAGAAGAAAATTATCAATCAATTAGAAAACTCCATCAAAAAATTCCAGAAAAATTCACATGTTATCTTGACATATCAATGATCATCTATGCAAAAAATTGGAACAATTCAACATTCCTAAGCCAGGAAAATAAAATCATGAAGTTGACCTAGCTTGGTGTGACACAAATTGTCACACCTCTAATCAAAAAATCATATCTAATCAACCAAGTATCCAAAAATCACAAACTCTACATGAAAATCACCAGCAATGAGTCCAGAACAAGCACAAAAAATTTCATCCATTTCTTTAAAAGTATGAGTATTTCATGAAGGTTTTGGCAAAACATACATAAAATATACACATGAACAAGATCAATAGGCCAATCCAAAAATCCTCCAAGCACAACTTGGACTACCATGCCTATAAAAAACTATATTGAATTGTGAATCTAACAAAAAAAGTCTCATTAAATTTGGATTAAAAATGGATTTTATATGATTTTTTGAAGATTTGTTAAATTAGTGAAATATTTATTTAATGGAATTATGGATTAATTAAGGAGTAGTGGCATTCTCGTAAATTCTCTCAGCCGGTCCAAAACGCAGAAGCTTCATTTAATCAGTGTCATTGCGCGATTGGTCCTTCTTTGGTGGGAAACACAATTTGAAATTGCCATGCGAAATTGATGGATTAAACGAGAAAAATTTCCAGAATCTCCATCTTCATCGCGCGTTCATGTTCATCATCATCTCCAGCTCCGGTCAAGAACTTTTTTCCACGAAAATGCGCAAGCGATATACCGTTGGAACCGTATGAGTGCGTACATCACGAATATACACGTGAAATTGTCCAGAAGTTCATATACAGCAAGAACCGATTGAAAGAAGTTTTGACATCCTAACTTTAATCTAAGATTTCTCTCTCAATAATTAACCAAATCAAAAACTAAGCATAGCATGTTGTTCTACATTCAAAGCTCTTTAAAACGCATCTAATAATTTAAGCAATGGTGAGTTTCGAATTTTTGCACCTTGAATGAAGCAGTGCTCGAATTTGGAGTTTCTGGATGTAAAAGCCTCAAACAGATGATGATTGAGGTGTAGGAAGCTGAGTAGAACAGCTAGCTCGATCCAAGGTTGCTCCAGGTGTGAGAATTCTCAAAATGCCATTATTGAGCTTCCTTTGAACAGTCACGAATCTTGTAGCTTCTTCCACTAATTCACCAAAACAGATGTAGATGAAGGTTCAAGGAGCACGAATCAACAAGAATTTTGCAATTTGGTTGAGATTTGATGAAGTTTGGATCCAAAAAGTTTGATGAAGTTCTTGAGAAATTGAGAGAAAATGGAGGGAAAGTTGGTTAGGATTCTTGAGAATTGTGATTATCATTAGCATTCTGTTACAATTAATCATTTATACCATCCCTTAATCCAATGTACTAATCTCAATTAGCAAAATTTGGAAGAATTAGCATAATTGCACTTTAAGTGAAAGTTCCAAAATGGCCTTGCCAAATTTTGCAATATGACAGCTCATGACAGTTGGAACAAGTTTCAATTTGCATTTGGAGAGTGTTGCAAAAATCCTCATTTCAAAATTCCATGTATTTCTCAAATTGGACCATTTTGCCCTTGGATTTTAATTGATGCACTTGAAAATTGACCTTTTGCATTGACCATTTTTGATGAATTTTGATTATGCACCATGAAAGTACATGTGAAATGGAGTTTGCTCATAAAAAGATCATCCATTTTGGACATTCCATGTGAAAGTTATGCCACTTTGATTATAGGCATTTTTGGAAAATGAATGGATCATAACTTGTCAACCATACATGGGAATTTCAAGTTCTTGGACTTTTTGGAAAGGTGAGAGCAAGATCTACAACTTTCATGTTGAACAAATTTTCATTTGAAGCTTTTTTGGACATGTAATGTTGTGGTGAAAAACTTTCCATTTTTGGAAACTTCCATTACAAGTCACTTTCTATTTTTGGCAATTTTTGTCCTGACTTTATTTTCTTCATTCTTGAGCTTTGAAATGTCAAATGAAACTTGTTTCAACATGAATGAAGTGTATCCAACTCTCTCCCACCTCCAAATCCATAAAATCAAGCACAGTTGACTTTTTCAACTGATAGATGAATTTGGCAATGCACTGATCAATCTGAGCCCCAAACTCCTGATGAAATGGCTCAAGGATGAAACCCTAGCCTCCATAAGCTCAATATAATCATGAAATGATCCCCATATCCATTGTAGACCCCATCTCCTTGCCATGCCCTGATTGGCCCAATGCAACTGATTAGGGTTGACCAGTGGTCAAAACCCTAATCACAAGGAATATAATCAATCACTTGAACTTCTTGGATGATATCAAGACCATGATGATGATGATGTATCACTGCAACCAAGATGAAGACCAATCTCCTTGAGAACCATAAAACCCTAATTTGGACTTCCACATCCTCAGATGATTAATGACCAGTCAATAAAACCCTAGGCTTGCATCATAACCTCTTATCTTCTGACCAAGACTTAGGAGAATGACTTTGCACAATGTAACCACATGATATGCAATATGCAATGCCTAATGACCTAAAAATGCAATGCAATATGTTAAGCTAGTCCCAAGAGAGGAGGGCAAATTTTGAGGTGTTACAGTGCTCAATTGGTTTTGGGATAGGGAGTACTCGGTGTTGAACATGCGGAAGGTTGCGGTACCGGTTAAGTACTCGTCTTCACCGGTAGGAGTGTTGTACGAATAAGAACTTAAAAATTCTAAGGTGAGAGCGGGGTAGGTAGGTTGATTATGAGTGCAAAGAAAGGTTAAATCAGCAAGGCGGAGCATCCATTCTATACCTTGAAGTAATCCTAATTCTTGTAAACAATGTAAATCAGGATACCTGGTGGATTGGACGTCTCGCTGTTGGAAACACGCAAACTGCTCCCTTTGATAATTTTCATCTTCGGATCGGAAGATGATATTTCTGAAATCTTGGTTTCCCGCCATACCGATAAGTGGTTTGAAAGAGGTAATAAGGAGAGGAGGGAAATGAAATTGAATGGTTTGTGGTGTATGAAGAAAGGTATGGTGGGTATTTATAGGAAAAGATTTGGAAGTTGGAAAGAGAGTGGTTGAAAAGTAAATAAATATGGGTAAATGTGAATAAATGGGGAAGGTAAAAAAAATGGGTGGTGTAACGGTCGTCTCTCCAACGGTTGGTAACGTTCACATAGCCTGTAGGTGTCACGCTCGTGACAGGGGTGTCACGAGCGTCACAGGCACTTGGTGTGACGACCGTGATGGATTGTGTGACGCTCGTCACACAGTCATTCTTGCAACGTACTTTGTTTTTATCATTATATATTATTGTTATTATTTAGTTATACTTATGTTTATTTTATTTTGCTATTGTTATACTTTTAAATTGCCTTGCATGCTATTCTACTTTCATATATATATATATATATATATATATATATATATATATATATATATATATATATATATATATATATATATCTTTAATAAGTCATGTAGGTGGCAACAGTAGAGAGCATTATTGATAGATAGTTGCATAGGTCATAATAAAGTAAAATAAATCAATAGCTTCATAATGTAACATTGGAAGACAAAAGCAAGCATGCGAAAGAAAAACAGATACTAAAATAATTTGAAACAAAATTAATGAATAACCTAAACTAAAACTAAGTAACTAAGAAAAACAACTTCTATCCATCTGCATGATCTCTGGCCGGAGGAGCAAAGGAGTTAACACGGTTTAGCAACTCGTGGAACTGATTTGTCATACTGTTCATGTATCCCAAAAATTCTTGTCCCATGTTAGCTAACTCTTCTCTCAGGGCGTCCTGTTCTGACATCAAAGCCTGAATGGTGGTGTTATAATTAGCTCTGGGCATATGATGTCTAAGATCGGGTATTGCCGATTCTTCGGTCGGGACAGGTTGAGGAGGAGGATCAATATCATAATAACCAGATGGTGTCTGAGGGTCAGATTCAGCATAAGGGATCTGGTCGTCACAAATCTCATAGTCCTGGATGGATTCAGTAGATCTAGCAGGAGAGGGTATTCCGTTCAGGTTGTAGAGCCAGTTATTGCGGTTATGAACACTAGTCCTTGGACTAGGCAAGGTGAATAGGCAAAGAACTTGGTTGTTAATTATAAGCTCAAACTCTTCAGACCCTAGGTTTGCTATAAACATAGTGTTGAAGAGGAAGGGTATACTCATAGTCGCAATGCCACAGAAAGGGCTTAAGTCAAGCATAGGTTGACGTAGTCCGATAGCATTACCAATCATGGTTATCAAGCCGCCTATTTGAATTGGTGCTCGTTCATCTTGGATAAGATGGTCAAAATTTGCCAACATAAAAGTGGCACCGTTTACTGGACGGTTCTGGGAAGCACAAAATATGATGAAGAGTTCATCACGTGAAACTGAGGTACTGTTTGACTTCTTCCCAAATAAGGTGTGGGCCAGGATCTTATGGAAATAACGAAATGCCGGGTTATGTATGTTTCCAGAAAGAAACTCATGTTCCTCGGGATCGTCATTTCCAGTCAAGCTTCCCCAAAAGTGTTCAAGTTCTCTGTATTCAAAAAGTTCTTCTTGGCTCACTGTGAATGTATCAAAAGAGGTAGGGAAACCTAAAAGGTTGGTAAAGTCTTGGATGTTAAATTGATACTCCATGTTGAACATTATGAACTGGATGTAACCTCTGCTTATTCCTTTTCCATGGCTGGGTAGATAGATCAGAGAACTAAGGAATTCTAGAGTCAGTCTCCGGTAAGTGACGAATTGTCTACGGATAGGAGTGGTTTCCCACCCTATTTGACTCAGCAAATACAAGACTCTCTCTCTTAGTCCAAGGGCAGTCATTGCCCAATCATCAGCATACAAATTAGTAGCATCTCTCTCTCTCTGCTAGTTCCTCAAACTTTTGTTTCTGAGCTTTCCCTCTGAATTTGATACCCATACGATCAATTTGTCCCATCAGGTTAGTGTTAGCTAGAGAAAAGAAAAATAAGAGTTTTAGTCAGGATTTGGCCAAATGCCGAAAGAAGAAAAGAATAAAAAATTTATAAGTTAAAATAAATTAAAAATGAATACTAAATAAAATTTAGAAGAATAATTAAAGAAGAAATAAAAATAAAGATAAAGAAAATTTGTGGGTTGTCTCCCACTAAGCGCTTTGTTTAATGTCGCAAGCTCGACATAAACATTATCAAATATAATCTATAAAATTTTGGGGCACTACGTCTAAGTGCGGGACTTGTGAATCTTCAAGGTTCTCTGTATGATGATAATGTTTTAGACGCTGCCCGTTTACGATAAACGGTTCAATGGATTTTCCTTTAATTTCCACCGCTCCACTGGGAAAAACATTGGTGATTTGGAAGGGACCTGACCATCTAGATCGTAGTTTTCCCGGGAATAACTTTAGCCTAGAGTTGAATAACAGGACTGTATCGCCTTGTTTGAAGATTTTCCTTGATATGCGCTTGTCATGCCATTGTTTTGTTCTTTCTTTGTAGATTCTGGCATTTTCGTAAGCGTCTCGTCTGAGTTCCTCTAATTCGTTTATATCAAGGATTCGCTTTTCACCGGCGGCCTTATAGTTTAAATTTAGATTTTTAATAGCCCAGTAGGCCTTATGTTCTAATTCTACCGGGAGGTGGCAGGATTTTCCATAAATAAGCTTAAATGGGGTTGTCCCTATGGGAGTTTTGTAAGCGGTTCGATACGCCCATAAAGCTTCTGGTAGTTTCAATGACCAGTCTTTCCTTGAGGTGGCGAATGTTTTTTCTAATATTCGTTTGATTTCTCTGTTGGACACTTCCACTTGCCCACTGGTTTGAGGGTGGTAAGGTGTCGCTACTCTATGTCTTACGCCATACTTAAACAGTAGTTTTTCGAGTACCTTAGATATGAAATGCGATCCACCATCACTGACTACTATTCTTGGGACACCAAATCTTGGAAATATTATATTCTTAAAGAGTCTAGTTACTACTCGTGTGTCGTTTGTTGGAGAAGCTATAGCTTCAATCCATTTTGATATGTAGTCAACCGCTACGAGTATGTACTTGTTACCGAAAGAAGGTGGAAAAGGTCCCATGAAATCTATCCCCCACACGTCGAAAATTTCTACTTCCAAAATGCCCTTTTGTGGCATTTCGTCACGTCTAGATATGTTTCCTGTGCGTTGACATCTATCACATTTCTTGATAGTCGCATGCACATCCTTCCATATGTTTGGCCAATAAAGACCGACTTGTAAGATTTTGGAGCAGGTCTTGGATGTACTTGCATGTCCACCATAAGGAGCGGAGTGACGGTGTTGGATTATATTTTCTACCTCTTCTTCAGGTATACACCGACGGAAAATACCGTCGGGGCCTCTTTTGAAAAGTAACGGGTCATCCCAGTAATAGTGTTTTATGTCATAGAAGAATCGTTTCTTTTGCTGGTAGGATAAATTAGGTGGAACTATTCCGGCAGCTACATAATTGACGAGATCAGCGTACCATGGTGTAACACATATAGCTAAGGTGGTTTCTACATGTTTATCAGCTTTATTTTCTTCCAAAGTAGCTATAAGTTTATCGTACGAGAAATCATCGTTGATCGAGGTTGTTTCCGGTTCCAGGTTTTCAAGTCTAGAGAGGTGATCTGCTACTACGTTTTCAGTTCCCTTCTTGTCTTTGATTTCCAAATCGAACTCTTGTAGCAACAAGATCCACCTTAGGAGTCTAGGTTTAACATCCTTTTTTGTTAAGAGGTACTTGATAGCAGCGTGGTCGGTGTAAACGATTATTTTAGCTCCGACCAAGTAGGAACGAAATTTATCTAGTGCAAATACTACTGCTAAAAGTTCTTTCTCGGTTGTGGCGTAATTCATTTGTGCTTCATCTAGAGTTCTACTTGCGTAATATATGACGTGAAGCTTTTTATCCTTTCGTTGTCCTAAAACAGCGCCCACGGCGTAATCACTGGCATCACACATTATTTCGAATGGTTCGTTCCAATCTGGTGTCTGCATTATGGGCGCGGAGATCAATGCTTGTTTAAGCGTTTGAAATGCTTCTAAACATTTATTGTCGAAGATGAATTCAACATCTTTCATCAATAGTCCGGTTAAAGGTTTAGTTATTTTAGAGAAGTCTTTAATGAACCGTCGGTAAAAACCGGCATGTCCTAAGAAGCTTCGTACTTCTCTCACAGTTTTCGGAGGTTGAAGGTTTTCGATTACCTCTATTTTGGCTTTGTCTACTTCGATTCCTCTATTTGAGATAATGTGTCCTAAAACAATTCCTTCTTGTACCGTAAAGTGACATTTTTCCCAATTAAGTACTAGGTTTACTTTTACACATCGTTCTAGAACTCTTTCTAGGTTTTCAAGACATTCTTCAAAGCTTTGTCCGCATACGGAAAAGTCATCCATAAATACTTCCATGATATTTTCGAGAAAATCGACGAATATTGCCATCATGCACCTTTGGAAGGTTGCAGGAGCATTGCACAAGCCAAACGGCATTCGTCTATAAGCGAAGGTGCCAAAAGGACACGTGAATGTTGTCTTTTCTTGGTCATCAGGATGAATTGGTATTTGAAAGAAGCCTGAGTAACCATCTAGATAGCAGAAATGAGAATGTTTTGCTAATCGTTCTAACATCTGGTCAATGAATGGTAAAGGGAAATGATCTTTTCGGGTTGCTTTGTTTAGTTTCCTATAGTCAATGCACATTCTCCATCCCGATTCGATTCGTTTGGTTATAGTTTCTCCTTTTTCATTTTCGATACCTGTTATACCTCCTTTCTTTGGTACTACGTGTACAGGACTAACCCATTTGATATCAGATATAGGATATATGATACCTGCCTCTAATAACTTGGTTACTTCCTTCTTTACTACCTCACTCAGGATCGGGTTTAGTCTCCTCTGATGTTCCCTGGAAGTTTTACAGTCTTCTTCTAGCATGATGCGGTGCATACAAATAGAAGGACTTATTCCTTTAAGATCGGTGATGTTGTACCCTAGTGCGGTTGGATATTTTCTTAAGATATGTAGGAGTTTTTCGGTTTCGAGCTTTCCTAGGTCTGCATTAACTATCATTGGTCGTTCAAGTTCTAAGTCTAGGAATTCATATCTCAGATTTTTGGGATGTGTTTTCAGGTCTAGGGTTGGTTTCTTAAGGCATTGCGTAGGATCCGGTGTTATTGCTAAACATTGGTTGAGTTTGTCTTCTACAAGATAGTCAGATGATTTGTCTTTTTCTAACTCTGTTTCTTTTATGCATTCATCGATGATATCCATGAAGTAACATGTATCTTCTATTGCATGTGCTTTCAAAAATTGGGAAAGAATGAACTCAATTTTCTCTTCTCCTACTTCGAAAGTGAGTCGTCCTCGTTTTACGTCTATGATCGCACCGGCAGTTGCTAAGAATGGTCTTCCCAATATAATGGGTGTGACTTCATCTTCTCTAATGTCCATAATTATAAAATCGGTTGGGATGTAGAATTGACCTATGCGCACGGGAACGTTTTCGAGAATTCCTACAGGATATCTAATAGAACGATCTGCTAGTTGCACAGACATTTTAGTTGGTCTTAATTCTCCCATTTCAAGTTTCTTGCATATGGATAAGGGCATAACACTAATATCGGCTCCTAAATCGCATAAGGCTTTATCTATGACAAATTTTCCTATGTGACAGGGTATAGAGAAACTACCTGGATCTTTAAGTTTAGGAGGCATATTCTGGATTATAGCGCTACATTCAGCAGTGAGTGTAACAGTTTCGCTATCTTCAAGTTTCCTTTTATTAGAAAGAATTTCTTTTAAGAACTTAGCATATGAGGGCATCTGCGTAATAGCTTATGTAAACGGAATTGTGACGTTTAATTGTTTCAGTAGGTCAACAAATTTTTTAAATTGGCCCGCATCTTTGGTTTTAATAAGCCTTTGAGGGTAAGGGATAGGTGGTTTATAAGGTGGAGGAGGTACATAAGGTTCTTTCTTTTCTACGGTTTCCTTATTACTCTCTTCCTTTTCCTTAGTTTTACTTTCTTCTTCCGTTGACTTTTTAGAGTTTTGGTTTTCAGTTCTTGGATCTACTGGTCCTTCCACTTCCGTTCCATTTCTTAGTATGATTGCATGAGCGTGGCTTTTCGGGTTAGGTTGGGGCTGTCCAGGAAATGTACCAGTTGGGGCAGCAGTAGGCGCTTGTTGTTGAGCTACTTGTGATATTTGTGTTTCCAGCATTTTGTTATGGGTAGCCAAGGCATCTACTTTACTTGCTAGTTGTTTGATTTGTTCGCTAGTGTGTATATTCTGGTTTAAGAAATCTTTATTGGTTTACTGTTGAGAAGCTATGAAGTTCTCCATCATTATTTCCAAGTTGGATTTCCTAGGAACATTATTGTTAGGTGTAGATGGAGTCGGCTTTTGATATCCAGGAGGTATAGCTGGGGCTTGATTTGGAGCTTGTCCTGGTGCGTATAAATCATTATTACTCTTATATGAAAAATTAGGATGATTCTTCCAGTTTGAGTTATAGGTGTGCGAGTAGGGATTTCCTTGGGCATAATTCACTTGTTCTGCTTGGATTCCTGTTAGGAGTTGACAATCTGCAGGAGTGTGACCTTGGATTCCACAGACTTCGCAATTCTGAGTTACGGCAACCACGGTGGTTGGAGGTGATACATTCAAACTTTCAATTTTCTGGGCAAGGGCTTCCACTTTTGCATTAACATGATCAAGGCTACTTATCTCATACATGCCACTTTTCGTTTGAGGTTTCTCTACCATTGCTCGGTCGCTTCCCCACTGATAATGGTTTTGGGCCATGCTTTCGATAAGTTGATAAGCATCGGCATAAGGTTTATCCACAAGTGCACCACCTGCTGCGGCGTCTATTGTTAACCTTGTGTTGTACAAGAGACCATTATAGAAGGTATGAATCACTAACCAGTCCTCTAAACCATGGTGTGGACAAAGTCTCATCATGTCTTTGTATCTTTCCCATGCTTCGAAAAGAGACTCGTTATCTTTCTGTTTAAATCCATTTATCTGGGCTCTCAACATAGCTGGTTTGCTCGGAGGAAAGTATCGGGCAAGGAAGACTTTCTTCAACTCGTTCCATGTGGTGACTGAGTTGGAAGGAAGAGACTGAAGCCATCTTCTAGCTTTATCTCTTAACGAGAAAGGAAAAAGACGAAGTCGAATTGCCTCTGAAGTGACACCATTAGCTTTAACAGTATCAGCGTATTGGACAAATACGGATAAATGAAGGTTTGGATCCTCGGTAGGATTTCCAGAGAATTGATTTTGTTGCACTGCCTGTAGCAGCGAAGGTTTAAGTTCAAAGTTGTTTGCTTCGATTGCGGGTGGAGCAATACTCGAATGCGGCTCATCTTACGATGGAGCGGCGTAATCTCGAAGAGCACGAGCTGGTTCTGCCATCTCGGGTATCGGTGAAGGAAGAAGATTTTTGATATCAGGAATTTCGATAGGAGGGAGATTGTTTGCAACATGATATTCCCGAATTCGTCGTAAGACTCGGAGATATAGTTCGATGTCGTTGATTCGTAAGTAAAACGGCTCGCCTTGTGAGCGAGTGTGTGGCATACAAATCAATGAAAGAAGAAGAAATAAAAATTGCCTTAGTCTCTACAGCGTAACAGAAGAGTTACGATATCGACTAAATAAAAGTCCCCAGCAACGGCGCCAAAAACTTGATCGCGACTTTATGAGTCGAATTGGGGTACTAACTGCAAGTGCACAGTTCTATCGCGTAGTTTTAAAAGATATCGATCCCACAGGGACTTATGAATCGATATACCGTTTTCTAAGGTTACTTCGTAAAGCTAAGGAGGATGATACTTTGATGATTTGGGGGAAAAGTTAAAACTAAAATAAGATCTAGGTTAAATATCAATTAAGAGGATATCGGTATGTAGTTCGTCGTAATTAGGGAATCAAGTCTTCGTTGGTTTCTTGGTTTTAAGATAAATCTTTTCAGTAGACACTATTGGTTAAAAGCCTTTTCTCAAACTCTCGCTCTGTTGAATAGACCATGACTTTAAATTAGCGTAGCTGTCACTTATTAGTTAAGTCTAAAATCACCTTTTGAAAACAACAGAATCTATAGAAGCTCTTTTTAAGGAAATAGTAATCGTTTAAACACCCTCGTCTCAAACTCTCGCTCTGTTGACTTAGATTATATAATTAAATTCAAATGCTTAACTCTCGTCCTCACATTTAACTTTTAAAAATACTTTTTGAAAAAGATTAGAATTTAATTAACTCTAAAAATTGCTTTCGCCCTGATCTAGAATTAATGTCCAATTTACACTGTCCAGTTAAAGACTCAAACTCTCGTTCTATTGATTTTAACTTCTCACTACGCCAAAAACTGGAATAGACAACGCACCTTAGAGGGCGCTTTATTACAAAAGCGCTCTCTAAAGTGAAGCGAAAAAATAAGGAGCAATAGACAGCGCACTTTAGAGGGCGCTTTTGTAATAAAGCGCCCTCTAAGGTGAAGCGGAAAAATAAGGAGGAGATAGAGGGACAACAATACATGGCGCTTTTTAGAAAGCGCCCTCTAAGGTTACCCTTAGAGGGCGCTTTTAATAAAGCGCTGTTATAAGTCCATGTGCATTTCTAGTTTATAAAGCGCTTCTGGAAAGCCTTAGAGAGCGCTTCCATAAGCGCCCTCTTAGGCCCCCTTTAGAGGACGCTTTTTTTCCACAAGCGCCCTCTAAGGTCCCCTTTAGTAAACATTAAAATTATAACATACTGCGCGTTTTGTTATTTCACTCTCTGTTATTTTCGTTCTTTTTCACGTTAGGGTTCTCACTGCTACGATTTTCGCTACTTCTAAGGCGTTCTCCTTCCACCTCTGTTAGATCTACGATGTTTCCTCCTTCTACCAATCAAAGGTACACGATGCATACATTATTACTTGCACTATTGCTTTGTTTTAGCTTTGCCCCATTTCAGTTTTATGTTATTGTTGTCTATGCTACGTTTGTTTCGACCTGTAAAGTTTCAATATTCATAGTCATTTAAATAGTTTGGGTTTATTAGGCAATTGCCGGTTGGTTTTTAAATTGCTGAATTTGATATCGCTATGAATCACATTCAAAGACTGTTGTTAGGGTTCGGTTATGGTTGCATTATAGAGACATTAGAAACCTTTGATTCTAGTAACTTAGCGTACATAGCGTAGCTAGTAACTTAAGAAGTTTAGGTATGGATGTTATTTGATAGAGTAAATGGAGACATGAATGCCCTGCACAGAGACTAACTCAATAAAGCGAAATTGTTTTGTCTCATCCCATTTTTGGTTTCTCTTCTGAAATTGTTTTTTGTTTATTCTAATTAGTAATGGATAATACATGGATGTCTTCCAATCGATTGTCGAGAGAGTACGAGAATGGGGTATCAGAATTCGTTATGTTTGCCGTTGCGCACGCCGAAGACCCCAGTAGAATGATATGTCCTTGCTTGGGTTGTTGTTATGGGAAACGGGTTGACGCAGTTCAGTTGACATCGCATCTAATGAGGCATGGAATTGATCGAAGTTATACATGTTGGAATTTGCATGGTGAGAAAAGTAACGAGAATGTTGAACCGGGGGATAGTACGACCTATGCCTCAAACTATAGTGGCGCAGATACATACGATTGTGATCGAGTTGAAGAGATTGCAGAAGCACTTGAAGGAGATCTTAAGGATTGTCCCGAAATGTTTGAGAGGTTGGTAAGTGATGCAGAGAAACCTTTGTATGATGGTTGCACTAAATTCACAAGATTGTCTGCGGTATTAAAGTTGTACAACTTAAAGGTGGGCAATGGATGGTCGGATAAAAGTTTCACAGAGTTATTAGCCCTTTTGAAAGATATGCTTCCTGAGGATAATGTTCTTCCCAATCGAACATATGAGACCAAAAAGATGTTGTGCTCTATTGGCATGAGCTATGATAAGATACATGCATGTCCAAACGATTGCGTTTTGTTTCGAAATGAGTATGCATCGTTAAATGAGTGTCCTAAATGCGGTGTCTCGCGATATAAGAACAAGTTGTCTCCAGCAAAAGTCTTGTGGTATTTTCCTGTTATTCCGAGATTTAGACGCATGTTTCGTAGTGAAACCGATTCAAGACACTTGACCTGGCATGCAGATGAAAGAATTATAGATGGAATTATAGACGCATGTGAATGACTTAAACCCCAAATTTGCAAATCTGCCGTATTTTGGTGTTATCGAGCGCATTTGGGTGTTTGATTATGAGAAGTTTCAGATTCCTATATTTGGTTGCAAGTGGGTTGAAAATAATAACAGCATTCGAATGGATAAGTCAGGATTTTTGCAAGTGGATCTTAATAGGGTGGGATACAAAGATGAGTCTTTTATTCTAGCCTCTCAAGCTAGACAAGTGTTCTATGTCAATGATCCGAAAAGTACGAAATGGTCTATAGTTCTTTTTTCCAACAAAGTAATTGATGAAAACACTGGAGATCAAGGTGATATTGATGTTGAGATTGAATCGTTTACCAGAAATGATCAAGATGAGAATATTATATCAAATGATTCATATATTAGAAATGATCATAATGAGGGTATTTGGATCAATCCAACCGTCCGTGTTGTTAAGAGACATGTAGAACATATTCCAACCAAGAAAAGAAAGAGAACTTAGTGAAAAAGGTACAGTTCAAATGATTTTAATTGTTTTCTTTATTACAGGTAAAATGACTTTTATGATTTTAATTGTTTTTACATTTGTCATCTGATTTTAATTGTTTTCTTTATTACAGGTAAAATGGCTATTATGAAGTCAATCATTCGTGCAAGGGGCAAGGGATACTTGAAAGTATCAATTGATATTTGTTTAGATGGAGATGTTCCATTGTCGTCAAGCCTCATTCGCGTAGATGATGATGCTGGATATTTGAAAGTATCCCTCTACGACAATGGAACATGTCCATCTAAACAAATATCAATTCTATCTTCAAAAGATAAGGGACCAAAAATATAAGGGGATTACGCAGCAAATCGAGTCAGTTGCATAAAAAAAAAGATATAAACACAATTATATGATATTTATGCATAGAAAATATTAATTCTTGATCTTATACTTCACCTAACTAATTTTATGATATTTTAGGTTCATGCTATTGATATTGAACAAAAAGAGGTTGTTGCTAAGAAGACTGCTGCTAGCAAAAAAAACATACATCTCAGAGATGCTTTTGCTACTTAGTTTTATTTCTTTTTAAGTTATGAATTGGTTGTATATTTAGAATCTTTAGAAGTTTTAAACGATTATATATCAGTGGATTGTTGTATATGTATGGATTGTTGTATATAAGGCTTGTTGAATGCAATGTGTGAAAAAGGGCTTCAAATTATACAGTTTTGGGTGTACTGCTTCAATATACAGGTTGTCTAAAATAAATAAAAAAATATAGCGCTTTTTTTAAAAAAAAATTTAAATAACCACCCACTTTAGAGGACGCTTCCCAAAATAAGCGCCCTCTAAACCCTTTAAATTTCCACTTTAGAGGGCGCTTTCCAGTAAAAGCGCCCTCTAAACCCTTAAAAGTTTCCACTTTAGAGGGCGCTTTCCAGTAAAAGCGCCCTCTAAACCTGTCGCAACCTGAAAAATACAGTGTGCGAGAAAACAACCGGCGAAAGAAAAAGACAGAAGAGTCGCCACCGTGCGTTATTCATCCCAAAGGAGGGAAAGGAAACGCTCGAAGTAAACCTGAAAAAAGGAAAGGACAAGACGGGGTCTCGCAACCAAATCTCGGGTTCGGGAGTCGGTTACGCGAAGGGAAGGTATTAGCACCCCTACGCATCCGTAGTACTCTACGGGATCCACTTTTGTGGTTTTCGTCTAAAGGGTGTGGGTTTACCTAATGTGTTTATTTACTAAAAAGGTTGAGAGGAATGACTCGCGCGGGTGTCGCATCCACTGCATACGTATCTCATCTGAATATGAGAATCAGAGTCTTCGTAGCTCGGCTGACCTATGGGTTGGGGGTAATTGTGCTCGCTAAGACATCGCGTCTTATGCCTACGTATCTCATCTGGAATGAGAATCAGAGCAAGCCGTAGTTCGGCTAACTACGGGGTTATGGATTGGGTTTTGGACGAACAACGTTACTACGCAATCTACCGGATGCTCGACCTTTGGAGACTTACTCGCCTGTAGTAGAAGGAGTAAACGTGTGTTATGGTTTTTAGGGTTTGGGATGCTCAAGGGCAAACAGGCAGTCCTTGACGAAGGAACCGCGCTACCTGTGGGGATACGAATACAAAGCACAAAACATGTATCTCAAAGTAAAATGCCACCAAGGGGCTCAAACATTGCCTCCTATCGAGGTCTTCCAGCTAAGAAAGCAATAAAGTACGAGAAAGGGAAAAAATTACCACACGGATAAAGATCCAAAGTTTCCGCAACTAAAAGATTAGCAACCCTGAGATCTCTCCAACTAGACCATCAAAGAAAATCAGTCAATACGAGTAATCAGAATAAACCTGCGAATGGTATCCCTGCAAGAGTGTATGAGTCCTCACAAAAACTCGACAAAAAGGTTAGACAAACAAGATGAGATCCAGGGAAAACAATGGCATGGCAACACCAAAAACAGGTTAGAACAAAACAGAACAAAAAGCAGATACTGTCACGTTCGCGACTGCTTCGCCTAGCGAAGGCTTAGCGAAGCTTCGCTACAGGCTCGCCTAGCGAAGCGGCTAGCGAAGGCCTGCGGGTTTTGGATTCCTCCTTGATAACAGTTCGATCTCTATGATCCGAAACCCTGTGGTATCCAACTCATAAACGAAAATGATTAAAACATTCAAGATATTGTTATACATATTCATACACAAATATAAACCCGTGGGCAAAACCAGATGTTACCTCATATATTCACAATATTCAAATTCGAGGCGTAAAGTAGTAGGAACAAAGGCATACCTGATGAGAGAGACTGATTAGGATTGAATGGTGCGGCCGGATCTGCAAAGTAGCACTAGGGTTCGTGTGAGGCGGAGTGAACTTCTCAGAGCTGCCTGAAGGTTGCTGCAGAGTAGTTCCTAGGTCTCTTTCTCCAGTCTCTGGTCTTTTCAGTTCAGCCAGTGTTCACGTTTATTTCATTGACTACTCTGGTATTTATAGGCCAAATTTCGCAGCTTGTGGGCTTTGAATGAGGACAGCTCAGGCCCAAAACTTTCTGATATTTTCTGAAATGTGCGTCCTTCGCCTAGCGAAGGATTTGCTCGCCTAGCGAGCATGACAGTACTCTTCGCTAGGCGAAGCATCTGCTCGCCTAGCAAGCATGACAGCTCAGCAGCAGATTCTCGCTTCTTCCAGCTTGGCGATTTGCACGGTGAATAGGCCTCATCTGGCCTGTTGGTAGTACCTCAAGTCTTTTCCTTGTGTTGACTGATCATTTGAATAAAACTCACAAAGTGTCCTGGATGATGCCCGAGCTTCTTGGAGCTAATTCTGATTGACGCGATGCAATATGGTATGAAATGCTAAATGACCTAAATAATGAATGCATGAATGGGGAGGGCAAATTTTGGGGTGTTACAGCTGCCCCTATTCAATCAACTGGGGACCCGAAAAGAAGATAGCTGCGGCTTTCGCACTTTCGAGGTATCGAGGGATTGAATACAATAAAAGCCCGAAAATTTGCACTGAAGTGAAGTGAAGTAACAATTCCTTGAAAGAAGAATCCGTCTGGTACGGTGAGAGTCAGTCTGAATACCGAAAAAGAAAGCTAACCTGGATACCAAAATAAATGGTAACACAGAAATAACCATGGCCTGAATGCCGCTCATCAGTCTGAATACTGGAAATGACTTCGATCTGAACATCGGGAGATATGAGATTATTACTATCGGTCTGAACACCGAGAGGCTGGCCTGAATGCCACAAGTTGCGTCGACCTGGACGTCAAAAACTTCTTCGATCTGAACATCGGAAAACTGGCCTGAACGCCACTTCGGTCTGGATACCGGAACACTGGCCTGAATGCCACTTCGATCTGAATATCGGAAACCTGACCTGAATGCCACTTCGATCTGAACATCGGACAACTGGCCTAAGTGCCACTTCGATCTGAACATCGGAAAATTGGCCTGAACGCCACTTCGGTCTGGATACCGGAAAAACTGGCCTGAACGCCACTTCGACCTGAATATCGGAAAACTGGCCCGTACGCCACTTCGATCTGAACATCGGAAAATTGGCCTGAACGCCACTTCGGTCTGGATACCGGAAAACTGGCCTGAACGCCACTTTGGTCTGGATACCGGAAAACTCATGCCTGTCGGTATCGGCAGAAATAGGGAATGATAATAGAGGCGGCGCATGGGCCAATGACACTTGCTGGGGATAACAAAGGTAAGTCATGAACAATCTTCAGTCTGAGTACTGGAAACAACTTCTGGCTTATCACTTGGGATACCGAGAATGTTTTATGCTTACAATGTGTATGTTTGAATTTTTCAATGGCGTAATGCTCCATGAAAATGGAAATGCTACGCGATTTGGAGGATGCAATGCAATATGATTCTACATGCAGGGATGCGAAATGCTGGGTAGAATGCCAAGCCGAGACAAGGGGATCTGCTGGAGAAATGATTACCATCCTCTGGGCTCTGGCCAGGCTGCTGGAGATACACACCACAATGAACTCTGCAGGGAGATGACTAGCCATACCGAGACTCTGATCGTGGGAAGAATGGCATTGGAAGCCTGCTGCTGAGGAAAGCTACAATGATTCTGGCAACCACGATTTGCGAGAGATGACTCAGCAGGGGGAGCAAACACTGATACGGTACCGAGGTTCTGCTTCAAGGAAAGAAACCATGGATCTGGCATTGGGATTATCGATCTGGCATCGAACTCTAAGGAGCAGCCACTTCTGCTGGGAAGATACAGTCTGGCACTGTCAACTCCGCTGGGGATATATAGTCTGGCACTGTCAACTCTACTGGGGAGTGTATGTCCTGAAACAAACGCTTGGGGAAGTACAGTGGTGAGAACCTGCTGGGGATTGAGGAATCCAACGCTCTGATCAGCTCTGCAGGGATAAGACACCAGATTCGTCTGTTGGTGACTTCACTGGGGAAGATATTCACGATCATCTGCAGGGAATTTTAAGGAAATGCCCCGAGGGTATCTGTTCTGAATAGACGATCCAAAGCACTTAAAATTTACAGCAATTTTAAATGTTTATTAAGCATGTACCTGTAAAGCCCTTATGTGTCATGATGCACTGTTTATCAAAAATTCGGACGTCATTTTTGCAAACAAAACAGTAAAATGAAAATGAAAACAGAGATATACTGAATAACATGATTTTATTGATTGAATGGCCTCTGAATAGGCATTTACATTAGGAAGCAATCCCTGGAAAGAGGTAATCGCACAAAAGATAAAAACAGAAATTAATCTAATGGCAATATGAAATGGATTTCTATTGGGTTCCAATTCTGCTATGACTTGCTCGTCTTCAAGATCCTCCAGATGATCAGCCTTCTGAAAAGGTGATTGGACTGTTTCCTACCTTTCGAAAATTTCCAATCATTGGCACGAGATGAGATTCAGAACTAACTCAGAACGCAGTCATTCGCTTAATCCCTAACTTTTGCCTGGATCGCCCTTTTCGGGTTTTCAATCCACCGGGATACCCATTTTTGCCTAAGTTGCCTTTTCAGGTTTTCAACTTACCGGGTGTACGATCTTTTCATTTTTAATCCCTAATTTTTGCCCGAACCTTTTCATTTTCTTGGTTCGTCGGGATGCCCATTTTTGCCTGGACTATTCTTTTTACTGTCCAGCGGGTCTATTTTATGCGAAGTATTTTTTAACTGCGTCTGAGTTCACAGGGGAAGTGAAGTTTTCACCATCCATAGTTGCAAGCATTAAGGCCCCACCATCAAAAACCTTGGTGACAATATACGGTCCATCATAGTTAGGAGTCCACTTGCCCCTGTGATCTGTCTGAGGAGGAAGGATCCTTTTCAAAACTAAATCTCCAACTTGGAAACAACGAGGACGCACTTTCTGATCAAAGGCTCTCTTCATCCGACTCTGATACAACTGCCCATGACAAATGGCTGCCATTCGCTTCTCTTCGATAAGACTCAACTCATCGAACCTTGTCCGAATCCATTCAGCTTCGTCTAGCTTGACATCCAACAGGACTCTTAGAGAAGGAATCTCCACTTCAACAGGTAGGACTGCTTCCATACCATACACAAGGGAGTAAGGGGTTGCCCCAGTCGATGTACGTACTGAAGTGCGGTACCCATGCAAGGCGAAAGGTAGCATCTCATGCCAATCTCTGTACGTGACGACCATCTTCTGCACAATCTTCTTTATGTTCTTATTTGCCGCCTCAACAGCGTCGTTCATCTTAGGGCGGTAAGGGGAAGAATTGTGATGCTGAATGTTGAAGTTCTGACACAACTCCTTCATCATTTTGTTGTTGAGATTAGAACCATTATCAGTAATGATTCTTTCGGGAATCCCATAGCGACAAATGATTTCTTTCTTGATGAAACGGGCAACCACATGTCTGGTGACATTCGCGAACGACGCTGCCTCGACCCACTTGGTGAAATAGTCGATGGCAACAAGGATGAAGCGATGCCCATTGGAAGCAGTCGGCTCAATCTTTCCAATCATGTCAATGCCCCACATAGCAAACGGCCACGGCGAAGACATCACATTCAGAGGATTCGGCGGTACATGCACCTTATCAGCATAAATCTGACATTTATGACACTTCCGAGCATACTTGAAACAATCTGATTCCATGGTCATCCAATAATAACCCGCTCTCAACAATTTCTTAGCCATTGCATGTCCGCCGGCATGAGTACCGAAGGAACCTTCATGAACTTCCTGCATTAACATGTCCGCCTCGTGTCTGTCCACGCATCTGAGCAAAACCATGTCGAAGTTCCTCTTATACAGCACATCGTCTTTGTTCAAGAAGAAACTGCCTGCCCATCTTCTCAAAGTCTTTCTGTCATTGTTGGATGCCCCTGCAGGGTACTCTTGATTCTTCAGAAAGCACTTGATATCGTGATACCAGGGCTTGTCATCGACTACCAGTTCAGCAGCAAACACATACGCGGCCCTGTCAAGGCGCATCACATCGATCCTGGGAGCATGGTTCCAACGAATTACCTTGATCATGGAGGATAGAGTAGCAAGTGCGTCTGCCATCTGGTTCTCATCACGAGGTATATGATACAATTTTACCATTGTGAAGAAAGTCAAAAGTCTTCTCGTGTAATCTCTGTAGGGGACCAGAGTAGGCTGGAGAGTATTCCAATCACCATTCACCTGATTGATCACCAGAGCTGAATCTCCGAAGATGTCCAAAGTCTTGATTCTCAAATCAATGGCTTGCTCAATACCCAAGATACAGGCGTCGTACTCAGCTTCATTATTTGTACACTCAAAAGTCAAATGAGCGGTGAAAGGCATGTGGGCACCTTTCGGAGTTGTAATGACAGTACCAATTCCACTTCCTCTAGCATTGACAGCCCCATCAAACAACAAAGTCCACTTTTCGTTTGGATCAGGTCCCTCCTCAACAACTGGCTCTTCACAGTCTTTTATCTTGAGGAACATGATGTCTTCATCAGGGAATTCAAACTTCATCGGTTCATAATCATCAATCGGTTGCTCGGCAAGGTAGTCTGACAGAATACTCCCTTTGATGGCCTTCTGTGACGTGTACTGAATATCATACTCTGTTAAAATCATCTGCCAACGAGCGACCCTTCCGGTGAGAGCTGGCTTCTCGAATATGTATTTCACTAGATCCATCTTAGAAATCAACAAGGTAGTATGGTTCAACATATACTGCCTCAGTCGGCGAGCAGCCCAGGCCAAAGCACAGCAAGTTTTCTCAAGCTGCGAATATTTGATTTCACAGTCGGTAAACTTTTTGCTAAGGTAGTATATGGCATGCTCATTTCGACCAGACTCGTCATGCTGTCCCAATACACACCCCATCGAGTTCTCAGTCACTGATAGGTACATTATCAGAGGTCTCCCAGGAACTGGAGGTATAAGGATTGGAGGTTTTTGTAGATACTCTTTTATCTTATCGAAAGCCCTTTGACAATCTTCATTCCACCTGATAACCTGATCTTTCCTCAGTAATTTGAAAATTGGCTCACACGTGGTTGTTAGGTGAGAGATGAACCTTGCGATGTAGTTCAACCTCCCTAAGAAACTACGGACTTGCTTCTCTGTTCTTGGCTCTGGCATTTCCTGTATCGCTTTTACTTTGGCTGGATCCACCTCAATCCCTTTTTCACTAACAATAAAACCCAACAGTTTTCCAGATCTCACCCCGAAAGTGCACTTATTCGGATTAAGTCTCAGTTTGAATTTCCTCAAACGCTCAAACAGTTTCTGCAAATTCACCAAATGTTCTTCTTCTGTCTGAGATTTGGCAATCATATCATCCACATAAACCTCGATTTCATGATGAATCATATCATGGAACAAAGTCACCATCGCTCGCTGATATGTTGCTCCGGCATTTTTCAGACCAAACGGCATCACCTTGTAGCAGAAGGTGCCCCATGGGGTTATGAAAGTTGTCTTTTCCATGTCTTCTGGTGCCATCTTGATTTGGTTATAGCCAGAAAAGCCATCCATGAAGGAGAATACCGAGAACTGAGCTGTATTATCCACCAAAACGTCGATGTGAGGTAATGGGAAATCATCTTTAGGGCTAGCTCTGTTCAGATCCCGGTAGTCGACACACATCCGTACCTTTCCATCCTTCTTAGGTACCGGAACGATGTTCGCAACCCAGGGCGGATAATTGGTGACTGCTAGAAACCCTGCATCCAACTGCTTTTGCACTTCTTCCTTTATCTTGACAGCCATCTCTGGTCTTGTTCTTCTGAGCTTCTGCTTGACCGGAGGACAACCTTCTTTGAGAGGCAAGCGGTGTACCACGATGTCTGTGTCCAGCCCAGGCATGTCCTGATAAGACCAGGCGAAGATGTCAACGTATTCTTGCATCAATTCAATCAGCCCTTTTTTCACATTATCTTCTAAAGCAGCCCCTATCTTGATTTCTCTCTTGGCGTCCTCGGTGCCGAGATTAATCACTTCAACAGACTCTTGATGCGGTTGAATAACCCTTTCCTCTTGTTTTAATAACCTGGTAAGCTCTTCAGGGAGTTCACAGTCTTCATCATCCTCTTCTTCAGCTTGAAAGATTGGATTTTCAAAGTCGAAGCGAGCCATAGCAGAACCGTTATCAATAGGATCCGGTGATGTGCATCTGCATGAGTGATGGTATGTGCTTATGAGTGTGAACAAGAAGTGAAAACTAAACAAAACATTGCCATTTTTTTTATTTTGAAAAACTGCAAAAATAGAAAGACAGGGAACGAAATATTTGAATGCAAAAAGACGTCCTTTATTTATGATAAAAATGCAATTGTCACATAGATGGGCCCTACAATGAGTCATTACGCCCTGGGCGGAACGTAAGACTTGGATATGCATGAATAAACAAAGAAAATTACTCTTCAAGAAGAGTGACTTGGATAATCTCTTCAGAAGACCAATTGTTGATGACTTCACCCGGGATCTTCGGACGCACCCAGTTGTCAATGTCACAATCACTATCCCCATCTTCTTTATTGACTGCAGAGACTTGACCATACTGAATGATGCCAGCACTGGAGAAGGCGATCGGCCCCTGAGGTGTTGTAGAAGTCAAAACTGGCTGATACCCAATACCGAACTTATCTTCTTTCACTGGTAATTCCAACAGACGCCCCCAACCGGGAGCAACACCTGAATCCACCACGGCCCGTGCCTACTTAAAGGATGAGATAGAGGCACCCGCCTTAACCTCTTCCATCGGAGCTGCATCCTTGACTTGAACTGACTCAAAAGCCTGACACAGAGTCTCATGAATTTCACCTTCTACTTCTACATACTTGAATGTAGACAGGTTACTGACCAGGATGTCCTCCTCACCACAGACGGTGATAATTCGTCCGTTGACCGGAAACTTAATCTTCTGATGTAGAGTTGAAGAGACTGCCCCAGCATTATGGATCCAAGGACGACCCAGCAGGCAACTGTAGGAAGGACTGATATCCATCACATAGAAGACAGTGTTGAAGGTTTGTGATCCAATCAGAATTGGCAATTCTACCTCTCCAAACACCGATCTCTTAGAACCATCGAAGGCTCTCACAATAAGATCTGAAGGTTTCAAGACCAAACCCTCTACTTCTAACTTCGACAGGGCTCTCTTGGGTAGCACATTGAGAGAGGAGCCTGTATCCACCAGAACATGCGATAGCACGGTGTCTCTGCATTCCATCGAGATGTGCAGAGCCTTGTTATGATTGCGTCCGGCTGGCGTCAAGTCAGAATCGGTGAAACCCAACCCGTTGTCGGCATGCACATTGGCGACGATCCCTTCTAGTTGGTTTACTGAGATCTCCTGAGGCACATATGTAGCATTAAGAACCTTCAGAAGTGCCTCCCTGTGTGCCTCCGAACACAACAGGAGTGAGAGAATGGATATCTTGGACGGAGTCTGAATCAACTGATCGACTACCTTGTAGTCGCTTTTCTTTATGATTCTCAGAAGCTCGTCCACATCCTTTGCAAAAGTGGGCTCAGAACTTCCCTGGGGTGCAGAGGTACCCTCGTTCACGACTTGCTTGCCTTTGGCTTTCAACGCGGCATCAGCACTATCAGCTTGAATAGCGGGTGGTGAGAACAGTCTACCACTCCTGGTGAATCGCCCGATTCCACCAACATTGTCCACTGCGGGACCGTCAAGTTCAGGCTTCTGACCCTCTTCTACTCTCAGTGGCTGTTCCCCCCTATGATCGTGCGTATACACGCTCCCCCCATAATGCCAAGGAATGGCCCTTTCACTGGTGAAAAGTAAAGGACCAGGGGTTGTGATGGTCATAGTAGATCGTCGCACTGGTGGCACGAGTTGCGCTTCTGGCACACTGATTTGATTAGTTGGGTAGAAAATAGTGATAGTAGCAACATCACAATCGTACTCAGAAATCTCATTTATTGAAATGCAAGCATCCGAAACATCGGGATCAAGTTCAATTACATCAGGATTATCCACATTGGAAAAAATAAATACATCATCACGGGTTACAGAATCAGTAGGAACAATATCTGCGAATTCATCAGTAGCATCTTCAAACCCTTCTTCCTCAACCCCTTCCACAAACTCTTGGACAGACAAATCCTCAACCTGGAGGATACCTTTGTCGAGCAAGGCCTGGATACCTTGCTGTAGCTTCAAACAAACTCTACTCTGAGTGGCACAATCCAAACAACCCTTCCCACAACCGGGGAAAACATCGGCCTTCAGCAAGCATCCTTTGATATCCAACAATGGAGTCCTCAACTTCAACACATCCTTAATGGACTTGGCTTCTCCCTCTACCAAATTAACGTTCGCACCACCATGCTGGGGCATGGGATTATTAACGACATTCGGAGCTGGTGCAAGGTCGATGGCCTTTGAATCTATGAGGTCCTGAACTACGTGCTTAAAAGCTTTGCAGTTCTCAATATTATGGCCAGGTGCCCCAGAGTAGAAGCTACACCTAGCGTTGGCGTCGTAACCCACCGGAAGTCTACCAACAGGAGGAGCCAGAGTGCGCAGTTGCACAAGTTGTAGTTGTTGAAGACTAGAAAGCATCTGAGCGTACGACATTGGAAGGGTGTCGAAACGCCGGTCCATCATCCTTTGCCTCTGTTGATAAGCGGGTCTGTTACCCGGTTGTTGCTGCTGTTGATACTGAGCTGGTTGACGTTGTGATTGTTGTTGTTGTAGTGGTGCTGCAGCTGGAATGGTCACAGCCGCAACATACGGTTGCTGATGATAATTCTGAAAGTTATTCCTCCGGTTATCCCTGTTCTGATAAGAAGATATGGCATTTGCATCCCCTTCTCTCCTCTTCTGTCCCTGAATGAACGGCTTCTTCACCCCTGATGAGGATCCACCTCCACTCTGGCTCTTATAGGTCTTTAGGTAATTCTCCACCCTTTCTCCGGTAGAGACCACATCAGCAAAGTTGGAAGCATTGCACCCCACCAGACGCTCCAGATAAGGTCCAGGCAGCGTATTCATGAACATGTTGGCCATTTCCTTTTCCAACATAGGAGGCTGAACACGGGAAGCTGTATCCCTCCAGCGTTGAGCGTATTCCCTGAAGCACTCATTACTTTTAAGAGACAGATTCTGAAGTTGAGTTCTGTCCGGAGCCATGTCTGCATTATACTGATACTGCTTCACGAAAGCCTCTGCCAAATCCCTCCAGCAACGGATATGGGCTCTGTCCAGCCTCATATACCATTCCAAGGATGCCCCAGCCAGGTTGTCCTGGAAGAAGTATATAAGTAGCTTCTCGTCGTCAGAGTATGCAACCATTTTACGGAAATAGGCTTGCACGTGAGTTTTGGGGCAAGAGCTGCCATTGTATTTGTCAAATATCGGGACCTTGAATTTTGGTGGCACTCTCACACCTGGGACCAGCCCCAAGTCAGCAACATCTACTCCCAGAAGATTCTGTCCTTCCACTGCTTTCAACCTCTCTTCCAATCTTTTAAACATGGGGTCCATGCCAAAGTCTTCCTGAAGCAAAGGGAACTGATCATCCTGACCATCCTGAATAGGTTGTTGATCTAGGTTGATATGCGGGGTCGGGATAGGCCCCGGTCCATTGGGACCATTAGCCTCTCCAGCTGGAGGATCAGCCAACGTCTCCGTTGAGTAATAGGGGGATCCCTTTGTACCAACAATCTAAGCTCCTGCTGTCCTTGTGCCACCCCTTGAACCAAGTCCATGAACTGATTCATGCGAATCTTCATCTCGGCGAGCTCTGCTTGTAGGCTCTCCATTGCTCTCTGTTGATTCCTTCGGGTACCGTATCGGTGAATGCCTGAGTCAGCTATCCTGCTAGTGGGACACCACCAAACAAAATGAGAACACTGCAGCGTTACCTGTTATGCAAAATATGACAATGAATATGTAAATGCAATGACATGTTTATCAATTCCAAAAGGCATTCTACCCCCTTGATTCCAGTCTCACATCAGGTGAATAGTGCAAGAAGAAAACCCCGACTAAAATCAAGAAGAAGATTTAAACCCCCTTGAAAAGGATAAACATGTGTTAAATGATATGAATGCAAATGATGTGATGATGTGAATGCAATGCAGTGGCATGTCAATCAGGGTTGTTGTATCTGCTTGAACATCTGTCGGGTTACACTGTCTGAAGAGAAAACCACTGAGGAATATAATACAAGATCAAAGCTCTGCTCCAGAAAACCGGGTTGGTTGGAGGTTAAGGTTTCCTGAATTTAGCCCGCCCCTCACTGGTAGGTTCTAAGAACAAAAGTTCGTCAACTTCAGCCCTTCAGTCGCGAATAATACGTTTACCACTGAAGGTTTGGCATTATTACGGGATAAAAGACCTCCACTGACTCCCCTCAACAGAACATCCTAAAGCAAGTTCCCAGTCTCGGGGTCCTCGGGTTGATCAGTGAGAATGCGCCCACCAGAGCTAACATAATCACGTCTCGGAGGAGAGGCCTCGACTGAGTTCTCGGGAAATGGTCACCAGAGTCGACAATTTCTAAAGGAACATCATGTCGTTACGGAACATCCGTAGGACATAATATATCCAAGAGAAACCTCGTCTGGGTGTGGTTCTTCACGAACGACTTAACGTAGCAACATGCCACGCAAGCCTCATGATCATCCACTCTAAAACCTGTGTGTACACTCAAGCCTGGGTAATGGGCTTATCTCTCGTAGAACATCCCATCCCAACAAACAAACAACAGCTCCAACAGATACATCAAATGAATGCAAGCAAGTAAGTAAATAAATGTACAAAAGCATGAACACCCACTAAACAAGAAAATCACACAAGCTAGGAGGGACTCGCTTAGGGAAGATGGACCAGCAAGAGGTCAACTTCTTAAACTCCCCAGCAGAGTCGCCAGCTGTCGCAACCTGAAAAATACAGTGTGCGAGAAAACAACCGGCGAAAGAAAAAGACAGAAGAGTCGCCACCGTGCGTTATTCATCCCAAAGGAGGGAAAGGAAACGCTCGAAGTAAACCTGAAAAAAGGAAAGGACAAGACGGGGTCTCGCAACCAAATCTCGGGTTCGGGAGTCGGTTACGCGAAGGGAAGGTATTAGCACCCCTACGCATCCGTAGTACTCTACGGGATCCACTTTTGTGGTTTTCGTCTAAAGGGTGTGGGTTTACCTAATGTGTTTATTTACTAAAAAGGTTGAGAGGAATGACTCGCGCGGATGTCGCATCCACTGCATATGTATCTCATCTGAATATGAGAATCAGAGTCTTCGTAGCTCGGCTGACCTATGGGTTGGGGGTAATTGTGCTCGCTAAGACATCGCGTCTTATGCCTACATATCTCATCTGGAATGAGAATCAGAGCAAGCCGTAGTTCGGCTAACTACGGGGTTATGGATTGGGTTTTGGACGAACAACGTTACTACGCAATCTACCGGATGCTCGACCTTTGGAGACTTACTCGCCTGTAGTAGAAGGAGTAAACGTGTGTTATGGTTTTTAGGGTTTGGGATGCTCAAGGGCAAACAGGCAGTCCTTGACGAAGGAACCGCGCTACCTGTGGGGATACGAATACAAAGCACAAAACATGTATCTCAAAGTAAAATGCCACCAAGGGGCTCAAACATTGCCTCCTATCGAGGTCTTCCAGCTAAGAAAGCAATAAAGTACGAGAAAGGGAAAAAATTACCACACGGATAAAGATCCGAAGTTTCCGCAACTAAAAGATTAGCAACCCTGAGATCTCTCCAGCTAGACCATCAAAGAAAATCAGTCAATACGAGTAATCAGAATAAACCTCCGAATGGTATCCCTGCAAGAGTGTATGAGTCCTCAGAAAAACTCGACAAAAAGGTTAGACAAACAAGATGAGATCCAGGGAAAACAATGGCATGGCAACACCAAAAACAGGTTAGAACAAAACAGAACAAAAAGCAGATACTGTCACGTTCGCGACTGCTTCGCCTAGCGAAGGCTTAGCGAAGCTTCGCTACAGGCTCGCCTAGCGAAGCGGCTAGCGAAGGCCTGCGGGTTTTGGATTCCTCCTTGATAACAGTTCGATCTCTATGATCCGAAACCCTGTGGTATCCAACTCATAAACGAAAATGATTAAAACATTCAAGATATTGTTATACATATTCATACACAAATATAAACCCGTGGGCAAAACCAGATGTTACCTCATATATTCACAATATTCAAATTCGAGGCGTAAAGTAGTAGGAACAAAGGCATACCTGATGAGAGAGACTGATTAGGATTGAATGGTGCGGCCAGATCTGCAAAGTAGCACTAGGGTTCGTGTGAGGCGGAGTGAACTTCTCAGAGCTGCCTGAAGGTTGCTGCAGAGTAGTTCCTAGGTCTCTTTCTCCAGTCTCTGGTCTTTTCTGTTCAGCCAGTGTTCACGTTTATTTCATTGACTACTCTGGTATTTATAGGCCAAATTTCGCAGCTTGTGGGCTTTGAATGAGGACAGCTCAGGCCCAAAACTTTCTGATATTTTCGGAAATGCGCGTCCTTCGCCTAACGAAGGATTTGCTCGCCTAGCGAGCATGACAGTACTCTTCGCTAGGCGAAGCATCTGCTCGCCTAGCAAGCATGACAGCTCAGCAGCAGATTCTCGCTTCTTCCAGCTTGGCGATTTGCACGGTGAATATGCCTCATCTGGCCTGTTGGTAGTACCTCAAGTCTTTTCCTTGTGTTGACTGATCATTTGAATAAAACTCACAAAGTGTCCTGGATGATGTCCGAGCTTCTTGGAGCTAATTCTGATTGACGCGATGCAATATGGTATGAAATGCTAAATGACCTAAATAATGAATGCATGAATGGGGAGGGCAAATTTTGGGGTGTTACAGAACCCTTAAATGTTTCCACTTTAGAGGGCGCTTTCTTTAAAAAGCGGCCTCTAAAGTGGCCCTTAAAGGGCTTAAAGAGCCACTTTAGACAGCGCTTTCACCAGGAAAAAAAGCGTTGTCTTTACCTATGCCAGTGCCAGATTAGAGGGCGCTTTAAAGCGCTGTTATAGGCCAAAAAAAGCGTCCTCTTTTCCCTTATCTGGCGTAGTGTCTTTAGTCTTTTACTCTCGTACAAAAACCTTGGTATTAAACCTGTAAATTGAGACCATAAAAAGAGTGATTTTATTTTTAAACGTAATTAATCCAACTTAATTTTGATTCCTTCATTCCGCTTACTTTACATACCGATACCTAAATAAATTAGCCAGACATGTTAAACAGATCTAAACAATCATCATGCTTAAATAAAAACATCTCAGGCAAATAATGTAAATAAACAATAAAGTAGGGCATATATAAATTCAAACAATAATTAAAGAACCTGAATAATTAATAGAGTCTTGAACACTCCACCACAGACCGGTTGGATTTGTTCTTGAATTCTTCAATCGGACAGGAAAATAAAAGTGAAGGAAAAAAACCTAGGGTCTAACGTAAGGTTAGATCCGGTAAAAGATACACAATAATTTCCGGTGTAGAAACTATTGTGTGAAAAATTAATTAAGTGCTGAAAGGTTGACTGGAAAAGAAAATAAAAATTGCAAAGAAAAGTAAAAACTGTAAAAAATAATGCTGTCAAGTATGCTTGCATGGCTGGAAGAGAAAAAGCACGAAGAAGAGAGGAGAGCCGCAGGGTTTTCTCCTTGGCTCTATTTATATTATCCCAATTTTGTAACGGTTTCCAAAACTCCTTCCGTAAAAGTGGTCTTCACGTTTCCAAGGGTCAAGCGTAACAATAGGCTTCAACGTGCCTCTGTTGCGCTTCTGAAGCCAAAAATATAGGAGAATGGTGTGACGTCCGTCACACCATGTGTTACGCTCGTAACACAAGGCAGCAGGGCATGACGCTCGTCACACCATGTGTGGCGCTCGTCACAGGCTCAACGCTAGTACTTTTGGGCTGGGCTTTGGTTTGGTGAAATTGCTTCTCTTCATTTCTTTTTGCACCTCCTTTTCTTCCTTTTTCACTTGTGCTTCAAATAAGCTACCTGAGATAAATAGAAGGAAAAATACCAAGTAGTATCGAATAAAATGAAATAAATTGAAGTGAATAATAATATAATTTAATTAAATCGAGTCCAAAAATGTGATATTATTTCATGTTATCAGAAGGCAATCACATGGATTTTTGGATATCTACTAAAAACAAAAAGTATTGGACTTCACTATGGCAGGTTCCCTGTCATACTAGAAGGACATACTGATGAGAGTTGGATAACTTACATGGGGGATCATAAATCTACAATTGGATGTATATTTACACTAGTTGGAGGAGCAATTTCTTGGAAGGGCAAGAAAGAAACATGCATTAATCCTTCAACGGAATCAAAGTTTGTGGCTCTTGCTTCCGATGGTCAAGAAGCAGAATGGTTGATAGACCTTCTGTAAGAAGTTCCATTGGCGAAAGATAATGTTTTAAAGGTTTTGATACATTGCGATAGCCATGCCACTTTAGCTAGAGTATTCAGTGAAGTGTATAATGGAAAGTCTAGACACATGGGACTTAGACACTCCTTTGTGAGAAAAATGATTAGGGATGGAAGCATTTCACTCACCTATATATGAATTAGCTATAATTTGGTTGATCCATTTACTAAGCCATTGGTCATAGACTTAGTAAAAACATCCCTGAGAGGTATGAGGTTGAAAATCCTTGAATAAGAATTCCAACAACAGAGGCAACCCAATCTTATGTTAACATAACTTTTGATAATAATGTTGACTATTTTAAATTGAGAGTTGAGTTTTTTCAAACTCTTAATGAGGTCAAATACTGAGAATAAGCATCTCATGGAAAAGGATACAATATGAACTCACCTATGTGCATTTCAAGATGGTGTCATCTCAAAGTGAGAGTTAGAGTTTCGTTCACGAAAAAATTCATGAAACAGGAAAGCATATGGCCAAAATAAGTGTTAGGAGAGATATGTAGGGGAGAAACCCTTAAATAGTGTGCGTAAGGTAATGTCGGTCTAATCATGTGGATTAATGGTTTAAAAGCATTGCTACCTAACATTTCGATTAGACTTTACGTTATTCTCACTAAGGTTAAGTTTTAAATCGAAAGATGCCTAATTGTATTAACATTATTTATACCTCATTTTCTTAGAACAAATGGGGTATTGTTGGAAATTATGGACAATCAATGCCCATGGGAGTGTTCCAATATGACAAGAAGTGCGCAATTGAGTTAATGACAATAAATGCATTGTCAATAGTCCCACATAGAAAGTGATATTCACTTTAAAAGCATTTATAAAGAGTTTAAAACATTAAACTCAATAAAGTAACTAAAGAGGATAAAGTACCACATGGACAAATGTGGTGGTCCTAAGCATTATGTCACATGTCTCATCCAAACAACCCCTCATCGATGTTGCCACTAGCAACGCCGACTCCGTCTCCAGGATCGGATCTGAGGGTGTGGGCATAGGGGGCTAGTGGTGGCTTGTAGGGGCACTTAGACATGACACATCAGAGCAATCGGGCTATTCACATCATTATACGGCGGCGCCAGTGGCGCTCCGACAACGCTCCAACGGCCTGCATGCAGAGAGTTTAATTATTGCTCCTGGTTTTGATCATTTGAATTTCGAATTCGAAATATACAACACTTCATGAAGTGGTGTATAATGTAACCATAGGTGAACCATTACAAACTTATGCTGAAAATGTGTTGTTTCATCAAGAGTTGCAACCTTGTGAAACAACATGTAACAACCTATATAATATATATCTAGAATAATATCATACAAGTGTTATTATTTGGTACTGACATAATCATAAGTGCCTATTGACAACATTTACATACTTGACCAATTATACAAAACAAATACAACAAATGGTATAAGATATGAAAAGTTCCAAAAATAAAAATCTAAGATCTAAGTACAATATATGTCATTGTACAAGATATACAACGAAATATCACAATGAAAAATTCCCTTGAAACATCAATGCACAACTCCTCTTGCACAATAAAACCTGCAAACAAAACCTGAAAAGCAACAACAATAATAAGGTGAGATAATAATCTCAGTGAGTTCCCTATCTTATGGGTCCATTCATCTTTACAAAGTTTTATAATCAATTTCATAACTCAAGTCTTCAAAAGATAAAGACTTAAGCAACTAGGGTATTTTCACATTTGTATGGAAACATGTATACTTGTGTTCACCAACTCAAAACAATCATTATTCGGAAACCTACCAAGGCATCTTTCCCCGACCAACCATATGTCTAGGATTCTCGACACAGGTCACGGATCCTGGTATCATGCTTCGAATTTCTTGAGTACTTCAAATTCTTCTATGGGACTCTAACCCATTTGGTTGAACATATGAGACTCTAACCCATTTGGTTGCACTATGCGACTCTAACCCATTTGGTTGAACATGCGAAGTAATAATACATATTTCCCAATTCTTACTTTTCATAAGCATCAAACTTTGGAGCGACGCGACAATATGGTTGTTTCTGAATACATGACTAGTTCATCAATGCAACGTGATTGTATACATCAATCACTAGGTGTTCATATCCACCAAGTCTCATAACAACAAATCATGTTCCATACAAGCATATTAGTTTGTGACTAGATTATAACTCTAGTGACTACTAGTCAACGGTACACACCAAGGTACCCTTTGCGTCCAAGCATCACAATCTAAGTCATTTTTATAACCTAAGTTATCTTTATAGTTCATATACATAGTTATAACCCTAGGTTTCCTCACTCATCATTATAGACTTTTAATCATGTTATTACATAAACCACACAACAACAATCCACAATATAAAGCATGCATCATGATAAAATTCATAACCTACATAAGGCACAAACAAGTCAAACATAAATCAATATAAGTAGTTCATAACATACATAACAGTTTATCATCACTATCCTATCAATCATTTACAAATAATCGTGTTTTTACTTCCTCACCTAATAAATTATTGAAATAGATTTCCAATGCATTTGAGCGTGCGTCAAACAGAGTTACGAAGCTCAAGTTATCTAGCAATCTAGCCTAACCAAGATTTAGGTTAACAGTTATTCATACACAAGTATTCAACAACAAAAGCCTTGGTCTAGTGGTAAGGCTTGCACCATGACAATGAGGTCTCAGGTTTAACCCCATTGGTGGAGAAATTCATTTTTTTTCAAAGAAATAGGTCTATAGGTCGACCTATTAAGGCAGTGTGTCAACCTATGAAGGTCTTAGGTTGACCTACGGGAGGCAGCACATAATTCAGGGGATACATGCTTCAATATTAAGGCGTGGGTTTCAATCTATAAACATATGTGTCGATCTATACTGAAAGATAACTTCCATAGGTCGACCTAAACAAGATTTGAAGATGAAAACCAATACAACACACTGCATAACAAGACTCTGATCCTTGACATTTAAAAGAGAAGTTACTCGGTCAAATCTGCTAGACTTAGAACATCTTAACATTGTGTATATTTTAGAAGTTATTAAGTATTAGAGTCTTTATAAGTTGTATTTTGTCTACACCTATGATTGTATATCAAGTGTAGTTGTTACCCTAAATCTCTTAACAATTTGTTATAGAGTCATAAGTCTCTTACTTTAGTGCTTGAGCATTTGAAGTCTCTTGCTTGTGTGCTTGAGCATATAAGTCTGTTACTTGAAGGTTTGAGCATTGGAAGTATCTTGCTTACGAGCTTAAGCATAGAAGTCTCTTACTTATAGGTTTGAGCATTGAAGTCTCTTGCTTGGTGCTTGAGCGTTTGTTATCAGTTTGGTTATAGTGAAAATCCCTTGGAATTACAAGGGGACTGTACTACTCTCAGGTTATGAGAGAAACCAGGATAACTATTTGCGTCTCTTGCTTTACTTTACATGCTTCTAAACTATTATGTTGCTATCATTTGTTTACCTCTGAGTCATATTCTATTTTCGAATCTGATAAGGATATTCAAGAATTTATACTCTGAGTGACTCTAATTCAGACTCTGAACCAAGTGTTCAGAATCTGACTAAGATCATTCAGAAGTAGAAAAAAGAAAGAAAAAGAAAACACAATTCAACCCCCTTCTCTTATTTTTCTTACCTTCAAAATCTGTTTAATTAGCATCAACAACAACAAGATTAAGCCTCTGGATTTAAGGTCTAAACAACGAGTCTCAACAATAAGAACAATAACGACAACACCAACACTACTAAACCTATAACATAAACATGTTTAAACAACAAAAACAACAAGAGAAAACCTTTAGGGTTTTGGATCTCAATAACACACCAACAACAACAATATGAGTAGTGATGTTTAACAGACCAGGAAGAAGAAGTAAAAAAAATAACTTGGATCTCTAAAGAAAAAACAAGAGTCCTAAACACAAAACATCTTCATGTTTTGCTCCATAAGCCCCATATGTTGGGCAATTTGTTTTGCCTTGTGTTTACACAATAATATGTTATACTTAGTTGCTTCCAATAACAAAGTGGAACATGATTGAGACTGATCATAAGTTAGGAGATGAGTAGTGTGTCAGGCTTATGAATTTTGTAGATGTTGTCCAAGGCAATTCTAGAATTAGTATTTCTTATTCCCCTGATATTCCAATAGAATACATTCATGAGGAATGTTTCTGTTGTCCACCTTGTAAATTGGTGTTGTATGACTCCCTTGCAATATATGATTCCAATACATACCTTCATTGGGAAGTTTTAATTCATAAAATCCCTTATCCGGTGAAGTTGACTTCCATAGTGATAACTCATTCTATACAACATTGAGTTTTATTGCAGTATCACACATCTTTAAAGGTCTGTAACCTTTTCCTATGATTATACTCCAATGAAGATAATTTTTGCAATATCCTAAGCCTTTGTTATACTCTTCTTGGATTATCTTAATAGTAACTATTTCCGTTTTTATTCAAAGTTTTGGCAGTTGCGAAAATGGAATCTCTTCTTGTGTTGAAAAAACCTACACATAAGATTTCAATATGTTCTTACTCGTTCCGATGTAGTAGTGCCAGGAACAAATCATTAATTTTTTATTGACCATTAGATCCTCTGCCTATGGTGCACACGCCTAGGTTTAGTGTAGAAAAACCCTTAGCACCGAGAGCAAAACCCTAGCAGCTATTATCATTATTATTTTGAAAAAATTATTTTAAATTTAATTTTATATGCAATTTAAAATATATTATTATTATAAATTTTGAAAGATCATAAAAAGTTATTTGAATTTGTGTTGTCAATAGTCATGATATTGCGTTTTTCTTTACAAAATAAAAATATGATGAATTTTCAATACTTACTTCATATTGTAATTTTTTCAATAATTTAAATTTCATCTAAAATTAATTTTAATTATTTATTTTTCTTACCATTAAAGTTATTTTTTTTAAATATTTAGAAAAAAACTTTGAATATTTATTGGAAGATTATTTTTTATATTCCAAAATTAATTTAATATAATGTTTTTTAATTAAACATTATAATAGATATAATAAAAAGAAATTGTACATAAAAACTATAGGACATATACTCTAATACAATGCAAATATAATCCTAAAGGATAAGGAAATTAAAATTATTTAAACGTCTTGTTTGAGGGACTTAGAGTCTCTTCAGACAGACTCCTCTAAAACGTCTCGCATGAAGGACTTAGAGTCTCGTCAGACTGACTCCTAAAAAACATCTCGCCCAATGGACGTAGAGTCTCGTTAGACAAGCTTAAACTTAAAGTCTTGCTCAAGGGACTCGGCAAAAATCTGACCTGAGAGACTCAAATTAAAGTCTCGCTTGAGGGACTAAAGTGAAGTCTAGCCCAAGAGACTCATATAAACACCTTGTCTGAGGGACTTAGAGTATCGTTAGACATACTCCTCTAAAATATTTCGTTTGAGGGACTTAGAGTCTTGCCAGACAAGCTCTTATAAAATGTCTCGTCTGAGCGACTTAGAGTCTCGTTAAAAAACCTTCAACTTAAAGTTTTGCCTCAGGGACTTAGAGTCTCGTCAACATAAGTTTCAATCTAAATGCCTCGCCTGAGTGACTTATAGTCTCGTCAATAAGGATTCAATCTAAACGCCTCACATGAGGAACTTTGAGTCTTGTCAAATAGGCTTCAACTTAAAGTCTCTCCAGAGGGACTCTGCTAAAGTCTAGCCCAAGAGACTCATCTAAACGCCTCACTTGAGGAATTTGGAGTCTCATCAGGTAAAACTCACCTGAGCACATCGTCCGCAAGTCTAGGTTCCATTGATGCAAAGTTAATTAAGCATTTCTCCCTTTACCAAGTCCTTGTGGTTGAAGAATTGTGTAGTGACATATTTGTAAGGGCCCCACAAGGGGCGAGGAGACCATGTCGCCCACAAGGGTCGATGGGATCATATCGCCCATAAAGAGTCAACATCGTCCACGATATGCCTCACTCGCCCAAGATTAAAAAATATGGGAGGTGGTGTGTCTTGGTCAGAGATAGTTGAGAGAGGGAGTCCAGGGAATCACCCAAGTCCTCATAAGAAATAAGGAGTCAACGAGCCACTACCATTATTAGGGTGGACGATTGCTATTTTTGAGAAACCCTAAATCTAAACCCATTAACCCATATACATAGCTCAACCAGAGAGTTGAAAAGGGACATTCTGAATGTCCCACGAATACTCCCAAATATAGACATTTTTACCCTCGTGAGTTTGCTCTAATGTCATGGAAAACACCATCCATACAAAGTTTCTCACGGTCGTGAGCTTGACCTAATCACCACAAACCCTAAAACCTCTAGTCACCTATAATAGCATGGGATGCCACATATTTGTATTTTTTTAACAAATACAAAGTTGTATCACATTCTACTTATAATGACCAAAATTTAATTTGGCATCACACAAAGTGAATGGCTATACTCAAGTCATGATAAAAAAAAGCAAAGTCATTTGCCAACTGAAAAAATAAGTTAATGCTCTCCCAAAATTTGTCTAATCTAAGAATTTAAATTAAGATCATATTCTTTATTCACATTCACACGAGTAAAATTGTGGACTTCAATTTACGGCGAAGAGAATAAATGATTACAAATTAAAATTTCTTCGACTAGAAAGTAAAAAAAGTTATAAAAATAAAAGAACAAAATGAATAATAGCAAAATCCTAAATAGTTTAGTTTAATTATTAAAAAATAATTTTTTTGATTGTATGATGTTACCACTATGTTCCTGTCCATATAAATAAATAAAAATGTTGACCGAAGGCTTATAGACACTCTTTAAAGGTTAAAACTTTTTTTAAAGAATTTAAAAAAAAGATGCTTTATTACTTTATAAGTTTTCGTTATTGACCTACCAACAATTATTTTTATATATATATATATATATATATATATATATATATATATAACAGTTTTGAAGTAAAAAAATATAATTTTTTATGAAGTAAAAAAACAAAATCTAATTTTTTTATTGAGATAATAAAACATTCAAAAATTAGCTATTTTTTTATATAAAAATGTAATAGACTTTGTTTGATTTCATATAAGAAAATATAAGGTACGCTTAGGACTTTTCATTCAAAATACGGTTTATCGTTTCTCTTTTACAAGTGTATAAATTACATTTTTCTCATATTTAGTCACCAACTATATTAAAAAATCTATTGATTTCGTCTGAATTATCGTGACTCTTTTTATTCTCTCAATCTCTTTTGCATCAATCTAACGGAACAAAAATTCTCGTTGTTTTGTTGATTTTTATTTTTTTGCAAAGTGCGTTATTTTTTAATTATTTATGTTATTAATAAAGAAATAAAATGAAATAAATATTTATTTATAATTCTTTTATAAAAAATATTAAAGGGTGTGTTCTAGAATAAATAATATCAAATGTTTATAACCATATAATTGTTAAATAACTAAGTAATGTATAAATTAAATTGTATTAAAGTTGTATGATAGAAGGTTTAACTCATAATTATTTTATGATCATAAAGATAAAATTGTCATATGATTCTTTATTAATTAAATAGTGAGTGATACAAATACTAAAACATATTAAAACATAATTAATGATATCAAAATTTAAATTTATGATAAATTAATAAAATTATTTTGTACTGTTTTTATTTATAGTAGTTTTAATTAATTCATCGTTTCATTCATAGTGTTTTAAATAAAATATTTTGTTTACTTATAATCATTATTATAATTTATTTTTAATAAAAAGAGGAATTTTAATAGGATTATTTTAAATGATTGTTAATTTAGTTTAAAATATTATTTAAATTTTAAAAATTAATTTAAGTTTACTTATATCACTAACTGAATTTTTAGAATGAAGAAAATTAATTTAAAATTAATTTAAATTTAAGATACATATTTTTTTTAGAAAATCATAATAATTTGTTAATTTTAAAACATCATAAATTCTCAAATAAAATAAATTAAAAAAATGTGAAAATAGTTGTCACTGATTAAAAAAGGTGTGTCATTTATGACTTATTTTAACTTATATAACTTACAATAATTATACATTAATATGTGTCACTAATGAATTCAAAATATTATCAATGAATTTAAAGTATAGTATCACAAATAGTAAAATCTAGAATAAATATTATAAAATAAAATGTATGATCCTTTATATATATATATATATATATATATATATATATATATATATATATATATATATATATATATATATAATAAAATAAATTTATAAATATTATAAAGTTTACAATATATATAAGTATATATATATATATATATATATATATATATATATATATATATATATATATATATATATATATATATAAAAGTATAGAATAAATATATACATATAGTAAAATCTAGAATAAATATTATAAATTAAAGATGTTAGACAAAAAAAACATAAGTAATGTATGAATTAAACGATATTAAAATTATATGCTAATATGAACCATTCATTATTATTTTATGATCACCAAAACAAAATTATTATATTTTTAATTTTTTACCAAATAGTGTGAGCTGTATAATAATAAATGTTTTTTTAATTAAATAAATTAAATAAATTTCAATATAAATAAAATTTAATTGGTATGCACGGATATAATAAAGATTTTTCAATTACTGCCACCGATTTATTTAAAAGATTTAACTTTTATTTTAAATATTTAAAAAGTAAAATAAAAATGGATTAAATAGTGAGTGATATAAATATTTTTTTTCTAATTAATTTTAAAAAATAATAATAAATAGTCTTTGATTTTTTAGTATTTAAAAACACTATATTTTATTAGATTAAATTATAGTTTTAATCCCTTCGTTATAGTGCCTTTACAAAATCAATCCTCCTATTTCATTTTTGAAAGATAATATGACACATTCATTTCAAACTAGTTAATTATATTTTCCATGTCATTTAAATATATTTATTTAATCTAAATTTATGAATCATATTTTTTTATATTAAATATATTTGTCTAATCTAAATTTATTTAAAAAATAAATATTCTTTTTTCATTTTAATTAATAATTATAGCACAATCCATCTAATAGTGATTAAATCAAAATATCAACTTAAAATTCCATAATCTCTCTATTGATATCTCTAACAAATGAAACTTATTTTGTAGAATGCCACAAATCTTTTATCATTATCATAGTCATCCTTATCTCATGTGGTTGAAGGAGTGACAATACCTTCTTCAACCACAAGAATTTAGATACAAGAAATTTTCAATAAAACATCTTCATTAAAATAAAATGACAACGATGATTAAAACGTGAAAATCCACTTCTGAAGTTACATAGAAACACTTGAAAAAAATGAAAGGATTTGTTGTCTGATCTTTTGATCTTTTAGATCCAGAGGAATAGTGTATCTGTTTTTTTTTATGTTTCAACTAAGGAGGAAGAACATAAATAATGTTCAGTGGAGGAAGAACAAGATTTTTCTCTCTTTCTTATTTAATTTCTTTTTTCTAATTAACAATTTATTATTAAATTTTGAGTTTCATTTTTTTTAATTATATTTTTTTGTTTTATTTGTGGTACAAATATAATATAGTTTTTTAGTTTAATAATATGAAATTTAATATCACATCATCAAATCATAAGTCATATATTTTAAATATTATAAATGAAGGAGAAAAATGTTATTTTTATTAAATTATATGTATCCAAAAGACGAAAGTAATATTATTAGAGGATAAAATTGAAAAAAATGGATTAGAATTTGAGATGGATATTTATTTTAGGACAATTTTTTATTTCAAATAGACCACTCATTGTGTAGAATGGAGAGAGTAATTATTAACAAAAAAAAATATTATTTATAATATATAATATTAGTGTATTTCAATTAAATCCTAAAAATAATTCTTTTATTTTAAAATTAATAAATTCTTTTAATTAAACAATTTTATTTTATTTTGTAATTTTATTTTTATTATATTTTAGAAATAAATACAGCATTTTCCTAAAATATATAAGTTTTGAAGTTAAAAAATATTTTTTCTTATGAGTAGAAAAACAAAATCCAAAATTTTTATTGAGCCAAAACAACATAAAAAAAATTAGTGTTTTTTTTTAATACTTTTTTTATTTAAAAATGCAATAGAGTTTATTTGATTTTATATTAGAGAATAAAAATAACAGGGACATTTAGGACTTTTCATACAAAGTAGGGTTTAAGAGTTCTATTTTATAAATGTATAAATTACATCTTCTCACTTTTACACATCAGTTATATTAGAAAACCTAGTGATTTCGGCTGCTTCATCGTCAAGGTTGGTTACTCTTTTTTCTTCTCTCAATCTCTCCTTCATCAATCCATCTCACAACGCGAATTCTCAATTTTTTTTTGTTGATTTTTGTCTTTATGCAGGAAGGAAGAAGAGTCTCTTTGAAATCAACTAGCAAATATGTCTGGGTATGACCTAATTTTCTTTAATCCGTACCTTATATGTTTTATACTGATTATAAGGGTGATATAAGGGTTTTGGTGATTCAATGTTTGCGAGATTTTACTTGATAACGGTGAATTAAGTATATAGGGTAGTTTCGGTCCAACATTTTATAAGGGTTTTGGTGATTCAATGTTTGCGAGATTTTACTTGTTAGCAGCTTTTTGAAATAGTTGGATCTGATCAACATTTTTTAGTATCTGTGATTTGATCTTTATGCATCCGTTTAGATTGAGATTCTTGGATTATTTGCTTACTGTTGGTAAACTTTTGGTTTTTCAGTGAAGAAGCAGTTGTTGCAGCCGAGCCTGTTGTTGCTGCACCTGGAATTCCAGGGGAGCCAATGGACATCATGACTGCTGTTCAGCTTGTGCTGAGAAAGTCCCGTGCTTATGGCGGCCTTGCAAGAGGTCTTCATGAGAGTGCTAAAGTGATTGAGAAGCATACGGCACAGCTTTGTGTTCTAGCTGAAGATTGTGACCAACCTGATTATGTCAAATTGGTCAAGGCTCTTTGTGCTGAGCACAATGTTAGTTTGTTGACTGTTCCAAATGCAAAGACCCTCGGAGAATGGGCTGGTGTAAGTGCCTCTGCGTTGCTGTACATTATAAATCTTTGTCACAATTATTGAATTTGTATATTATTGTGTATTGATTTGTGTTTCTTCTTGCAGCTGTGCAAGATTGATTCAGAAGGAAAAGCGAGGAAGGTAACTGGTTGCTCCTGTGTGGTTGTCAAGGTATGACTTTAATTTCAAATTGAAATCTCTGAAGTCGGTTATCATCATCCTATGTATGTATCATCCTATGTATGTATCATCCTATGTATGTATCATCCTATGTATGTATGTTTATAATTATTTCCATTTTGCAGGATTTTGGCGAGGAGCACGAAGCATACAATGTTGTTTTGCAACATGTGAAATCTAACTGAGTTGCACTTTTCCTAGATTTGTTGTTCTCAATATGAAGTTTTTGTATAAGTCCTAAGATTTTTGTTTTTATGGATTATCTGCCTAGGGATTTTGATGGTTTAATACTTTACCATTCTCATGTCTGCCTTTTACTCATTTGTTGAGACTGAACTTTCTTTTGGGATCCATTCTCTATTTATACACTTACTATCAGCTTGATGCAAACCCACTTGAACTTGCAGAAATAGAATTTTGATGTTTTTCATTGATTAATACCATAGTTGTTTATGCCAACTTTTTTGATTTTTTTTTTTTTTTTGAGATTTTGACACTAGAAAAATTTGTTTTAAAATAAATGAGCCCATAATATTACTAAATTGCGATGAATTGTTCAAATGTGTGGAGAAGTGAAGTCTAACTGTAGCACATTAAGTTTTTATGATTATTGTTGTATATCTCGTTTGTAATGATTTTGTAATAATAGCATGCTGATTTCTTTTATCAATAGCTTCTTTACTCAAGTTAAAAAACCTTTATGTTGATGGTTTAGCAATTACTAAACAATCTTAACAAGCACGAGGACAATTTTCCCAATCAACTATTCTTTTCAGTTTATTTGCTTCTCTTTACTTTTCCTCCAATCAAGACCATCCCAAAAAACAACTTAATGAAGCAACATCTTTTTTGTAGCGACTTCTTATTTATTACGAGAGGAATTGAAGAAGAGAGGAAAGAAAACCTATGTTGACTCTGCACAGTTATTTGCATCTAGACTCATTCAATTATTATTAGGACTGTTGCCTATACTCTCTTATATTTCCTTCAAAGATATGGTCATCTATTGAGAAGGAGTTGATATGTCCACAACTTGAAGTTTGTCCCTGAGATAAAGAAACTTGAGATGAGATAGGTTTAGTCAAAACATCAACATATTGGTCCGTGGCAAGGATTTGCCACTACTTTTAGATTTGTGTTGATCACTTTCTCCTTGGAAAAAAGATGACCAAATTCATATGTTTTATCTTGGCATAAAGGGCATGATTATGAGAGAGAGCAACAATGTTCAAGTATCCACAAGTCTTCTGAGGCTGTGTTAGCAAGACTTATATACTTCGCCTTAGTGTTAAACCTTGCTACTAAATATTGTTTCTTGGACCATCAGAATACAAGAGTAGGTATTAGGATTATGCATGACCTAGATGTGGATTTTCTATCATTAGGATACGCACCCTAATCAACATCTGAAAATGCTTCGAGAGAAAAGAGAATGAGAGTAAATTCTAGATTAAGTAAAAGTCCATGATGCAAAGAGCCTTTTAGGTATCTAAGGATCCTTTTCACTACGACCCAGTGGGATCATTAAGATAGTCAGAGCCATGCCTTGAGAGTTTCAAATTTGAGATCATAGGTGTAAGTAGTCCTTTTGCTTCAGACAAATTTGCTTTTGTGAGTAAATCTCTTGAGAAATGAAGAGTGATCCATTCGTTTGGTGACTAACCTCCATACGTAAGAAATACTCCAGGTTGAAATTATGGTGTGGAAATTTGGGTTGTGGGATGAAGTTGAGTTGGACATGTGGTTCAACTAATGGTTTAGATGTAGAAGCTATATGATTAGTTTACTGAGATTTAATAGGAAATTTGGAGGGTTTGGATTACAGGGTTGGACTAATAACAAGACCAATATTAGAAGAAGGAAATAGTTGTGTGTAAGGAAACTTAACAACATTGAAGAAGACATCCTTTGAGATGTAAATCCTACCATTGCTTGCAAGGCATATAACCTTTATGGCTAGGTGAGTATCCAAGGAAAATGCACTCCATGGAGTGAAAATTGAACTTGTCAGATGATTATGGCCTAAGCAGACACAATAAAAAAATTTGAGAAACTTGTATTCAGGTATCTACTTGTAGAGCATGAAGAATGTAGACTTCATGTTCTAAAGACCAATAGGCATTCTATAGATTAAATAAACTACACTTAGGTAAACATAATCCCAAAATTTGAGACGCAACCCTGCTTGAGCAAGAAAGGTGAGATATGTTTCAAGCACATGCCTATGCTTGCACTCAATTGAGCCATTTTGGTGATGTGTGTGAGGACAAGCAAACCTGTGAACTACGCCTCTTGTGCTATACAAAGTGGCGCGAACTTGAAACTCACCACCACCATCTATTTGCACTGCTTTCACCTTAGTACTAAATTGTACTTCTGTAGCAGTGACAAAGTGTGTGAAAGTGAGCAGGACATTTGATTTTAACTTGATAGGATAAACCCAAGTGTATTTAGTGCAAGCATCCACACAAGTGAGTAAGTATTTATAGCTTGAAGTGGAAAGCATAAAAGCTGAGGCCCCTCCCCTACATTAGGATATAACAAGTCAAAAGGGGAATGCCAAACTGAATGAGATAAAGAACTAGAAGTCTGAATTTTTTTCTAGGCAACAAGAACTACACAATTCAAGGCTAGTTTTATGAGGATGTTGCACAGAGAAAGAGTAGTTTTCAAGGCTTCATGACGAGGATGTCCATGTTTGTCATGCCACACATTGTACAGAGAGGATTCCACATCACTATGCTGAGTAGCTTGATCACAAGTTAGAGAGTTGAAGTCCAAGTTAGAGAGTTGAAGTCCGATGAAGAGGTTGCAGATCACTAAATGCATAAAGGCCATCTTTACCTAAAGACCCTTGCAGCAGAACTTTAGATTGAACCTGATATTTGACGAGACATTTATCAGCATGAAACTCAAAGAATACATTATTGTTTTTAGCAAACTTGCTAATAGAGATAAGATTCTTAGTGATGTCAGGAACAAGCAGTAAGTTGTTAAGTGTCAATTGTGTGCTTTATAGAGGTTATAGACAAACCTTAACCATTGCCAAGAAGGACCTGATTAGAACCAGGTAGGTTGACTCCGTCAAGAAGGAAATTTGAGTTGTTTGTCACATATTGTGTGGCTCATGAGTCAGAATAATACCATTACCATTGTTGATTGGAAATATTGAAAGAGTTTATCAAAATTTTATTGCTATAGTAGAATAACAATAGAGCCAAACAAAACTAAATTCTGAGAAATACCTTCCCATCCAACATCGAAGACAACAGCAAAAAAAGTTATAACACTTGATTTACATTTCAGAACCACAAGAGTTAAGGAATAAATAAGGTATAAGATATTGTTTACTATTATTACATTTGAAGTTGTAATAAAGGTCCAAACCTGAGAAACTTTTCATATAGCTGGTAGTGTTAACTATTGATTAAACAATAAGTATAAAAATCATGCAAGGCCTTAAGATAGTGTAATGAAATGCTGCAGAGAACTGATCAAACTTGGAGGCCAGTGCTTCGTGTCTCTAACATATGAAAGATCTGTAAAGTGAGGATCAAGAAGAGTCGCAATTGTAAACTGGTTTTCAGCAAGCAATGCCGCATGCTTATCTGAGTATAACGCTGCTGCAAGAGCTGCGTGAACTTCTGCTCCAGAAACAAAAGTAGCATGAGAGAAATGAGAATTTTCATTTTTAAGCGCGATTCTGTAATGAAAATGCGAACATATTCATACCTGGATACCCCTTTAGGGATATTGAAACGTCTTCCATCTCTGCAATTGCTTCTTCTCTGTCACCAACTTCATATAGGGCCAGTGCTCTCCCTACCCTTGCATACTCTGAGAATGCCAAGTCTTTGTAGCTTTCAATCACCTGAAAAAACAAGTAGCATGAATACAGTACAGATTTGACAGATTATTAAACCATAGAATATGAGCATAAACTTATTGACACCTGAGAGAAGTATTGAAGAGCGCCATTGAAGTCGCCGAGAGCTTGCAATTCCCTACCTTTCTCCAACAACTCAACGCCTCTAGAAACTCTCTGTGAGATTAAAGCACTGGCGTCTCTTTCAGAACGAGTTACTGGATCATATTCTGTGTCAATTACACTGTTATCTTCACCAAATGCAGGAAAAGGAAGGAAAAGGAAACTAGAAAGAGGGAGGGAGAAAAGGAACAAGCGTCTGTTTGGAAGTTGAGATATGGAAAGGGATGGTAGAGGTGATGATTTGGTCTGCTGGAAGTTCTGTATTTTGTTAGTTTTGGGATTTGGCAATGGAAGATGGGAAATGGGTGGTGCTGCTATGCAGCATGCACCTACCATAGTTGTCACTTGTGACCAAATATTGTAGGAATGCTTTTTCTTTTAATAGATAGATTTGTCACATGAGATATTTTTTTGTTATCTACCTCATAAAATATCCAATGCTTAAAATTGCATTTTGTATGGTAAGTCACATTTCCATATAATTTCACTTTGAATTAGATTAGTTTTTTAGTTTGATTTAAGTTTTAGAAAGGTTTTTATTATATATATTTTTTCTATTACAATTTTATATTTCTTAATTATTGAGATAATTAGTCTCTTGTGAATCACAATGCCTATACAATGATTTTTGACAGAATTAACGATTACATGAATCACTTTTCGCCATAATATTCTATCAATGATTAAGTTTTTATCCAAATCATTAATCTCGCAATCTTTTTTAATAATTTCTTTGATTGTATTTCTAAGTCTTCCTCTTCCTCTAATTGTTTGTCTTCTCTCTATCTGATAAACTCTCCTTACTACATAATTTATTGGTCTTCTCTCTACCTATCAAAATCACCTAAGTCTATTTTCCACAATCTTCTCCATTATACACACTCTCTCTCTAATATTTTCATTTCTAATTCTATCCTGTAGAGTCTTACCACATATCCACGGCAGAATCCTGATTTTTGTTACACTTACTTTATTCTCGTGTTATTTTTTAACCGCCAAACATTTTGTCTCATACAAAATCGCATGTCTTACCGCAACCCGATAAAACTTTCCCCTCAACTTGAGCAGTACCTTTGCATCACATAAAACACCTTATACCTTTCTCCATTTCAACCCCTCAGCTTGAATTCGATGGTTACATCCCCTTCTATTTCTTCATCATTTTATATTATAGATCCAAGATATTTGAATTGTGTTACTTGAGAGATAATATAGTCTTCAACTTTCACCTCTAGGTTCGAAATACTACTTCTTTTGTTGAACTTACATTCCATATATCCCGTCTTACCTCTACTTAGGCAAAAACCATGTATTTCTAAAACTTGTCTCCAAATTTTCAACATCTCATTTAAATCCACATTTGACTCTCGAAAAAACATGCATCTTGGTTCTAACTCTTGGATGTGTTCCGTGAGTACATCCAAAATTAAGGTAAAAAGGTAGTGGATTTAGGGTTGAACCTTGATGCAAACCAAGGAAAATCGTTTGTCTCTGCACCTTGTGTCCGCATACTAGTCGATGCTCCTTCATACATATTTTTGAATAACTCGAAGATATGCAATCTTAACACCCTTTCTTATCTAGAGCTTTTCACAAAATCTCTCTAAACACTCTATCATATATTTTTTACAAAATCAATTAAAATTAAATGCAAGTCTTGTTAGTTCATCCTTATAATGCTTCATCACACGCCATAATAAATAAATCGCTTCCATTGTCAACCTTCCAGGCATGAAACCAAATTGATTCTCGGAGACTCGAGTCTCTTTTTTTAATCTCCGTTCAATCACTCTTTCTCATAATTTCATTGTATGACTCATAAAACTTAATCCTCCTATAATTTACACAATTTTGTATATCCTTCTTGTTCTTATAGATTGAGACTAAAATGCTTCTTTTCCATTCCATCAGCATGCGCTTTGACCTGATTTCATTTATTAAAGAGTTTGATGAGTGACTCTATGGCTTCAAAAAAAAACTTCCACACCTCACTAGGAAGTTTCATCCCAATTAGATCTCTACCTAAATAAAAATTAGCTAATCCAAGCATGGCCCTAGATAGATAGATAGTTAACATGCTTTTGATCATTTTCAACCCATTAAGATGGCAACAGACAAAATGTCCTCATATCAAGCTTATCAAATAAGTTCAAATCTTATTATTTGAATATATCTTCCGTGATTGCTTTTATTATGTTACTCAAGCTCTGCAACATCCACAGTTGGAGCACATCTTTGCTCAGACATTATTATATACAATTTGACTTTATTTGAATCATCTGCTGTGACTTAAAAAACAAAATAATTGCATATCTTCATATGAAATTGATGTGACTAAAAGAAAAACAAAAGCCTCAGGAAATTGGGGACAACCTTCATCACTATATTGCATCTACATATACAAGACAAAACAGAAACCTACAAATTTAAAATGGCTTTCACTTGTGCTAAAATAAACAGCAAATTATGTTAGAAATCCATGAAATGGATTCAGCACGCCCTTTTCTGTGAGACCGTGATTACTAAATTGCAGCTTCTGAATGAAACAGCTTCTTAAAATCAGCAACAGCCACTTGTGGATGCATCAGACTTGGGTAGGTTGTCCTTAAAAATGTTCTTTTTTACCCCCTTAGATCCCTCGGCTAAGAGGCTAGGTGTATCAAGAATCTGCATACAACCAGTGAAAAGAAATCCCTGAGTCACCATCATATATTATTCATCACAAATTACATAAAGGAATTCAACCCGTATCTCAATTCATTTATCGTCTGCCATTGAGAACTTGTTTAAAAAAACACTCCTTTCCGATATTGCAGTGCACACACTTATTGACCAAAGTTAGGTTTGTATTTAAATGGGCACATATATCACTTAACATACCTTCAAAACAAGCTCTTCAAAGCATTGCTGCACGTTTACTCGAGTTTTAGCACTGCATTCGATAAATAAGCAACCATATTCCCTAGCAAAGTTTATTCCTTCTTTCTTTGTCACAACTCTATCCTCCTCCTGAAAATAGGCACACATGCATAAACACTCAATAGTAGAAACCTAGGTTGTTAATCTCGGATAGTAGAGCGTAGCGCCGGACCCCTAAAATGCTATAGCGGCATAGCGGATAGCGGGATGACCGCTATTGTGAACTTTAAAAACCAAAGTAAATACTTAACATGAATACATAAATACTTAAAATAAGTTCCAACAATATACATAATGCCTTAAAAACAGAAGTTGCAACAACATACATAAATTCCAACCGCACCACAATATAAGTTTCTATCAAAATCAAATTATACAATTAATATCAACATCCGCCTCATCTTCACTTTCACTTCTAAGTTCCACCACATTAATATCATCTTACTCATCACTTGATTCAATTTCAAACTCTTCTTCTTCCACCTCCAACTCTTCATCTCCATTAGACACTAATGTAGCAAGTCTAGAGTTATGTCTACCAACTCTTGTTGGTTCATTAAGAATAGGTGAAGAGGAATGCCTAGAGAAATAAATGTGAATGTATGAGAAAGTGAAGAAAAAGATGAATAGATGAAGAGGAATGTGGAAGAATAAATGAGAAATATCCACCGCTTGTTGATTTTTGGCCGCTTGATGATTTTTAGGTTGAGAAGAATGTGGAAGAAGAAAATTTGCAAAGAGAGAGAACGGCAAATTAGATCCACTGCTTGCTGATATAAGTGAAGAGAGAAGTGAAAATGATCTAAAGCATCACTAGGAGCTTTTATATTAAGTCAAATAAAAGAGAAAAATATCAATTTGGCCTTAAAAAAATTCAAACTTACAATATTGGCCTCATCTTCAAAATAGCAGTCTGTAAACCGCTACAAAACCGCTATTGCGCCGCCACGACTTCACAAATAACGGCCGCTATTTCCGCTATCGCGGATAGCGGTTAGCAGCCCAAAAGCGTGGTGCCGAGGTCTTGTACTGCTACGCTATAGCATGCTATCGACAACCTAGGTAGAAGCTAAGCTAGAGTTGTAAAACTGAGGCCAAAATGGAGTCCATGCAACTCATGATTTGTATATCCTCCTGTTGTTTATGGGAGGATAAGCAATCATGCTAGAAGCACCATATGCCAAAAAAACACAAGTACATTAAATCGAACAACAGGAGGAAACTCCTACCAAGACGTGCTGATATACCCAAATGGAAAACAAAAACTTTATTCCATATCAGATGGTAAAGAGGAAACTTCTGATAAAATTTTAGGTGTTGTGCTTTATCCAAAAACTGTCTCACCCTCCTTTTGCAGAACTTTCTAAAATGAAAAGACAAAAAACTGGTTGGATAAACTGCTATTTACCGCAATCTGTGATTAACTTAAAAACATTTTAAACTACTTACCCAGTCAAAATTTTCTAAGATTGAATGCCAAGGTTAATACAAATAAATATTAAGAGACAGCATGTGACAGTAAACTTCCTTAAAGAATACCTTATCTACTTTGTTTCCAACAAGCATCCTCATGCAGTCTTGATTTGTCGAATAAAGCTCTATTTCCTTTGCCCATACTTCAGATAGATCTGTAAATGTTTCTCGCCGGGTTACGTCATAAACTGCATCAGTTTTGGGAGCAAAATATCAGGTAACCAGCTAATCCAAAACCTAATTTTCAACGCCCATCAACTTAAAGAAAAGGACATCTCCCAACTCCAAAGATCATTCAACAGAACGCATCTAATAGAGATATTGCAGTCATTTTAGAAGGGAATCTTATCACTAACAAAGAAAATACAGTTTGGACATTGAACACCACAGAACAATTAAATGAAAGACTAATTCAGTAACAATTAACAAACAAGGTGTTTCCAGGATCTACTAGCTGATATCCAAATTAGCCTTCAACACATGATTTTACAAAGCAAGATAAATGATATCAACTCTCACAAGATCCAAATCAATAGAAACTAAACTTGAAATGAATAGATATAGAAATAAAAATAGAAGTGGTATTCTAATAATCAAAATCATCATCTCAGATCACCAAACATTCCCGGCAAAGGTCAGAAAAATGACAAAAAGATTTCCGATGTGAACTAACTCGCAGGTAAGTAGATGTCAACGTGTTTTAACTTTCCAAGGCAGCAAAAAAGCTTAAACTATGGAGAAACTCTGGCCTTAACCCTACTAGAAAACAACTAATACAAGACAAATCACATAATAGATATCATTAGTAGTGGCAGCTTAACAAGAACATATCAACTCTTCTCCGGCCTAATAATCGACAACAAACCCAGAATAGCATTCTACTATTCATCTACTAGTAGTACCGGTCTAAGTTGCCGTCAAAATTCAAGGCATTTCACACAAAGGAATAATAAATGTTCAATTGGAAAAAAGAAACTTACCCATAATGATTCCTTGCGCCCCTCTGTAGTAAGAGCTAGTGAGTGTTCTAAATCTCTCCTGACCAGCTGCATTATTCAGTAATAACAAAGACTTCCAATTTCAATCAAATATGGTATTGGCCATCACACATCTGAAAAAAGACGTGTCTGTGTGTCTATGTCCGTGTCGATGCGTCACTGACAAGTGTAATTACTTTCAATTTATTTAATTTTTTAAATTATTACCAGTGTTGTGTGTTGTGTGTGGTGTCCGAGTGTTGTGTGTTGTGTGTTGTTTGTGGTGTCCGTGTCTTGGTTCATAGTTGGCCAGTCAATTAAAAAAGCTTCCATGATAGCCAAATCTACAGTTAGGTTCTAATCTAATAACCTAATAGACAAGTAATTGTAATTAAATAAAGGTATAGATAAATACACTATAAGTTTATACCAGTATCCCAAATTGCAAGCTTGAGTTTTTTACCCTCCATGGAGACATATTTGACCTTAAAATCAACACCTGTAATAGGAGAGATAAATCAAAGTGTGCATAAAAGTAAAGGAATGAATTGAGAAGAAGAAAAACGGACCAATGGTGGGGGAGAGATCTTCAAAATCATCGGAGGTGAATCTGAGAAGAAGACTACTTTTGCCAACACCAGAATCCCCAATCATTAATAGTTTGAACAAATAATCGAATTCTTGATTCCCCGAACTCGAATCCATCGCAACCAATCAAGAATGATAAGGAATGAATCTCAGGCGGGTCGGCGATGCAGTATGTATATGTATCTATCACTTTATGTTTCAAGAAAATATTAAGCATTTGCTTAACCAACAAGCATCCCTCCAATTATTATTGTATTTACTTTTTCTGAAAAAATATTGAGTCATTTTTATGAATATATAAGTTTAATAAATAAATTAACTAACATATATCTAAGATGATATCATGATGATGATTTAATTAAATGTATTTTTTTTTGTATAATCTAGCCTATGAATATTTAAGGTTTAATGTATATCCCCTAAGTATTTTGAACACATGTTCAAAACTAATATTTGACCAAATAAGAGCGAAGGAAAAATAGTAGTTATTTTTATCAATTGGAATTAAAATAATATTTGTGCAATATAACCTTTTTTACTTTACTTAATAATTTGGTTATTTAGTTTATCTTACGCGCGCACACACTTCTGATTTATTATTATTTTTTTCAAAACTCCTTTCGGCTTCATTAGTCAAATTTAACCTTTTTTTTTTGTTTTGTTTTAAATTGTAGAAGGAAGTGATGAAACTAGAAAAATATAATATAATGAATAAAATAAGACAAGATGCGTAAAGTAAGAGAAGGTTGAGGATTAAGAATTTGAGTGTGTTCATTCAACTTGACTTTATTTTGTTAATCCCTAAAACAATTTCTCTACTTTATTTTATTAAGAATTTGAGTGTGTTCATTCAACTTGACTTTATTTCGTTAATCCTAACAAAATTTCTCTACATCTCTCTCACATAATTTCATTATCTACCTCAATTATTTTCTTAGTCAATTTCTCAGATTATTCCATCTTCTCTCCTTTGACATATTTCTTTTAGAGTTATGCATGCATGAGATAGCAACAAGACACTTTCACAATAATTTGTTCTGTCGGCAGAAACGTAATTTAGGAATTCTTATTTCTTTTATAAACTTTATGAATAATGAATAATACAGTCTACTGGTATTTAGACCATATATTCCGGTATACATATAATACAATTTAGAAATTAATAAGCTAGACTATAATGCATATAATCAAAACAATAAATTGCTCAAATATTTGAATAACACTTATATAAAATAAAAAATGTCATTGAAATTTTTGAGTTACATTTTCGGATGAATCATGCATCACCCGTCACTAGATTAAAATAAAAAATTATTTCAAAGATCCATCTTCAAATATTTTTAACAAATATATTAATATTTGAACAGTTCAATGGACATTAAGCTGCATCTTCGGAGGATTGGGTCGAAATTTTAAAATTTATATAACGTTTGTATGTCTAATTTTTTTGAAATTGTATTTCCAAAATAATTTGATAAAACAGTCACATGCATGATCACACAATCATACATGTTTTCTACTTCAAACCCTTACAAAAAACGATTTCATTCTCAATTCACATTTTCACTTCAAATCTTCAAATGTGTTTCATCACATCAAAGAAAAAATATCATTTATTTCAAGTCTCATTTGTCACATTAATCTTGTTTTTAATCTGAAAAATATGTGTTTATTTCAAAGATACATTTTTGGAGTATATATGAACAAAGTCATCAATTAGGTTCTGCCTTCTACCTGATTTATGGCAGGTTCCAGAAATGTATCACTGAAATAAGATAATAGGGTGTCGTACCGGAGATATATCTCCAAAACCAACACTGATACACATGATAGAGTTTTTGAGGTTCACATTTGTTCACAACTTCTATAAATTAAGGGGCTATTGTTTTTTATTTCACACACACACAGAAAATATTTCAAATCTCACAAATAAACATCATCTGGTATGTCGCGAATGTCTACTTCTCCAGCGCGACATCCAGGCAAAAGTTTAAGCTCAATGAGTACGTCTCTTTTGCAGATCTGAAATACAAAGTGCATAATCTCCTATCTTACGGAGGTAATCAAAAAATTATCAAGCTCGAGTACCATTCACCGTCGACTGACAACGAAGGGAAGATTGAGTTCAACAACTTTGAACTTAAGACGAATGCAGATGTAAGGGCTATGTGGAGTACATTTTTCTGTCTCAAAACAAAAGTTTCGTTCGAGTTGGAAGCGATGATTTCCATATTGATCGAAAATATCGTGAAGATGTTGAAGCGTTCACCTGAATATTGAAATGTAATGTTTCATTTTAGGTTGAAATCACCTATGTAATGTTGATTATATGTTATAAGTGGTAATTTTATTTTGTCAAAATACAAGTTTTGGATTTCTACCTCTAATACTAGTGCACGTATGTTACGAAAATGCATCTACAAATAAATTTCGAAGATAGGTGTGAAAAACAAAAGAAATGGGGGGTTTGAATTAGGTTTTAAAAGCAAAAGCTTTTTCCAAAACAAAAACTCTACTAACAAGTTGAATAATGAAGAGATAAAAACACAGTGATTTTTATCCTGGTTCGCTTGAAACTCAAAGTTAATCCAGTCCACCCGCCAAGGTGATTTTCCTTATACACAAGGACTTAATCCACTATAATCAACAGATTACAATAAACACAAAGAATACCATTCTTTGTCTTCTCAAAGATCCAACTAAACCTTAGTCTCCTCAAGGATTCACACAGAAAAGTTTTCTTTGTCTTCTCAAGGATAACCTCCTTAAGGAATCAAACAAATAGTTTGAATACAAGTTTATGTGTTACAAGAAGGTTCTTCAAAAGCAAATTTTACACAAATGAGTAATAAATACTTAAAGAACACTGAATACAAAAGATGAGCTTTTCACAAAGAAAATTAGTTTGTGTAGCTTAGCAGCAAAACGCGAGCGAGCGAGCGAGAGTTCTTCAAGTCTCCAATACATGCTTATATAATGTAAGCATATGACCGTTGGAAGGGAAAATGGGGAAAGCTCCTTGAGCGGCTACCCACTGTTGGATGAGAAAGGAATGATACCACATACATCCTTTTACCCATAAAAACAATGATAGGTGTGATGAATAGTATAGTCCTTGTCCACGAAATCAGGTAGTGGAAAGGTTGTTCGATTTATACTATGTACTATTTGATCATGTTCCCATTTTATCTTATCTTCATATTCATTGGCTTCTGATAAAAGATGATTGAAGTATGAAGTGAAGAAATAGAGAGATGGATTCAGAAACTTCAGAACCTTGGGTCAGAACCTTGACAGCATCAGTAGTCTAGCTTGAGTTCTTTAGAATCTTTAGAATCTTCAGAAACCTCACTCAGAACCTTGATAACTTCAATCGCCTGTCTTGAGATCTTCAGAATTTGCAGCTACTTAACACAACTTCAGAAGCTTATCATTCTTCAAAAGCTTGTTGATCAGAGTCACGTCCAGAAGTAAAACAACTGAGAGAATATTACAACAATAACATAATGTCTCCTCAGAAGCTTCTGATGGATGAGATAACACAAAAGCAGAAAGAATATTGCAGCAGCAATACTGACGTCTTTCAGAACTTCAAATTGCAACGCAGAAGCGAATTTGGAGCACAAAATTCAGAAACTGATGATGTTGCACATCAATATGATCAGAATCAAATATGTTTATTAAAGCTACACAATAACAAACCATTAGGGTTCCAAAATTATTCTCACACAAATACAACGTTGTTATCATCAAAACTCAAGGTATAAATGCAGAACCAAATCTTATTCTAACAATCTCCCCCTTTTTGGTGATGACAAAACATGTATTTTTATGAACAATTTTGTATAGGGTAATCACATAAGAATATATTTTTACAGAAGCACAAAGCTCCCCCTAAGATGTATAGTCCTATAAAGATAAACTCAGAATGAAAGAACACTTTCCTGATTTACCTTTTGAAGTACCATAATGAATAATTAGTCAGAATTTGGTTTAACTTCAGAAGTTGATTGACGTTGTCCAGGATACTGGTTGATAACACCATTCTTTTGATAGACCTTCAGAAGGGCTTTCTTCAGAAACTTATTTGAAGAGTCTTTCTTCAAAAACTTTCTTGAAGACCTTTCCTCAGAAACTTCTTTGAAGAATCATTCTGATTCTTATGACAGAAGCTTTAACAAATCATTCTGAATCTTGAGAGTTAACCCTGCAAAAACACTTAACAAACTTTTCTCGAAGTGTTTGTTAATAGAAACATTAAAATAATATTTGGGTTTTTTACTTAGGAATTTAGATTTCAAAATAAACTCTTAATTCTTCCCCCTTATAAGGTTATGTTTTGTCCCCCTCTGTCATCAATCAAAAAGAATAAAAAGACAAAATAAATAAAAAGAAATCAACAAAAAATTTCATTAAAACATGTCAAACTAGCATTGTAGAGTACAAAAACAAAAGCAAAAAAAAATGCAAAAACAGTTAAAGTAAAAACAAAATTCTAGGGGTTCTGAGGAGGAGGTGGGGGAGGAGGAAGTCTTGACAGAATCAACTGGAACATCAGATCTTGCTTATCCAGACGCTCGTTAACCTTTGCATTATCAGCCTTAATCTGCTCAATGGTTCTCAGAAGAGAAACCAGAATAGGCTGAGATGCAGAAGCTTCAGAGACCACAATCTGGTTTGGAGCTTCTTCCGTTGCAGCATCTTCAAGTTCAGGAGCAGAAGGCTCTGGAGCAGCAGATTCTTCAATGTGCTGAGCAAATTCTTGGAGCAGCTTCTTCTTCTTCTACTACCATGGGTTTTGGAGAAACTTCCTTCACTTCTGGAGCAGGAAGACAAAGATGAGAGTTCCTTACCTTCCATAATTCCATCAAGGGCACGAACCCAGAACGAAACTTATTTTTAGCTAAGGTATACCCAATATCCTTCATGCTGGAGGCTTCAGAATTCAGCCAGCTTCTATAAACTTCCCATGCTGAATCGTTAGAAGCAGGGTTTGTAGAAGAATGACTAACAATCATTTCTTTCTCCAAACGCTTCTTGGATTCTGAATCAAATTTCATGAGAATCTTATCAAGGTCAGGAGAGGATGCTGTTTGGATTTTGGGATATTTGATGGTTAAATTGATTCTAGACTCATCAAAGTCAGGACCAAAAATGGATGGATGTGAGGGTAGAATGATGGGGGATGATTCTGGTGAGGTGACTTCTAGTTCAAAGTCGAACATTCCCTCAGGAGTTCCTTCGGAAACATGTCCGTCAGAAACACTCCTTGCAGGAGATGTTCTAGGTGGTGTGACATTTGGATTAGTTGGTTGGGGAGCAAAAACAATTAATGGTGGTGAGGTGGGTGTATTTTGTAACTGTGGAGGGGATGATGGAGGTGGTATCAATGGTTGTTTTAAAAATGGAACAAAAGCTATAGGAGTTTTTGTGACAGGTGTTGTTATGGTTTCTATAGGTTGTGGTATATTGATAACATGTGATGGTGGTGGTAAAAAAATAACAGGAGTTGAAATGGGTGAAGTTATTTCTGGTGTGTGTAAAGTGGTTCAGACAGAATAGGTTGAGATGGTGGTGTTGGGGGTAAGATTCCAGATGGAACAGAAACAGAATCAGAAGAGTCAGCAGGAAACTTACCAGAAGCTCTTGAGGGTTGAACAACCCCAGACGTATCTTTCAGGATCATAACCTTCTGGCGCTCTCTTAGAGGCACCTCATCTTAATCTTGAAAGATAACGAACTTTTTCTTCTTCTGAGCTCTGAAGGATCCTTCTCCTTTGAATTCCTTTTTCCTTTTACCGTGAACGTCTGGGTAAGTTTCTGGAAGATTGAAGGGATCCACCAATGGGTCGAGGCCATCCTTGAGACAACTTTTTAGATATGCCATCAGAACCTGTGGGGGATCCACTTTGGTGAAGATGGGATAGTCATCTATAGGATTGCTGGTACCACAAATATCATCCTTGGAGATAACGATATTTGGTCTTCTAATCTTTGAGATCTAGAACACTTTCCCAACATCCTTTAACAACTCCTCTATTAGCCCACTGACCAGAAGGTCATCTACCACTCCACTTTCCACTAGAATGTCTGAGATTAGCCTGCCATTTTGGATGAATTTGCTTCTGGCTTTCTTGGAGGATCCACCAGTTCTGAACAGCTTAACTCCTTTCTCCAGATTAACTCCTTTTCTCCTGAAGGAACAACATAAACTTCTAACGAGTATTGATATAGTCAAAACTATTGATACTTGTTCTGTGATTGATACACCCCAGGATAATCTTGAACCAAACTCTCAGATTGTTGGTTAAATAACTTATGAATAAATTCAACTTATCAGAACGTAAGCTAGCAAAGACTCTGATGCATCCTACATGCATTCTGGAAAAAGAAGAGGTAAGCAATAAGGTAAATCAGAAGCTTTTCAGAGGTATGATAGGTTCTCTTATGTATCTAATAGCTTCTAGACCTGATATTTTGTTTAGTGTATGCATATGTGTCTGCTTCCAATCAGATCCTAGGGAAACTCACTTAACTGCTGTTAAGAGAATCTTTAGGTATCTGAAAGGTACTATTAATCTTGGTTTATTTTATAGAAAATCAAGTGAGTATAAATTAGTAGGCTATTATGACGCTGACTACGCTGGAGATAGAAGAAAAAGTACTTCTGAAGTTGCCAATTTCTGGGAGAAAACTTAATCTCATGGTCCAGCAAGAGACAGTCAACAATTGCGCTTTCAACAGCTGAAGCTGAATACATTGAAGCTTCTGGATGCAGCACTCAGATACTTGATGCGTGTTTTTCGCAAGTATACGAACGCGTCAGAGTAATATAAAAGATTGTTGAATCCACAGAGACCAAGTGTCAATCTATCGTTATCTATTGTTATGGTGTTTATCTAAGGTAATCAAAATAGGGGTTTTAAGAGTGTGCAATGAAAAGTAAAGTGTTGAATAAAGTTCAATTGATAAAGACAGGCTCGAATGTAATTCACATAATCAATTAATAATCCAAGTACTTGCTAATAGAACTACTTATGGGCAGTGTTTCCTACTTTGAAAAGAACCAATTTAACAGGAATTGTCGCTTTTGCGTATTCAGAACCGAGTTCTACTCCCTAATCAAACCCTCTTATTGTCACTTATAAAAAGGCGCACATTGCTTTAGAGTAGTAAAACTATTTTTAAGAAATATAGTATCTTGACTAAGTTGAAAAGTATTTTAACTTGGATTTCTTAACCAAAAGAGGCTCTCACGAACCAGACTCTAAACTTATAAACGCATCCGAAAATAGTTTTAAAATCACTTTTCTTTTTAAGTTAAAAACTCCTAATGAACTAAACAAAACACTTTCGCTGTATTTGAAATAGTTAAAAACAACTAAGTTTAAAAAGACGTTGGACAGCTTTCGATCTTACCCAACGGAAATTAAGTGCGGGAAAACTTAAGTTGAAAGTCAAAATAGCCCTTAAGTGTTTCTACGAACAATTGTACGGATTATCGGTTCAATTACGATCCTTACATTCTAACCTTTATAGATTTAGTTAGACATGGTAAAGTAAAGGTGCATTTTAATTTAAATAAAAGTAGTGTGAGTGCGAGAAATAAATAAAAGTAGTGCGAGTGCGAGAAATAAATGAAAGTAGTGTGAGTGCGGAAAATAAATAAAAGTAGTGCGAGTGCGGGAAATAAATAAAAGTAGTGCGAGTGCGAAAAATAAATAAAAGTAGTGCGAGTGCGGGAAATAAATAAAAGTAGTGCGAGTGCGGAAAATAAATAAAAGTAGTGCGAGTGCGAGAAATAAATAAAAGTAAGACAGTGCGGGAAATAAATAAAGTAAAGATAGTGCGGGAAATAAATAAAGTAAAGGCAGTGCGGGAAAATAAAGCAGATAAAGGTAAAGCAATAAAAACCTGCTCCAATCGGAGGGTTGAATAAAATGCGAAACAGAAATGAAAATGGCGGCAGGATTAACTGCCTTCCAAAGTGCTCCAAACTCGATTACAAACTCGATCACAGACTTGATTACACAATTGTGGCAACACCTCGATGAGAAGCGATTACCACTTTAAAATACTGAATATATGCCTAAGTGAAACTAAGTTTGCTCTAAGTTTGGATGATTAAACAAATGAATTCGAGTCTCTATTTATAGGCAAGTAAAACAATGGAAAAGACAAGGATGCCCTTCAATTTGAAATTGGGAGGGGAAAACTTCCTTCTTGTGGCGCCCGCCACAACCCCATGGCGCCCGTCATAAGAGCAAAGTGTAGTGCCCAAATGGAGATAGTGGGAGACGTGGCAGTTGAGGAAAGTTGAGTTGTGACACGTCATGGCTGGACCCATGCGCCAGCCACAATGGGAGCCACAAGTGTAAAATGCTGAATTTTAGGGTTTTTAGCTCGTTTTCACTCCTTTTCTCGATCGGGGCTCCGATTAGACTGAAAACCTGAAAACAAAGAGAAACATAGTAATAACATAACAAAATAACAATAAAACCACTAAAATGTATGCGAAATCGGAGTCGAAAATACGGTGAATTTCAGTGTCATCAATACTCTGGATGAAGAGTCAGCTGGAAGATTATCAAATATCTGAGAGTAACATCTCTATTCTCTGTGATAATACTTCTGCTATATGTTTATCTAAGAATCCTATCTTGCATTCTAGGGCTAAGCATATTGAAATAAAACATCATTTTTTACGTGACTATGTTCATAAGGGAATTTTTCACTTAAAATTTGTTGATACATACCATCAATGGGCTGATATCTTTATAAAATCCCTTACTGAAGCTAGACTCACATTCATTCTGGAAAATTTGTTTATGAAACCTTGTCCAGAATGAAAAGATGTTATTCAGAATGTAAAGTCTCAAGAACTCTAGATTAGATTCTAAGATTGTTTTTCTTTCTGACTCTGAAACTTGAAGATTTTTTAAGTAAGGAAGTTTTCAGGTATCAGAAAGGTTCTGATCAGAAGCAATCTTATCGATTTGTCTTCCTGATTCTGAACAGTTGAAGCATTTAATGGTTATATTGTCGTTTGATTTCGTGTGATTCTTAATGGAGACAGATGTCCCACTTTATGAGCATGCATGATTAAAGTGTGACACATTGGGTTTAACAATTCTTAGAATTAGGTTTAAACCATTGCACTTCCCTCCATGTCTGCGCACACCTTTTGTCATCATTACTAAAATTGTCTATTTAAACTCACATCACTCACATTTTCACAATACGCGCACATTTATCCCACACTTTCAAGTTTTTCAACCTCAAAACTCTCTCTCTCTCTCTCTCTCTCTCTCTCTCACACACACACACACACACACACACACGTGCACAACTATTTTTCATCTCTATCTTCATCACTCAAATGGCTGAACAACAATCTTTAATGGCTCAATAATCTGCAAAGTCTGCTAAATAACAACTTTGTCCTAAAGGCACCGTACTGGAAGGAATCCCTGAACTCACTCTCCACACTCCAGTAAATGAACTTACTATGCTCTGTGAAACGATCGTGGACTTCAAAAATTTGAAGGAAAATGGTTTCGACTTCACAGAAACCCTAAATGTTCAAGGATGGAACATGTTCTTCGAGAGACTCACAAGTCCAGTCTATCTTGTGCTTGTCAAGCAATTTTGGGTTCATGCCACTGCGGAAAGAGAAACAAACTTCCTATGTTATGAATAGGAAAATTGTCATCATAGAAAATTCCATTGATGACCTCAATGGGCATGATAGCAAAGGGAAAAAAGTTCATAATGCAACCATCTCAGCTAAGAGGGACGTTATCATCTCTCCAGTAATCTTCAAAGAGGGTACCAACTTTGCTGATGAAAAGGGTCTCAGTGCAAAGGTCTTTGTATATTTACTTTGATGAATATACGTTCCTTCTGGTATTTGATCATTTTGAATTCCCAGAAAGAACTTTAGTTCTCCCACCAGACTCATTTCAAATTCTGCCTGCATAGACTTAGCAAAATCCTTGCACAACAACGCATTAGCAGAACCAAAAATAATATCATCAACGTATATTTGCACAACTAGAATGTCATTCTTGAAGGTTTTGCAAAATAGATTTGTGTCCACTTTTCCACTGGTAAAATTATTTTCCAACAAAAAGTTGCTTAGTCTATCATACCAAGCTCTTGGAGCTTGCTTTAGACCATACAAAGATTTTTTCAGTTTAAAAACAAAATCAGAATTTTGAGAACTTTCAAAATCAGGAGTTTGATGCACATAAACTTCTTCAGAAATATAACCATTCAGGAATGCACTCTTAACATCCATCTGATAAAGTATGATGTTATGATTGACTGCAAAAGAAATTAAAAATACGAATAGACTCTAACCTGGCAACTGAAGCAAAGGTTTATGTATAGTCTATACCTTCTTGTTGACTATAACCTTGAGCTACTAGTCTAACTTTGTTTCTGACAACTTCACCTTTCTCATTTAGCTTGTTTTTTAAAACCCATCTGGTTCCAATGACATGGAAGCCTTTTGGTTTCTGAACAAGATACCAAACATCATTTCTGGTGAACTGATTTAGTTCATCTTGCATGGCCATAATCCATTCATTATCCAGAAGAGTTTCATCAATGAAGGTGGGTTCTATCAGAGACATCAAACCTAAAAGGGTCTGAATGAAGATCTAGTCCTGACTAGAGCATTCTTATCTCCCGTAATCAGTTCTTCAGAATGAGAAGTTATTGATCTACTCTTCTTCTGATGATTTGGATCAACAGTTGCTTCTGGTTAAGTCGTTTCTTCAGATTCTTTAGCCTTGCTTTTTGAGTCTTTTTCTTCAGAGACAATTTCTTTAGATTCTGAAAGATTAATCTTCAGATCTACAAATTTCTCAACTAGCTTTGACTTTTCATAGTTAAGCTTATCATTGAATCTAACATGAATTGATTCTTCAACAATTCATGTTTCTGTATTAAAGATTCTATAGCCTTTAGAGCGTTCAGAATATCCTAACAGTAAACACTTATGTGCCTTAGAGTCAAACTTGCCAAGATTCTCTTTAGTGTTTAACATAAAGCATTCACATCCAAAATGATGAAAGTAAGAAATATTGGGATTTCTGTTCTTCCACAATTCATAAGGATTCTTACCCAGAATAGGTCGGATAGAAATTCTATTCTGAATACAACACGTTGTGTTGACTGCTTCTGCCCAGAAATGCTTAGCCATATTAGTTTCTTGGATCATGGTGCATGCCATTTCTTGTAAAGTCATATTCTTCCTTTCTACAATTTCATTTTTCTGTGGAGTTCTAGGACAGGAGAAATCATGGGAAATACCATTTGAATCAAAAATATTTTCAAAGTGTTTATTTTTAAATTCGCCACCATGATCACTTCTGACTTTGACTATTTTGCAATTCATTTTTGTTTGCAATAGTGAGCAGAAGGTTGAGAACACAGAGTGAGACTTATCCTCGTGTTTCAAGAACTTTACCCATGTCCAACGACTGTAGTCATCAACAATGGATAATCCATACTTCTTTCCATTGATAGAAGCAGTTTTCACTGGTCCAAACAAATCAATATGCAGGAGTTCTAATGGTCTAGAGGTAGAAACAACAATTTTAGCTTTGAAAGATGTTTTAGAAAACTTGCCTTTTTGACATACTTCACAAAGAGCATCTGAAGCGAACTTCAGTTTGGGTAGACCTTTGACTAATTCAAGCTTATTTAGCTGAGAAATCCTTCTCATGCTAACATGACCCAAACGTCTATGCCAGACCCATTGCTCTTTGTTAACAAACATTAGACATTTTACATTTTGATCTTCAAGATTAGAAAGTCTAATTTTATAAATGTTGTTTTTCCTCTTTCCATTAAAAAGGATTGTACCATCTTTCTGACTAACATCCTTATAAGACTTTTGATTGAAGATGATATCATAACCATTATCACTAAGTTGGCTAATGGACGATAGATTATGCATTAGACCATCAACTAAAGGAACATTAGTAATATAAGGAAGTTTACTGTTACCAATGGTTCCAAAGCCAATGATCTTTCCTTTCTGGTTTCCTCCGAAACCAACATAATCTCCAGGCTTAAGTTCCAAATCTTGAAACATAGACCTTATATCCGTCATGTGTCGCAAGCATTCACTGTCCAGGTACCATGATTGGTGTTTCAGCTGAGCTGTTAAGGATGTCTCCAACATAAATGATTTTATCCTTAGGTACCCACTTTATGGGTCCTCTTTTGTTGTTTTCTCATAGTTTCTTACAACTTTGGGTCTTTTAGCAGAAGGATAATCATGAGAGATTTGTGCATGATACTCAGGTTTTAGAACTTAGTTCTTATCCTTAGTATACTTCTGTGTCTGCGCAGTAATATCAGACTCAATGCCAGCAAGTACGAAATGCACATAGAGAGGTTTTGGTTTAACCTTCTGACTTTCGTCGAGTTTTGTAGTTTCTGTACAACCCAAACATTTCCTTCGATTTCTGCTAACTCCATAGATCATGGAAGCCATTTTGCTTCTATCTATGCTTTTAGCCAGAAAGTACTGGAATGCTCTGTCATATCTGATGACATAATCAGTACCAGAAGCTTCTGAAGTTATTTCCTCCTCTAGTTTTGAAAATTTTCTTTTCAAAGCAGAGTTATTACTTTCTAAAGAAAAAACTTTTTTGTTTAGAGAGGAAATATCATTCTCAAGCTCTTTCTGAGTTTCAGAAGCAGTTACTTGAACTTGTGTTAAGGTCCTTGTATTTGCTTTGAGGACTTTGGTACTTTTCCAGCATTTCAGAAAGACAACTTTCAATATCAAAACGAGATAGATTAGAGAATACCTCTTCAGAATCGGAGTCTGATTCAGATTCAGACAGAACCTTGTCTTTTGGTTCCTCGGAGCTTGTGGGATCCTCAGTAGTTTCCATCAGTGCAACATTAAATTTTTCTTCGTCAGAATCTTCTTCTTCATATTTTGAGTTATTCCAGGTAGCCATACAATCCCTTCTTGACTTTGAAGAAGTTCTTCTTGGGCCTTCTGTCCTTCTTTAGCTTGGGACAATTATTCTTGTAATGGTTTGACTCCTTGCACTCGAAACAGATAACTTCTTTTTCAGAAGTTTCCTTCTTTTGACCATAAGAGGATTCAAAGCGACCAACAGTCCTTCTGACTCCTTTGAATTTCCCTTGACCACTTTGCTTGTGTTTCCAGATTTTGTTGACTCTTCTTGAGATTAAAGATAGTTTATCATCATATTTTAAGTCTTCATCAGATCATCCTGATTCTTCCTCAGCTTGATATGCTCTAGTCTTCTCAGGCTTAGATTTTATAGCTACAGATTTACCTCTTCTATGAGGTTCATCTTCTTCAAACTCAATCTCACGACTTCGTAAAGAACTAACAAGTTCTTCAAGACTGATGCTATTAGAGCAGTTACCATAGGTCTCCATTTTTTGGGAAGACTTCTGATAATTTTCTTGACATGATCAATTGTAGAATACCCTTTGTCCAGAATCTTAAGTCCTGCAACAAGCATCTGAGATCTTGAGAACATGGTTTCAACATTTTCATCATCTTCCATTTTGAAAGCCTCATATTTCTGGATTAAGGCGAAGGCCTTTGTTCCCTTTACTTAAGCGTTTCCCTCATGAGTCATTTTTAGAGAGTCAAAAATGGATTTGACAGAATCTCTGTTTGTTATCTTCTCATACTCCATATAAGAGATGACATTGAGCAAAATGGTTATGGCCTTATGATGATTTTTGAACTCTTTCTTTTGTTGATCAGACATAACACTTCTTGCTAACATATTTCCTTAAGCATTTACTGGGTGAACATAGTCATCAACTACGAAATCCCATAGATCAACATCGTAACCAAGAAAGAAACTTCATATTCTGTCTTTCCATTAGTCAAATTTTTCACCATCAAAAATAGGTGGTTTGGCACTATAATGATCTTTATCATTATTAACGTTAGCAGCAGCTATTATTTCTCACACAACTGGATCGGTACTGAACAGTGTGAGGTGTTGATAATTTTTTTTATCACAATCAGAACCGGGGCTTTGATGTCAATTGAAGGTGTGAAAAACACAAGAAAGAGGGGGTTTTAAAAGCAATTTTTTTTCCAAAACAAAAACTCTACTAACAAGTTAAATAATGAAGAGATAAAAACACAATGATTTTTATCCTGGTTTGCTTGAAACTCAAAGCTAATTCAGTCCACCCGGGTGATTTGCCTTATACACAAGGACTTAATCCACTATAATCAACAGATTACAATAAACACAAAAAATACTCTTATTTATCTTCTCAAGGATCCAACTAAACCTTAGTCTCCTCAAGGATTCACAAAGAAAAGTTTTATTTGTCTTCTCAAGGATAACCTCCTTAAGGAATCAAACAAATAGTTTGAAAATAAGATTATGTGTTACAAGATGCTTCTTCAAAAGCAGATTTTACACAAATGAATAATAAATACTTAAAGAACACTGAACACAAATGATGAGCTTTTTACAAAGAAAATTAGCTTATGTAGTTCAGCAGCAAAACGCGAGCGAGCGAGCGGGAGTTCTTCAAGTCTCTAATGCATGCTTATATAGTGTAAGCATGTGACCGTTGGAGGGGAAAATGGGGAAAGCTCCTTGAGCGGCTATCCACTGTTGGATGAGAAAGGAATGATACCATGTACGTCCTTTCGCCCACAAAAACATTGACAAGTGTGATGAATAGTACAATCCTTGTCCACAAAATCAGGTAGTGGAAATGTAGTTCGATTTGTACTATGTACTATTTGATCACATTCTCATTTGATCTTATATTCAGATTCAATGGCTTTTGATAAAAAATTATTGAAGCATGAAGTGAAGAAATAGATAGTTGGATTCAGAAACTTCAGAACCTTGACAGCGTCAGTAGTCTGGCTTGAGTTCTTCAGAGTATTTAGAAATCTCATTCAGAACCTTGATAACTTCAATCATCTGTCTTGAGATCTTCGGAATCTTCAACTACTGAACACAACTTCAGAAGCTTGTCATTCTTCAGAAGCTTGTTGATCAGAGTCACATCCAAAAGCAAAACAACTGAGAGAACATTGCAACAACAATATAGTGTCTCCTCATAAATTTCTGATGGGTGAGATAACGCTGAAGCAGAAAGAACATTGCAGCAACAATATTGATGTCTTTCAGAAACTGATGATGTTCTAATTGCAACGCAGAAGCGAATTTGGAGCACAAAGTTCAGAAACTGATGATGTTGCACATCATATGATCATAATCAAAATTGTTTGTTAAAGCTACACAATAACAAACCATTAGGGTGCCAAAATTATTCTCACACAAATACAACGTTGTTATCATCAAAACTCAAGGTATAGATGCAGAATCAAAATCTTATTCTAACACGAGTTGGAAGCGATGATTTTAAGATCGATCAAAAATATTGTGAAGATGTTGAAACGTTCACCTAATATTGAAATGTAATGTTTCATTTTAGGTTGAAATCACATATGTAATGTTGATTATATGTTATAAGTGGTAATTTTATTTTGTAAAAATACAAGCTTTGGGTTTCTACCTCTCATACTAGTGCACATATGATACAAAGATGCATCCACAGATAAATTTCAAAGATGTATCTCCAAATTAAAAAAAAAATCAACTACTAGAATGTCACTCATAATGACCTAAGTTTAGATACGTCTAGAAATGCATCTTCATTAGAACATTTTTAGTATTTTCACATAATATAACAAATATATGCATTAAATATTCTCAAATAATTTGGTCATCCGGTACAATGGCTCTATGAAGTCAATTCTGTTCACGATCATGTGATGACGGCCTTGAAGCCAAACCATACACTTATCCAATCTCAAGTAGAACTTCTAATATAAAATTAAGAGTTGGGTGTGATTTTTTTATCTTCTGTCATTATTAACTAGCAATATACAACATGAGCGTTACTACAAACAGTATATTTTCTTTACAATAATCAAGAAATTGGTACAAGTAACAAGGTCTCCCCAGTCCAATGCACTCAGAGCTTAGGGCCCCTCATTTCTTGTGTGATTCGGTTCTAATGTATAAAGAATAGACCGGAATCTTTTAGTTTTGTGCTTCAGAGCCCAGATTGAAGTGCAACCACATACAACATCGCATGCTGGGAAAACCTGTTGGTATTTACAATCAACTCAAATGAACCTCATTCTTGGAGATCCACCAGGTGGTGTATGGGCTTTGTATGTAGATGTTTCATGCCGCCAAGGGTCAAGAGTAAATGTTGCATTTGATCTCACTGGATAAGAGGGTGTGTCATTCAGAGTGTAACTATTTTGTCCCATTGTTGTGTAAGATGGATGAGGAGGAGAATAGAAACAGCTCCTATGATCTGCTCCATACTGTCGCAATGGACTTGAAGAGGGAGATACTGGTAAAGATGTGATCATTCTTGTGTGATCTCTGAATAAGGGAATTACAAATGATGTTAGTCTAATAAATACTACAAAAATGATGAAGTATATATCAAAATGCAAATTAATGCCCATGTAAAATTCAACATCAGGTGGATATTTTACCTTGGACTCCTTGTTGCACGTGGAGCTGCAATAGCTGACTTCGTTGCATAGTCTCCATCAAGTGATGTTATACTTCTTCTATTGGAATGAGGCTCTAAAACAGGCTGCAAAACAGACAAATAATTAGAAAGTGCAATCCAGCTCAGCAATATTCAGTATCATGCTCAAAGCAATTGTATATTCTCATTCTGCATGTTATTATCATGTACTCCTAACATCTTCAGTTGACCAAACCTCAAGACAGCGGAAAAAAAAGGGCAACCTAGTGCTATAAAGCTGCCGTCCTGACAGGTTATCATCTCATCGTAATACTTTATAATGATTATTTATAACCATGATTAGTAAGTAAGTATGCAAGTTTTAAAAGAAAACAAATAACATCAAACACTTTACCGGTGTTCGGCTTCCATCAAACATGTAAGAGGAAACATCTCTGGTTGCAGCTCTTGTTGCTGATTGATCTCTAATGAAGGGGTGCTCTAGTAATTTCTGGGCTGTTGGGCGAGCTAATGGGTCCCGCTGTAAACATAACATAATGAAATTCTTCGCATCATTTGACAGATGCTCAGGAATTTCAGGCATATCTTTGCTGTTTCCAATTTTAAATATGGCAGCTACCTGTCAATACAATATATAAAAAAATTGGTCTTTCATACTCATCAAACAGGATCGTACATTTACGAGGCTAGATCTGAAATATTCAATATCTTACCCCTTCATACTGACTCCAAGGAGGCTTCGACGCTGCCATTTCAATAAGTGTGCATCCCAAGCTCCATATATCAACTGGAAGGCTATAGCCATTTGTGTTCATTACAACCTAAGAAAGACATTGGAATACAATAGTTATGGTGAGATAGAAGAACGGGGAATAATCTGCTTACATTGAAAGAAATTTCATGATTCAAGAGAAAAAAATACTCACTTCAGGTGCCATCCAGTACGGACTTCCTTTGAATGAAAGCATTGAAGCGGCAGAAGTTATCTGTTCCAGAAAAATAAAATCTCAGAAAATTCACCACAACTCACAAACCATTCTAAACATAAATTATTTTCTTAAGCACTCTAAATTATATTTTCTTCATACCAGTAAAATCCTATTCTAAAACATAAAACACTGAAGAGTGAGGAATTTTGTGTGTAAGTGCAATGCACATCCATCATATATGAGAGTCATAAGTGTACTTGCTCTCGTGTCAGCCATGTGCATCCGAGAGAGAGGGAGATATCTTCTACTAAGAATTAGTAGATTTGCAACTTTTTAATCTTGAGCAAGAGTGTGTGTAGTTCAACAACTCAACTAATTATACATCATGAGTGTAGTTAAACTATTTTTCTGTGCCAAAAACAACAAATGCCAATTACTACCTTTGAAGTGAGCTAGAAGCAATTTGTTGCTTACAGAATCAGATGAACTTACATGTTTAGCCATTCCAAAGTCTGCTAGTTTGATTTCACCATTAGGATCAACTAGTATGTTAGCCCCTTTGATATCCCTGCCAAAATAAAAACACGATAAATTGAATGAGAATAGACTAGCTTAGATGTCATATTATAAATTGAGTAAGAATAACCAAATTACCTGTGTACTGTATTTCTTCCATGTAGATAGGCAAGCCCAGAGACAATCTGCCTGGTATAATTTTGAATAACAGGTTCCTTGAACGGTCCATATTCCTGAAGTAATTTATGGATAGAACCACCAGAGACATATTCCAAATAAATTGAAAGTGATTCCTCTCCCTGAAAACATGGCATATATATTAGATATATGGCCATTATTCAATTTCTGTTTTGAGTATGGCAAAGCTATAATAAGTATATGCATGGCTAAACCGATTCTAAAATTGGAATATTTTAGCATACCGGTTCACTCCCATGGTATTGAACAATGTTTGGGTGTGAAAGCTTATTGAGCAAATTTATCTCCTGCAATCAAATGGAGAATGCTTCATTACCGTAAATTACATTCGAACTTATTAAAGTAAAATTCAATCCAAATGTGCAAAGGTAAACGCAAAAATACTGAAATATGTTTAAATCTTCATAAAAATACTAAATTACCTGGTTAAGTTGTTTGAGGCACTCTTTTGAATTTTGATCATCACAGCCAACCCTAACTTCTTTTATTGCACACATTTGTCCATTTTCACTATGATGCATAAAAGTAGAATAAAAAATGTTTCAGTAATTTTACCTTATTATTGACATTTGGGGAGAGAATAAAACAAGGTTATGACTAATGAAGTGTTATGCAATAACCATATTTTAACCCTTGGATTTTTAATTGGCAATAACATCTAACAAGTTGTGTTTTAATGTTTAGTTTATAATTTTAACATATCATATCCTCCTCATACATTATAAGGACAACAGCAGAAACCATAATTCTACCTTAAGATATTCAATAAATGAAAAATATCCATATACATGATAATAAGCTGCTTGACCGTTTGAGGTTACCCCGAAAGAGTATTGATAATAAATTTCAATCATAAGAAGACTAAAAAGAATAACAATATAGTTACCTATTGAATCCAAGATAAACATGCCCAAATGTTCCCCGGCCTAGAAGCTTTCCTTTCTTCCACTTGGACAGGTTAGGGGTAGTGTTTTCAAACGGTCCACTTGAACGTGTGTTGCAAAGAGCAGAAGAAGGACTAGTGGGAGAACCTGGCGGAAGAGGCAATGGATGACATTGACTCCTTCCATCGTCTTGTTTTCCAGTAGGTGAGTCTAGACTCAAAGCCTGCAACCTTGGATGAAGAGGTGATGTAGGGCTAGTAGGTCCTCTTGACGCAGGACCTGGACTTCTTGACCTCACATTGAACTTCACCTCATCTTGTCCTCTACACAATCAAATGGCATGGATTTATTAGGCAGTAGTTTGAGAGGACAAACACACTGAACATTTCATATTATTTCAGTTCCATAAATAGTAATCACTGCTAAAACAAGTGAACACTAACACTACATATACTAACTATATCAAATCATTGTGATTATTCACTAAAACTGGGAGATGGAAATGGCTTGCATAAACATCATCTAAAAATTAACAAATTTGTTCATCAAAACTAACAACTTCAATTTCCCCCAAATAAGAACCCCTAAATCTTCAATGAACCTAATACTAGATCAATCAACAATTCAAAAAACCTAAACGGAAGAGCGATCAACTAGCTTAAAAAACGAAGAATCAATACAAATTTGAAGAAAAAAAATTGAATTAAAAGAAAAAGCGAAGAAAAAACCTGTTATTAGAAACAAACTGAGGAGAAATTGGATGATCATCAAAAGAGGTAGATGAACTGACACTAGAGCCAGAAACGGAAGGAGATCCCAAAGCCTGATCACAGTGAGCAGGAAGAGGCAACGGAAGTCCTTTCTTTTCAGTGGCGGCGCCGCCATCAAATTCCCTGCTAGTTCTCGGTGAATTCCGGTTGAAAACCTCATCAAAACTCTTGGGCTTCTGTTTCTTCATCTTACTCTTCTTACTATCACCGTTGCTACCGTTCCTAATCGCGTTGATAGGCGATTTCATGAAATTAAAGTGAAGAACGCCGCCGCGTGATTGTTCTTCTTCATCTTCTTCATCATTATCGTTACCATCGCGCTCTTGTTTGTTCTTTGATGACCTTCTACTCCACCACGCCGGCATTCTAAAAGGGGTTTTACAGAGAGAATAAAAAAATCAACAACAGTTATAGGTATAGTGTAATTAATATGTATGAAGCAGAGGAGAAGAAGAAGAGAGAGAAAGAGAAAGAGAAAGAGGTTTATATTAAGATGAATATGAGTTATTAGCTAGTGTGTGATTTTTGTAATAAGGTGAAGAAAACGACAAAAGAAGGAGGGACCATACAGCTAAGAAGGAATAAGGAGAGGTTGGAGATGGATTAGTGCTGCTAGTTGTGATTAATTAATGTTGATTAGAGTGGATTAACGTAATGAAATTAACAGTGTTAACAACCAACCAACCATGTCTATTTCATGCTTTATTTATTGTCTCTTTTGGTTTGGTGGTGTTGGCCGTGGTAGGAACGAGATGTGTGAGAATCGATGTTGGTGATTGTGGATTATTACCGTTTCCACGCGCTGGAGCCAGAATGGCCACCAACAAGGGGCTTCACCCACTTGACTAATTTCTTTTATATATATACTAGTATTGTTTTTAATTTAAAAAGGTACTATTATACTAGTTGTTGGAGTGGTGAATTTATGTGGGTTATTGACCTAATCCATATGATTAGGTCACGTTAATTAAGTTTGCTAAGTAGTGATCATTTACTTGGCTTTTGATTTTATCACTACTAGATTCCCGCTAAGATACAAACCAAGTCGTGGCTGAAGCGTGTCTACTGGGATAGTATGTATCATGATTCATGAGGTTGGATTTGATATTTCTAGTAATTATAAGGCTTTAATATTTTTTTTTTGTCTTTTTATTAATTCTTTTAAAAAAAAATCATTTTTTTTATCATTCTGTTCAATATTATTTGAGATTTTTTTTAAGCCCTCATCAAATTTGCATAAGTGACATTTTTTTTATGACTTGGCAGAGTCTATATAACGCCACATCATATATAATTTTGTCATGTTATATATTTAAAAACTAAAAATTGGTTTTATAATATTATTTAATAATAAAATAAATTATTAAACTTAAAAATAAATTAAAATTTTTAAATATTTATATTTTGAAAGAATAGTTAATTATTTTGAATTAATATTTTTTTAGAATTTTAAGTAATTAATTAATTATATCAATTATATAAATTTTGAAAAATTATTAAATAATAATGTAGAAGTAAATTTTAGTCCTAGTTGGATTCGGACCAACTATACCAAAGCTAAAGATGGATAGTTTTGTCGGTTGTGCTACAACTCGAGTTGATAATTTAATCTCATATTTTATATTTATTACATGTTTTATTAGCAGCAATAATTTTTCATTTCTCTATGACATTTAATCAAACACCATTAAGGTTGCATTGCTCATCAGAAACAACTATGTGTGACATCAGAATAAACCAATAAAGTGTGGAATAATATAACTCACGCCTACTACAATTGTGGCCATGAAATCCAAGAAAGCATTGACAACTTCCATCAACACGATCTCCATTGAAGTTACATGCATCAGGACATTTCCTCTAGGCAACCACTATGTATGTGTTACAGTATCCACTTACCATCCATAACAAGTTGTTTTCTAAAGTAATTATTTTAGGAGTTGTAATGTAGTCAACTCGTTTGAAGATTGAGTTAATATTATGGGGGATATCTTCATGTATGCTACTGTTGTCATCACTATGTTATGATACTGCTAAGCTTTGTTTGAAAAATTGGTGTTGTCAAGAAGTAACTTTCGATCGTTTCTAGGAGTTGAATGACTGATTAGCTTGAAGAATTTAACATGGTTGGAGAACGAATTTAATATGGTTCTTGTGGTTTCTCACATCATCACTTTCGAACACCATAATAATGAGATTTGCTAAATTTGAAACACCATAAAATGCATGGTTTCTCTCTTGAAGCTCTGCCATATTTTTTAATTCCTTATCTTTTCACTATTTATCGGGTTGAGATCTAATATTTTGGTTGGGGCGTTGATATTTATTTTGTTCTTCTTGTTTGTGTTTTGTTGTTGGCACGACTTCAAGGCCTTTTTAGAAATGTTTTCTTAAGAAAAATAGTTTTGAAAACTTATTTCTGTGTGTGTGAGAGAGTGAGAGAGAGATTAACCACATATTTTACGAGAAAACTCTTATGCTTTTACAATGTACTGTATATACACTCAAACGTATTGAGGCAGGATTTCATATATTTCAAGACTTGCCATATGCTTCATTAGTGCATACACTTGTTTGAGTTTGAGATGAGACTTGAGTTATATTGCATTTAGATGCCATCATTAGATAATCAAGTTTATCAAATCATATTGGTTTGTCTGCATCTTTAACGCATTTGAACTTGACTTTAGTTGTTGCCATTAGGAACTAGTTGTCATCATCAAAAATATGTTCTTCTTTAAGAGGACTTCCTTGACAAATAACATGTAAAACAAAGTTCCACAGTCTCCGCTTTTTGGATGATGACAACGCATCCCTCAGGGATGTGGTAAAAGAAATAACACGTATTTTTTTTGCAGTAATTAAACTTCCCCTCGATTAAGTAGAGAGTATATTTTACTCCTCCAAAGAGTATATTTCTCCCTTTTTACTAAAATTAAAAGGCATGTAAATATGCATTATGATAATTTAAATATAAAAATATATTGACAAGTAAACACTTAGGAAAAAGAAAAACATCACTCTTTTTATTAATTTAAATTGCTAGGAATTTAAAATACACCAGGAAAATTACAGAATTGAAATATTACGAAAAATAGGAATTAAAACAAAATATTTAATATTCTAAAATACATACATGAAATCATTCATTACCATAAGCATCCTTATCCATTGAAACCGTCTTACTGACTATTTCCATGTCATTTGCTAGATTTTGACAAATTTTAACACTATGTAGATCTTGGTATCTTTTATCTCTCCGGGCTATTCTTATTCTTCTTCCTTGATTGATGGGTCATCATGTACCTCTCCATATTTGACGATGTCGCTACCGAGATTTTGCGATAACAAAACCGGGACTAAAGAGATGTCAAAGAGAGGCAAAATCAAAAGAGTCGCCACCGAATTTTATTTGATTTACCTCTATCGGAGAGGAGAGGGGAAATAATCAATAAAACCCTTGGAAAAGAGACGCGCACGGGAAGCACTAAAAGAGAATAAGGAATCGGTCTCGAAACCGAGATTTGGGTTCGGAAGTCGGTTACGCAAGGGGAAGGTATTAGCACCTCTTACGTCCATGGTACTCCATAGGAACCATTTGGGTTGTTTTACACACATGAGATTTATCTATCATTGTTTTATTATTATAGTGTTCGCCAAGGATTGAGACCCTTGTGCCTACGTATCACTCATTCGGGGATGAGGAATCAGAGCTCCATAGTTGGGAGTAGAAAATGTTTGTGTGTTGGTTGATTTTACCTTTGAGAAAAGGGTTTTCGGGATGATGCCCTAAGGCACAAAATGAGTTTGTTGAGTTGTATTATTTTTTACCTTGAATAAGGGTTTTATGAAAGAATGTTTGTGATTATATTGCACTAAAGTCTATGGGGGAGGCGATTATTCTAAACAATAAGTCAAGCGTCTTGCGTCCAAAATAATCAGAGTAAGGGTAGGAATGCTCCATTCTTAATCATTCTCCACCACTTAAGGCTCGTGGCGCACAATAATAATCATAATTTTATTGTATTTTGAATTTGATTATGAAAATGCCACTTGACGTTGAATCAAGGGTTTGTTTTATTTAATTATGAAATTTGGCTAATGCAACATGAATGCAAAGTAACCAACAAGAAATTAAAGGGTTTCATTGTAAGGTAGCCCAAGAGAAAGTCTTTTGTGTACAAAAAGTGACCTAAGCTAAACAAAGGATAATGATCTTACAAAAATTCCCCCCTAAGGTGGTGTCATGATGTCATTCTTACAACACGCATGTAAATTACAAATAAAATCCAACATTTACAAAGTATCACAAAGATAAGGAAAAGACTTTCAAGCAAGGGTCCTAAAATGAAATCTTCTAAGTCCAAGTTGATTAAGAGTGGAATGAATATTTTTGGTTTTATCATTTTATCATGTTTTTGTTGTTTTTAATGTATGATGACAATAAAATAAATTACAAGTAAATAAACATGCATGATGAGTTTGTACAATGATGATGGTAATGGATACTTGAAAGTAAATTACAAGATAAAGAATAACAATATTACAATAATAATGGTTAGTGGATATAAATAACACAAAATAAACCACAAGTTAATGGTAACAAAATCACAATAACAAAGGTTAATGATGAACAAAGTTAGTGAAGTAAAATTAGTGGTTAGTAATATGTACAAAATGAACATTTTTTAGGATTATTTTTCATGGGTCAAAAAGATTCAAAATATGACATATTAAGGGATAGCTTATAATTGATGCAAAGTATTGAAGATGATTAAAAAATCAACTAACAATAGATTTGTAACAAAGAAAATTATGCAACCCTAAGTCCATCTATCAATATTTTTTTAAAAAAAAGAATATGATTTGTTCTCTTCCTGTTATTTTTACTCCTCTTTTATTTAGCAAGATAATAAGGTAGTAAATAAATTAGCATAATCTAACTGATATAGTTAGATAACAATAAATATAAACATAAAATACTTGAAATAAAGTGAACAATAAAACAAATTGCATGAAAATAAAGTGCAATAATATAAATGTTAGAAGTTAGTAGTTAGTGAACATAAATATAAAGTAAATGAAATAAATTGAGCAATAAAATAAATTGCAAGGAATTAAAGTGCAATAATATAAATGTTAGGAGTTAGTAGTTAGTAGTTAGTAACAATAAGCAAATGGATTAGCAAGTTAATGTAAAAATATGGTTTCATCTATGCATCAAATGACTCAAATATGGTTAAAATAGAGGCAATCTATCAATTTCTCAAAGTATCATGAATGATCTATTGATCAACCATTAATAGCTTTGAAACATTGAAGATTCAATCAACTATAAACAACCATGATCATGATCTAATAGACCTCATCAACCAAACAAATACAACAACAAATCCACAATAAAAGAAATTGATAACAAAAATAAAGCAAGACTAAAAAAGGTGAATAAAAAGGTAGTAATAGCAAGAAAACTCAAAAAAAGTGTGTAAACCAAAGTTAACAATTTTTTGCAAGTTTGAATCTAAACTCTCTCAAAAGATCAACCAAGAACAAACACCCTTTTTTCAACAAAAAACAGAACCAAAAAGTTACTAAAGTTTAAGCTAAAATCATTACCCAAAGATGTGAAAAAAACTAGGTTGAAAGGGTGTTCAACTTGAATGTGAAGCAAAGGGGTTTGGGATGAAAGTATTTAGGATGGAAGCTTAGTGAAGGGGCTTATTTGTGAGTGTTAGAGAGTGAAAAGTTTTGGGAAAAAAATGTGAAAGAGGACAAAAAAAAGTTGGTGGGGTGACTTTTTGAGAGAGAAAGATTTTTTTGTTTTGACCTATGTTTAGAGAGGAGAGTGAATGGTACTTGGACAGAACTTTTGGGGGCTATGAAGCATGAAAAATGAGGGGAAATAGTACTTCTATTTATAGGGAAAGTAAATGGAAAGAGGGTGAAACAAAATGTACTCTATGTAAAAAACAGAGTTAGTGTTGTTGTCCTCGCAGGTGTAATCGATTACCAAGGTTGGTGTAATCGATTACAGGCACCAAAAATGGCCTGGGAACCTGATTTTTGCCAGGTAATCGATTACCAAGGTTGGTGTAATCGATTACAGGCACCAAATAATGGCCTGAGAGCTTGTTTTTTGCCAGGTAATCGATTACACTGTCCAAAAGGTGAACTTTTCCTGTTTTGGTGGTGTTTTCGCAGGTATTAACGCCATGACTTGAGCCCGTGCAATGTGCCTTTGGTTTTGGATGTTAACGCAATTATGGTGATGGAATGATGAATGTATGAAGGGGTAATAGGTACATGGGTCAGATGAAAGTTGTATGGGGGTAGGGTGATAGATTGAATGAAAGTTGTATGGGGGTAGGGTGATGGATTGAATGAAAGTTGTATGGGGGTAGGGTGAATTTTGGGGTATGACAGACGAGAACTTTTATTTTTCTAAAAGCAGTGTATGAGATCCTATGGTTGATCAACAAAGGTAAAATCAAAACATCATTAATGAACTTTCAAATCTACCGTTCAAGAATTACAAATTCTTCACTTGCAAAACGACTTTCTCGGAAGTGTTATGGCTAAACTTTAGTGAGAGAAAGTAAACAGAAATATTTTAGAAAGAGAGTGAGAAGTGAGGAATGAGAGCTCACATTTATGGATGTGAAAATATATAGGAATGTACCTCAATTATAGACTATAAGTTGGTACAAAAAGGGAAAACATTTATGGCTAATAATGATGAGCCAATCGATTGGCATAAAGCTTCAATCAATTGGTAGGCCTAAAAACAATCGATTAATAAGTTAAAAAGGTAAGAAAATATATTTAGTTGTTAAGATGTATTTAGACAATGTACTAATCTTTTAAGGCACATTTTTCAACTAGTCCAATCGATTAGACATAAGTGTCAATCGATTGACAAGAATAAATACTTGCCAATAGCTATTCTGACAGTTCCCAGATCATCTGACACTACTTCAAGGCATTTTTAGAAATGTTTTCTTGAGAAAAATATTTTTAAAAACTTGTTTGTGTTTGTTTGTGATTAACCATACACTTTACAAGAAAACCCTTATGCTTTTACATTGTATATCTACTCAGACATATCGATGCAGCCTTTCATATACTTCAAGACTTATGAGATGCTTCATTCTTTTAGACACTTGCTTGAACTTAAGATGAGGCTTAAGTTATATCTCATTTAGATTCCATCAGTAGAAAATTAAGTTTATCAAATCCTATTGGTTTTCTGGCATCTTTAACAACTTTTACACTTGACTTTAGTTGTTGTCATCAGGAACTGGTTGTCATAAGAAAAAACATGTTCTTCTTTAAGAGGGAATCCTTCACCAGTAACCTGCAAAACAAGATTCCACACTTGAGAGCATCGTTCACAGGAATAATCCCTAGGTTGACCATGATTATGTGCAGATAGGGGACAATGGCATACTTGTAAAGGATAAAGGGAGAGAAGGCGAGATTACAGATGACAAGCAACAAAAGATCCAAATGTTGGAGCAAGAGAGCTGATAGCCAAACCCAAATAGAAGATATGAGCGAAGAATATCAAGAATTTGAAAAGGGACTTTGGGGACAAAACCTAGTTCTTATAAAGACTCAGTTGATAATCAATGGCTTAGAGAAAAAAAAATAGGAGAAAGATCTAAAGGCAACAAGTCAACCGCCCCATCAAGGAGAACGAAGATAAAAAAAATACTCAAGTATCCTGAGTAGAAGAATCATTCCCCAACTTGGACACCTAGAGTAATATGTTGGGATTAGGTAACAAAAACATTTCAACAATCAGAAAACATTTAATGCATTGTCACCTACTACTTTTTCAACCGACTCCAAATTTTACCACTTATAGTTCGAGGTGAACAACTTCCTCTGGGTTGACCACGACTGGTAAAGGCTTCCCCGACTCCTTAACACCCGATAAGCATTGGGATAACTATTCTTGATCAACCAAAGGCTTAAATCGCTAAGGCCTGAAGCAATGCAAATACACTCCACATGACTTAATGTATAAAATTCATCTCACACAAAATACAAGGTACACTTTATAATCTCCATTTTTCAATATACTAATCTTGAATTTTAATCTGGCTTGACAATTGAAGTGTTAACCTAGCAGATCCACCTTATATCGGTGCATCGGAGATCAACACCACTAATTAATGATTTCACACAATCCAATTACATCCCAGTATGGTTCTATAATGGAACATGATTGATGTTGCATGAACTTTATTTTTAAGGTTATAGTTAAGGTTATAGTTTTTCTCTCATTTTCTTTTATTTCAACCTTCTAACTAAAAAACAATTTTTTACTATTCATTATGCTTTTCTTCAATTATTTTCACTTTTCTTTTCTAAATCATTAATTAAAATAATTTTGTAAAATAATTTTATTTTTCATATAAAACTAAATATATTTATTAATTTGTATAAAATGATAGAAATTAATTTATAATTTAGGATGGAAAAAATGATAAATTCTATACATATGATTTGTGAAATTGATATGATGAAAATTAATTTAGTGTAGTCATCAAACGGTTATAATAATAATTTAAAAGTATTTGGATACCATGATAAGAGATATCTTTCAATACTTTGAATCTAATCCTACACATATAACTATTAAATTATTTTAGAGAAACCTTTCTAATTTCGAAAAAATTATTATAATAATTTGTAACAAAAAAACTATTATAATCATGTAAAATATTATACTTCTAAATATTTACAAATTATATTTTTATTATCCCTCCTTTATTTGAGATTAATTATTATAATAATTTGTAACAAAAAAAACTATTATAATCATGTAAAATATTATACTTCTAAATATTTACAAATTATATTTTTATTATCCCTCCTTTAATTGAGATTAATTGTTATGCATTGTTAATATAATTTTTTTTATAATATTATTGATGTATCACAATCATCTATTTATATTATTTTTTAAATATTTTTAAAATAAAAAACAAATATTTTAAATAAATTAATGATTATAATTAATTGACACTTAAAAAATCTTTATACGATTCGGTAGATATTTATGATATTATTACAAATGGTGTTTGTATTTCTAATTCTAAAAAGTTGCAATCGTCGATTACACCTCCGCGTAGATGTGATACTATATATTTGCGTCAGTTACCTCGTCACCAATTTCATTCACCCACCTCAAGGTGACGTACGTCTTTCTCCAACAAATACTCTACTCGCATCACCTGTTTTAGTACTGTATTTGTTTTCTAATTAATCTCTATTTAATCTTGTCCACGAATCACTTGTGTTTGTTTCAGCTTTTTAACTCCTTAATTTTTTTAAAGGAACTATTATCTATTTATTTTCAAGTAGTGAGTAAAAATTTGTATTAGTAACTATTAAACAAAATCAAATTATCTTTTCCGTGTGTATGTTTATGATATATATTATATATATATATATATATATATATATATATATATATATATATATATATATATATATATATATATATATATATATATATATATATATATATATATATATATATATATATATATTCTTTACTATAAGAAGAGTTTTTCTATCGTTTTTTTTTTAAAATAACCCACTTTTTCAAGGAAATTTTCAAAATACTCTTGGTTTCAAAAAAAATCTCAAATTATCCCACTTTTAGGAGGAGGCATCAATTGAATTGACGACTCCTCTTAAATAGTTGAATGGGGGCGCCAATTGGATTGGCTAAGGCAGGTGCCCTAGCCAATTATTGGGTTGGCGCCCCTGTGTAGTACTTAAGAGGAGGCGCCAATTCAATTGGAGTCTCAGTGTAAAATGATATTTTTTTTGGTAAATGGTATGTGATAGATAAATTTGATATAGGACCAATTGATATTAATAAAATTTGTCATTTACACAAAGAAACCTAATGGTGATGACCGGGATCACCTAACCGACCTCCGGTCCCACATCCTCTAGCTATCCTAACCCGTGACCATAACCCACGTTGATGATTCGGTACCGGCGTTTGAGCATCTGAGGGGTCAGGAGCGTCACTTCCAACTACAGGAGAAGGCCTGTTGAGGTAGTCAAACAAGTCGGCATAGTCTTCAGTATGCATCGATGGTGTACCGCCGTAGCTGAGCTCATGATCCATGCTAGAGAAGTTGGGTTGTGGTTGACTCATTGATGGGCGACCAGGACGGTTGAAGGGAGACATGGGTGTGAACGATGCGTCGAGGAAAGGTTGGAAAGGTTGTTGGGGTGTTTGGTAGAGATAGGGTTGTTTGATGTTTTGTTTTTGTGAGTGTCATACCCCAAAAATTACCCATCATCTTTCCTATAAAAAAAAAAAAAAAATTTAATTAATTAAATAATTAAAATAAATAAATAAATAAAATATAACAAATTATTTTGGACTTGGGTCTCCCTCATTCCAAGCCCATTACCCACGAAATTAGTCTATAAATACTGAAGTTTCAGTAGGGGAGTGACACTTGGAGTTTACACTGAGAGATTTACTGGAGAAAGAAGGAAGAGAAGCAAAACACTCTGAGGTTTCCTTGGAACAAAACCTTGAGGAAAAAGAAAGAGAGAGAACAGAGAAGGACGGATAGAAACTTTGGCATAGGAACCCTGCCTACCCAGAGAATTCAGAGTAAAGAAACCCTGAAGGCAGCCCATCTGCACCGAAGCCATCGCCGTCCAATTCCCGCTGCCTAACTTATTCTGATACTACAAGTGGTCAATCCCTTCAACCTTGAATTGGCAAACAGGTTTGCGTATCTCTATTGTTTATACTTTCAATTGGCCATATCTACATATATAATGCATCATGATTAAATGTTGATATATAATTTGCTTTCGTATGGGAATTTAAATATGCCTGAATACCCTGAATGTTTGATCATGTTATTCCTGTGATAAAATGTCATAAAATTCAAAGTTCCTAACGTGGGGCTGTTTTCAAATTCAAAATCCGTGGCCTATTCTGTTTTTTTTTTATGTTTTATCATAGCCATGCATTATTCATCCTATCCTATTTATTGTTGTGATATTTCTCCGGTGTAATCTTCGATTGCACCCTGATTTGGTGTTCTAACATGTTTCTTTTTTTTGAGTTTCGTAAAGGTTCACATATCCCAGGAAAAGGTTATTGGCTAGGTATTCCACTTTATTTGTGGGATACCCTTGTGGAGTTTCACCCTAAATTAATTTTTAATGTATTAATTTCTAATGTATTAATTTTTTAATATATTATTTTTAATAATTTTAATGTGGAGTTTCATCCTAATTATATAATTAATTGTAAAACTTTGCCTTTGAATAAGTGATCTTGGACCTCTCTTTGTTGCCTTACGATTACGATATTACGGTCATGTCCCGCGAACGTGGGGATACCCTTAGCAAAGACCCTTCGGTTAAATCATCATAAAATAAATTATAGTCCCTCGGATGTTGCCTTCGAATATACAACTTTGTCCCTCGATGATCCTCCGATGTTGCCTACGGTTAAATGATGATAGTCCCTTCGAATGCTAAGGTATCCTCATAACTGTTGCCTTCAATGACCAATCGATGACCCTACGATGACCCTTTTACATCCAAAGGATAAAACTACTTATTTCTCAATAATAAGGACAGTTTTATCCTCATAAGGATAGGAAATGCCCGTAAAGACCTTGGGTCGGTATAACTCTTAATTGCTGGCTCACAACTTAAAACATTTTTTTTGCACCTCACACCTTTCAAAATGCCTTTAGAAAATCACCACTTGGTATACATTCATACTAGAATCATTACCGAGTTATATTTTTCTAAACAATTTTCAAAACTAAAACGGGATAACCACTTTGTATACATTCATACAAGAATCATTACAAAGTTAAATTCTCTTTTCAAAACAATTTTCCAAACAATTCACAAACACTTTTTTTTCAGACAAAAATAATATAAGTGATCGAGCAATTAAGAGCCCATGGATAACCATGGATACAAAGGGTGCTAACACCTTCCCTTTGTATAATGTACCTCCCGAACCCAAAATCTAAATTAAGGTCTTTCCTGTTCTTTTCCACCTTTCCTTATTGGATAAAAGAAAAGTCGGTGGCGACTCTTGCTAACCGCGACATTGCGATAAAAAACACAAAAAGTCCAGTTCACCGTATGACAGAACTGGCGACTCTGCTGGGGACCCTAAATATTTAAAAAGAGAGGTTACCTTAAAAACAAGATCACTTATTCAATTTGTCTGATTTATTTTTAAGGGATTGCTTGGGTATGTTATGCTTGAGTAAAAGATCCTACACCCGGATCTAGTGTACCTTAGGTAAGTAGCAAGAGATCATCGCGACTGTCCGGCGTATACTGGAATGGTCAAAATGATGGCTACGGTTAATGTGGCACTTTGGATGTCCTGATGTTCCTCATGTTAGTTGAGGAAATATTTGGCATTCGCGTGGTGTCATAAAAGCATTAACCAGACCTTTAGAACCCTAATTGACTCATCCTGGCCATTAGAAAGTAGTGAGATAACTGGCTTCGGTTCCGACTGGAGTTGGTTGAGACTCGATACTACAATCTTTGAGATTGGACTTTAGGGAAGCTTCGGTCAACCACTTGGTGTTGCACTGAAGTGGACTTAAGGAAAGGTCAATGATTTGAGATCCTTCTAGAACCCGGTTACTATTCTAAGACAGGTTGAACCAACCAAACTTCAGTGGGGAGGGTATTTACCTATGGAACTCACGCAAGCCTTAAAACCTAGGAATGATTGTTGTGTGACTTGCTTGTGCTTGTTATTTATCGAACAACATGACATCATAACAACATAACATCATAACATCATGGCATTGTACTAACCATTTCAAGGATTTAGGGATTTAACTCTGCTAAAAAAAAAACAGAAAAAACAAAAACAAAAGCAAAAACAAAAGAGAAAAGAAAAAAAAAGCTCTTTTTGTTAGTTTATGCAAAGTTAAATCCCGAAAGTCCTTGAAAACATTTCATACATTGCATTGCATCGCATAACAGGTATTCTAAAGGATCAGTGTTCTCACGATTTTCCTATCAAACAGATTCCAGCAGATTCAAACAGATTGAACAATGGCTCTCGAACAAACTGTCAAAGATCTCCAGGCCCAGAATGCTCAATTCCAGGAAATAATGCTGAGCTTATCTAAGGGGCAGGAAGAACTGAAAGCTCTTTTGATGGAGAAGAAGAAGGACCAGAAACCTGTGGGTTACATCAACCCGGGGAGAAGGCTTAAGGGACAGGTTACAGGAGTCAAGATTAGAATTCCGAAGGATTCAGAAGAAGAGACCGAGAATGATTCGGAAGATGAGAATCCTAATCTCGTCAATTCTGAGGACGACGATGAAGATTATGAACATGAACAGTACTCTCCGAAGGATGATAAGTACAAGTTGCTGGAAGAACGTATGCTAGCTATGGAGGGGCAGAAAGTGCCCGGTCTGGATTTCGAAAACTTGGGTCTGGTCTCTGATGTGGTCATTCCCCGCAAATTCAAGGTTCCCATTTTCACTAAGTATGATGGTGCCTCTTGTCCTCAGATGCATCTAAGGGCTTATGTGAGAAAGATTCAGCCGCACACTACTGATAAGAAACTGTGGATCCATTTCTTCCAAGAGAGTCTGTCTGGCACACAGTTAGAGTGGTATTATCAGCTTGAGAGCTCTAACATCCGCACATGGACTGATTTAGCAACAGCTTTCTACAAGCACTACCAGTATAATTCTGAGTTAGCGCCTACTCGGCTACAGCTACAAAATATGACTATGGGCTCTAAAGAAAGTTTCAAAGAATATGCTCAAAAGTGGAGAGATTTGGCTGGCAGAGTCAAACCCCCTATGACTGATCGAGAGTTAGTGGACATGTTCATGGGTACACTGACTGGCCCATTCTACAGCCATCTACTGGGAAGTTCCTCGTCAGGTTTCACTGAACTTATCTTGACAGGTGAACGGGTTGAAAGCGGCATTCGAAGTGGAAAGATACAGGCAGCTACTTCTGCAAGCACCAAAAAGTCCTATCAGGGAAAGAATGAATCAAATGCTGTGTACAGTGAGAGGAAGCATAACAAGAAGAATCGTGACCATACTGTTGGGGCAGTTACAATTGCCGCACCGCCATCTCAGAACTTCCAACACAGACAAGACAGGTCGAGAAGACAGTTTACCAAGATCAATATGACTTTAACCCAAGCACTGCAGAGTATGTTAAAGGCCAATTTGATTACCCTCAGAGGCCCTCCTGCAAATCCCGACACCACTTCTCCTCGTTATAATCCCAACGCCAGGTGTGCCTATCACTCCGATAGCCCCGGGCATGATACGAATGATTGCTGGTTGTTGAAGAACAAGATTCAGGATATGATCGACGCTGGAGAAATTGAATTTGATCCTCCGGCGACCCCCAATGTCATCACAGCACCTATGCCTAATCATGACCAGAATGTTAATGTTGTGGACGACAATTCTCACGTTACTGACGTTGCTGATTTAGCATCTCCTCTCCTGATCGTTAAGAAGAATTTATTGCAAGCTGGTTTATTTCCAGGTTGTGCTGAAGATTGCGATCTCTGTGTACTCCGACCCAATGATTGTTTGAAGTTGAAGAACGGCATTCAACGACTGATGGATGATCGTACAATTCTATTTGAAAGGGTTCCTAAGGTGGACAACTCTATTGAAGAGGTATCTGTGATTGCTAGGTCCAAAGCTCCAGTGAAGATTACCGCTACTAGAGTGCCTGTGAAGATTACCGCTAAGCCCAAAGTGGCTCCCCTGATTATTACCGCACCTGGCCCCGTGCCATATTCCTCCAGCAAAGTTATTCCGTGGAACTATGGAGGCGACGTTTACATCCATGGCATAAAGCAAGTTGGTAGTTCTGCTAATCCTAATGATATTGTGGGGACTAGTAAAGTTACTCGAAGTGGAAGGATCTACTCCCCAGAAATCTCACCTCCCGCTCCCGAAATTCGAGGAAAAAGACCAGTCAATCCTCCTCAGTCAGAGACATCGGTCGAAGTTACTTCTGAAAATGTTGCCAAACAGGAAATGGAAGAGATGCTGAAAATCATCCGTAAGAGCGATTTTGATGTAGTGGAACAATTGGGGCATACTCCGTCTAAAATCTCAATGTTGTCCTTGTTATTATCCTCTGAATCCCATGCCAATGCATTGATGAAATTCTTGAAGACCGCTCATGTGCCTCAAGAAACATCCGTCGATCAATTCGAACATTATGTTGCTAATTTGACTGTTGACAATGGCCTAGGCTTTTCCGATGCTGACCTGACGCCAGCAGGAAAGAATCACAATAAAGCTCTGCATATCTCCATCGAGTGTGAGGGGATCACCCTGGCTCACGTGTTGATCGACAACGGCTCTTCCTTGAATGTGCTCCCGAAAGCTGTACTCGATAAATTTGACTACAAAGGCATTGAACTGAAACCTAGTGATGTTGTGGTGCGTGCTTACGATGGTGCGAAGAGTGTTGTCTATGGTGAAGTGGTTCTCCCTATCAAGATAGGACCTCAAGTCTTCAACACTACCTTTCACGTGATGGACATTCGTCCCGCCTACTCCTGCTTGTTGGGGCGCCCTTGGATCCATGGGGCAGGTGCGGTAGCTTCGTCGCTTCATCAAAAGCTGAAGTATCCAATAGCAGGCATGGTTGTCACTATATGTGGAGAAGAAGAGTATATTGTCAGTAGTGTACAAGCCTTCAAATACGTCGAGATGGATGGTGAATTCTTTGAGACTCCTTCTCAGTCATTTGAAGTGGTTCCTCCACCCAGTCCTGTCCTTAAGCCAACTCCCCTTGTGCCCAAGGTTGTTCGTGCTCCCCCTGTCATGATCTCTCTGAAAGATGCTCAAGCCGCGGTTGAAAATGGTGATCGTGCTGGTTGGGGTCAACTGATCAATGTACCGTACAAGTCTGATAAAGCTGGCCTGGGGTTTAACTCTGGAAAGATAGTCAAAAATCAGATTAATGCTATGGAAGATGCTGATAGTGATTGCGACTTGGATAGCTGGATTTTCCCAACAATTGGTGACGGACTCAACAATTGGAAGACTGAAGACATTATCCCGATTTCCTTTAGTCAGGAGTAATTGTTATTGTTTATTCTAGAATTGCAAATTTTAATTTTCTTTTACAATCAAACTTCTTAAAGCATTGTGTCTATGCCCGAGGCACAATGGCTAATTTGTTAGGGGTTTGTCATTTTCATAAGCATATTCATATTCAATAGATCAATGGACTTTTTGCATTCAAATATTGCGCTCTTTATCTTTCCTGTCATTTTTCAAACAAGCTATGTTTCTTGCACACACTCACGTAACAATTTGCCGATCCATATCCACTCTGGATCCTGTTGGTAATGACTCTGCTACTGTTCATTATGACTTTGAAAATCCGATCTACCAAGCCGAGGATGGAAGCGAGGAAGATTGTGAAGTCCCTGGAGAACTTGCCCGACTACTGCAAGAAGAAAAGACTATACAGCCGCATGAGGAATCAATTGAAATTGTAAATCTGGGTACTGAAATAAACAAGAAAGAAGTCAGAGGTTTCTTGGGGCACTCGAATTACATTGCCCGATTCATTCCACACTTGACTGCTACCTGCAAACCCATCTTCAAATTACTGAGACAAAATCAAGAGATGGTATGGAATGATGAATGCCAAGAAGCTTATGACAAAATCAGGAAATATCGCCAAGAACCTCCAGTTCCGATGCCACCAGTTGAAGGAAGACCTTTAATTACGTATTTGACCGTGTTAGAAAATTCAATGAGGTGTGTTGGGGCAACATGACGAGTCTGGTCGAAAAGAGCATGCCATATACTGCCTTAGCAAAAGGTACCGACTGTGAAACAAGATACTCACAGCCCGAGAAAGCTTGCTGTGCTTTGGCCTGGGCTGCTCGCCGACTAAGACAGTATATGTTGAATCATACCACTTCTAAGATGGATTCTATCAAATACCTATTTGAGAAACCTGCTGTCTCCTGAAAGAGTTATCACTGACAATGGTACTAATTTGAACAACAAGATGATTACTGAACTCTGCACGCAGTTCAAAATAAAACACCATAACTCTTCTCCGTACCGGCCAAAGATGAACGGCGCCGTGGGGACTGCTAACAATATCAAGAAGGTCATGCAAGAAATGACAGTAACATACAAAGACTGGCATGAGATGTTACCCTTTACTCTTTACGGTTATCGCACTTCAGTGCGCACTACGACAGGGGCAACTCCGTTCTCTTTAGTCTATGGAATGGAAGCCATCTTACTAGTGGAAGTTCAGATTCCCTCTCTAAGAATCATGAAAGAGGCGGGCTTAGATGAAGATGAATGGATTCAGACTCGACTCGATCAGATAAATCTGATTGATGAGAAGAGACTTGCGGCTGTTTGTCATGGGCAGATATATCAGAAATGCATGACCCAGGCATTTAACAAAAGAGTTAAGAGACAGGTGTACCAACTTGGCGACTTGGTGATCAAGCGTATCATTCTACCACAAGGTGATCCCAGAGGCAAATGGACTCCCACATACGAAGGGCCATTTGTAGTTAAGAAGGTATTCTCAGGTGGAGCCATGATACTCGCTACAATGGATGGCGAAGATTTCCCGCATCCCGTGAACGCGGACATAGTTAAAAAATACTACGCATGAAAGAGACCCGCTAGATCGACGTATCTAGGCAAAAGTAAGGGCATCCCAGCGAACCAAAAGGGTTCGGGCAAAAATTAGGGATATATATAAAAAAATGTACACCCGGCAAGTCGAAAACCTGAAAAGGCGGCTTGGGCAAAAAAGGGTATCCTGGTGGACTGAAAACCTGAAAAGGCGGTCCAGGCAAAAATTAGGGATTAAAGCGTATGACTATGTCCCGTTCTCAGTCAACTTTCATCCAAGTTCGAGGGACTGACCAAGCCAATCACTTCTATCCGACAGCAAGGGATGAGATGCTCGAAGACATAATGACAGTAGTAGGCTTAAAATCAATAGGACTTCTTCCACATAGCTTTCTCTTTGTTTTCGACAATTTCCTCTTACTAGGATTTCTGTCTCCTTGTACACAAATTGCCTGTTTATAGGCCTCCTTTCAAAATCAATACAACCCTCTTTCAAAAAAAAGATGCTTTTGTTTTTACTTTTCTGTTTTGGTTGCGTAAATGTCCATTGATTTAATTTGAATTAATATGTGCATTTGAATATGACTGATGTTTACCAAAAATACATGCATAGAATAGCAATAGCAATTACTACCCGACTTCAGGATCAAGGAAAAGGTCTAATCATGCTTCCAATGAATCCGCTACCAATTCTCTTCCCCAGCAAGCCTTTTTTTTTTCCTCAGAAAATGGCAGTATCCCCAGGCACAGCCAGTTACTCCCCAACAGAGGTCGGCATCATCAGACAGATTGATCATCTCATCCATCCTCAGCCAAGATCTGTGGAATATTTCTACCATCAGACAGAATCAAGAACCCCCTGCCGAGAAAGGGTCATCGTTACAAATATCTCCAATCAGTAGATGGGGATTTATTTTCCCCAGTAGAGTCCCCAAGCAGAACTTCTCATACGCATAACTCATTCATTACATCATTTCACAGCATACGCATGCATACAACATTCGCATTTATTTTAGCATAACACGAAACATCTCATACATCATGACATAGCATGAAGCTAACTTTTCTTTGCAGGTTATTTATCCTCCTGATATAGTCAAAATAAAAGGTTCATTCAGACAGACACCTTTATCAATCACATTCAAGATTCAGATACATATTTCAAATACAGTTCATGGGAACATTCATTCTGACAACACTTCGATATCCTCCTAACGATGGCATCTTTAAGCCCATCCCAGACATTTATTGCAAGTACAACATATACAGGTTATCAGATACAGCCTAACGTACGGTTCATTCTGATTCAGCCCAACATATGACTTCTTCAGCAACTCCAATGCGGTCTAACGTACGACCCATTTGGACCTTCAAATCCTCAGATGCTGCCTAGCGTACGGTACATTCAGGGGTGTAGTCTAGCGTACGACTACTTTCTTTTTCAGATGCAGCCTAACGGACGACTCATTCTACAACTCGGATACGATCTAACGTACGATCCATTCTGAACTTCAACAACCCCAACGCGGTCTAACGTACGACCCGTTTGGATCTTACAACCCTCAGATGCTACCTAACGTACAGTACATTTCTGAAGTGTAGTCTGGCGTACGACTACCGCTTTCATCATCAGATGCGGCCTAACAGACGACTCATTCTGCGACGGTCTAACGTACGACCCGTTCGGATGTCCATCCCCTCAGATGCTACCTAACATACGGTACATTTTTGAAGTGTAGTCTAACGTACGACTACCCCTTTCGTCATCAGATTCAGCCTAACGTACGGCTCATTCTGCAACTCAGATACGATCTAGCGTATGGTCCATTCTGATCCTTTATCCCCAACAGCATATGACACACTCCGACTCCCCAGCGAAGTCGGCAGCCTAATGGATGACTCATTATACGGTCTAACGTACGACCCAGTGTGGCACCCATGTCTTCAAATTGGCCTAATATACGGCGCGATCTGAAGCTTTCGTCATCAAACCTCCCGGATGGCATCTTTAAGCCCATCTCCATCAAGACCAACTGTCGATTCTCAAGTGTAAATTTTTGGGGCATTCTAGTGTTCAATAATCTTCCACCTCCAGACCACGAATGGCATACACGCCATCCTAACTCTCTCGGTTCAAGAATATTGAACAGGGGCAGCTGTCATACCCCAAAAATTACCCATCATTTTTCCTAAAAAAAAAAAAAAAAAAAAAATTAATTAATTAATTAAATAATTAAAATAAATAAATAAATAAAATATAACAAATTATTTTGGACTTGGGTCTCCCTCATTCCAAGCCCATTACCCACGAAATTAGTCTATAAATACTGAAGTTTCAGTAGGGGAGTGACACTTGGAGTTTACACTGAGAGATTTACTGGAGAAAGAAGGAAGAGAAGCAAAACACTCTGAGGTTTCCTTGGAACAAAACCTTGAGGAAAAAGAAAGAGAGAGAACAGAGAAGGACGGATAGAAACTTTGGCATAGGAACCCTGCCTACCCGGAGAATTCAGAGTAAAGAAACCCTGAAGGCAACCCATCTGCACCGAAGCCATCGCCGTCCAATTCCCGCTGCCTAACTTATTCCGATACTACAAGTGGTCAATCCCTTCAACCTTGAATTGGCAAACAGGTTTGCGTATCTCTATTGTTTATACTTTCAATTGGCCATATCTACATATATAATGCATCATGATTAAATGTTGATATATAATTTGCTTTCCTATGGGAATTTAAATATGCCTGAATACCCTGAATGTTTGATCATGTTATTCCTGTGATAAAATGCCATAAAATTCAAAGTTCCTAACGTGGGGCTGTTTTCAAATTCAAAATCCGTGGCCTATTCTGTTTTTTTTTTAATGTTTTATCATAGCCATGCATTATTCATCCTATCCTATTTATTGTTGTGATATTTCTCCGGTGTAATCTTCGATTGCACCCTGATTTGGTGTTCTGACATGTTTCTTTTTTTTGAGTTTCGTAAAGGTTCACATATCCCAGGAAAAGGTTATTGGCTAGGTATTCCACTTTATTTGTGGGATACCCTTGTGGAGTTTCACCCTAAATTAATTTTTAATGTATTAATTTCTAATGTATTAATTTTTTAATATATTATTTTTAATAATTTTAATGTGGAGTTTCATCCTAATTATATAATTAATTGTAAAACTTTGCCTTTGAATAAGTGATCTTGGACCTCTCTTTGTTGCCTTACGATTACGATATTACGGTCATGTCCCGCGAACGTGGGGATACCCTTAGCAAAGACCCTTCGGTTAAATCATCATAAAATAAATTATAGTCCCTCGGATGTTGCCTTCGAATATACAACTTTGTCCCTCGATGACCCTCCGATGTTGCCTACGGTTAAATGATGATAGTCCCTTCGAATGCTAAGGTATCCTCATAACTGTTGCCTTCAATGACCAATCGATGACCCTACGATGATCCTTTTACATCCAAAGGATAAAACTACTTATTTCTCAATAATAAGGACAGTTTTACCCTCATAAGGATAGGAAATGCCCGTAAAGACCTTGGGTCGGTATAACTCTTAATTGCTGGCTCACAACTTAAAACATTTTTTTTGCACCTCACACCTTTCAAAATGCCTTTAGAAAATCACCACTTGGTATACATTCATACTAGAATCATTACCGAGTTATATTTTTCTAAACAATTTTCAAAACTAAAACGGGATAACCACTTTGTATACATTCATACAAGAATCATTACAAAGTTAAATTCTCTTTTCAAAACAATTTTCCAAACAATTCACAAACACTTTTTTTTCAGACAAAAATAATATAAGTGATCGAGCAATTAAGAGCCCATGGATAACCATGGATACAAAGGGTGCTAACACCTTCCCTTTGTATAATGTACCTCCCGAACCCAAAATCTAAATTAAGGTCTTTCCTGTTCTTTTCCACCTTTCCTTATTGGATAAAAGAAAAGTCGGTGGCGACTCTTGCTAACCGCGACATTGCGATAAAAAACACAAAAAGTCCAGTTCACCGTATGACAGTGAGGTTTGGGATTCTTGGCTATAGTAGGAGGATGGGCGGTGGGTGTTGAATGATCGTTGGGTGTTCTGGCTTAGGCGACTTTGGTAGGGTGATGGGGTGGGTGCGAAGCGATGTTGAGTCTCAGGTTGATGGTCAATTTGTTGGTGGTGGTATGGGGTATGCTCTTGGTATTGGGGTTGGGTGTATAGTATGTTTTGGTTGTATTTGTGTGTTGGTTGAACGGAACGTTTGACGGACAGGGGGTTGTGTGTATCCGGTCTGACACTGTTGTTGGGGGTTTGATATTGAGGTGTCAAGTGTGTAAGTCATCTGACGTGGGTCATACAGGTACATATCCTTGGCGATGAACTAAAAACCAACCGATCTGTACCAAGCCATATAAGTACGACTTGTTTTTTTTTCAGTTGGCATGACTGCGTCAGTTAACACATGGTCATGACGGTGCTTCCATTTGCGACACTCCGGTCTTGCGAAGCTTTGCCATGGATTGAAGTTCCATTGGTCATTAACTTTGCGCAGATGCCATTCTCCTAGGCTAGCTGGGGGATCTGGGATGTTTTGGGGCATACCGAATTGCAGCTTCACACAATCACTGTTGTGCATCTCCACGGTTGTGAATCGTATTATCGGTGTGCATGCAGTCCATACGACCGCGTCTTCAGCGTTGATCTGATGGTCATGGTCCAAATTAAGGTATGGACGTCAAATAAACTGAAACGTGAAAGAAGATAGGATTATAATCTAGGTAGAAGAAGTTAACAAAATATAACGAAATTATTAAAGTTATTTTTCTTACGTCTGTCGGTCGAAGATGATCCAACAAGTTGCGATACTGAGTAATACAATGTCTTGGACATCTTTTGTAACTCATACCACGTGCAGACCATCTACACGAAAAAATCAAAAAATATTAGTTAGAGATAATAATCTTTAAAGAAGTAAGTAAAGATATAACAATTTAAACAACTTACTTTTGTGCATACGGAAATGTGAAAGGGTTGTTGTTGACGGGTGTCGCTACCGGGATTTCACGATAACGAAACCGGGACTAAAGAGAATGCCAAAGAGAGGCAAAGTCAGAAGAGTCACCACCGAATTTTATTTAGTTTACCTCTATCGGAGAGGAGAGGGGAAATAGTCGATAAAACCCTCGGAAAAGAGACGCGCACGGGAAGCGCTAAAAGAGAATAAGGAATCGGTCTCGCAACCGAGATTTGGGTTCGGAAGTCGGTTATGTAAGGGGAAGGTATTAGCACCCCTTACGTCCATGGTACTCCATGGGAACCATTTGAGTTGTTTTACATACATGGGATTTATCTATTATTGTTTTATTTTCAAAAGAATGTGTGAAAAGAAGGGGATGTTTTTGTTATTATAGTGCTCGCCAAGGATTATGGCCCTTGTGCCTACGTATCACTCATTCGGGGATGAGGAATCAGAGTTCCGTAGTTCGGAATAGAAAATATTTGTGTCTTGGTTGATTTTACCTTTGAAAAAAGGGTTTTCAGGATGATGCCCTAAGGCACAAAAATGAGTTTGATGAGTTGTATTGTTTTTACCTTGAATAAGGGTTTTATGAAAAAATGTTTGTGATTATTTTGTACTAAAGTCTATGGGCGAATGTGATTATTCTAGACAACAAGTCAAGCGTCCTGCGTCCAAAATAATCAGAGTAAGGGTAGGAATGCTCCATTCTCACTCATTCTCCACCACTTAAGGCTCGTGGCGCACAATAACAATCGTAATTATTAAGTGTTTTGAATTTGATTATGAAAATGCCACTTGACGTTGAATCAAGGGTTTGTTTTATTTTGATTATGAAATTTGGCTTATGCAACATGAATGCAAAGTAACCAACAAGAAGTTAAAGAGTCTCATTGTAAGGTAGCCCAAGAGAAAGCCTTTTGTGTGCAAAAGTGATCTAAGCTAAACAAAGGATAATAGTCTTACAAACATGTCCCCCTAAGGTGGTGCCATGATGTCATTCTTACAACATGCATGTAAGTTACGGATGAAAATTCAAGTGTTTACAAAGTATCACAAAGAGTAAAGGAAGGCTTCCAAGCAAAGGTCCTAAGATGAAATCCTCTAAGTCCAAGTTGATTAAGAGTGGAATAAATATTTTTTGTCTTATCATTTTATCATGTTTTTGTTGTTTTTTAATTTATGATGACAATAAAATAAATAACAAGTAAATAAACATGCATGATGAGTTTGTACAATGATGATGATAATGAGTACTTGAATGTAAATTACAAGGTAATGACATAAAAGTAAATCACAAGATAAAGAATGACAATATCACAATGATAATGGTTAGTGAATGTAAATGACACATTAATGGATAGCTTATCATTGATGCAAAGTATTGAAGATGATTGAAAAATCAACTAACAATAGATTTGTAACAAAGAAAGTTATGCAACCCTAAGTGTGTGGTTAGTGAACAATAAAATAAATTGCAAGGATGTAAAGTGCAATAATATAAATGTTAGAAGTTAGTAGTTAATGGTTAGTGGTTAGTAGAATAAGAATAAGCAAATAGAATAATAAGTTAATGTAAAGAGAATGGTTTCATCTATGTATCAAATGACCCAAACATGGTTGAAATAGAGGCAACCTATCAATGCCTCAAAGTATCATGAATGATCTATTGATCAATCATTAATAGGTTTGAAACATTGAAGGTTTTATCAACTCTAAACAACCATAGTCATGATTTAATAGATCTCATCAACCAATAAATATAAATGATAACAAGAAACAAAGTTTGATTGAAAATGGTAGATAAAAAGTAGTAAGAGCAAAAAATCCCCAAAAGGGTGTAAACCCAACAAAAACCACTTGTCTCAAAGTTGACTCAAATCTCTCTCAAAACACAACCCAAGAGTAAAAACCCATTTCCAAACACAAAACAAAACCAAAAATGTCAAGGAGTTTGAGTCTAAAATATTACCAAGATTGTGGTGTCAAAAACTAGGTTATTGTTGTGTTTGGGTTTGAGAATGAAGCAAAGAAAATCTTGGAAGAGGGTGACTATGGTTGTTGTGGTAGAAAAATGGAAGGGAAGAAAGTTGTATGTTTATGTGATGGTGGTGAATGATTATGTAAATGAAGGTTATTACAAGTTTGCTACTGTTTTTTGTTGTGTGGAGATGGTGGATTTTTACATGGTGGTTGGGTGGTTCAAAGAAGAAAAGAGGGTTTGGGTGAGTTAGGGTTTAGGTTGAAAAAAGGGAGCTTGAAAAATGAGTGGGGATAATGCTCTATTTATAGGGGAAGCAAAGGGGTTGAAGTGAGTGAAAGAAAAGGTCCTCTAGGTAAAAAACAGAGCCATTTCTGCTGTCTGCGCAGGTGTAATCGGTTACCCTAATTAGGGTAATCGGTTACACAGTCCCAAAATGGCCAAAAAACAGTTTTTGGTCTGGATAATCGGTTACCCTGATTAGGGTAACCAGTTACCCAATTTTTTTTATAGAAATAATGAATGTGTGCATGTGCAGTAGGGTCATGGATCAGATGAAAATTATATCGGGGTAGGGTGAATTTTGGGGTATGACAACGGGTGCTAGGGACGGTAGTCTTGACCAACCCCATGCTTGTAGCAAAACAGCACATCTAGAAAATGTAGATGTGTCTTTTTGTGAGTTTTTGCACAAGGAGCTATAGAGATAGTCTAGACAAGCAGATCCCCAACTGTAACTTCCTATTCTATCTACATGTCTAAGTAAAGGTAAATACATAATATGCATGATAGAACCACTACCTTCGGGAAATAAAAACGAGCCAATTAACAACATAATGTAACATCTAGTTTTTATTATTCGAGCATCTTTGGTAGAATGCTCATCTAAGTATAAACTATTATAGTACGACTTAAGGCGTGAAAGTAGTATACCTTGACCTCTTGCGTTATCATCTAACAAATCAGTCTCCAAGAGATCCATGCAAATTGAATTTTCATAGTTGGTTTTACCATTAACAGCCTTACCTTCAATGGGCAGTCCCAAAAGCATGTAGACGTCTTCTAACGTCACGGTACACTCACCAGCTGGGAATCAAAATGTGTGTGTCTCTGGTCTCCATCTTTTGCAAGACCTAGGTCTGATTGCTTGGTTTCGAGGTCTGCATGCATGCTTTGACAAGGTGTCTCCACTTGAATTGACGCCCATGTGCAAGGAATGAGTGGGGGCGCCAATTCATTTGGAGTGTGTGTCTGCATGTCTGACATGTGGCTGTCCTCTCTCTTGCATGCTGAACATGTCACTTCTTAATAGCTTGCATGATTGACACATCATTTCGGAGTAGCTTGCATGTGCGACACGTCACTTCGGAGTAGCTTGCATGTGCGACACGTCACTTCGAACTAGCTAGCATGTGAGACACTTCACTCCTCTATTTAAGTGTCTTACTATCAACATCCAAGACACTTCATTCACATTCATCTACAGTAAGAAAATAGTTTTCATCTGCACAATGTCATCTTCATCATTATACAGTGTCAACGTTCACTACAACGGTGAAACATACGAGTCTGAGTTATATGGTTTTTGTTTTCGAAACAATGATACCATTAGACCCACGATCAAGAGAAATGCAACTTTCTTGCATTTGAAAAAAAAGAATACAATCATGTATAGGAATGGGTATTGTGTCAAAGATCACGTATCAAAATCCAATATTTTTTTAGAATAGTCAATGCAAGTTTTTCCTCCTTAAGGCACGAGACGATGAAGATGTTGAATACATGTTTATTAGTCATGAACATTCAGGCTGCAACTATATTGAATTATACATTAATCTTCAACCATGTATACCATCTCAACAGTCTCAAATAACCAGTCAGGATGAATCTGGTGAATTTGATCCACAATGGTCAGATGACGTCAACCCAGAAGCAGAAGCAGAAGTGGACGTCGTTGATGAAGAAGAAGAGGAGACCGAGATACAGGTTGATCATATGTTGAACAACGACTTTGAAGATGATGGTCAACCACCACCAATACCTCCTACTCATGTCTACAATCCTCCTCAACATATGACAAATATGGATTTGTACGACGATGAAACATCCAACAGTGTTTTCTATAATCCATATCCGAGATCAGAAGGCGAATTAAAGGTGGGAGACATGTTTCGTACCAAAGAAGAATGTGTTTTGGCTATCAAAAAATTTCACATGAACAACTCTGCTGATTCTACAGTGAAATGACTGATTCTAGAAGGTATGTTATCGAATGTCGTAACATGATTTGTCGTTTGGCTGCGTCTTACAAAAAGAAAAATGACTCATGGGAGATTGCTTCAATAGACCCACTGATGCGTGCTTTTCGCAAGTATACGAACGCGTCAGAGTAATATAAAAGATTGTCGAATCCACAGAGACCAAGTGTCAATCTATCGTTATCTATTGTTATGGTGTTTATCAAAGGCAATCAAAATAGGTGTTTTTGGAGTGTGCAATGAAAAAGTAAAGTGTTGAATAGAGATTAATTAATAAAGACAGGGTCGAATGTAATTCACGTAGTCAATTAATAATCCAAGTACTTGCTAATAGAATTACTTATCGGCAATGTTTCCTACTTTGAAAAGAACTAATTTAACAGGAACTGTCGCTTTCACGTATTCAGAACCGAGTTGTACTCCCTAATCAAACCCACTTATTGTCACTTATAAAAAGGCGCGCATTGCGTTAGAGTAGTAAACCTATTTTTAAGAAATATAGTATCTTGACTAAGTTGAAAAGTATTATAACCTGGATTTCTTAACCAAAAGAGATTCTTACGAACCAGACTCTAAACTTATAAACGCGTCCGAAAATAGTTTTAAAATCTCTTTTCTTCTTAAGTTAAAATCTCCTAATGAACTAAACAAAGCGCTTTCGCTGTTTTTGAAATAGTTAAAAACAATTAACTTTAGATAGACGCTGGACGACTTTCGATCTTACCCAACGGAATTGAAGTGCGGGAAAACTTAAGTTGAAAGTTAAAATAGCCCTTAAGTGCTTCTACGAACAATTGTACGGATTATCGGTTCAATTACGATTCGTACATTCTAACCTTATAGATTTAGTTAAACATGGTAAAGTAAAAGTGCATTAATTTAAATAAAAGTAGTGCGAGTGCGGAAAGTAAATAAAAGTAAAGCGAACGCGAGGAAATAAACAAAAGTAAAGCGAGTGCGAGGAAATAAATAATTTAAAGCGAGTGCGAGGAAATAAATAATTTAAAGCGAGTGCGAGGAAGTAAATAATTTAAAGCGAGTGCGAGAAAATAAATAATTTAAAGCGAGTGCGAGAAAATAAATAAGATAAAGACAAGTAATAAAAACCTGCTCCAATCGGAGGGTTGAATAAATTGCAAAGCGGAAATGAAAATGGCGGCAGGATTAACTTCCTTCCAAAGTGCTCCAAACTCGATTACAGACTCTATCACAAACTCCAATGCGAAGCGATTACCACTTTAAAATACTGAATATATGCCTAAGTAAAACAAAGTTGCTCTGAGTTTGCCTCTGTTCTAAGTTTGGATGCTTGTAAAAGTGATTTCGAGTTTCTATTTATAAGCAAGTAAAAAGATGGAAATGACAAGGATGCCCTTCAACTTGAAAATGGGAGGGAAAACTTTTCCTCTTGTGGCGCCCGCCACAAGGCCATGGCGCCCGCCACAAGACCAATCTGAGGCGCCTTAGTGGAAGTAGTGGGGAACGTGGCAGTTGAGGGAAGTTGAGCTTGGACACATCATGGCAAGGTCTATGACGCCAGCCATGGGGTAAGCCACGAGTACAAAATGCTGAGTTTTAGGGTTTTTAGCTCTTTTTCACTCCTTTTCTTGATCGGGGCTCCGATTAAAGTAAAAACCTGAAAACAAAGGAAAACATAGCAATAACACAACAAAATAACAATAAAACAACTAGAATGCATGCGAAATCGGAGTCGAAAATACGGTAAATTTCAGTGTTATCAAACTCTCCCTCACTTAAACCTTTGCTTGTCCTCAAGCAAAATATTAAAAAGCTCATAAAAGAAAAACTGGTGCAAACGAGTGCTTCAGGTAAAAATTCTAAGTTCAAGTCGGGATGCAGTGATAGGTACTAACTGAGTAAACTAAGGGTATCATGATGACACTAATCCGCAAATACGGACATAGACTTCATTCCTATATTAACCAACCCATATTATCCCACAATACTTAGGTCTGCCTCTTCATCTCTTTTTGTGTCCTTTTCATTCAGGCGCAATCACATTAAGCCTGTTATCCGTACATGCTTCATAGTAGAGTGGCCTGTTAGTGATTATGATCTGAGCATGGGGTTTCTGGCACATAAATATGTGTAAACCCTTTTATTGGACTCAACTGTAGTTGTGGGGGATCGGATCATAATCCGCCCTACCGAGTTCAGTGCCAGATACCTCTGAACCAGCTAATAGTGGGTAAGTTTTTCTTTTTCTTTTTCTTTTTCTTTTTGTAGCAAATTTTTATAATTCTTTGGTTTAAATGACTTTGTGAGGGTCACCTATACCGGAGTTGCCTTTTTTCTTTCTTTTATTTTTTTGTTTTGCTGGATCATTCACTTATTTGCACTGGTCCCCTACGTAGAGGATGTGTAGGCCGGAGCTGACTGCTGAGGACTTATACGAAAATGATGATTAAGGCCATGGTATATGGGGTTTCGGGAGTGGTTCCTATATTTACGAAGTCTATGGTGCTAAAATAATATTGATGTTTCGCAAAGTTCTCCCAAGTCACCGCATCCTTACTCAAAACGTGTCTTTAAAACCTGAAAACTTTCGGAATGACACTATTTTCTTTTGCAATTTTTTTTTTCCGGTGGGGCTAAAGGTATGGGGAGGTAGGATTGTACTAAAGATCTACTATATTTGGTGACTCGTCAGACTCATGCATTATACTAAAAAGCAAAATAAACAACTAAAAGGAAATAAAAATAAACAAACTATCTAAAAACAGCAAAGAAAAGCGATAAAGGAAGAAAAAAAATGAGAAAGGTAATAAAGAAAAGACGATAGAGTCTCCTCCCACACTTAAATCGAACATTGTCCCAAATGTTTCGAAATAAGATAAGGGAAGAGTTACCTGACAACCTATTGCTGACCACTAGTGCCCTCGCCATCATGAGGTGGACGACGGGATCGGGTACGACGACGGTCTCTCTGATCCATCCTCGCATGCAGGGCATCCTGAGTGGTCTTCACCTCTTGAAGGTTACCCAAAATGGAACCTTGAGTGGCTTCAATGAGTGCCATGTGTCGCTGGTTGTATCGTTTGCAGGGACTGGAGAACAATGTCATAGGACTTGTCTGTCCTCCGCTGCGGCTCTTGCATGAAGCTCAAGTTATTCACCAGCTGTTGTTGGATGGTAGAGAGTAGGTCGTCACGCCTCTGCTCTCTAGCCATGTGGTCACGCCACATCTCCTCCGTAATATAAAAGCCAGGAGTGGTACCTGCAGAAGAAGAAAATGGTGCGGTGTGTGGTGGTGAAGGATGATGGGGGGCACATGGGGTACAGGAGATCTCTCTCTCCGATCATATTCATCATCAGTGTCATGTCCCGCCTCATCAGGAATGTTAGGAGGAATAGGACTAATAAATAAATAAATAAATAAATAAAAATAAAAATTACAAATAAAACGAACATAAGACATATATAGAGAAAAATAGAAATATCAATGTATAGACGTAGTTTATATAATATTCCAAATGCGATAATATCAAATGAGTTATGTAAATACGAAAAAAAAGAGAAATAAAAAAAGATGAAATGGTGAGATCATACAGTATGGATGTCGTCTTCCTGAGAGGATCCACAGAGCATGGCTACCTCCTGCCTGAGCTCTGCGATCTCCTGATATAAACAGTCGGCTTCAGTAGCATGGGTGAGATCAGACACTCCCATCTGTAAAGTGAGGTCAACCACCTCTTGTCTAAGCTCTACGATCTCTCTACGACACTCAGCAATCTGGGTGCGGATGTCGGGGATCTGCAATGAAAGATTATTAGAGAAAATAGTGATCCTAGGAGAAGGTGGTGTAGGCGTGTATTCGGTAATGGGTGGTGATCTCGGCTCCTCGACGGTCTCTCCCTGGCCTTCTATAGCATAACTCCAATTCGATGGATCATGCACACTGGTCATCATAGGATCTGGCAGTGTGAAATAATGGATAGCCTCGTTGTCGACCAGCAATCGGAACTGACATGGGTGGAAAGAGGCTTTCCTCATCAACCCTCTGGTCAAGCAGAAGTTGATGTCCATGGTAGTGTATCCATAGTAGATCCGGAGATGTGACATCTTGCGAGACAGACCTAAAGCGACAGCAATCTGCGTGATGATCCCGCCCACATGGATGACTCCTTCGGTAGATCTGGAGACACCGCTGAGACTGTATAACAAAAAGTTCCCACATGCTACTGGGCGAGACTAGGATGCACAAAATAATAGGAAGATCTCTTCTTCACTCAGTAATGTCTCTGTATCCGATCTTCTCAGGAAGGAATGTGCCAATATCATCTGAAAGTATCTAAAGGCGGGGTTATGTATAACATGAGACAGCTGTGTAGATGGATCCTAGCTTCCGCCACCTGATATATCACTCCAAAACTTCTCAACCTCCTTACCCAGAAAATATCCCATAGGTGTCTCCGAGATAGCATCAGGAGTGGTCTGGAAGCCCAATAGGTCGCCGAACTCTTTCTGGTTAAAAGAGTACTCAACTCCAAAGAGCCTGAAAGCAGCATACCCATCTGGTCCAGAGTATGGGTCATAGTCGAATGAACTCAGGAACTCCAATGTCAGGTTCCTGTAGGTGTTACTCAAGTCATCAACAAACTCGTCCTAGTGAAGCTGGTGGCTAAGGAATCAGATACTCGGCTCAATGCCCAGTGCCTCCATACAGTGTTGATCAGGATAACGTGTAGGTGCCATAGGGCGCTGATATAGAGCGATGTAGCGCTCTCTCTGAGCATTATCTCTATAGCCCACGTGCATATCATCGAAATCATGCATCCTGTAAAAGTTAAGAAAGTGATCCTAAAAATGCAAACCATTCAAATTTTTAGTCCCAATGCAAAGTATGATAAAATAAAAATAAAAATAAATAAATGTGAAAAAGTAAAATGAAAGAAAAACCATGGGTTACCTCCCACGCAACGCTTGTTTAACGTCATTAGCTTGACGATTAGAATTTATACACCTGTAGATGTAGGGATTGGTGGATCAGTCAGGGTGTGGCTTGAGTAGTATGCTGGAATGTCTCCTCCTTCGTAGAGCTTCAGTCTTTGTCCATTTACAATGAATGGACTGCAGGTTTCGTTCTTGATTTCTACGGCTCCGGATCTCAGAATCTTGGATACTTGGAATGGGCCAGTCCATCTTGAGCGTAGCTTTCCAGGGAAGAGTCGTAACCTAGAGTTGAAAAAGAGAACAGGATCGCCTATATTGAAGTTTTTCTTTACTATTCTTTTGTCGTGATAGGCTTTTGTTCTCTCTTTATATATTTTTGCATTCTCGTAGGCAGATTGCCTAAGTTCTTCTAGTTTATGAATGTATAGGGTACGCTTTTCTCCAGCGGCTAGGTAGTCTAAATTCAAAGTTTTAATAGCCCAATAGGCCTTATGCTCTAATTCGAACGGTAAGTGACAGGATTTTCCATAAACTAGTTGATAAGGAATAGTTCCTATAGGGGTTTTGAAAGCGGTTCTGTAGGCCCATAATGCTTCTTGAAGCTTCTGAGACCAGTATCTCCTAGAAATAGAAACAATTTTCTCTAGGATTTGTTTTATCTCCCTATTAGATACTTCTACTTGGCCACTAGTCTGTGGGTGGTATGGTGTTGCTACTCTATGCCTAACTCCATATTTTCTTAAAAGTTTGTCAAATATTCTCGATATGAAGTGTGATCCTCCATCGCTTATGACTAAATGTGGTGTTCCAAATCTAGGGAATATATAGTTTTTAAATAGTTTAATTACTACCCTAGTGTCGTTTGTGGGTGCAGCTATAGCTTCAATCCACTTAGACACATAGTCTACAGCTACTAAGATATATCTGTTTCCTAAGGATGGCGGGAAAGGTCCCATGAAATCTATACCCCATACGTCAAAGAGTTCTACTTCCTGAATGTTTCTTAGAGGCATTTCATCACGCCTTGAAATGTTTCCAGTGCGTTGGCATCTATCACATTTGATAATGCAAGCATAGACATCACGCCACATGGTAGGCCAGAATAGGTCAGCTTGAAGAATCTTGGCGTATGTCTTAGAGGTGCTCGTATGTCCACCATAGGGTGCAGAATGACAATGCTCGATAATACTATTTACCTATTCTTCCGGAACGCAACGGCGAAAAATGCCATCTTTACCCCTTTTGAAAAGGAGCGGTTCATCCCAATAGAAGTTTCTCACATCGTGGAAGAATTTCTTCTTGCGGTGGTAGTCAAGATCAGGGGGTACTATATTAGCAACTAGGTAATTAACGAAGTCTGCATACCAGGGTACGTTACTTATTGCTAAGGAATTTTGGGGATGCTCATGAGGGCTTAGGTTATCATCTTCAATGGTTTCTACTCTAGCTATCAGTCTATCATAGGCGAAATCATCATTTATGGGTACTAGTTCAGGTTTTAGATGTTCTAGCCTAGAAAGGTGATCGGCTACTACGTTTTCAGTGCCTTTTTTTATCTCTTATGTCTAAATCAAACTCTTGTAGTAATAGAATCCATCGGAGTAACCTGGGCTTGACATCTTTTTTACTTAATAGGTAACGAATGGCAGCATGATCGGTGTAAACTATAATTTTTGCTCCTACTAGATAAGATCTAAATTTGTCTATAGCAAAGACTACAGCGAGTAATTCTTTTTCAGTTGTTGCGTAGTTAAGTTGGGCAGCATCTAGGGTTCTACTGGCATAATAAATGGCATGTAATTTTTTTATCTTTCCTTTGTCCTAGAACGGCTCCAACTGCATAATCACTAGCATCGCACATTATCTCAAAAGGTTCTGACCAATCAGGTGGTTTCATAATGGGTGCAGAGATTAATGCTTGCTTTAAAAGATTAAATGCGTCATTACATTTTTCATCGAAAATGAATTCAACATCTTTCATTAAAAGTCCAGTTAAAGGTTTGGTTATTTTGGAGAAGTCCTTAATAAAACGTCGGTAGAATCCAGCGTGTCCAAGAAAGCTTCGGACTTCTCTGATGGTTTTTGGTGGTTTTAGGTTTTCTATAACTTCTATTTTAGCTTTATCTACCTCTATACCTTTTTCGAAAACTATATGTCCTAAAACTATTCCTTCGGTTACCATGAAATGACATTTTTCCCAGTTTAGCACGAGGTTCACCACTACGCATCTCTCCAGGATTTTCTCAAGGTTAGCAAGACAATTGTGGAAATCAAATCCGCAAACCGAGAAATCATCCATAAACACTTCCATGATACCATCTAGGTAATCTGCAAAGATTGACATCATGCAACGTTGGAAAGTAGCTGGGGCATTGCAGAGGCCGAACGACATTCGTCTGTAGGCAAAAGTTCCATAAGGGCATGTAAAGGTAGTTTTTTCTTGATCTTCGGGGTGGATAGGTATTTGGAAGAATCCAGAGTATCCATCTAGATAACAAAAGTAAGAGTGTCTGGCTAGACGCTCCAACATCTGGTCTATAAATGGTAAATGGAAATGATCCTTCCTAGTTGCTTTATTTAATTTTCTATAATCTGTACACATCTGCCATCCTCCTTCTAATCGTTTTTCTACATGTTCGCCTTTATCGTTTTGCACGACTGTGATGCCTCCCTTTTTAGGTACTACATGCACAGGGCTCACCCACTTACTATCCGAGATCTGGTAGATTATACTTGCCTCAAGTAACTTAAGAACTTCCTTTTTAACAACACCACTCATTATAGGGTTTATTCTTCTCTGATGTTCTCTAGAGGGTTTCGAATCTTCTTCGAGCGAAATCCGATGCATGCATACGGATGGGCTTATACCTTTCAGGTCAGAGATATTATATCCTAAGCCTGAGGGATATCTTCGTAAAACGTCTAAAAGTCAGTTTGTTTCCTCTTGGCTCAAGGTAGCACTGACTATAACTGGACGGTTCATCTTTTCATCGAGGAACTCATATCTCAGGTTCTTAGGCAGTTCCTTAAGTTCTAAGGTTGGTTTCTTAGGGCATGGCATATGATCTGGAGTAAGGGATAAACATTCGTAAAGGTTATCATCGATGTAGGGTTTCTTAAAGTCATCATCTTCCCTTATGAGAGTTGATGGTAACTTAATTGTTTTTATAATTTCTTCTTGTTCTAATTCTCTAACACATTCATCAATGATATCTAAGGCATAACACGAATCTCCCATCACAGGTGCCATAAGAAATTTCGAAAGTATAAAATCTATTTTCTCGTCACCTACCTCAAATGTCAACTTTCCTTTCTTGACATCTATTATGGCTCCTGCAGTCGATAAGAATGGTCTACCTAGAAGAATTGGTATATCATTGTCCTCTTTGATGTCCATGACGACAAAATCAGTAGGGATAAATAGTTGACCTATCCTAACAGGGACATCTTCTAAAATGCCTATCGGATATTTAACAGATCTATCGGCTAACTGAAGTGACATCTTAGTGGGTTGTAATTCTCCTAAGTTTAACCTCTCACAAACCGCTAAAGGCATTAAGCTCACACTAGCTCCTAAGTCTAGAAAAGCTTTATCGATGACATGATTACCCAAAAGACAAGGAATGGATAAATTTCCAGGGTCTTTATCTTTCTTTGCTAATTTGTCCTCGGAAATAGCATTACATTCCAAAGGCTTCGGATCGTCAAGTCTACGTTTGTTGGTAAGGATGTCTTTGAGAAACTTTGCATAAGAAGGTATTTGGGTGATGGCTTTTGTGAAAGGGATTTCTACATGAAGTTTTTCTATAACTTTAATAAATTTTTGATACTGTTTATTGATCTGGGTTTGTTTGAGTCTTTGCGGATATGGTATAGGTGGTTTATATGGCGGAGGTGATACGTAAGTTTTGTCTTTAGGTTCTTCTCCTTTTTCTCGACCTTCCTGGTTTTCAGATTCCTCTGGTTCCTTTACTTCGTCCGGGGGCTTGGTATATTCCTTAGAAGTTTCGGGTTCACTCAATCTAGAGTTTGGTGGCTCATCATAAGCGTTCCCACTTTGTAGGGTAATGACATTGGCTTGTCCTCTCGGATTTTGTTGAGGTTGTCCAGGGAATTGTCCTCCAGGTATAGTCTGAGGGGCTTGGCTTAAAGCTACCTGAGAGATCTGGGTTTCAAGCATCTTGGTATGAGTAACTATTTGGTCAACCTTGGTTCCTAACTGAGTAATCAATTTGTTAACATGAATGTTTTGGTTCATGAACTCCTTGTTTTGTTGGGTTTGAGCGGTGATAAAATTTTCCATAATTTTCTCAAGGCTCGGCTTTGGTGGTACAGGTTGCATATGTTGATTTGATCTAGGGGCTTGATAACTAGATCTCGGAGGTGCATTATTTTGGATTGGGTTATTGTTTTTATAGGAGAAGTTCGGGTGATTCATCCATCTAGGGTTATAGGTATTCGAGTATGGGTTCCCTTGAGTGTAGTTCACTTGCTCAGAGTGGGTTTCGTTTAATAGACTGCATTCTGCAGATTGGTGTCCTTTGGTTCCACATATCTCACAATCCGATGAAACTGCGACTACAGTATTCAGGTTTATGCACATATGCTCGACCTTAAGGGATAATGCGTCCATTTTAGCTTGCATCAAGTCTATAGAGCTTAGTTCATGCACTCCTCCTTGGGCTTCCTTCTTCTCAACTGTCGCTCGTTCGACTCCCCATGATTGATGGTTTTGAGCCATATCTTCGATGAGGGCACTAGCTTCAGGATAAGGTTTGTTCATCAGAGCACCGCCTGCGGAAGCGTCGATGGTCATCTTTGTGTTATAGTGAAGTCCATTATAGAAGGTTTGAATGATTAACCAATTTTCTAAACCATGATGTGGGCATGCTCGTAATAACTCTTTATATCTCTCTCAAGCTTCGAACAACGATTCTCCTTGGTTTTGGGTAAATCTAGTTATATGGTTTCGGAGAACGGCGGACTTACTCGGGGGAAAATATCTAGCAAGTGTCGCAGCCTAAAAAATATAGCGTGCGAAAAAACAACCGGCGAAAAAAGAAATGACAGAAGAGTCGCCACCGTGCGTAATTTATCCTAAAGGAGGGAAAGAAAACGCTCGAAGTAAACTTGAAGAAAAGAAAGGAAAAGACAAGGTCTCGCAACCAAATCTTGGGTTCGGGAGTCGATTATGCGAAGGGAAGGTATTAGCACCCCTACGCATCCGTAGTACTCTACGGGATCCACTCTTGTTGTTCTTGTCTAAAGGGTGTGTGTTTATCTAATGTACTATTTACTAAAAGAAAAGGGTCAAAATAAAATGACTCGCACGGATGTTGCATCCACTACATACGTATCTCATCTGAATATGAGAATCAGAGTCTTCGTAGCTCGGCTACCTATGGGTTAAAGAGATGTGTTCTCGCTAAGACATCGCGTCTTATGCCTACGTATCTCATCAAAAATGAGAATCAGAGCAAAATGTAGTTCAGCTAACTACGGGAATAAGGGTCTCGATTGCAACTAGGGCAAGAGAAAGGGAATGTCTCGATCGCAACGAGGGCGAGAGAAAAGAATCGCAACGAGGGCGAAAACAAGCAAAGATTAGTTGTTAGTTGTCAGTCAAACTCGGCAAGACATCACATCTTGTGCCTACGTATCTCATCTGAACATGAGAATCAGAGTTGACATAGTTCGGCTACATAGGGATTGCCATCTGAACATGGACTTACAAAGGAGTACACCAGTTGTGTCAAAGGAGAGTGGGCAATGTGTTCACGTCCTAGCAGCAGGTGTCGCAGCTCGCTGAATCGAGTCTTAAGCAGTTACCTCTTTGTAATAGAACGGACTACATGCCACAGGATCGGAGACGCACGGAAGGTCTAAAAAGTGGGGAAGCTCTGCCCTAGAGTTGTCATGCAATGTGGACCTAAATGTTAGGATTTACAAATGGGAACATCTACCTAATGTTAGAATGCCAAAGAATGAGGGAATACTACCTACGTTATCATACAAAAAGATATGGGAATCCTACCTATGTTATCATACACAAGAATAAGGGTATCCTACCTAATGGGTGTTACCTAAACGGAACAAGAATCGACGAATGGAGCAAGGAGAGGGTAAGGGTAGATGGCGATGCATGAAGCAATCGACTTACAGGTGGTTGATGACGATGCATGAAGCAATCTACTTACAAGAGAAATGGCGATGCATGAAGCAATCGACTTACAAAAGGAATGGATGAATACGTGCTGGTTCTGTTAAGTTTTGAAAATGCTTACTCGACGTTGGATCGAGGTTTTGATCTTGTTATGAAATGGTTATCGGATGTTCATTTTATTTCTTGTATTAACAGATGAATAAAGAATGAGAGAATACACATTATACAATTCATGGGAGAGGGATACATTTGTAATGAATGGGGATTGTACATGGCAATCAAACAATAATAATATATGCCTCATACACCATACAAGTAGGCCACAGTTAATCAAACAAGTAAGATATAAACAAGTATATAATCAAATCAAATAATCAAAGAATGAAATAATGAAGTATTAAACAATGTATGATAAGTATAAACATATTAAACAATCAAACAATAAAGACATGGATGAAAGAAACAAGTATAAAAAATATCAGATGAATAAGACAAGTGAAATTATGCACACAAAGAATCAATGAATAATTTAATCGGGAAATGATGCAAGGATCAAATAAAATCAAGATGAGAGGCCTCTAATATATGGCATATGAGATGAATAAGGGAGGATCAAAAGATCTCTTCAATTGCCCTAAGCAATCCCTTAGTCAAACATCAATCATAGAAAAGTCAACTGAAAAGTCAAGTCAACTTGAAAATTATCAAATAAATAGTAAATTAATTCAATAAATTATGAAAAAATAAATTAAAAGAGGTGGGGTCAGGAAATCATCATCCCCCAAAAAGATTTCAAAAATAATGAAAATTAGTATGTAAATTAATTGAAATAAAACAGAAGTCAAATGAAAAGTCAACCAAGCGAACTAGGTCAAAAATAAATCCAGAATAAATTGAAAATAGGAAATAAAATTCCAATAAAAGGTCAAGTTGACCATGAGACATTGGTCAACCCTCATTCCAAAAATCAAAAGTTAAAAATAATTCTAAGTCATGAAAATAAAAAAAAATAAAAAAAGTATGCTTAAAAGAATCACTTGAAATAAATAATTAAAATAAAGTATTAACATTAAATAAAATAAATTAAATAAAACATTAAAGAATGTAAAAAGTATTTTTTGGTATTTTTATGAATAAGTAAAATATTTTTATTAATTAAAAACAAAACAGAATAAAAGAGATGAATAAAAGAAATGAAAATAAAAAATAGAACAATGGGCTTTGAGGTGGTAGGGGGCGGATAGCAGGTGATTGGCGCTGAGGCCCAGCCCATGAGAATAAGAAAAACATCATGTGACATACTAATAAAAAGAGGAGAGTAACATTTTATTAAATAGATGCATGTCACTTATGTCAACCGGTCCTGTTTCATTAAAACCACAAAATGACAAAAAAAACTGGACGGTGGTGATAAAAAACGCACACGCGATTTGATGGTTTGCAGAGTGCCGCGTGGCCTTGTTCATGCAGCAAGGAAAGAAGGACGTGAAAGCCATGCATACATGCGTGAACGCGAATACAATTTCTCTAACTTCCAACCAGAATATCTCATGTTATGGTTCATGAAATGGGACGATGTAAAAAGCAAAATTCAAGTTTGAAACATGTAGAATACAATGGTGTCTTGTTTTATTAAAAATAATGGCTCTAGCATGTAGAAAAGTGAACAACAAGGTAGGCTCATGCAAGGATTTGGTAAAAATTCAATGTTTCAAAATTAAAGTTTAATGAACATGCTTCAATGAAGGGTCCATAAGACAAACATAGCATGATATTAACAACAAAAATTTACATGAAACAAGCATGGCATAGTGGAAAATAGCATGAAGGAAACATGAATAAATATGACAATAGCATAAACAACATGGTGAACAAACATGGAATATGGTCATGGAAGATGGGATAAAAAGATTACCTAGTGGAGACAGTCCACTGCTTCTTGTTGGGATGAGAGGAAAGAGAAGGAAGATATTCCAATGGTGTTGCAAACTTGATGAAATGGAAAATGGAAGTGAGAAACAACCTTTCCCTTGTATTACTCTTGCTTAGGTCGAAAATGTAGCAACCTCCCTTTCAGATTAGGGTTTCCAAGTCTTAAATATGTAGGGTTTTAAGTGTTTGAATGGGCTTAAAGGTATGGTTTGGTTCATGACACAATGATGCAAAAAGTGGTGTAAAAGGTGAGGTGTATTAGAAGATCTAATTATGGCAAAGCTTAAGTGAGTTGAGAACAAAAGTGCATAAAGCAAATGGCCAAATGAGGAAATGCAAGGGCTGGTTGGTTTATGCAGCAAGACATGGAAATAAGTCCAACAGGGTGACTTTAAAGCATTGTAACTTGATGAATACATGTCCAAATGGCAAGGCAATGCAAACAGTAGAAAGAGGGAATGAAACTTAACATCTTTCATGTTTAACACAAGTTAAAATAATGAGTGGAAATAGGTGAAAAATGACCATAAGTTCAGGTTCCAAAGCTGCAAAATGGTTGGGCCAGTTTGGCCTAAATGCTGTCAAAAAATTCAGCCTATGATACCAACTTTAGATGAGTGTATCTTCCAAACCAATGATCCAAATGAGGTGATTCCAAATAGGTGTGAAAGAGGACATATAAAAGTACAACTGTCATGAAGAAAGTGTTCTCAAAAGATGCCTTGAAGTGCAAGAAATATGGCCCATAAGTCTTGACAAATTTTGCAAATTTTGGACTTAGAAAATTCTCTAAGTGTCCTAAAATAAAGTCTTACTTTGACCAAGCATAACTTTCTCAATTTTAATCCAAATGAAACAAACTTTTAATCTCTAGAAAGCTTAGAACAAGAGGAAAAACTTTTATGTTGGAGAAAGTTTCAAATGGAGCTTGCATCTTGATGGAATATAGGCTTAAAGTGGGTGCAAAAACCATAAAAACTTGCCTTAAATGGAAAGTCAATTATTTCCAAATTTGGTAATTTTTCCAACTCCTGATTAAATGATGAATCCATGATCCAACCTTGATCAAATTTCACATGTAGTCTTCCTTAGGAATGAATTTTGAGATTCCACTTTCAAAATGTCGGGAGTTGACTTTTCTGGCCCCACAGTTGACTTTTCCTAATCTATCTGATTTCCGATTCCATTGATCAATTGAAGCACCTCTGGCTCAAATAAAAAGCTGATTTTTTGCATGTAGATCCTTGCGGACATGTGGAGGTCCATGGAAATGAGTTTCACTCAAGGAATCAGAAATAAACCGATTTTATACCAAACCCTAGTTTTAGGGCAAAATTGACCAGAAATTGATTGCACTGATTGCCAATGGATCTTTCTATGATAATTGTGGATCTTCTTAGGCCAAGATGCCTCTATAATCATGACATGAATGAGTCCCTTCACTTCCAACCAAACCTTGCCTGTTGCAGGTAGCCATGAAACCCTGATTTCTGATTAAATCCATATGCATACTCTGAGAGCTCTGAGTCTTCCACTGATGAACTGAGGACCATAATAGGACATATGGAACCCCTTGAGACTTGTATAATTGGAGAATGAAGTTCAATTCTCAGTCTTTCTCTATGTGGGCTCCTTCTGGTAAGGAGTGACCAATCAAACCCTGATTTCCCTAGTCACTAATGCAGTATGCAATGAGTATGACCTAGTATGATGCTAATGAAATGTAAAACACAATTACATGCTTCCAAGAAAAAGTGAAGGGTAAATTTTGGGATATTACACCAAGGAATACTCTTCTAAGGTTATCCCAAGTCGTAATGGAATTGGATGGAAGGGAATCTAACCATGATAGGGCTTTATCTCTGAGGGAAAAAGGAAATAATCTTAAACGTATTGCCTCAGGAGAAGCTCCATTGGTTTTAAAAGTGTCTGCTAATTGAAGAAATATTTTTAAATGTTGGTTTGGGTTCTCAGTAGCGAGACCTGCGAATTGTCTCTGTTGCACTAGTTGCAACAGGGATGGTTTAAGTTCAAAATTATTAGCTGGGATGGTTGGGTTTACTATACTAGAACTAGGTTCTTCATTTGATGGTTGAGCGAAATCCTTAAGAGGTCTTTGGTTTTGATCTTCGGCCATAACTCTCTTAATTTTATGAAAGAATAAACGTGCGCGAGCGTAACGTTCAGGTTCCGCCAGAGGGTATACTAAGCTTAAACTTCTGGTGTTGCGAGTTCTTCGCATTGACCGGCGGGAAATAGCCTAAGTCTAAACGATATAACAACAGGAAAATGAAATTTGAAGAAATTGGTCCCCGGCAACGGCGCCAAAAACTTGATGCGTGTTTTTCGCAAGTATACGAACGCGTCAAAGTAATATAAAAGATTGTCGAATCCACAGAGACCAAGTGTCAATCTATCGTTATCTATTGTTATGGTGTTTATCAAAGGCAATCAAAATAGGTGTTTTTGGAGTGTGCAATGAAAAAGTAAAGTGTTGAATAAAGATTAATTAATAAAGACAAGGTCGAATGTGATTCACGTAATCAATTAATAATCCAAGTACTTGCTAATAGAATTACTTATGGGCAATGTTTCCTACTTTAAAAAGAACTAATTTAACAGGAACTGTCGCTTTCGCGTATTCAGAACCGAGTTGTACTCCCTAATCAAACCCTCATATTGTCACTTATAAAAAGGCGCGCATTGCGTTAGAGTAGTAAACCTATTTTTAAGAAATATAGTATCTTGACTAAGTTGAAAAGTATTATAACCTGGATTTCTTAACCAAAAGAGGTTCTTACGAACCAGACTATAAACTTATAAACGCGTCCGAAAATAGTTTTAAAATCTCTTTTCTTCTTAAGTTAAAATCTCCTAATGAACTAAACAAAGCACTTTCGCTGTTTTTGAAATAGTTAAAAACAATTAAGTTTAGATAGACGCTGGACGACTTTCGATCTTACCCAACGGAATTGAAGTGCGGGAAAACTTAAGTTGAAAGTTAAAATAGCCCTTAAGTGATTCTACGAACAATTGTACGGATTATCGGTTCAATTACGATTCATACATTCTAACCTTATAGATTTAGTTAGACATGGTAAAGTAAAAGTGCATTAGTTTAAATAATAGTAGTGCGAGTGCGGAAAGTAAATAAAAGTAAAGCGAGTGCGAGGAAATAAACAAAAGTAAAGCGAGTGCGAGGAAATAAATAATTTAAAGCGAGTGTGAGGAAATAAATAACTTAAAGCGAGTGCGAGGAAGTAAATAATTTAAAGCGAGTGCGAGAAAATAAATAATTTAAAGCGAGTGCGAGAAAATAAATAAGATAAAGACAAGTAATAAAAACCTGCTCCAATCGGAGGGTTGAATAAATTGCAAAGAGGAAATGAAAATGGCGGCAGGATTAACTTCCTTCCAAAGTGCTCCAAACTCGATTACAGACTCTATCACAGACTTGATTACACAATTGTGGTAACACTACAATGCGAAGCGATTACCACTTTAAAATACTGAATATATGCCTAAGTGAAACAAAGTTGCTCTGAGTTTGCCTCTGTTCTAAGTTTGGATGCTTGTAAAAGTTATTTCGAGTTTCTATTTATAAGCATGTAAAAAGATGAAAATGACAAGGATGCCCTTCAACTTGAAAATGGGAGGGAAAACTTTTCCTCTTGTGGCCCCCGCCACAAGGCCATGACGCCCGCCACAAGGTCAATCTGAGGCTCCTTAGTGGAAGTAGTGGGGAAGATGGCGGTTGAGGGAGGTTGAGCTTGGACACGTCATGGCAGGGTCTGTGGCGCCAACCATGGGGTAAGCCACGAGTACAAAATGCTGAATTTTAGGGTTTTTAGCTCTTTTTCACTCCTTTTCTCGATCGGGGCTCCGATTAAAGTAAAAACCTAAAAACAAAGGAAAACATAGCAATAACACAACAAAATAACAATAAAACAACTAGAATGCATGCGAAATCGGAGTCAAAAATACGGTAAATTTCAGTGTTATCACCCAACTCATAGTTGCATTGCAACTAACGTTGAACAAGGTCACCGCAAACTAAGCGCAACGTTGATATGTCAAGACATTCTGTCGTTGGTTAATAAAGACCCATCCATGAAGGTGAGTATAAGATATCCCATATCAGAAGAACACATAATTTTACTCCATCTTACAAGAAAACCTGGATTGCGATGACAAAGGTTGTTGAACAAGTTTTCGGCAACTGGGAGGATTCATACAAGGAATTGCCACGGTTTTTATGGGAACTAAAAACATATGTCCCATGAACTGTGGCAATTATGGAGACATTGTCAGCGATGATGCCAGACGGAACCTGTGCTACAGGTAATAGAATCTTTCACAATCTCTTTTGGGCATTTGACCCGTGCATCAAAGGTTTCGCATTCTGCAAACCTATTATTCAAATTGATGGCACTTGGTTATACAACAAATACAAGGGTACTTTGCTCATGGCGGTTGCATAAGACGGCAACAACAATGTCTTTCCCATTGACTTTGCTCTTGTTGAAGGTGAAACGGCTGGTGGATGGGGGTTCTTTCTTCGACATCTCAGAATGCATGTTGCCCCACAAGCCAATCTCTGTTTGATTTCTGATAGACATGCTGCCATTGAGAGTGCCTACAACAACCATGACAACGGATGACATGATCCTCCTTCTACCCATGTCTATTGCATCAGACACATTGCACAAAACTTCATGCGTGCTATAAAAGATAAGAATCTTCGCAAGAAGGTGGTGAATGCTAGGTATGCTCTAACTCAACCGTCATTTCAATATTATCGTGATAAAATTATATTGTCTAATGAAGACGCAGGGAGATGGCTAAATAACATACCAGTAGAGTAGTGGACAAGGGCATTTGACGGAGGTTGTCGATTGGGCCACATGAAAACAAACCTTGTGGAATGCATGAACGAGGTATTCAAAGGAATTTGAAATCTGCCGATAACCGCCTTGGTAAGATCGACCTATTATAGGTTGGCTTCTACATTCGCAACCAGAGGTGAAAGATGGAGTGCGGTGTTAATGTCCGGGCAAGTATTCAGTGAGTGTTGCATGAAGGTCATGAAAGAGGAGAGCATCAAAGCTAGCACACAGGCTGTAACAGTCTTTAACCGTCATAGGCAAAATTTCAGCGTCCAGGAAACAATTGACCATAACGAAGAAAGACCAAATTTAGCCTACGCTGTTAGACTAAATAGAAGTTGGTGCGATTGTGGAAAATTTCAGGCCTTCCGCATACCTTGCTCCCATGTCATTGCATCATGCACTTATACTCGTCAAGATGCTTACATCCATTTATCTGATGTGTACAAGGTCGTCACCGTCAAGAATGTATATAATCAAATCTTCTCGGTACTACCAATGGAGGAATACTGGCCTCCATATGAAGGTGATATTGTTTGGCACAATGACGAGATGTGTGGAAAGAAAAAAGGAAGGCCAAACAACACACGTATTAGGAAAGAGATGGATTCGACAGATAAAATGATAAGATTATGTAGTATCTATCGACAACCAGGACACAACAAGAACAACTGTCCTAATCGAGGAACATCATCTAGGTCATAAGCTTTCTGTAACATTGTATTTCTGTAACCTTCAATCATTATATATCATTAAGTTTTTGTTATAACAAGGTTCACAACAAACATACGTACAAAATAAGCTATCTGAAAACATAAATAATTCTAACTGATTACAACAATCAAATTGATGTCGTCTCGACCGAACATCATTTCCCTAGCATCCTTGTTAGTCTTCATTCGCACCCAACCAAAGATACTGTCAAGTCTCTCAATACTTCTAATTTTTTCCTCTTATGGTATTTTCCCATCTAACCAACGAACCAACTCCTTCTTCAGTTGATCGAACGTAGTGATGTTCCAGAATAACATCATCATCTGAGGTTTGTCTCTCGCATAAATCACCTTTCTGTATCAGCGACGAACACCAAACATGATTGCCAAATGATTATTTGAGATGTGGAACAATTACTCACACAAAGCATCTATTTATAACACAAAAATATCATTTTACACTGAGGCGCCAATTGAATTGGCGCCTCCTCTTAAGTACTACACATGTGCCCTAGCCAATCCAATTGGCGCCTCCATTCAAGTATTTAAGAGGAGTCGCCAATTCAATTGGCGCCTCCTCCTAAAAGTTGGGTAGTTTGAGATTTTTTTTTTGAAACCAGTGGTATTTTGGGTATTTCCTTGAAAAAGTGGGTTATTTTTGTAAAAAATTCTTTTCCATCAGCCTATTATAGATTGTCATTTGTAAATATTGAGAATAACCTGCATAAACTATTTAAATTTTCTTTTCTTTGTATAGCATGCGGACTTATGCGGAACAAGATTAAACGGGACAAATCAATCGACATACCTTACTCTAAATACAATCATTATTACGAAAAACATATATAATGACGGTTGTAAAATATATATAATGACAGTTTCACGTTCGTTGTTAGGTAGCGTGTGATTTTGTATGTATGGTGGCTTCCACAACGGATGTGTGACTGTTGTTATAAGTAAGGTAGCGCGCTACATATTACAACAACTATAATAAACAACTGTTGCGATATATATTAAGGTTATGGATTCGAAATCCAACAACAACAATTTATTTGGAAATAATTAACATTTCACCACAATTACACAATATAACTGTTGTGAAAAGTATCCGAAGTTTATTATAAAATATGTAGATTACTTATTTTTCCTTACACCTCATTAAACATATACAACCATAAAACTTTGATGAAGAAGATAATAATTTGAAAAATTAAATTATTCTAAAAAAAATTATGTTCATTCCTAGTTTATTATAAAATATGTAGATTGCTTGTTCATTCCTCGTTTATTTTACAAAGCATCAGTATGTTGACTAATTCAGGATCATCAACATCATTATCATCATCATCATTATCATCATCATCATTTTAATCAATGTTGAAGATTATTATGATGACAACGATGAAGATGATCCAATTTCTTAACAAATTTGATGTTTTGCAATATAAATTAATAGAGAATAAATTGTTGCTTTAAAGAACTTGGGGCAATAAACCAATTTGTACGCATTAAAGAATGATATAAATGAATTACCATATGAATGCAATTCAAAGATCATGTTTGATCTAAGTTGCATTTCAAATATAACTTAATTTTCATATTATTATTTTCTAAATCAGTTTAAATGAATGTGTGTTCAATGAAGGGTTTGAAACAAACAATTTGCGTACATTATAATAAACTCAACAACAACATATACATCAATAAAACGACAACAACATACCTTTTATTGAAAATATTCATGGAATGATCTGAAGTTGATCTACTTTGTGTTGCCATGAAGAAAAAGTATAAGGCGGATGAAGCTTCCAAAATTGATTCATACTTATTGTACTATTTCTCCATAGAAAAACAAAGCATTTATGAACCACACTCATAATATGAGTTAAGATTAAATGAATATTCTCATAGCCCCTTCCGTCAGATTTAGCCATAGCTCGACCATATCAATAACCTCTTTTGTAACCTGAATCTCGTGGATAATTTTGTTGCTCCCACTATTCATGATGAGAGAAGAATATGAAATCGGAAAATACAACAACAACATACAAGAAAAAAAACATAAACTATCAAACAAGGAAGAAGAAGAAATCTTTATGTATGAAGCAAGAGCTAATGACAAAGAAGAGAGAAAAAGTGCGCTAGGTGAAGCTAACGAAAATATACTCGAACGTATCGCACGCTCGAACATACAACAGAGTCGTCATCGAACTTTATTTATTCCCGAAGGAAAAGGAATACATTGATAAAACCCATAGGAAAGAGGTATGTTGGGTAAGGAAGTCGGTTATGCAAGGGGAAATTATTAGCACCCCAAACATCCATGGTACTCCACGGGAACCGTTTTGATCGTTCTTGCTCGAATATGTGTTATATCTAAGGTTAATCACGAAAGAATGAAGGGAAAGGAAAAAGAAATAGATAAAGTGCTTGGTGAGGGTTAAGGCTCTCATGCCTACGTATCCTCATAGTGCAATAAGGAATTCAGAGCTTCGTAATTCATAGAACTAGTGGTAGGAGGCGAAAAGAAGTAGCGATCAAAGTATGGTCTAAACCAAAAGATTATATGATTTGAACTCCAATAAGGGGTGAAAATATGAATCCAATAGTAAAACTTGTATGAACCAACAAGTAAGGGGCCCGGGGCATGGTATCATCGTATTGGAATAACCAAAAAGAAAGGAATTAAGTGTTTGGTTTTACAGCACAAACAACTATTGGTTCATAAGGACATACAAGATAGAGCATAAAGGGATAATGTATCTGGCTCAAAGAATAGGGTATATCACATGAAGTGAATGAAAATATAATATGAATGTATCATAGAGATGGATGGAGGAATTCCCAAAGTCAAAGAATCGGGGTTTTGGTAACAAGTGACTGAAAAGGTATAGTTTGAAACCAAAGGTCAGGGTATACATTGGATTCCATAAGAGAAATGGAATTTGTACCATAGAGGGAAACAAGCTTATCGGCTGAAAAAGATGGAATAAAATATATGGGTACAAGCCAAACAACTATAGTTACAAATGCGGATTGCCACTATATGGTCCTAAAAGTGTGTATATGGAATTCCAAAGAAAATCATATTTCAGTTTCAAAGAAACAATATGTCACTGGATGAACCGTTTAGTGATTAAAGGTAGATAATGGATCATGGAAGATATGAATGGTACCCTAAGGTGGAAGGAATAAATAAGTATGCTCGTGGAGGATTTGAACCCTCGGGCCTACGTATTCTTATCGTGCAATGAGAAAATTAGAGCAATCGTAGTTCAGCCTACTACGGCTGAAAACAAAGGGAAATATATTGATTGGATTGCCCAGAGGCAAGGTAGGTTGCTTAACAAGCAGGAATTTGGTACTAACCAATGATGGTAATCAACCAAGGGGAAAAATGAGATATGATTGACCTATACACAAGAGGATTTATAAGGAAATAGATTCGTCTAAGCACGAAAGATCTTATAAGACGAACAATGATTATAAAATGATTGGCCTACACATAAGAGGATTTATAAGGTAAGAGATTCGTCTAAGCACGAGATGTCTTATGACGAACAATGATTGAGGGGTTTTCAAAGGCATAAGAGGACTGATAAGGCAAACAATGATTAACTGGAGTGGGCCTAAGCTTAAGAGGTCTGATAAGACTCATAATGAATAAGGGCTTGCCAAAGCACAAGAGCATTGACAAGGTAAACAATGATTGAATGGAGTGGGCCTAAGCACAAGAGAATTAACAAGGCAAACAATGATTACATTGATTCATTAGGATTCAAAGACTTGATTACAAGGGTGATGATCCAAAGAATACCAAAGAGAGTATGATTGGTGATCCACTAGAGGAGAGATGATTGAAGTGCAATGATGCTTCACTAGTTGAAGTGTTGAATGATTGATGCTTGCTTGAAGAAGAATTGCCAATTGCATTATTCAAGTTACACTAAAGTCTATGAATAAGGGTGGATGCTTTGAATAGCTAGGGCCTACGCCTCGTATGCAAAGTCACTTTAGACAAGGGTAGGAGAAACTTCGTCTCATCATTCCTCATTACTTGAGGCTCGTAGCGTGTAACCCTTATCATGATTGACATGTATTGTTAGAGGCTTCTAATTATTGAGAAGATCCTGAATGTTGATCTTGATGATGCTATGTTGTTTGTTGTATTGAGAAGACTTGACAATTTTTGATACGAATTGTGCTAAAGTCTAAGAATGAGAGCGAATGCTTTGAATAGATAGGGAATACGCCCTATACGCAAAGTAATTCTAGACAAGGATAGGAGAAACTTCGTGTCATCATTCCTCATTACTTAAGGCTTATAGCTTACGATTTGAATCACACTTGTCAAGTATTGATACCTTTGACGTGCTTTAAGAAGTAGTCCACTTTGCTAGCTATGCTTGACTGATGTTGACTTGAAGTCTTAATCTTGCATTTAAACCTTGAAGTGTTGAGCTCCTGAGATTCAGCGTATCCACAATAGCTTGAGCATGAGCTTGCCATATCAAGTGATTAAGGATTTTTTGATCACTTTAATATGCTTGGGGCTTACAACGCAATTACAAAGGATTTGGTTGACCAAAGCGACCTTTGGTCAACACTAATCAGTGGGATTGAAATGAATAATTGAATTATGTACAATAAAATCCCATTTAAATAATCAACTAAGTAAAATTAGACGAGTCTAATTAAAGCGCTAAACTAAGGGAACATGTATTAAAAATCAAGTTTTTCTACCTAGGGGCAAAATGGTCAATATGCAAAAATTGATTAATATTGAATTATTAAAATCTAATTAAAAACAGTTAATACTAATTAAATAACTAGGTCTAATTATATCATGAGACGAGAAATTAGGCTCATCTAATTATGCATGATTTAGTTAATATGGAATTAACAAAATTAGTTAAAATTAATTACAAACTAATTAAAATTGACATGATGAAAATTAAGCAAAAATCATATTAACCTAATTCCTATATTGACCAACTTATCATACAAATATTGATTAAGAATAAATTTTAAAAAAACTTAATAGCCATTAATCAATAATTCGCAAAGTGATGGAATGGATTAAGATCAAAATAGATAGCAAGAGGTACAACTAGCAGACCCGGGGTTTGTAGGCAGGCCCACACACCTCTCTAACATTTTGTGAAAGAGAATTTCATTCGTTCTTGAGACAACACATGTTATTTGGCATTTATTATAATTTATTACATATTCCGCACCATCCTTGAACAATGTTAGACACCAAAAACATTTTATAAGACCTTTATGGTTGTAATTTATCCATTGTGATGTCCTCTATAAGCTGAGTTATGACAATGACATTAGGTGATTTGTGCCTCACTTCCATGAACACATCTCCTAATTAATCGGGTATGACCTATTTTGAAGAAATATGAGTCATCCCATAAATAAGCTTTGATATCACTGTACAATTCTTTCATTTGTTTCCATGTGATATCTTGCGGTTCTATATTTTGAGCTTTATAGTTTGTCGTTTCAGCAAACCATGGTCTTTCAGAAATCAGTAATAACTTATCATCTAGTAGTCACCTCAGATCTATAAATCCAAAATAATTTCCTTACCCTGCTTTCTTTTTTATCGATGGAGGATCATTTAGTAAGGAAGAGGAGAATGAAAAGTTCCACCACAAAAAATCTTCAAGATTGTCGATGGTAACTAGGAAGCAAGAAGAATACATGCTTATCTTAGAGTTTTGAGACCGTGAGAAAGTGTATGGAGTTCCTAACGCAACACTTACACTATTTGTAACTACTACCATAATGTATCACTCAGTGTCAAAAATCTTAATTGACGACAAGAGTTCTTAGAATGTTATGTACCTCAACATCTCCAGGTGGTTAGGATTAAGTAAGCACGTTCTTACGGCATATGAAGGATGGGATCTCCTAACCTTTAATAACTCTTTTACTCACTCGTTCAGGGTGGTAGAACTACCGTTTTTTGTCGGAGAAAGATAGGGTGAAAGGACTATGAACACACATTTTTTGGTAATTCCCTGCAAAAACGTGTATAATGTCGTCTTAGAGAGACCATTCCTCACAACACTAGACGAAGTGGCTTCTACACTTCATATGAAGCTAAAAATTCATAAATCCCCTTTGACTAAACATTTTCCATTTCAATTGATCTACACAGTGAATGAGCAACTTACCAATGCAATAGAGATGAACAACTTGCCAATGTAATGAAGATGAACTTCATATAAGTGCAATGCAGTGGAGTAGATACATGATAAACTTCAATGCAATGAATAAAAGTGATAAAATACTTGAAAAAAGATGAGCCGAGCTCGTAAACTCAAACGAGGACCTAACTGTTTATTTATCCGTTTTTACTCTCTTACAAACATGTAAATGAGAAAAGAGAGGGAAATACACAAGTTTACTTAAACATAAACGTTTGGACTTTGGAATCCAAATTAATTTTAAGTTGTATGGTCGTAAGATTGACCATGAATATAATGTGTTAGGCGTGTCCAGAGTTTGATTTCCATATATTACTACACATATTCCAATTTCTAAAGTTTTTTAATATTTAACTTTATCGTATTTCATAGATGGTTTGTTGTATATTAAGAGTCTCCAAATTTTAAAATTCCATTTTGAGACTATTTTTAGAATTTCACGTGTAAGTAACTAACAGGTGTAAATAGACAAAAATTAATTCATACACTACCATGTACATTTTTTTAAATAACCATTTTTTTCAATTTAAATACCAAAATAACCACTTTTCCCTACTGATGTGCCAGTTGAACTGGCGCATTCAATTACCTTTCAAAGGAGGCACCATTGGAGCTGGCGCATGCTTGCAATGTCAATGCATGTAGACGCCCATGCATCTAGCGCATGCATGTTTGCATGTGAGTGTACGCCACATGTATTGGCGCATGCATGTGTTATGTATGTATGGTGCCTAGGACATTGGCGCATGCATGCATGTGTTCATCGATAAATACATTGCGCATCTCCCATATTTTTCACACAACTTCTTACCCTCCTTCCATTTTCCTTCAATCTCCTTCAATTTTGTTTTCTTTAACCATGTCTGAATACATTCACAAGGGAAATGCCGATTTAATCTTTTCAACAGTGCAACCTCCGATAAAGATTCAAATTTGGAATATAGAATCGTTCAAACATCTTAATCAAACGTTGAACCGTTGGTTAGATGGAGAAATTGCAGAGGGTGAAAGGATTAGAAGAATACAATGACTTCAGTCCATGTTCAACCAAAATGGATAAGTTCGTGTATGGGTGAGTATTAAGACTGACAGAGACGTTCACATGATGATGTATACTATGTTCAAAATTATTTTGATGGTTATAATCGCATAGTTATAGTAATGGTATTTTATTTGTTGTAGTTTGTTGTGTTGTTGTTTATGTGTTGCTTGTGTGTTGTATTTGTTTGTGATGATATTTCCTCACAAAGTTATCATATGAAATAAATATTGTTTTCAATATAAAGAAAAAGAGTTACGGTTAAAATTATCTTGTTGTGTTTGTTCCAACACTGGGGCAGTTAGTACGATTATAACTGAGTCGGCGACATGAACTACATAATCGAACCATTTTGTTTGCCGTATTCATTTCGGTTCGAATGGGTGTTGTTTGGGCAAACCTTTTTCTTTCTTTGCATTACTTTATTGTGCCAGAGAATGTCCCCTTGATATGCATGCCAATAATCCTCTTTTTCTACCACTGAAAAGCTAATTTTGTAAACATTGGAGAGACTTATGACTTTGTAAATGTCGGGTAGTAAGTAGGATGTATCTCGTCGAAGCTTTGAATATGCCGTTATGACATGAGAGCAGGGCATATGAAAGACTTGGAACTTTCCGCAGTCGCACCAACCTCTATCTAGTTCCACTCTATATTGTCCCTTCGGCATGCCTTCATTGTGATCCATGGACTTAACAACACTATACCAACATTTAGTACGGTTAAACACTATGACCACATGTGCGTTAGATTTGGCAACTTCTTCTCTGATGAATTTCATTGAAGCATCACTAAACAATTGCCCAGATTGTAACATTGAACTCCATTTGGAACGTCTGGTCTCAAACAGCACCCTTAGCCTAAAATAGGTTGCTTGAACTAAAGCGGTTATAGGTAGGTTTCAAACGCCTTTGAAGACAGAGTTCATTGATTCACAAGATATGTTGTCATGTGGCACCAACATTGACCGTTTTCGTATGCCCTAGTCCACTTCTCAAATGGAATACTGTTGATCCACCGTACGGTATCTGCGTTTGACAATCTGATATCTTCGCGGTAGTGTTTGAAAGAAGGTTCTATTAATGCATACCCTGCATTGACAACCTTTTTCCGTAATGTTTTGTCTTTGATCTCCCGCATAAATTTTTGAGCGATATGTCTAATGCAGTAGGCATACGTCGACGAAAGTTCTTGCCAGCCATTATCAATGTTTTCGTAGGCATTCACTATTCAAGAGTGTAGGTCTGAGATCAAACATAAGTTAGGATGAGGAGCAACGTGCAATCAAAGGTTTTTTAGGAAAAAACTCCATCCCTTAGCAGTCTCCCCTTCAACTAGGGCAAAGGCGATTGGAAAAATGTTGATGTTGCCATCTTAGGCCACTGGCATCAGTAGCATTTCTTTATATTTCCCGTACAACCATGTACCATCAATTTATATAATAGGTCTACAGAAAGCTAAACCATTGATTCATGGTTGATACGCCCAGAAGAGTTGGTGAAATATTCCATTTATAATAACACAAGTCCCATCTGGGGTATACACCGACAACGTTTCCAAATTGACAATAGTGGAGCATACTATTTAAGACCACCAAGTATTTTGGAAGTTGTTTGTAAGACTCCTCCCAGTTTCCATACACTTTTTCAACCGCCTTTGTCCTAGCTATCCAAGACTTCCTGTATGATGGAGCATAGTTGTATTGTGTTACAATATGTGAGAGTATTGTACTCACCTTTAACGACGGATTATCGTTAATGACATACAAAATTTCATCGCATATTAACTGAGAGTTGAATTTGTTATGGTCTTGCATTGGGTTCGTGATTAAGCATGTGTGAATTGGACCCATGGAACTAATCTCCCAAGAATCACTCCTCTTTCGATAAGAAGCTGACAACCTGAAAAGGCATAGCTCATTTTGACAATAAATCTTATACCTCGTTGCATTAGTTTAATAAACCCTATAATCAGCTGATAATTCCATGTGATACTTTTTAATGGCTTTTACATAGTCTTCTTTTATGCGAAATGTGTCTCCTTCTTTTAATGGTCCTTGAATTTGCACATAACGATTGTAAAATATACCCGACGAAGGTTCATCTGCATTCAAATTCAAGCTTGTCATGTGTTGAGGTGGACAATATACATGACTAACTGGTAATGGCTCCTCTTATTCTTCATCATTCACCATTGAATCAACCAATAACTCAACTTCTTCTTCCTCATCAACAATATTGACTTCAGCTTGTTCGTCGTCATCAGTTTCACAAAACACTTTTGACTGATCAATAAACTGAGACACTTGATGTTATTATATATATATATATATATATCATTGTACCCAAATTGTTCATGACTGACAAACATATGCTGAACATCGTCATCATCTTGAATCTTCAATTGATAAAACTTTACTTGGTTGGCTGCAAACCATACTGGATTTTTATAGATGATTTGTCCCACCTGACTACAGTGCAATTTCTTTTCTATTCTTTGTTTCAAATATGAAAAAATTTATCGTCGATTTATTGTAAACCGAGTTACTTATGTGTTGCGAAAACAAAAACTGAATAAGTGATGCTCAAATATTTCACCATCGTATGGGCACTGATCATGTAATGTGGTGATAAAGACATTTTTTAAATGTAAGTTTAATGTTTGATGGTGAATGCATTGATCAAATATTAGCATGCAATTAAATAGGGGAAATGGTGAAGGCAGCAGAGGCAAGTGTACCGATCATGCAAAGAATCTGCAGGATTCCATGCAGAGACAAGACAAGGCAAAGCATGCGCGTGCATGGTTCTCTGCCCTAATAAGCCAAAGCATGCACCTACAAAGATGCTTATGCCCTAATAATCCAAAGCAGGCGCCCTTATCAATGGTGCATAAAGCAAATCATGCGTCACATGCATTGACGCCACTTTCTTGCATGCTTAAAAGTAAGTCATACACCATTAGTCTTGGTGCATGCTACCTTGCATGCCTAATTACATGCATGATCCCTTAGCCTTGGTGCCTACCCCATGATTCACATACATGCGCCCTTAGCCTTACCCATACTCCCATGATTCACATGCTGCATTCATATGCTGCAAATTGCTAATTTATCTCATCTATAAATATTGCAGCAACTCACAACACTCAACATCTGTAACACTCAATATCTGTAACACTCAATACCTGCAACACTCAACCTCTGCAACACTCAATTTATACAACACTCAACCTCTATAACTCTCAATCTATCTGCCAAGGTCAATCTATCTGCAACATTATGTCTCTATTGACTATGGGTGATTAACATTGAGGAACAATTGATAATATTATGACATTGGTATGTTATCACTTATTCTTATTCTTATTCTTATTCTTATTCTTATTTCACAACAAAATGTATCTATTATTTATTATTTCTTCTTACTTATTTCTTACTTATGTTTTATTAGGACCCAAAGAGATTTCGATGTCGTGTACATGAATATGTACCACACGATCCTTTGATAGAACCATATATTTGAGGATGCGGTTTTGGTAATCTACTCAACATAGTCTCATACTCGGTTGACTACAAATTTATTCTTGCTTTCTTAGATAGATGGAGACCCAAGATCCACACATTTCACCTTCCTTTCGGTGAGTGTACCGTCACACTTGGGGACGTGTACATGTTGTTAGGTCTATGTATCGATGGTAAGGCCGTAAATGATAGAGTTAACCAAGATAACTCATATACAATGAATTGTTGGGTACCCATTTGTGTGAAGACACAACTACGGGAGAGACATCTGGTCAAGATAGGGGTCAATGTATTAACTTAAAATATCTTAAACAATATTATGCAAGTATAACATTAACCGAAGAATCTACCGAGTATGAAAAGATAATTAAAGCTCGGTGTTATATTATGATTCCATTTGGTGATTTTTTATTTCCTGAAAATACTAGTAATACGGTAAATAATATGTATTTGCCATTGTTACGAAACATAAATAAGGTAAGCACATATAGTTGAGGTTCAACTGTTTTGTCCCATCTATATAGTGTGTTGTGTAAAAATGTCCAAAAAAATACTTGTACGTTTTATTCATGCGTCTATTTGCTACAAGCATGAGGTTGGTCAAGAATGTCGTCACTCGCTCCGGTAAACGAGAAGTCATTCATATTCCCCTTTGTAGCAAAGTAAGTTTAAAATTTTACGATCTAATTTATTAGACTTTATATTAAAACTAATTGTAAATAATATTTTTCAAATCTTTTCGATCTAGGTGGTCAGTTAAAGGAATGAACTACAACGGGTGTCTGAAATACGTTGTAGTAGTCTATCGCAATCTATTAGACCATATTGGAACAAACGATATAGTACTACTACACAACTCTACATTTGATTTTAAAAAAATTATCCAATTACATATCATCTAATCATGTCATATTCTTGTACAGTTTATCTGGAGGTCATATTTGGGTCTTGATCATCAGGTTAACCATGATGATGATGCAGTTTGGACAACAAAAACACCACTTATCTGGTTCACTATTGTGGAGATGCACCAGAGTGAGCATGTAAAACTGCAATTTGACATGTAACAACAAATTCCAGAACCTCCGACGTGGTTGGGAAATTGACATCAACAAAGAGTCAATAGCCAATGGGATTATTCTGATCGGAGAGACTTCGCAAAAGATATGTGTCTTCATCGGAGGAATTGACGACAACACATCTTAAACAACCATTCATACATGATGCTAGACCAACTCAACATTATATGACATGGTTTAGGTCGGTTACAACGCCACAATTTGTGTCTCAGCCAAGGTATTTGATTGATCCACACCAACGAGCTTCGTCATCATACTGCCAACAACAAATCCCTGTCCAAGAACAATGCCAACCCACCAAAACCCAACGACCAACCTCACACCATCACCCTGCCATATACACCTAACAACCAAACACTCAACCTCACAATCAATTCATGCCACACACTCAAACTCAAAACCAAGAACCAAACCCTAACCACCAACAACCATACACAACCACCACAACAGTCTATAACCCAGATGATTCATACGATTCAGCGTCATACCATCGTAGCCCCCCACCAATGAACATCCAAACATATCATCGCCACAACACCCAACCATTGTTTGACTTTAGTACATCATATGAACCATTGCTTCATTTCCAAAATGATTCAATGTTACAATTCAGATAACCATACCGTTCACAACGACCTTACTACGACAACATGGGCATCAAACTCAATTACGGAAGCGTTGTTGGCGACACCCCCAGCTATTGGGGACAAATTATGACAAATCTATCAAATATTATTGAACCTTCCATCAGACCTTCACACCGGCCATCATTGGATCATGTCATCACTCAAAGACCCCAAACACCTCAGAAAAATCGTGGGAGACCTCGAAGACAGGCTAACGCACTTGGATGTGGAACAATGAGGCGTTTCAATCGGACGAGTCATTGAATTTCTTGTCAATTCTATGTACTTTTACTTTATAATATAATATAATTTTTAATTTAAATATTTAATTTAATTAATTATAATTTTAAAAATTAAAAAAAAATGGAAGATGCATGCGTCACAGACGCATACACTTTGTAGTGTATGCATGCGTCAATGCGCTAGATGCATGAGCGCTTACATGCATTGGTATTGTAAGCATGCGCCAGCTCTAATGATACCTCCTTTAAAAGATGATTGGATACGTCAGTTTAACTTACGTATCAGTCGGAAAAAATGGTTATTTTGAAAGAAAAAAAAATAATTATTTTAATATTTAAATTGAAAAAGTGATTATTTTAAAAATAACATCCTAGAGTGTCCTTGTATCAGGAGCTAGTTGCAGTCTCACTGAACTCATCTGCCCAAGCAAAAGCTCGCCGGGAACTCAGCCGGAGTTAGTCATCGTCCGTCAGAAACGGTGATAAACTCCGTCGTTCTGGTTATCATTTTTTAATTTTTTTTTTCTTCTGATTTTACTCCCATTTCTTGTTGCGCTCGAGGATGCTATTCCAGCACCATCTGCGGCTGTAATAGCCGTCTCTGCAAAACGCAACGCACTGAGATTCAGCTATACCGGCGTAATTGTTTACGTAGCTGCATAATCAATTTGCCTTTTCCAAAATGAAACCAAACCAAACACAATCTTAAGGGAATCAATTTCACCTAGGAAGGATTGATTGATATAATTATGCTAATTTTACATATGTAGTTCATGAATGCAATTTATCTGATTTTTCAGGTTTTGACGCAGAGACTAGCATCAATCTGAATGGGTTATATCAGACTCTGAATCAGATTCAATCACTCTTCTTTATTCGCACTCTCTCACCATCAATTTCAATTTCTCTCCATTTCTCTTATCATCTCGATAGATTTTCTTCTACTGTGAGAAATGGACAAGGTTGTGGAAGAGGTGGAAAAAGTGAAGAAGGAGTGGAATGAAGCTTACAGCAAAACACAAGATCAAATTAAGGCAATTGGAGAGTATGGTAAATCAGGAAGATCCAAAGAGGATGAAAATAATTCGCTTTCTAGATTGAATGGTATTGCTCAGGATGGTTTAGCGCTTCTTTCTTCTCTGCATTTCAACCTTGATCTTCACGCTCCACAGTTGCCTACTCAACAAGAGGTTGATTCCGCTACTGAATTGCTTCAATCATGGAAAACCCTAACTCAAAAGTAATATCTCGTCTCTCTTTCTCTGCTTGGCTTTTATTGAATTGCAAAAAAAGTGAATTGAATTGAATTTCTCAATGTTGACTTTTGTCTCTAGAATCTTTAATATTTCAAGATAGTCCTTTGAATTGAAAATATCTATTTATATGATTAGTCCTTTTAGATCAGTGAATTTAGTTTACCAAAATGTGTGACAGAAGTTAATGTGATTGAAAATTTTCAAATTAAGGGATTATATTGAAATTTTTGTTAATTTTAGGAAGAAAGTTGACACTTTCCTACATTTCCATGACTATATTCACTAGCTTCAAAATAGTTGGAATAGTCATGAGTTGCGTTTTGTTTGTGTGTTTTGAACAGTTTGCGGATGAGTTTGAGGAATGCTAATCTACAAGCCAAGGCTAACTTAAGGAAAGCCGCTCAGGAGGAGGCAATATTCTTACTTGAATACCTTTAATTTAACCTAAACACTTTGTTGTTCATTTTAGTTAAATACTTTTCTGGTTTGATTTTTTGGTTATTGGGACATCATGTTCTAATCATCGAATGTGAACCTAATTGTTATATTGTAGTTGTGGATATGTATGGTTTGTTTATATTGATCGATGATGGGTTGGAGAGTGCAATGTGACTGATCATGTTTTTATATGATGCAGAGAGAACTACTTCTAGGCGGTGGAGAAGAGTCCACAGTCCGCAGACGCAATTTGCAGTATGTCATTGAACTTGCTTCAATTTTCGGCTTGGGTTAACTTGTTCTTCTACCAGTTTTATTTTATTGGAAATTTTATTTGGGACTTGGCATTATACTGGGATGAAGCATTTTAATTCTCAAATCTGTCTTCTTCGTCCAGGACAAAAGCTGGAATGACCTCTGCAGCAGAGAGCATCACAGAAAGCCTACGTCGTACTCGTCAATTGATGGTTCAGGTTAGTGGTTAGGTTAGGTATTGTTCTTTCTAAACCTTAGTTTGATCATGCTCCTGTATTGTAATATTTTTCTCCATCATTGATTCATAAATGCTTTTTCCTTCATAAAGTATGACCCATTTATAATGGATTAATTAGCGTACTCTTTGTATCTATGTGTTAATCAGGAAGTTGAAAGAAACACAAGCACACTTATGACTCTTGGTAGGTATATTTTTCTCCTTCTCTCTATATTAATGATGTCTGTTTTATCTTTCTACATCAGAAGGGAGATGAGCTAGCTCCGGTGAAGTTAGAAATCTATTTATTTTACGGAGATGATGCAACCACGTGTCAGTAAACTTTTTAACGTACCTGATTCTCTAGAAACAAAATTGTCGAATATTTGCTTTGAAAAATTATCAGGCTGAAGCATTGGCCTGACTGAAAAAGTTAGGCTGCATTTTGGTTCAACCCTAATTACTATGCAGAACTTGAAGTTTACAACTATTCAGTCGAGGATTGAGGTGAATCAGTTGACGTAATAGAGAGATGAGTTATTTGCAGGGTTTAGAAGCAATGTAATCAAGTTTCAAAGATCAGTTGAGAGCCCATGCTAACAGACATTAGAGGGCAGTGGGATAGGAAAGTTGAGTTTTTTTCTAGCTACATCCTTGCAAACTTAGGTTACTGGCTCTAAGCCACCATTATCAAGTCCTGGAGAGGGTGGAACATATTGCATACAAGCTGGAGTAGTCAAATCACAGCCAGAATCCTTCCAGTATTTAATGTTTATTAGCTAAAGAAACAGTGACACAACAGCCACCCCAGCCTCTGCCTCATTGTAATGAAAACATCGGGAAGACTGCCCTCAGCATTCAAGGAACATTTTTTTTACGTCTTAGCCTCTGAAGTAGTTTAGGCATTGTAAACAGAACAGACTAACTACTGTTTAGTACTTAGGACTTAGGATAGTTGACGAGAGATAGAATCGGAGGATTGAAAGGGGAGAGAGAGAGATGACATTGGAAGTCTAATCTTGGTTGCGTGTAGTCCATCCTCTCCAAATACCCATGAATAATTCTTCATCTTGTATCTTCTATTCTGTCCTAGTTCTTGTCAAAATTGCGATTAAACATGTAGCATCGAACAATACACATTTAATGCAGTTAACCAATGCCATGACACCTAAAATCTCCTTTTTGTGCAATGTAAAAATGTTTTCTATTCACTATTTTCTGCTGGTATGCTTGTTATATTAGTTAAATTATATTACTATTGACTTGATCAATTGAGGTGCTGATATTGTTTTCATCAATATAATTATGATTATGAGGAGTATGAAATAATTGTATTCTCCCTATTTGTTTTTCAAATTGCTTGGATATATAGATGAATCAACAGGAGTGTTAACAAAGGCTGAAAGTGAATATAAAGGGCACCGCTCATTATTGACGAGAACTAGAAATCTTCTATCAACAATGCAACGTCAAGATATCATAGACAGGTATGGAAAAAGTTAATTCTTCCCTGAATCTCACCATGGCCAGAGTTTAGTAGCATGAGATTGTCCTTTTTTACTGTGCACTCACGCATTTGGTCTTTATAAATCCTAACAATCAACTTGTACATGAACAGGGTGATACTTGGGGTTGGTTTTCTATTGTTCTCCCTTGCCGTTCTTTATGTTGTTTCCAAGCGAATTGGAATACTTACCTTGCAGAGAAAGGTTACCGGGGCCATAAAGGCTGGTATGATGGGACAGGCAGAGCTAAGACCACAAGCTGTTGCAGAGGACATAAATCTTCATCAAGTTAGAGTTGACCATGTTCATAATATGCAGGCTCCTTTAGAACAACTAATACATGATGAACTTTGATACACAGGCTCCTATATATATACATATATAAGATATAAAATTACATGGTTTATAATTGTTTTCTCTTATATTTAATACAAAAAATTCATATTGAACCTTTAACACATTTTATGTGTATAAGTAGAATTCTAAACTAAAAAAAAAGTCACATGAATAGTATAGGCTTTTCTGGTGAGAGGAGCCCCTCTTAATGTTACTCTCATATTTGAGATATTCATAGTTTCTGGGTTGGTCAACTTGACTAAGTTATGGTCTCAAACTCTCAATTTTCCATGTTGCGGGATAAAGTGTATTGCACCTTCGACAGTCTTTCCTTGTTCCTGTGTATTTTGTTATGATTTGTGATTTATACAGTGTTCGAATCTGAGTGTCATTTTAGGCCCCGTATCCTTGCGTATTTGCTGTACAAACATGTTGTCTCCATATGCCTCCCTGCTGGTTAATATATATATATATATATATAATGAGACAGATTTAGAGGTATGACAAATAATATCATAACTGTGATGTTATTCTAAAACAATTCTAAAGCAGAAGAAAGAAGAAACAAATTGCAAGTGAAAAAACAAAAAGGAGAAAATGAATAAAAGCAACAACAGAAACCTCTATTGATATAAAGGAAAACCAAACTCCCTAAAACAATTATAAAGCTGAAGAAACAAAAAGCAAGTGAAAAAATTAAAAAGGAGAAAATGAGCAAAGCAACAACACAAGCCTCTACCGATATAAAGGAAAACCAAACTCCTTATTATGATGATTTTTTAGGGCGTGCAAGGGGATTTATAACACAAGACCTTACACTTTTTTTCATGATTAAGAAATTGAGAAAAAAGTTTCCATTCATATATTCCACGGTTAGTTTAGAGTTAAATAGTGTCTCTTAAAAAAAGTCTCACGACTCAATTGAAATTAACTTCAACATAGTGTCTCTTAAAAAAAGTCTCACGACTCAATTGAAATTAACTAGAAACTCCTTATACAAGATTTCACAATGGATAACTCCTCGAGGCTAATTTCAAATTGACCCATATATAACTATTCATAAAACACTTTTTTCAATTGATTCCAATTAAATATGGAACATGGAGGCAATGTGGTGAACCACGTAAAAGCATTTTTTGTAAAAGAATTAGGAAAATATTTCATTTTTCAAATTCTCATTACCGACTAGATCATCGGCCTCAGTCTGATACCTAGCAACATGCTCGAATGTGGACTCATTGGTGTCATAAGAAAACTTGTTGAATTTGGGAGTCTTTCATCCCCTGGATAATTAGGCTAGTAGAACATATTCCGACATAGGAGACACATAATTAGGCATATGAAGGCTAACGTTAAGGCCATTATGGGTCAAAATTTGTTCGACCACATTAATTATATTGTTTTGCACCTCAAAGTTGTTTTGTTGAACATTCCTAAGTACTTGGTGAGCGTCCTGATCTCTTGGCACTATAACTATTTAAGGGTCATTTTGGGTTTGGTTTCCTTTGACTATCCTTAGTGAAGATTGTTCGACAGAAATTTGGTTGTCGGCACAACTGACGTCGGAGGGACCCCCCAAAAAATCAACAACTATGTCCATCTGATGGATCAACTGCTGGTAACTCTGGATGGTGTTCTGTATTATAGTATGAAACATAATACTTATTTATTGTGATAACATGTTCACCATCTCGTGGTTACTTTCATCCATTTGTTGCCTCATGGACGTTAGGGAATCTATAGTTAATGTTGACATTCCTAGAGGAACATATCAAACCCCTCCTTTTGGTTGTGCCATCTGACCAGGGTTGCCTGTGGCATATCCTAACACCAAATGTGCATTGCGGGATAACGCTATTGTTGCATCATTATTTGCAAACATCGAAGCATGGCTTTGTAACCCTGTCATCATGGCAGTTGGCATGCCATATGGATAATCCCTAATAACTAAGGGTAAGATAAAAGTCGGGACATTAGGGGGATTAGGGTCCCCTACAACTATCGAAGTAGGCCTATGTGTAGTTGGAATCTTCGTTACTGGAGGTAAAGAAACCACTACTCCTATTATTGACGTTGAAGCCGCCACTGGAGTTAAAATTGGGACCGTGACCCCAACAGGGTTCGATGTCTCTGTTGTACCAATCGTCGAAGTGATTGTTGGTTCTGGTTTTGAAGCATCATTTCGGGCATGAGAATTATTTTTTGGATTAATTGTTTATCCTAGAATCTTACAACTTTTCAGACGCGTATGACTCTGGACATTGAAAACATTGTATGTAAAACAAAGATGTCTAATCAATACAATAATTTCTTGTAAGAGAAAAGATTTTTTTTTTGCACAAAACGTCTCATTGGATGTGCCAATTTGTTCATGGGTGTTTTTAGCGAACAATTACGAGTTTAAAAGTCTGTGAGATTAACTCGAAAAATTTCGAAAGTAGTTTTGTGCAAACACGTTTAGAAGAAAATATGTATATAGTGATTGTGAATGTCTGTGTGCAGACAAGATAAAGAAAAATTTTAACTATAAAAAATCTTGAATTAAAGTAAAAGAAACTTGCAATAAATAACATTAAATAAATCTAATAAATGATAGAAAATAAAGATGTTTCAATTAAGAAAACATAAAAGGAATAAAACAAAAGGGACGCAAACTCACATGTTACTCACAAATAGTTTCACACTTTGACTTGGGTACTCTAGTTCTATAGAGGAAGTATATGAAATTTGCGATCTCGTTTACAATATATGAGACAACTATATATACTAAACTAAAGGATTGACACATCTTTAAGAACATGCAACTTGATCTTCTGATGCATTGTCACGTCGTCAGTACTTGAAAACTGCTGAAAACCGTAATTGCTCTTAGCGACTAGTAACTGCTTGCTAGTCGAAGGTGATTGCTGACAAGGATAAGTCATCTTCTTCAGTCTTTGGTTTCCAAAATCGTCTAGGTCTTTGAAGTTCTTCGAACGCTTCGACCTCGACACGGTGTCGAGTGATCAATCAGATTTTTTCTTGAGACTCCTCCAAATCAAGTCTCAAGATCTTCTCTTAAGATTATTCCAAACCATGTATCAAGACATGCTCTTAAGATTCTTCTAAACCGTGGTTCATGATGCAATTGACTTTTCCCAAAATAAAAACTTCAGGCTAACACCCTCATATAAGGTATGATTGTCGAGGCACATAATGCCTTATAGTACAGACGGAGGAGAAGTCAGGGGGTTAGACATACGCAATACATTTTTGTTTGGTTGTATTATTTCGTATTTTTAAAAGAACTTATATATGGTATGTACATTTGATAGTTGTATGACTTTTTTCATAATTGTGTAGTATGTTTGAATCAATTAATATATGTGTTTTTCTTCAAATTCATAGCCTAAAATGACCTAAAATAGGATGACCTCAAATGACTTAAAATGACATAAAATATGTGTGCATAAAAACATCAAATTTAGTGAATAAAACCAAACCAATTAAGTGTATAAGGTATTTCATAGATGCGTTTTTCGGATACACCCAAATAACGTACGAAGATGCATCTTTGCATTATATTTTGTTTAAAATGGGGTAGATATCGAAGAGACAAAGATTTATTTGACTTTGAATGCGTCAAAAGATACATCTTCGAACGTATTAAGGGAAATATCAGATTTGTAGAAGTGTGTGACACACCCATAAGAGAGGAAAGAGCATTTCCCAAAAGAATTAGAAATTTCTTAATGCATCATATATTACTAGTGCACCACGTGAAAATACTAAAGTACCCCCATATTTCGAAGATACATCTCTGGATGCACCCCAAACACGCACATTGTAGGCCAATTTTGATTCACGCCATACGAGTGTGGATTTTTTTTATTCTGGAGATGCATATACATATCATACTGAACCAGAAACAGAAGCATAAAAAAACAAGAAAGTTGTATTTCCACAAAATAAAGTTACCATTCATAACATAAAATCAACATTACATAGGTGATGTTAAAATAAAATCAGACATTACATTTCAATATTAAGATGAACGCTTCAATATTTTCACAATATCTTTTATCTATCTTGAAATTGTCGCTTCCATCTCGATTAGAACTTTTGTTTCGAAATGAAAAAATATATTTCACATAGCCCTTACACCCGCATATGTCCTGAGCTAATAGTTGTTGAACTCAATCTTGCCTTCGTTGTTAATTGATAGTGAACTGTACTTTAGTCGCACAATTTTTTCGATCATCTCCGTAAGGTAGGAGACTAAGCACATTGTATTACAAATATGCAAAAGAGGTGTACTCGTTGAGCTTAAATTTTCGCTTGGGTGTCGCGCTGGAGAATGAGACATTTGCGACATAACAAATGATGTTTACTTGTGACATTTGAGATATTTTCTATTTGTATAAATAAAAAACAAGAGCCCTTAAATTTGTAGAAGTTGCAGATAAATGTGGACCTAAAAAGTCCTATCATGTATCAGTGCTGGTTTCAGAGGTACAATTTTGGTACCACCTTATTATCTTATTCTGAAGATACATCTCTAAAACCCCTTATGAATAATACAGAAAATAGAACATGTGTGTTTTGTTTGACAAATGAACAAATGTTGTGGAAGATATAAAAAAATGTATTAAAATATTTTAAATTTTATATATTACGCTTCGTTAATATTAATGCACAATTACATAAAGTTAATTGATGACAAAAAACTAAAACGAATCAAAAGATATGTCACCGACTAAATCTATAAGCATGAGTGGTACCCCCTTTGATTTTTGTGTATTTGATTCTCTTTCAATGTTGCTAAATTTCTTGAACTCTTGCATCATTTCCACAAAATGGTTCGGACAAGTCTCAACTTTTGTTGTTGAATGAGCTACCCACTCCGGTGATGTAAGTGGTATAAGGCATCCCGGTTTCAAGTAATCTTGAACAAAATGTCATGATTTTGAAATTCACCCAATACACAACATACAATCATTTGGATTTTGAGGTGGGGCGTGTAAGTTGTAAATGCGCCTAAGAGGGGGGGGGGGGGTGAATTAGGTGGTTAAAAATTCTTCGATATTGTTTCCGGTTTTTGGTTATTTTTCGTTTAAGTGCGGAAAAATAAATTGCTGAAAGTAAAAAGACACCGGAAATTATAGTGGTTCCCTTCACAATCCGAAGGTACATCCACTCCCCTTTCCACACGAAAGAGATTTCACTATAGTTAGAATTATGGTACAGCCTATTCACACCAACGGTGATGCCTACTATCTAACCTATAGGTAAACAAGTGTATGAAGAACAATCCTCTTCAACACCAACCCTTATGTCCAACAATCCTGGATCACAAGTCAATTAGAAATAAATCTTTGAATGATTTTAACAAAGTGTAGTATTATCAATCTTCTCTTGATTGATCTTCTCCTTAGGTAAATAATTCACTCAATGGAAAATATACAAGTGTTCAACAAAAATAGAATGAGATGAAACTTTGATTATGAACACTTTTAAAAATATTGAAGGAAAATATGAAAGAGTGATTATGTTAAGTTTGTATGAAAATTCTTGGAGGTGAAAATTCATTTTTGAAAATTTAAGAATTTATATTGCCAAAACACCTTTTCAAAGAGGTATCATTTTCTCCATAAACATTGATGAAAAGATATAATTTTTCAAAAACATTTTCACTGTAACGAACAGTGTTAACCGGTTAACCAAATGGGTTAACCGGTTAACGCATACAACGTTAACACAGGATTTCAAAAAACTGGGTTGTTAACCGGTTAACCCATATGGTTAACCGGTTAACACTGTTGAAATGCAGAAAAATACTTTAAGAAAATTGTGTCTTGCATTTCAATGTGTTAACAAAAGGTTATGTTTAAAAATGCAAATGCAGATCATGATTGTTGAACACTTGTATATTAATCTAAGAGTGAGTTAGATATACCTAAGAAGTGAATCAACAATCTTGCAAACGGTTGACTTGAAAAAGAAGCTTGATCAAAAAGTTCCTCATGCGTATGTGGCTTGATCACTTTGATGCTTGAATTATCTTTGAAGCTCTTCTCTTTTTGCATTGATGCATGTTGTCTTCATCAAAAAACTTCTTGGATTGAAGCTTGCTTCTACAATCTCCCCCTTTTTGATGATGACAACCACTTTGAGATAGATGCTTGAGAGTGAAGTTTCTCTAAGTTGATTCTCCCCCTAAGTTTAAGAACTCCCCCTAAATGAGAGGCATACAAAATTCTGCATAGAGAAACCATTAGAGAAACAAGTCTTCTCCCCCTTTGGCATTAGCAAAAAGGAAGAGACTTATGAAAAAGGAAAAGTATACAAGCATACACACATTTTGTGATCATTAGATAAGCATTCAAGCACATATTATGACAGAATAAAAACGGATTAAAAGTTAAGTGTACGGTAAGCATAATTAGCATAAACATAGTTTAACAACAAAAACAATAGAACAACACATAACATAGAAAAAACATAATGTTTTAATCTTCTTCCGAACTGTCCTCATTCTCATCGCCTTCCGCTTCACTACCGGCTTCACCTTCATCATCTTCCATGGGAAGGTTGCGGGAACTTAACACTAGGTTCCGAAGGCTTTTGATAGCGCGGGTGGTTTCACGGTGTTGGCTCATCATGGTGGTATAGAGAAACTCATTTGTAATGCCACCTTCCGGAATAGGGAAGTTTGAAGAAGAAGACCCGTCATCATACTTGTAGGAACCGTCATTGCTTTGAATAATCCCGGTATTCTTCATAATGGTAACGCTGTTGAACTCATTGGCGGTAATGGTCATAGCCAGAAACGGTTCTCTCCCGATTTCCATGTCTGTTAATTCCAAAATCCTTGAGATAAGACGACCGTATGGCAGCCTTGTTTTGAGAGAAAGTTGATGTTTCAGATGATACATCATAGTAGGTAGCCAATTAATTCTGATTTTGTTCTTCACAGGAAATAGAACTTGCATCTCCAAATTATTGATTTAAGAAAGGTTTGAATCCTTTGGCAGCAAGACATGGCAAATAACATAATGCAGCATTCGATCATCAACCGACAGGTTCTTAGCATAACAGAGTATGCGAGAAGTGCGCTGTCCCGACACAACAACATCCCTTGGAAATCTACAGATTGAGTAGTAGTATCCCATTTTATCATATTGAGCCCATTTTCCTTCATCATGATTAACACCTTTCCGAAGAAAAAATCCTGAATAGGGAATCTTAAGAGACGCATCCAACGACCTTAGGTCTGTTACAATTTCACAGTCTCTCACAGTGGCAGACAGCATATGTTGATCATCATCATTCAGATTTAAAGTAAAATGGTTCAGAAAAGATTTTACCAAATCAGTATAAATTTTGCCATTATCAGTTATGAATGCATGCAACCCTTGATATCTCAACAGCTCCGGGAAAGAGAAGGTAGTGAAGAATTTGAGATTCACATACTTACCCTTGAGCAAGTGTCTGACCCTGACTCTGAAATTCATTCTCCTCTTCTTTGTTGTTTCCATTTGCACTTCTTCCTCTTCACTGCTAGATGCCGATACGGGAGCCTTTTCTCTTCTTGGAGGAGCCATGGGGAAAAGGAGGTTCTAGGGTTTTGAGAGGATTTTTGGGATTTTGAGAGTTAATAAGAGAGTATGGTTGAGTGGGGTTTAATGGGTTTTAAAAAGCAACACTCAAGAAGGTTGAAAGTTGAATGAAATGAGATGAAGGGTTTATGGTGAGTAAAGAGAGAGGAGAGAGATATGAGGTGTAGGTGAAAGAATAAAGCACATGCATTGAACATAAACACACATAATAAAATAAAACAATTTATTTAAAAAATCTGTATTTTAAAACGAAACCAGAGTTGCTGTTTTGGAGGCATTAACCGGTTAACCTATACCGTTAACCGGTTAACGGACTGAAATTTTTCAAAAATAAAAGAAAAACAGCAGCTCCGTTTTGAAGAATCGGGAAAAGATTTTTACAAAATTTTTTCACAAAGTATTAGCATTTATCAATACGCAACTTTCGATTTAAAAATATTTTAAAACGGATAATATTTGGACATGCGAAAGTAAGAAAAATGGAAAACGGCGAAAAAGAAGTGCTAGCATTGCATAACATAAAAATTGAAAGTAAACACATTTTTAGCAACTATGCCACATAACAAGTAATTTGAAGACAAGGTTAGATGTCACCTTCATTGAGAATACCAAGTTCTCGCCGAATCTTGAAGAATTGCTCTTTAGCCAATGGTTTTGTGAATATGTCAGCGAGTTGGTTATGTGTATCCACGAACGTAACATCTACATCTCCGTTAAGCACGTGATCTCGAAGGAAATGATGTCGGATATCTATGTGCTTCGTCCTTGAAATTTTGTAATATCTATTGAAACTCCGGATTCATCTTGATCAACGTACGTTCCGGATCCCTTTGTCACACAATTGACTTATGCTAAGTAGGTTGTGCTTTAGGCCTTCAACATAAAGGACATCTTCGATGATGGTAAAAGGAGGTGCTCCAATGGTTCCTACTCCAAGGATCTTCCCTTTGGTGTCATCACCGTATGTAACATATCCTTTGGCCTTTAAAGATAGATGTGAAAATTTGTCGATGTCGCCCGTCATATGCTTTGAACAACCGCTATCAAGATACCATTGATTCGAGGTTGTCTTCAAGCATACCTACAAAATAAAATCAAGTTTTGTTAGGTACCCAAATTGCTTTGGGTCCTTGGTAGTTAGTACCCTTTTTAACCCACACATAATGCCCTTTTGGAACGCTAAAGTTTCGCACATAACAAGCATTAGGTGTGTGCCCTTTGATTCCACAATAAAAGCAAGTAGGTTGAAAATCACTTCTATATCTAGGAACATAATTCTTCTTCTTAGAAATCATTTTCTTTTTATGACTTTGATGCATATTTTTAGAATTGTTTACTTTCTCTTTAACAACTTGTTCACTTGCTTTAACAAAAATGGTCTTATTTGTGCTTGGTTTAGAAAACTTAGAATATCCTAATCCACTTTTATCATTAGAATACCTTTGGTGCTTAAGAATTTCTTCCAAGCCAATTTGACCTTTTTCATATCTTTCTAAAACTCTTTTAAGTTGAACAATTTGAAAAGATAAAGATTCACAATTCTTACATGCAAGACTTTGTTTTTCATCCATCAACTTTTGTTTTCCACTTTCAATATATTTTTCCAAAGCAATATTTTTTTCTTCTAAGGATGAAATTTGTTTCTTTTGGGATGAAATACTTTTATACAATGTCTTGCATTCTTTTAAGAGTTCATTTATAACATCTTGTGCGTCATTGTCATAAACTGAAAAATTGCTACTAACCTCATCGATTTCTTCATCGGAGTGATGTGAAACCATAAGAGCCATATTCGCATATTCATCACTTTCCGATTCCGAAGATGAACTGATCTCATTATCGTCCCAAGCGACGTAAGCCCTTTTGTTTTTGAATTCCTTCTTGCCTTTGAATCCTCCTTTCTTTGCAAGTTTTGGGCAATCCGGCTTTATGTGACCTTGCTGTCCACATTCATAACAAGTGACGTCTTGCATTGATGTGGATGCTTCCTTTTTCCTGAAATGTTTATTCTTTTTAGAATAAGAGGAATTTTTATTTTTATTAAAAAACTTACCAAGCTTCTTCGCAAGAAGCTTAAAGTTCTCATCTTCAGACGTCTCATCGTCTTTGTCATTTCTTGAATCAACTTTCAAGGCAATTCCCTTGGACTTCTTTTCTTGACTTTCGTGCTTCTCGAGCCTTCCAAGTTCCAATTCGTGTTCTTGAAGTTTGCCAAATAGGGACGCGGATGTCATCGTTGAGAGACTCTTCTTTTCCGAAATGGCGGTCACCTTCGGTTGCCATTCTCTTGTCAAAGATCTTAGGACTTTCAGGTTGAGATCATCATTGGTGAAAGTTTTACCGAGAGCAATCAAGTGATTTGTTAGATGGACGAATCTCTTTTGTAAGGCAACTATAGATTCACCGGGCTGCATGCGGAACATCTCATATTCTTGACTTAGAGTGTTTAGCCTCGATCTCTTCACTTCGGTGGTTCCTTCATGTGTTTCAACCAAGGTGTCCCAAATCTCCTTTGCCGATTTACATTGAGATATACGGAAGAACTCGTCCATACTAAGAGCGCTTTGGAGTATGTTGATTTCCTTCTTCTCATTTAGAATCCTTTTCTTATCATCTTCGTCATAAGTGTTTTTCAACTTTGGGGTATCAACTCCATTCACCACATTTACCGGTTTGTGTGGACCTTCTTCAACTGCTTCCCATATACCTTCCCCTTGGGCTTCAAGATGTGCCTTCATTCTGATTTTCCAGAAATCGAAATATTCTCCGGAGAAGAGTGGGGGCTTGTTGCTACTTCCACCGTCTTTGAAAACCGGGATTATGCTTGCGGAAGCCATGCTGGATCTCTAGGAACAAGTTACCTATAACTTGCTCTGATGCCAAATGTAAGTTGTAAATGCGCCTAAAAGGGGGGGGGGGGGGGGGTGAATTAGGTGGTTAAAAATTCTTCGATCTTGTTTCTGGTTTTTGGTTATTTTTCGTTTAAGTGCGGAAAAATAAATTGCTGAAAGTAAAAAGACACCGGAAATTATAGTGGTTCCCTTCACAATCCGAAGGTACATCCACTCCTCTTTCCACACGAAAGAGATTTCACTATAGTTAGAATTATGGTACAGCCTATTCACACCAACGGTGATGCCTACTATCTAACCTATAGGTAAACAAGTGTATGAAGAACAATCCTCTTCAACACCAACCCTTATGTCCAACAATCCTGGATCACAAGTCAATTAGAAATAAATCTTTGAATGATTTTAACAAAGTGTAGTATTATCAATCTTCTCTTGATTGATCTTCTCCTTAGGTAAATAATTCACTCAATGGAAAATATACAAGTGTTCAACAAAAATAGAATGAGATGAAACTTTGATTATGAACACTTTTAAAAATATTGAAGTAAAATATGAAAGAGTGATTATGTTAAGTTTGTATGAAAATTCTTGGAGGTGAAAATTCATTTTTGAAAATTTAAGAATTTATATTGCCAAAACACCTTTTCAAAGAGGTATCATTTTCTCCATAAACATTGATGAAAAGATATAATTTTTCAAAAACATTTTCACTGTAACGAACAGTGTTAACCGGTTAACCAAATGGGTTAACCGGTTAACGCATACAACGTTAACACAGGATTTCAAAAAACTGGGCTATTAACCGGTTAACCCATATGGTTAACCGGTTAACACTGTTGAAATGCAGAAAAATACTTTAAGAAAATTGTGTCTTGCATTTCAATGTGTTAACAAAAGGTTATGTTTAAAAATGCAAATGCAGATCATGATTGTTGAACACTTGTATATTAATCTAAGAGTGAGTTAGATATACCTAAGAAATGAATCAACAATCTTGCAAACGGTTGACTTGAAAAAGAAGCTTGATCAAAAAGTTCCTCATGCGTATGTGGCTTGATCACTTTGATGCTTGAATTATCTTTGAAGCTCTTCTCTTTTTGCATTGATGCATGTTGTCTTCATCAAAAAACTTCTTGGATTGAAGCTTGCTTCTACAGGACGATGCGCAATGGGAAAAAGGTTTCCGAAAAACTGTATCGTGTAAGATCAACACACAATCTATCATACGCACATGCTATGAGGTGACCCATTTCAGGAAAGCGAATCCATTTTTTCTTCAACGTCGGTCCACTAAGGCAAGGAATAAGTGTTGGTGTAAGCCCTAGAGGCCAATACTTTTGGTACTTGTATCGAATTATTTATTAATAATAAAAAGATTTTTCTTTATTATGTTTGTTTAATAAAGTCCCTAGAATAGCTAGTCCGTTTAATGTATCAAGTGTGAATTAATCATGAGATCACATTAAACATAAGGACACTATTCTTAAAGTATCTGTAGTCGAGCTTTATTATGAAGTGGGATAACATTAAAGCATAAAGACTATTATGTGTATAGACTGATGATCACATCTCATGGATCATGGATAAGGAGTTATCAAGTCTTAAACATAGGTATGCATATTAAGAGTAATATTTATACTGGATTGACCCGTTATGAGAATACTATATAGAATGTTATGCAAAGTGTCATAAGTTATTCTCATGGTGATAATGGTGTATACCACCATTCGACCTGAAACCACTATGGACCCTAGATGTAGAATCAAGTGCCTTGTTGCTGATCAAACGTTGTCCGTAACTGGATGACCATAACGACGGTTGATGGATACTCCATGAAGCATGCTAATGGACATGAGTGACCTAGATGGAATTTTCCCATCCTGCGTAACAGGATAAATGTCTATGGGCCTAATATTGAACTGGACAAGGATGACACGGTCTATGCCTTGTGTTCAATATAAACATAAGGGCAAAAGGGTAACTATACATATAAGTATTATCACAGAAGGATTTTTCAGATCACATGACATTTTCGTGTCTTGGGTAGCAGTGATGTGTTGCTAGATACCGCTCACTGTTTATTATGTTAAATGCGTGATTTAATATAATTGCCAATGCCGCGAAAACCTATAGGGTCACACACAAAAGGACGGATTGATGAGAGATAGAGTAACTAAGGAACACCGTAAGGTACGGTGCACTTAAGTGAATTGTAGAACATCGTAAGGTACGGTGTACTTAAGTAGAATACGAAATATGGTAATGTACCACGCGCTTAAGTGATTTTGGCATATTATAAGATATGGGTCATATACACTTAAGTGAGCTTTTTAGCTTGCAACCCACACAATTGGTTCTATAAATAGAACCCTTGTGCATAAGCATTTTGTGTAATTGCAATTTCGTTTCTCTCTCTCTCTCTCTCTCTCTCTCTCTCTCTCTCTCTCTCTCTCTCTCTCTCTCTCTCTCTCTCTCTCTCTCACTCAAAGCCTTCATTCGTAGCAGCTAGCACTGAGATTGAAGGAATCCGTTCATGTGGACTGAGTAGAGGCGTTGTCGTCGTTCAACGTTCGTGATCGCTCCGTAGATCTGCATCAAAGGTTTCAATCGTCACAAGAGGTAACGATTCTATCACTGATCATGCCCATTCGTAAGGATCACTAAAGGAGACAATTTTAAATTCCACTGCGTTTTGGATCGTTATTCTCCTACAGTGGTATCAGAGCCACTTACGAAACCATGCATCTGATAACTGTTTATTTTCTGTATTAATATGATTAAAAGACAGAATGAATCAAAGAATAAACGAGTAATTAAATTTGGCATCATATGTGTACGATTTGGATGATTGATGTTGACTATGCTTCGGAATCCGACATTAGTATGGTGAAGCATCGATACATCGATCGTCCATAGGTTACGCAATTGAGATCGATCAAGTTATATATATGATATAAGTAATCCTAATGCAAAATACGGTATATATGCTATACTGTTTTTGTTTCGTTCATTCAAACACTTAATGGTTGTTTTCCTTTGAGCAATCAATGGTCATTTGCTTCGGAATCCGACATTAGTATGGTGAAGTAATAACCTATTGATCAACCATATTGAATCAACAATCGAGGTGTGTTTGACAGTCTGAAATTGGTGCATTAGGGTTAGTGACGGCACAAGGTTGTGCTGTCAAAGAGTTGTGAATTGAGGGCTTGTTGGATCACGTCTGTTGATTGTTTCAAAGCGCTGATTTTGGCCGCGTGACGTTCGTCATGGGCCTGTGACAGTCGTAACAAGCTGGACGTGACGGTCGTCACATTCACAGAGACAGAATTCTCGGCGTTTCTATTTTGTGACGGGGCAGCGGACCCCGGCTAACTCTGCATAGTGTGATCGGTCGCCGAAATTTAATTTGGTTTTAATTAATTAAAGGAATTAAAATTAATAATAATAATGTGTTTATCATTATTGTCTTGTGGTGATCGGTTATGACCTTAGTTTTCCTTTATTTTGTTTTGGGTTTTTAAAATACGACATGTGTGTCGTGCCTCTCTTTTAATCTCTTAATGTAACTTCTTTTCTCATCTCAATCCCTCATATGTAAAACAAGTTTCTTTTATGTAATGTAATGTTATGAAGAAAGAGAATAATTCAATATCAAAGGAGGACAACCTTAAAGATCTTGCTTGGAGAAGCTTAGATCGTTATTAGGTTAGCTTAGGTTCTCTCATTGGCTTGGGAGAACAATTGCGCTAGGGGTCATAACTGTTTCATTATGAATGTATGTTGATGGACGTGAATGTATGTTGATGCATGTGAGAGACGATTTATATGATAAATAAGCCGGTGAGATCAGAACAATTGCAATTCCCTCAAATTAAATATTAAGTTTATGCTTTCCAAGTTTTAGCACTCATCAAGACTAGTATCGGATAATGTAGGTTTCGCCTATGCGAAGTGCATGTTCTATATTAGTAAGGTGCGATGGGATAATTGTAATATCCAATTGCTAAAACAATGGGTCAAACTTAACTAAACAAATTATAATAAGATTATATGTGTTTAGAAGCAAGAGTTGGAAATGATCCATGTGATGGATTGGAATAAGGAGTTATTCACCCAACTAAAATATTCGAGAGTTGTATTAGATACAATTGGAAGGAGTTCCTACCTAAATAACCTAGTTTTGTGTAATTCGCCTATGCGGATTTAAAACAAAGTGAAATGTGGATCTCGACCCACTAGAAAATCTTCCAACGGGATTTTCCGAATCAAATGATGAGGGTCATTTGTTTTGAGTAAAATAGTGAGAGCATATTTAATTAAAGGCCTAATTAAATATGTTATTAATACTTATATTTTCATTAATTTCATGTATATTACCATGACAACAAACACCTCTAACAACATTTTGCGATCAATCCGTGACAAGGAAAAATTGTTTGGGACAAATTTTCTGGATTGGCACCGAAATCTGAGGATTGTCCTCAAACATGATAGAAAGCTATATGTCGTGGAGAAACCTATTCCTGAAGAGGAACCTCCTAGTTCTACACCTAAGGCAGAAAGAGATGCTTATAAGAAGCATGTCGATGATGCCAATGAAACTGCTTGTCTCATGCTAGCTACCATGAACTCAGAGTTGCAAAAGCAACATGAGAACATGGCAGCGTTCAATATGATCGAACACCTGAAGATGCTCTATCAAGAGAAAGTAAGGCATGAAAGGTTTGAAGTTTCAAAAGCCCTTTTTGAAGGCAAGTTAGCTGAGGGATCCCCTGTAGGCCCCCATGTGCTCAAGATGATTGGGTATGTGGAAAACCTTGAAAGGTTGGGTTTTCCCCTCAAAAAGGAACTTGCGACTGATTTGATCTTGCAACCGTTGCCATATAGATTCAGTCAATTTGTCCTAAATTTCAATATGAATGATATGGACAAATCTCTTCCTGAACTGCTAGCCATGTTAAGAACTGCTGAGCAAAATCTGAAGTCAAAAGGGAAGTCCATTCTGATGATCGGAAATAGAAAGAGACAGAACAAAAGACCCACAAAGCAGGATGATAAAGAGAAAGGCAAGGAAGTTGCCAAACCCAGACCCACTGTTGCTGCTTTGAAGCCTAGTGGAGGCATATCAAAGGCAGGCACATACTTCCATTGCGGTAAGACTGGACACTGGAAGAGAAACTGCCCAAAGTACCTGGAAGATATGAAGAATGAAGTAGAGACTTCAACTTCAAGTATTTTTGTTATTGAAATTAATTTATCTACTTCTGCATCATGGGTATTAGATACTGAATGCGGTTCTCACATTTGTACAAATGTGCAGGGGCTAAAAAGGAGTAGAGATTTGGCAAAAGGTGAGGTTGACCTACGAGTTGGCAATGGAGCAAAGGTTGTTGCTTTAGCCGTAGGAACTTATGTATTGACTTTACCTAGTGGTTTAATAATTCAGTTAGAGAACTGTTATTATGTACCTGCAATTAGCAGGAATATTATTTCCGTTTCTTGTTTGGACAAGTTTGGTTTTTCATTTATAATAAAGAACAATTGTTGCTCAATTTATTTAAATGATATATTCTATGCTACTGCACAAATGAACAATGGATTATATGTCATTGATCTTGAAATGCCTATTTATAACATTAATACTAAAAGAATGAAACCTAATGAGTTAAATCCAACTTATCTTTGGCATTGTCGATTAGGCCACATAAATGAGAAACGCATTTCCAAACTCCATAAAGATGGACTCTTGGACTCTTTTGATTATGAATCATATGAGACATGCAGATCTTGTTTAATTGGAAAGATGACAAAGTCTCCATTCACAGGAAAAGGTGAAAGAGCTAATGATCTTTTAGCCCTCATACATACTGATGTATGTGGACCACTGAACATACCAGCCAGAGGAGGTTTTCAGTACTTCATCACATTTATTGATGATTTTAGTAGATATGGTTATGTGTATTTAATGAAACACAAATCAGAGTCCTTTAAAAAGTTCAAGGAATTCAAGAATAAAGTACAAAACCAACTAGGTAAGAATATTAAAACTCTTCGATCAGATTGAGGTGGTGAGTATTTAAGCCTAGAGTTTGATGACCATCTGAAAGAGTGTGGGATTCTATCCCAACTTACTCCTCTTGGAACACCCCAATGGAATGGTGTATCTGAGAGAAGAAATTGAACCCTGTTAGACATGGTCCGATCCATGATGAGTCACACCGATCTTCCAAACTTCTTTTGGGGACGTGCACTACTGACAGCAGCTTACACACTTAACCGTGTTCCATCCAAAAAGGTTGAGAAGACACCATATGAGATATGGAGTGGTAAGAAACCACATATGTATTACATGAAGATTTAGGGTTACGAAGTTTATGTGAAACGACAAATTTCAACTAAGCTTGAGCCCAAATCTGACAAATGCTTATTTGTGGGGTATCCTAAAGAAACAAGAGGGTATTACTTCTACAATCCTTCTGAGGGCAAAGTGTTTGTCGCTCGAACTGGAGTTTTCCTATAAAAGGATTTATTTCCAAAGGAATCAGTGGGAGGAAAGTAGAGCTTGAAGAAATTCAAGAATCACAAAGCATTGATACACCTATGGAGGAATTAGAGCAGGAAACACAAGTAGTTGTGGAAGAGCAACCTGCTCAAGTAGAACAAGACCAACGTAGGTCAGGCAGGATACGTCACCTACCTGAGAGATATGGATATCTCATAACTGATCAAGGTGATGTATTACTCATGGATCAAGATGAGCCTGTGACCTACCAAGAGGCCATAACTGGTCCCGAGTCTGAGAAGTGGCTAGAAACCATGAAATCTGAAATGGATTCCATGTACATAAACCAGGTTTGGACCTTGGTAGAGCCTCCTGTAGGAGTTAACCCTATAGGATGCAAGTGGGTCTTCAAAAAGAAGACTGACATGGATGGTAAGGTACATACCTATAAGGAAAGACTGGTTGCAAAAGGATATAAACAAATTCATGGGGTTGACTATGATGAAACCTTTTCACGAATTGCAATGCTTAAATCTATTCGGATTTTACTTGCTATCGCTGCATATAATGATTATGAAATATGGCAGATGGATGTCAAAACTGCTTTCCTTAATGGGAATCTTCTTGAGGATGTGTACATGACACAACCAGAAGGATTTGACATACCTGAAGAAGCCCAAAAGATATGTAAGTTACAAAGATCGATATATGGATTGAAGCAAGCTTCCAGAAGCTGGAATCTTCGTTTTGATGAAACTGTAAAACAATATGGATTCATCAAGAATGAAGATGAGCCTTGTGTCTACAAGAAGGTTAGTGGGAGCATGATCGTTTTCCTGGTATTATATGTAGATGACATATTACTCATTGGAAACGATATCCCTACCCTACAACAAGTAAAGTCTTGGTTGGGGAAATGCTTTTCTATGAAGAACCTAGGTGAAGCAGCCTATATATTAGGAATCAGAATCTATAGAGATAGATCACAAAAATTGCTTGGCCTAAGTCAGAGTACATACATAGACAAAGTGCTGAGACACTTTAATATGCATGATTCCAAGAAAGGATTCATACCTATGCAACATGGCCTGTGTCTATCAAAAACACAATTCCCTTCAACTAAGGAAGAGAGGGATCGCATGAATAAGATTCCATATGCATCTACAATAGGATCTATCATGTATGCCATGTTATGTACTCGACCAAATGTCTCGTATGCTTTGAGTGCAACGAGTAGGTACCAATCTGATCCTGGTGATGCTCATTGGGCAGTTGTCAAGAATATCCTTAAGTATTTGAGAAGGACTAAGGACTCATTCTTGATATATGGAGGTCAGGAAGAGCTGGCTATAATTGGATACACCGATGCTAGATTCCAGACAGATAAGGATGACTTTAGATCGCAATCTGGTTATGTGTTTTGCTTAAACGGTGGCGTTGTGAGCTGGAAAAGTTCAAAGCAAGATACAGTTGCTGTTTCTACAACCGAGGCCGAGTATATTGCTACCTCAAGTGCAGCAAAGGAAGTTGTTTGGATCAAAAAGTTCATTAGTGAACTTGGCATGGTTCCTAGCATTGTGGATCCAATTGGTCTCTATTGTGATAACAATGGTGCCATCGCACAAGCTAAGGAACCTAGATCTCATCAACGATCCAAACACATACTTAAGCGTTATCACCTCATTCGAGAGATAATAGATAGAGGAGATGTGAAAATATGCAGAGTACCTACACTTGACAATATTGCTGACCCACTGACAAAGCCTCTTGCGCAGCAAAAGCATGATGGCCATACTAGATTTATGGGCATCAGGGGTATGCCTGATTGGCTCTAGTGCTAGTGGAAGATTGCCGGTGTAAGCCCTAGAGGCCAATACTTTTCGTACTTGTATCGAATTATTTATTAATAATAAAAGGCTTTTTCTTTATTATGTTTGTTTAATAAAGTCCCTATAATAGCTAGTCCGTTTAATGTATCAAGTGAGACTTAATCATGAGATCACATTAAACATAAGGACACTATTCTTAAAGTATCCGTAGTCGAGCTTTATTGTGAAGTGGGATAACATTAAAGCATGAAGACTATTATGTGTATAGACTGATGATCACATCTCATGGATCATGGGTAAGGAGTTATCAAGTCTTAAACATAGGTATGAATATTAAGAGTAATATTTATACTAGATTGACCCGCTATGAGAATACTATATAGAATGTTATTCAAAGTGTCATAAGTTATTCTCATGGTGATAATGGTGTATACCACCCTTCTACCTGAAACCACTATGGACCCTAGATGTAGAGTCGAGTGCCTTGTTGTTGATCAAACGTTGTCCGTAACTGGATGACCATAAAGACGGTTGATGGGTATGGAGGAGAATTGCGGTCCAAAACGCAACTGTCATACCCCAAAATTTGCCCGTTGATATTACAAAACATTTTCCAAGACCCTCCGACTTGTTCCACAAGGCACTGACATCCCAAAGGAACGAAGGCCCGACTCACGAATGGCCCAATTCAGAAAATGGCCCAAAACTGGCCTGTTCGCTACACGCTCGCCTAGCGAACGTTCGCTACACGCTCGCCTAGCGAAGCAAACGTTCGCTACCAGCTCGCCTAGCGAAGCTGACAGACAACAGAAAATTTCGGGCTTCACTCCGAGCCCATTAGGTCATGGAAAAAGGCATTATAAATACCAGCACTTCAGTAACAAAAAAGAGGACGAAAAACGGAGGAAGAGGGACGGAAACCCTGGCACGGAAACCCTGGAGGCTACTTTAGAGAGTTCCGAGTGAAGAAACCCTGAAGGCCGCTTCCCCGCCCCGAAGCTACCGCCGCCCAACTCAATCCGGCTCGCCAATTCAAGGTTGCAATTTGATTGCAAACAGGTTTGCATTACTATTATCGTGTTATTTTCTTAATTTGCATGTGATACCGCTTTATGTTCTTAACTTGCATGTGATAATATAATTGAATTCATAAACATATTTGAGGTTTTGCATGTGAATTTAAGTGTGTCGGGATATTGTGAATGTTGAACCATATAATTATGTGTTGGATGCCATAAGCCATGCCGCAGGTCGAAGTCATACTGTTCTGAAATTCAAAACCCGCAGCCGCTCGCTAGCACATCGCTAAGCGAGCACGCAGCGAGTGTTCGCTAGACCTTCGCTAGGCGAAGCAGAGGCGAACAAGGGCAGCCGCCAATATTTTGTTTGTTATGTCTTATGCGTATCTGGTCGATTCTATGTTAATTATACACTGTTTTCTTGCTGCTGTTTTTCTTTTACGGTGTAATCCTCGATTGCACCCTGATTTGGTATGCTAACCCGTTTGTTGAATTTTGCAAAGGTTCATATGTCCCAGAAAAAAGACCGCCGTTAGGTCTTCCACTTTATTTGTGGGATACCCTTGTGGAGGCTCACCCTAAATTGCTTAATTAATTTTAATGTGTTAATTTTAATAATTAATTTTAATAATTAATTTTAATGTATTAATTTTAATGTATTATTTTTAATGTATTGATTTTAATGTGGAGATTCATCATAATCACCTAATTAACTTTAAAATGTGGCCTTTAAATATGTGATCTTGGACCTCTCTTTTGCCTTATGATATTACGGTATTACGGTCATGTCCCGCGAATGTGGGGATACACTTAGCAATGGCCCTTCGATTAAATCATCATAAAATAAATCATAGTCCCTCGGATGTTGCCTTCGAAAATACGATTTTGTCCCTCGATGACCCTTCGGTGTAGCCTACGGTTAAATGATGATCGTCCCTTCGAATGCTAAGGTATCCTTACAACTGTTGCCTTTAATGACCTATCGATGACCCTACGATGACCCTTTTACATCCAAAGGATAAAACTGCTTACTTCTCAATAGTAAGGACAGTTTTACCCTCATAAGGATAGGAAATGCCCATAACGACCTCAGGAAGGTATAACTCTCAATTACTGGATCATAACCTAAAACATCTTCCACCCCTCACACTTTACACTTTATAAATCCTGGAAAATCACCACTTGGTATACATTCATACTAGAATCATTACCGAGTTATATTTTTCTAAACCATTTTCAAAATCAAATGAGATAAATACTTTGTATACATTCATACGAGAATCATTACAAAGTTAAACTCTCTTTCAAACATTTTTTAAGCAATTCACCGACACTTTTCAGACAAAAATATAAGTGATCCAGTAATTAAGAGCCCATGGATAACCATGGATACAAAGGGTGCTAACACCTTCCCTTTGTATAATGTACCTCCCGAACCCAAAATCTATTGAGGTCTTTCCTGTTCTTTTCCACCTTTCCTTATTGGATAAAAGAAAAGTCGGTGGCGACTCTTGCTATCCGCGACATTGCGATAAAAAGCAAAACACCCCAAGTCAGTTCACCGTATGACAGCAACGAAAGTTAATTTTTTCCCCTTTAGAGATCCTTACGAATGGTCATGATCAGTGATAGAATATTTACCTCTTGTGACGATTGAAACCTTTGGTGCAGATCTCTTGTGACGATCAAAACCTTTGATGCAGATCCACGGAGCGATCACGAACATTGAACGATGACAACGTCTTTACTCAGTCCACACGAACGGATTCCTTCAATCTCAGTGCTAGCTGGTACGAATGAAGGCTTTGAGTGTGTGTGTGTGAGAGAGAGAGAGAGAAAGATAAAAACGAAAATAATGCAACCGCAATGAATGCTTATGCACAAGGGTTCTATTTATAGAACCACTTGTGTGGGCTTCAAGCTAAAAAGCCCACTTAAGTGTATTTTGGCCCATATCTTATAATATGCCCAAAATCACTTAAGCGTGTGGTACCTTACCATATTTCATATTCTACTTAAGTACTCCGTACCTTACGATGTTCTATAATTCACTTAAGTGCACGTACCTTACGGTGTTCCTTAATTACTCTATCTCTCATCAATCAGTCCTTTGTGTGTGACCTTGTAGGTTTTCGTGACATTGACAATTATATTAAATCACACAGTTAACATAATAAACAGTGAGCGGTATCTAGCAACACATCACTGCTACCCAAGACACGAAATTGTCATGTGATCTGACAATTCCTTCTATGATAATACTTATGCGTATAATTACCCTTTTCCCCTTATGTCTATATTGAAAACAAGGCATAGACCGTGTCATCCTTGTCCAGTTGAATATTGAGCCCATAGACATTTATCTTGTTATGCAGGATGGGCAAATTCCATCTAGGTCACTCATGTCCCTTAACATGCTTCGTGGAGTACCCATCAACTGTCTTTATGGTTATCCAGTTACGGACAATGTTTGATCAGCAATAAAGCACTCAACTCTACATCTAGGGTCCATAGTGGTTTCAGGTCGAAGGGTGGTATACACCATTATCACCATGAGAATAACTTATGACACTTTGCATAACATTCTATATAGTATTCTCACAGCGGGTCAATCCAGTATAAGTATTACTCTTAATATTCATACCTATGTTTAAGACTTGATAACTCCTTATCCATGATCCATGAGATGTCATCATCAGTTTATATACATAATAGTCTTAATGCTTTAGTGTTATCCCACTTCACAATAAAACTCAACTACGGATACTTTAAGAATAGTGTCCTTATGTTTAATGTGATCTCATGATCAAGTCACACTTGATACATTAAAGGGACTAGCTATTCTAGGGACTTTATTAAATAGATGTAATAAAGAAAAAACCTTTAAATAATTCGATACAAGTACGAAAAGTATTGGCCTCTAGGGCTTACACCAACAGGGTACTCCATGAAGCATGCTAAGGGACATGAGTGACCTAGATGGAATTTGCCCATCCTGCGTAATAGGATAAATGTCTATGGGCCCAATATTGAATCGGACAAGGATGACACAGTTTATGCCTTGTGTTTAATATAGACATAAGGGCAAAAGTGTAATTATACATATAAGTATTATCACATAAGGATTTTTCAGATCACATGACATTTTCGTGTCTTGGGTAGCAGTGATGTGTTGCTAGATACCGCTCACTGTTTATTATGTTAAATGCGTGATTTAATATAATTGCCAATGCCGCGAAAACCTACAGGGTCACACACAAAAGGACGGATTGATGAGAGATAAAGTAACTAAGGAACACCGTAAGGTACGGTGCACTTAAGTGAATTGTAGAACATCGTAAGGTACAATGTACTTAAGTAGAATACGAAATATGGTAATGTACCACGCGCTTAAGTGATTTTGGCATATTATAAGATATGGGCCATATACACTTAAGTGAGCTTTTTAGCTTGCAGCCCATGCAAGTGGTTCTATAAATAGAACCCTTGTGCAAAAGCATTTTGTGTAGTTGCAATTTCGTCTCTCTCTCTCTCTCTCTCTCTCTCTCTCACTCAAAGCCTTCATTCGTAGCAGCTAGCACTGAGATTGAAGGAATCTATTCGTGTGGACTGAGTAGAGGCGTTGTCGTCGTTCAACGTCCATGATCGCTCCGTAGATCTGCATCAAAGGTTTCAATCGTCACAAGAGGTAAGAATTTTATCACTGATCATGCTCATTCGTAAGGATCACTAAAGGAGAAAATTTTAAATTCCGCTGCGTTTTGGATCGCTATTCTCCTTCAATAAGAGACTCATAAATTGCATCCAAGTTTTCTTTCTTTTCATAAAGTCATGTGTATGATTATTTATGAGTCCTCAACTCATGGATACGTTGATGGAAGACAAGTGTGTGATTACCTTCTTCTTTACCGAGTAAATCCGAAATAAATCGATAACCAAAATTACCATCACCCTTAACATTGACGATCCGCTCGATGTATTTATGCATAAAAACCAATATCTCGTCAATGAATGAAATCTTTGGTGGAGGTGGCGAAGGAGGTGATTTGCTAATGCGAGCTCCTTTGAAAACACTTTTTTATGATTTTGGAGTTGGTGAGTCCGGAAAAACTTTGTCAACATATTCAAAATATGAAGGAGACCGCACTATTGAATTGCCACTCAGTGTAGGCTTGAGCTTCTTTGGAGCACCTTTTTTTTTCACCGGTTAAGAGGGTGGTTTCAAGTAATTGGTTTTCGGATAAGCAATCTTCTTGAATTGTTCTTTGATGTGGAGTTTCATATTATCATCGGCTTTCAAAAATCACTTTTGTATCACTTTCCATTTGGTCAAGATAAAGATATTCAACTTATCATCTTTCATGACACCATCATCATAAATCTTAAGCCTTTTCCAATTAGTGCAAACCTCATCCATTCTTATCGGGCTACCAAGTTTCACCTTCTTTGCAATAACATAAACATATGGGAGACTATATGTTTTCACAATTGTACCTCCATACTTTGCACTATCGAAGTCTACATTATCAACTGGTTTAGTTCCGTAAAAAATGTAATTCAAACCTGCCCGAGATATGTTGCCGACCAACCGAGAATCAAGATTATTGTCTTTAAATATGTATGCCAAAATGGTGATGCTTCGACCAAATGATGTATATATATCTCATTATGCTGGTTCTGGATCATTTGGTTAACACAGTCTCAATCTTTACACCAATATCCCTTAGTATTTTCTAACCAAATCTTCAGTGTGGCATGGGCAGACTCAACTCGGTTTATTGTTGTATTCTCAATGTGTCTAACATGATCGGTGCATGCACAAACAATTTTCTTCTTCACCTGGCCAAGAATTGTGCTTTAAACATATTCCAACAAATCGAGATATTTCTCGCACACCTTTCTGAAATGTATAACAAAATCGACATATAACTATTTAGTGGAAGAATTTACTATACCATTCCACGCATCAATTATTTTTTCCACAACCACACCCGCCTTCATAGTTTTTCCATCTTTGGACTTTATCTATTTCATCCCTACCACATGTTTAACCCCGATTTCTCACATTATTTGTTATGTGATACCTACAAAATAATGCATAAAAAGTAGAAAATACCTTTACAACTGAACTCATCAACATTGTATTACGATCGATAACAATCACTTTAGGAATCTCTTCTTGGTCCTGCAACATTGCCTGACATACTCTATGACCCAAGTAACATTCTCCAACTTTTTGCTCTCTAGAAATGTAAACCCGACAAAATAGGTCTTCTCAGTAGAGGTAACACCAACCATCTCCAATAATGGAAGTCTATACTTGTTGGTTTTGTACATTGAATCAATTATGAGCACAGTAGGAAACATGTTGAACAACTTGATGGAATCAGGATGAGTTCAAAATATATCTCTAACGGTTACTCCATCCTCACGTGTTTGATACCTAGATATATAATTATTATCATCCAACAGTTTCAAGAGTTGTTGCATTTCAGTTTTATTCCCCATCAACGGTTTGTTAGTTTGATACCGAATATTGTACACTTGCTTGGTATTTGAGATATTTTTGAGTCTTTTACGTTTCAAAGTTGCTATTTTTCGGTTGAACCAAATTCAATGTCATGTCTGCAACACATTCCTTCTCTTCCAGCTTGAGGCGACACACAATTGGATGACCGACTAAAATGTCACACAAGTCATGGTTATGTCAACTACATATGACATTGAATCTCCATTTCTTGTTTGCCAACATATAACCACTTAACTTAAAGAGACACTCACATTTTCTTGAACGAGTGTCATCTCGTTTAAAATTCTGAAGATGAGGTATATATTTCTCACTTCTTTTGCACGTCATTGCCACAAATGCACATATCGAGCCTTTTGATTACCATACCGCATCCCAGTTTGGAGGCCTCTGTACGAATTTATTGAAGCATGTGATCACAAAATTCAAACTCTTGCTCATTTTTAAATTGGTTGCCAACATCTACCACATTCACAACAACATATACAACATGTTTGGGGGAAACATAATGGTGCACCATATCTAATAAAAACAATTACAATAAAACACTCAATAAGTGCTAATTTTGTAAATAGAGATGAAAGAATGATAACAGACAGATACTAGAAATACATTTTTGAATGAGTTCATACTCGTTCCGGAAAGTATCTCCAGAATAAACACACGTCTTTCAGACTGAAAATAAGATTGATGTGAGCAATAAAGCTTGAAATAAATGATCTTTACCTAAAATTCTAACTTATTTTGCTCCATTTAATGTGATGAAACAAAAGATTGAAGGTTTGGAGTGAAAATGTGGATTGTGAATGGAAGAGTTTTTGGTAAGGGGTTGGAGTGGAAAACAAGTATGTTTGTGTGATCATGCAATTCAGTGTTTTATAAAATTATTCTGGAGATGCATCTCCGGAAACATCATACAAGCAAAGGTCACATAAATTTCAAAATCCCGTCCTAAACCTCCGAAAATACATCTCCAGAATGTCCATTAAACTGATCAACTATGAATATATTTGTTGAAATTACCCGGAGATGTTTCTCATAATTTTTTTAAAATATTAATCTAGGATGACACTAATTTAGTGCACTATAATATTGGTGTATGATATATCCGGAGATGTATCTCCGAAATTTAAGAGGCAATTTTAATCTTCCATAGGTGTTTTTTCACACCAGAGGGTGCCATAAGAATTTCCTAAAGAATTTCACGGATTCTAATCCCAAGCCCAATTTATTTCCCTTTTGAAAAAAGCCCATTTTATAAAAGAAAATTAAAAAAAATTCAGACACTACCCCCTTGTACTAGTTGGAGGAGTCTCACTGAACTCAACTGCCAGAGCAAAACCTGGCCGGCAAAACAAGAAGCTCGCCGGGAAACTCAGGTGGAGTGGCCGTCTTCCGTCAGAAACTGCGATAGAACCGTCGTCCAGGTTTACATTTTTTTAATTTTTTCTTCTTCTGATTTTACTTCCCATTTCTTGTTGCGCACCATTTGCGTCTGCAATAGCCGTCTCTGCAAAACGCAAACGCACTGAGATTCAGTGCTCTACCGGCGCAATTGAAAACGTAGCTGCATAATCAATTTTCCTTTTCCAAAATGAAACCAAACCAAACTCAATTTTAATCGAATCAATTTTACCTATGAAGGATTGATTGATATAACTATACTAAATTTTATATATGTTGTTCAAGATGATTCATTTTGATTTTAACTGTTTCATAAATGCAATTGATCTGATTTTCCAAGTTATTACGCAGAGATTAGCATTAATCTGAATGGGTTATATTCAGTATGGTAGACACGGTCTTAGGAATATATTTAGGTTTACAAATGCAAGCAATGTGTTCAGAAACTCCATGAGACAACCTTTGGAGTGTGCAGGCACTACATTACCCTCATGTTCTCGTATTCACGGAAAGGTTCTCTATTCCACTTCTTCTGATGCCAGAATAGTGCAGGACCTTCTTGCTCAAGTAGAGAGGGATAGGCTGAGAGAGAAAAATGATAGAAAAAGGGCTGGTTTAGACACTGCCGATATTGATGCTGAGTCGGAGGAGGATTACATGGGTATATCCTCCATCATTGAAAAGCTTGAAAAGGGGAAGCTCAAGGAAACCACTGAGCTGAACCGATTCGAAGAACAAACTGATTCTGATAGTGATGATGAAGATGTTGATGCTTATCAGAAGAAGTTTGAAGATTTTGAAAAGAAGTTCAAGAGGCATGAAGAAATGATTCAGAGTTTCACCGATGCTGATACGCTTGATGATGCTTTTAAATGGATGCACAAAATTGATAAGTTTGAGGAAAAACATTTTAAGCTTCGTTCTGAATATAGGGTTATTGGGGAACTCATGAATCGCCTCAAAGTTGTAACTGAGCAAAAGGATAGGTTCATTCTGCAGCAGAAGCTTAACAGGGCTTTGAGATTGGTGCAATGGAAGGAAGCTTATGATCCAGATAACCCTGCCAATTACGGTCTCATTCAACATGAACAGGTGGGGCCTAATGTGGATACCTTGCAACAATCTGGATTTGAAAAGGAGAATAAACCTGCACAAGGAGAGGAAGATGCTGCAGCTGCTGACAGCGACGATGAAGAAGAATTTGATGACATGAAAGAAAAAGACAATATAATACTGGCCAAACTTGATGTTATTGACAAGAAGCTCGAGGAGAAGCTAGCCGAACTTGAGTATACGTTTGGAAGGAAGGGTAAAGCTCTCGAGGAAGAAATTAGAGATCTTGCAGAGGAGAGAAACGAGTTAACTGAGAAGAAAAGAAGGCCTCTTTTCCGGAAGGTAGTTTCTCACTTGTCCAATTCTCTGATTCTGTGTTGATATTTTGGACCATATCACTGTTTACCTTATTATGTATCATATTCTTACTCAGCTTATTTTATATAAAGTAAGGCACTTGTAAAATAAACTTGTCTCGGCAGTATGGAATTAGGGATGTACCAATCTTTGAGTTTTAGTAGGTTAAAATCACAATTCATTTTAAATGAATTAGGGTGGATATATTCTCACGTTAGAGACAAACTCAGTAAGAGATTTGCTCTTTTTATATCCTATCCACAACCTTCTGGGAAAACTTTTGGTCACACCTTTTGCTTTAATCATCAGCCCAACAAGCTACTTTTTTTTGTACTCGTAGAAAAAACACTTATTTTTCTGCATGTGCGAAGTAAACCTGGTAGACCTCGTCTGACTGTAGTGGAGCGGAAGTCTAGGGAAGGATCGCAATGTCGCATGACCACATGGTGCATATCCATTTTGGAGGATCAATTGCAGGCATAGTGTTACCTTGCATACGCAAGTGGCTGATTTCATGACCAGAGTCTGTATCCTCCTGTCATATGGCAGAAACTCCAGTTGTTGATTGATTACATTGTGTGTAGCAGGGGCTGCAGCCTGCAGGGCTACTGTTTTTATGAGTTTTTTAGTTTGTTTTTTGTTCCATAACTCATTGGTTTAGATTTAAGTTTATATAAATTTGAATACCTTGTCCTTCTTTGATTATTATTTTGGGAAATTTGTTATTTTTCTTTTATCAAACACAATTATATATATTTTTCCTGACAATCTTGCATTTTTATTAGCTAATGTATGTTAAAGTTCTAATGTTCCATACGTGGTGCACTTTTATTTTGCTTGTTGTGTCTATAAATGTGTGTTAATTTTCTCATATTATTATTTTGCTTTAATTGAAGCTCACTCACCATTTTTACTTTTTTTTTTATAACTGTTATGGTTGTTGTATATTGTTCCAGGGTTTTGATGTAAAGTTGATAGATGTGAACCGAACTTGTAAAGTCACAAAGGTAAACTACAAATTCATCCTTCCTTCTATGTTATTCCCTGTTGTTCTCATGTGTTCTTAAGTTGCTTCAAATCTCTTGATCTAGGGAGGACAAGTTGTCAAGTACACTGCTATGTTAGCATGTGGCAACTATAACGGTGTTGTTGGTTTTGCAAAAGCCAAAGGCCCTGCAGTTCCAGTTGCCCTCCAAAAGGTACTGCCAATATCTTATTAGTTCTTTCATATCATCCTGGTTTGGAACTGTATTATTTTTTCAATCAGTCTGTGTTCAATTTAGATTTTTTTTTGCTATTTCACTACCCACTGTAAAGTATATGGATCTATTTCTGCATCATTTCCTAATAGTTGCTAGCTTATTATATTATTGGTTCATATTTTTTCTGAGATTTTTATTGGCTGTTATACCGGGACTGTTCTTTGGCCAACACTATGATGTTAGATTGATATAGGTATTGTCAGAAATGTTCAACAGAAAACATTTGTATTATGATTCTCTCCACGAAACCTTATCCATGTCTTATGCATTACACACCAATTTCTTCAAACTTTTTTCTGTTTCAACAAGCTTGAAACCAAATCAATTAATATATCTTCTCCATTATTATGAACTGTATCTTAAAAATTTACGCTTTTTATTATTCATAATAACTCTTGTTATTATTCATAATAACTCTTGAGTTGCAAAAGTTGTATTAACTGGTTTTCTATCTATTCTAACTGGCAGGTATTATTTAGATTTTCAACTATGTAATTTAATAAATTTATCCAATATCCAAATGAGTTGAATCGATTTTTGAATCACCAAGTGGATTTACTTTGCCATAATCTGAAATCCCCGATTTTCAGTAATACTAATAATGTTTTAAATTTTGTGTATTCTTGAGTATTGGCTTTTAAAATCATTTCCAAAACATTAAGTTTGAGCAAACGTTTATGTTTTATCTTAAAATAAACTCATGTGCACTATGTTTAATGCAGCTTGGTGTTTTTAGAGTTTTGAATTTTGATAGCATATTGAACTAATGGTTTATTTCACTCTATAATCAGGCATATGAGAAGTGCTTTCAGAATTTGCATTATGTAGAGCGACATGAGGAGCACACAATTGCACATGCAATACAAACATCTTATAAAAAGACCAAGGTAGTCTCAATTCCTTATCCGTCGTCTAGTAGTAATTCTCTCATTTACATCATAAAGTTTCTGTCTGTTATTTTGTTATAAATGAGTACCGAATGAAGTTATGCTGCCTGCATTTATCATCTATGTCTTATACTTGTCATCTGCACTATTCAATAGGTGTATCTCTGGCCTGCTTCCACTGCAACTGGCATGAAAGCTGGTAGAATAGTCCAAACCATACTGCATTTAGGTGGTTTTAAGAATGTCAAGTCAAAGGTAACAGACTGACCGAAAAAGATGAATATGATACTACAATTTTAGTGTTTGCTCAAATTTTTATCATCGTCACAGGTTGTTGGTTCCAGAAATCCTCATAATACAGTCAAGGCTGTCTTCAAAGCGCTTAATGCGGTTAGTAACCCATCTTTGCCTATGTTGATAGCAAGCATTTCAATTAACTAATACCTGTGACATTTTGTTTGACATTGCTTGTTTGTTCCAGATTGAAACGCCAAGGGATGTTCAAGAGAAGTTTGGCCGAACTGTGGTTGAGAAGTATTTATTGTGATGTGCTGAGTTTAGTGCTTCTGGTTGTTTTCCCTTGAATATATCTGTCTTTCCCATGTCTACTTGCCAAGAAGAATTTCTAGACAGTTTCTCAAATGCAATTTACTTGTGAACATTCATTAATGCAAAAGGAACAATAATTTAGTAACATACTTTGTTTTTATGTTTGATCAATAAGGGTTCGTGATGATTTTCTATTCTTGCGTGGTTGGGTTGTCATTGTGACCATCGGATATTTCATTAAGCCATCATATATATGTGAAGTAATGATATTTGAATTCCCAAAATCTTGACACCTTATGCACGTGTTCCTTTCTCTCTATATGTTATCTACTTTTTAATTCTACGGGCTTTTACAAAACTTAAAAACACACCTATACTCAAAGGACACCACACGGTGTCCAATTTGTTGGGCGTACAAATATCAAATATGTAATATTAATAGGGCATTACTTCTCACCACTGTCCTTATGAAAATCCAAAGATATCCTCTTAATTCTGGAAATATGTTCCCGGTTGCATCAATTAAAACATGTTTTTAGTGACACGTGCTCTTATTTTTCTAAAATTTAGTTTGAAAGTGTATCTCTGGCTAAGTCCTATCAATAATTTTGTTCATTTAGCATTGCATGTATTTTTAAATAGTGTACTTAAAGTGGAGTTAAAAAGAAAATACCACCTTGCATGTATTTTTAAATTCAGGAAATATATCGGAAGTGTATTCTCAGAAATGTCAAGTGAGAAATTTAATGAAACATCATCTTGCATATTTGCTTCACTCATAATAAAAAATACAATTTCTTCTTCAAACCCTATCAAAATCTTCTTCCACATTCAATCAACTTTTTTACTTTAAAATAACAGTTGTCTATTTTTTTACATCAAAATGAGCCAAAGAAACTAGAATTTAAGGTAACGTACATCTATTTACTTCTTTATTATTTACATTAATATGTTTTTTCGTCTGAAAAAATGAACGTTGCGTACATAAATTTATTTCCAGATAGTTGTTGAATGTCATTCGGAACTATATTTTCAGATTAGTTCAAAGTTGAATTTGATCAGTTTTTGAATATTTTCTATTATGATTGACCTTAGAAATGATGCACCTTAATGTTGTCTGTCATACCCAAAAATTTGCCTTCCCCTTTTCACTTTTTATCTACCCTATGACTTAAGATTAATTTGCACACATTCATGCTTCATTCATATGCATAATTCATTTGTGCTCACACTTGCTAATGGATCAGCACAATTTCAAAGCTTATGGATTGCAAAAGCCAGGGTTTGCTTATGGTTCAAGCCTTATAGATGTGGTATGGCTCATCATGAGAAATCATTTGGGGTGAAACCCTAATTTCTTGATTTGTGGGTCATGGATTCAAGGAGATCACAACTTGGCTTTCATCAGGGCATCAGAACCATAATTCTTGGCTTTGTTCCTTTAGGATCTTATGTTTGACTGTTGAGCTTTGGTTTGATCTTCTAAGCCATAGTTGTAGGTCCATGTGGTGGAAGTTTGAAGGCCTTGATCAAATGATGTACATCCTGGAACCCTAATCAATGAGGCTTGGAGTTTGTGTGAAACCCTAACTTATTGGGGAAAAGGTTTTTGACTCTTTTGTCATCCTTACGATGCTTTCAAGATCTTGGGATTTGATTCAAGGTATTTGCTTCCCTCCATGTGATGGTGCCTTGGTTGTTAGTCATTTGACATTAGTTCTTGGGTTGTCTTTGGCTCACCTTGATTTTTAAAGTATTGTAGACCATCCATTAGTGGTGCATATGTGCAAGATTCATTCATATTGTGTAGCACTTGATCAAGTCACATGAAAACCTTGTTTCATTTAAGTTAAGCATGAAGAACCCTAATTCATGGAAGAGACTATTTGGTCTTTGTGGTTTGATTCATTCATTTTTCTTAATCATTGACCATGACTTATCACATAGCTTTTTACTTGATGATCTATTTAGTCTTGGGCCTTATTCATTCATGTTATTCATAGTGCATAATGCTTCATAGTGCAAGTTTCATGACTTTCATTCATAATCCATTGATTCATTTATTATAGTGCATTCATTGGCTCATATTTTATAATGTATTTCTAATCCATTGATTCTTGATCCATGGTACATTCCTAGTCCATTCATTCATGTCCATAATGCATAATTCAAAACCATGTTTTAAATATTTTTTTTGGAGGTAAAATCACAATTTGAAAATGAGACATTTTCATTAAATCCAAAGAACTATTGGCATTCTCAAAGGTTCATTACATCCATCCAATATCATTTACATCATCCATACAAAAAATTACAAAAAACATAACTTTGACTAAAGGTTGACTTTGGTCAATAATTGACTTTTTGGTAAACTTTGACCAAAGACAACTCACCTAATTTCTAAAACCTAACCCTATTTTATTTTGATTATTCTTTGTTCCATCTTCTATTTTGGCTCAAAGTTCAAGTTTACTTCATGGGCAAGTAAGCCATGCTTTCTTTTCAAAGTCATCATCTTAACTTTCATGGTGGTTTCATCTTAGGTGTCTTGAGTCATGATCAAACCTTGAAGTGTAAGTCAGCCCTGCAATGCATCATTCATATAGATTAGCAAACCCAAACATGGACATCTTTCAAAACAAGTTCCACAAATAATCTAGCATACAAAAACTTGCAAAGCATCACATGTTGACTTTTGTTTGAAACAGCCTGCAGCATGCCTTGCCTGCACCCTTGTTATCCTCATATCAGCCTATAACCATCCATCAATTCAAACCATTATCATAGCATTGCAAGCATGACCAAGCACAACAACATAGCATATATCCTGCAACACATTCATTCAACTTGCAAACACAACACTTCAAATCAAAACAATTTGGAAATACAATACAACAATTCAGCTAGCATGCCTAACAAATCACTAACAACCATCTGTCAGTTGCAACCCATCACATGTTTCACCCTATTTGGTTTGAATGCAGACTTTTCAAGTGAAATCGATAACAAGTCAAAGCAAAGCTTAACTTTCACCTAACTGTTTAACTAACTGACATAGCAAATTGCTATAATAGTATTTGATTCAAACTAATTCTAGTCACTAACTAACTTAACAGTAATGCAACATACCGAACTAACATGATTGCTAATGGTTTTAATAGGAAATTCAGTGGTAACTGAATGAGTCATTACCATCTAACAGACTAACCCTAAATTCTAGTTTCACTCTCTAACCAACTCTAACTAACTATCTTTGCACGATTCTCAAAGTTCATAGAGTTAACAAACTGCAACCAAATTTGCTCATAAGAAAACTAACAGAGTCAAGCTCTGTTAAGAGAAAAGTCTATAAATTCACATGACCACCACCTATTTCGGGGGCAACAATCATTCCCCAGAATTCACTCACTTTCTATCTTCATCTTCTTCATTCTCTCACTGAAATCCTCACCCACACGAGAGCTCTGAATGACCCCTGTTGTTAGAGTCTCAACCTCTAAAACTCTAACAACCGAGCTAAACCTCAACCATTCTTAAACCTTACATGCACTCTCACTGCACTCATGCAATTCACAGGTCAATCAATACATTCAACCATCACTAGATTCACTACCTAACCTGTCTCACTCTTGCGCGCCTATCATCAATCTCAATCGCGTAACAATTCATGAAGAACACAACAACACACAACAAGAAGTTTTCCTGCATACAATATGCATTGAGGAGAAGGAAGATTTGCAGGAAATTGAAGTGAAGAACCAAAATTACCTGTTGTGTTGCCTCTGGTATTTTCTTTCTATTAGCTCCATCAGAGATTTCGTGCACAGGTTCGTCGATTTCAGCATTAACTTTGCATTTCATTGCGTAATGTAGTTCCTAGCTTTTGGAATTAAAGCCTTAATCACATTGGCTCCAATTCCCTCTCCTTTGCATTTAATATTTGGAAAATGACTTATTTGGTTTGAGGGTGAAGAACTGGTTCTATTGATGTAATTCAAGTGATGTTACGACCTCCACCGCGGCCGGAGGCGACTTCTGACTTGGCGGAGAATGAGGAGGGACGGTGAGGTGATAAAGCGTGATCTTGAATGAGAAAATTTTACCTTGTACAATTAACCCTACAATTAACCCCATGGTCCCATACCCCTATAAAAATTTAAAAATTTCCATTTTACCCTTAATTGGTTTTAACCAATTTACCATTTCATTTTTACCATTCAGTTGAAAATTGCAAAAATTACATTTTCACACCCCTCGCACCGGAACTCCTGCAAAAAGACTTCCGGTATGTATTTTTCCAAACCGAAAGACTTTAGGAAAGACTTCCGGAACACACCAAAAAGCAAACCGGAACACTTAAGGAAAGAGTTCCGGTTCCAATAAAAAAAAATTTCAAATTTTTTTGCATACCGGAACTCTTTGGAGAAGTGTTCCGGTATGTATTATGTGTGTTCCGGAAGTCTTTCTTTAAGTCTTCGGTACGTTTTTTTTTTTAATTTCTTTTTTTCTTTTTTTTTTAATTTTAATTTTTTTTTTTTACAGAAATGGAAAATCTTCCCAAAATATGCGTAGATACTACTGATGCGTTTATGACTACGGAAAGATTTGGTACACGAGAAGAGGTTATCAGATGGATTAAAGAGGTTGGAATCGACAATAAAGTAACTGTTATTATCAGTCGTTCAGATACTGAAACGGGGAAGAGAGGGAGAAGTAACAAAATAATATTTGGTTGTGATAAAGGTGGTGTCATGCGGTGAACTTACTTTTTGTGTTCTTTTAATCGCAATGTCGCGGTTAGCAAGAGTCGCCACCGACTTTTCTTTTATCCAATAAGGAAAGGTGGAAAAGAACAGGAAAGACCTTAAATTAGATTCTTAGGTTCGGGAGGTACATTATACAAAGGGAAGGTGTTAGCACCCTTTGTATCCATGGTTATCCATGGGCTCTTAATTGCTCAATCATTTATGTTTTTCTAGTTTGAAAAAGTGGTTGAGAAATGTGTAGGAAATGTTTTGAAAAGGAGAATTTAACTTTGTAATGATTCTTGAATGAATGTATACAAAGTGGTTATCTCGTTTAGTTTTGAAAATAGTTTAGAAAAATATGACTCGGCAATGATTCTAGTGCGAATGTATGCCAAGTGGTGATTTTCTAATGGAGGTTTTGAAAGGTGTAAGGTGTGAAAAGTAGTTTTAAATTGTGAATAAGCAATTAAGAGTTATACCTATCCGAGGTCTTTCCGGGCATTTCCTATCCTTATGAGGGTAAAACTGTCCTTACTATTGAGAAGTAAGCAGTTTCATCCTTTGGATGTAGAAGGGTCATCGAAGGGTCATCGATTGGTCATTGAAGGCAACAGTTGTGAGGATACCTTAGCATTCGAAGGGACGATCATCATTTAACCGTAGACTACACCGAAGGGTCATCGAGGGACAAAGGCAACATTCGAGGGACTATGATGATTTAGCCGAAGGGTCTTTGCTAAGTGTATCCCCATATTCGCGGGACATGACCATAATACCGTAATCGTAGGGTAACAAAAGAGAGGTCCAAGATCGCATATTAAAAGGCAAAGTTTTACAATTAATTAGATAGCCGTAGTCGATCAAGTAATTAGGTCCATATTAAAATCAGTACATTAAGATCAATTAAGCCATTAGGGTGGATCTTCACCATGAAATTAATACATTAAAATCAATTGAGTAATTCAGGGTGAATCTCCATAAGGGTATCCCACACCTAAAGTGGAATACCTAGCCGGCCATTTCCTCGGGAATATGTAAACCTTTACACAATTCAGCACACGGGTTAGAGCATCAAAGTAAAGTATAATTGAAAATTGCACTACAACACAACAGTCATGAACTCAGACCAAATGATGCAGAATTATAATAAGTCTTGGTTAGATAGACATAAGGCAGAATAGAAAAGAAACAAAGCAGCCACTGTCCCGTTCGCCTCTGCTTCGCCTAGCGAAGGCTCAGCGAATGCTCGCTACAGGCTCGCTTAGCGATGTGCTAGCGAGCGGCCACGGGGTTGGAGTTTGACAGCAGCATGACCTCCGAAAACCTGAACTTTTATGGCATTTGATTACAGGAATAGCATGGACAAACATTCATGATATTCAAGCATATTTAAATTCGCATGTGAAATCAAATTACATATTCGAAACTTCAATCATGATGCTTTATGTATATAGAGATCACCGATTAAAAGCATAAAACAATAGTGATGCGCAAACCTGTTTGCAACTAAGCTGCTATGTTGGAGAGACTGATCACTTTTGGTATCGGATGGAGTTAGGCGGCGGTAGCTTCGGAGCGGAGGAGCGGAGGAGCGGAGGAGCGGCCTTCAGGGTTTCTTTATTCGGGACTTTCTAAGGTAGCCTCCAGGGTTTTTGTGCCAGGGTTTCCGTCTGTCCTTGTCTGTCTTTTTCGTGGCTGAAGTGCCAGTATTTATAGTGATCGTGGTGACCTAATGGGCTCAGAATGAAGCCCAGAAATTCTGATATTCGCAAGCTTCGCTAGGCGAAGGAGTTGCTCGCCTAGCGAGCAAGCTATTTTGGGCTTTTACTGGATCTGGTGCTTCGCTGGGGCGAGTGTCATAACGAGGGGTTCGCTAGGCGAAGGAATTGCTCGCCTAGCGAGCAGGCCAGTTTGGGCCATTTCTGGATTGGGCCTGTTGTGAGTTGGGCTTTTGTCCCTTGAAGACTAGTGCCTTGCGGAATAAGTCGGAGTATCTCGAAAAATGTTTTATAAGATTAGTGGGCGAATTTTGGGGTATGACAGCTGCCCCTGTTCAATATTCTTGAACCGAGAGAGTTAGGATGGCAAGTATGCCATTCGTGGTCTGGAGGGGGAAGATTATTGAACACTAGCATGCCCCAAAAATTTGCATTTGTCAATTAGTCTTGATGGAGATGGGCTTAAAGATGCCATCCAGGAAGTTTGATGATGAGAGCTTCAGAGTGCGTCATACATTAGACGATGTCTGAAGACATGGGTGTCATACCGGGTCGTACGTTAGACCGTATAGTGGGTCGCCTATTAGGCTATCGACTTCGCCGGGGAGTCAGAGTGTGTTATATACTGCTGGGGATAAGGGATCAGAATGGATAGTACGCTAGATCGTATCTGAATCGCAGGATAAGCCGTCTGTTAGGCGGGTGACTCCACTGAGGATGAGAGATCAGAATGGATCGTGCGTTAGATCGTATCTGAGTTGCAGAATGAGCCGTTCGTTAGGCTGAATCTGATTGTGAAAGGGGTAGTCGTATGCTAGACTACGCTTCAGAAATGTACCGTACACTAGGTAGCATCTGAGGGCTTGAAGGTCTAACTGGGTCGTACATTAGACCGTCTTTGAGCAGAACGAGTCGTCCGTTAGGCTGGATCTGATGACGAACGGGGTAGTCGTATGCTAGACTACGCTTCAGAAATGTACCGTACACTAGGTAGCATCTGAGGACTTGAAGGTCTAACTGGGTCGTACATTAGACCGTCTTTGAGCAGAACGAGCCGTCCGTTAGGCTGGATCTGATGACGAAAGGGGTAGTCGTATGCTAGACTACGCCTCAGAAATGTACCGTACACTAGGTAGCATCTGAGGACTTGAAGGTCTAACTAGGTCGTACATTAGACCGTCTTTGAGCAGAACGAGCCGTCCGTTAGGCTGGATCTGATGACGAAAGGGGTAGTCGTATGCTAGACTACGCCTCAGAAATGTACCGTACACTAGGTAGCATCTGAGGATATGAAGGTCTAACTGGATCGTACATTAGACCGTATTTGAGTTATTGAAGGTCAGAATGGATCGTACACTAGATCGTATCTGAGTTGAAGGAGTCATATGTTGGGCTGAATCAGAACGAACCGTACGTTAGGCTGAATCTGATAGTATTTGTGTATGTTGTATTTGTGATAAGTGTCTGGGATGAGCTTATAGATGCCATCGTTAGGAGGATGTCAGAATGAATGTGGACATGGAGTATATCTTAAAGATGTAGTTGAATCCTGAATGTAATTGATAAAGCTGTCCGTCTGAATGGACCTTTGTTTTGATTGTATCAAGAGGATAATTAACCTGAAAAATAAAGTTAGCTTCATGCCATGTCATGATGCATGAGTGTCATACGGTGAACTGACTTGGGGTATTTTGCTTTTTATCGCAATGTCGCGGATAGCAAGAGTGGCCACCGACTTTTCTTTTATCCAATAAGGAAAGGTGGAAAAGAACAGGAAAGACCTCAATAGATTTTGGGTTTGGGAGGTACATTATACAAAGGGAAGGTATTAGCACCCTTTGTATCCATGGTTATCCATGGGCTCTTAATTGCTCAATCATTTATGTTTTTCTAGTTTGAAAAAGTGGTTGAGAAATGTGTAGGGAATGTTTTGAAAAGGAGAATTTAACTTTGTAATGATTCTTGAATGAATGTATGCAAAGTGGTTATCTCGTTTAGTTTTGAAAATAGTTTAGAAAAATATAACTCGGCAATGATTCTAGTGCGAATGTATGCCAAGCGGTGATTTTCTAATGGAGGTTTGGAAAGGTGTAAGGTGTGAAAAGTATTTTAGGTTATGAATGAGCAATTAAGGGTTTTACCTGTCCGAGGTCTTTCCGGGCATTTCCTATCCTTATGAGGGTAAAACTGTCCTTACTATTGAGAAGTAAGTAGTTTTATCCTTTGGATGTAGAAGGGTCATCGAAGGGTCATTGATTGGTCATCGAAGGCAACAGTTGTGAGGATACCTTAGCATTCGAAGGGACTATCATCATTTAACCGTAGGCTACACCGAAGGGTCATCGAGGGACAAAGGCAACATTCGAGGGACTATGATGATTTAACCGAAGGGTCTTTGCTAAGTGTATCCCCATATTCGCGGGACATGGCCATAATACCGTAATCGTAGGGTAACAAAGAGAGGTCCGAGATCGCTTATTTAAAGGCAAAGTTTTACATTCAATTAGGTAGCCGTAATCAAGTAGGTAATTAAGTCCATATTAAAACCAATACATTAAGAACAATTAAGCCATTAGGGCGGATCTTCGCCGTAAAATACATTAAAATCAATTGAATAAGTCAGAGTGAATCTCCATAAGGGTATCCCACACATGAGGTGGAATACCTGGCCGGCCGTTTCTTCGAGAATATGTAAGCCTTTACACCATTCAACACACGGGTTAGAGCATTGAGATAAAGTATAATTTGACAATTGCACCATAAAATAAACATAACAGTCATGAACTCAGGCCAAATGATGCAGAACTATAATAAATCATGATTAGATAAACATAAGATAGAACAGCAAAGAGACAAAGCAGCCACTGTCCCGTTCGCCTCTGCTTCGCCTAGCGAAGGCCTAGCGAGTACTCGCTACCGGCTCGCTTAGCGATGTGCTAGCGAGCGCCTGCTGGTTTTGAATTTGATATCAGCATAATCCCAACCAATTGTATGCCTCATGAATTTCATTACTGTAATTATATGATTAATCATTAAGGTATGCAGGTACCTACTAAAGTTTACATGCCAAGCTTAAGATATTTCGTAAATCTAATCATGAAGCTATATGCCAAATAAGAACATAAGACAATAATAGCAATATAAACCTGTTGGCTGCTGAGTTGTGACTTCGAATCGGCAAATCGGATTGAATTGGGCAGGGGTAGAACTTGGTGCCGCCGAGTTCCTTCAAGGTTTGCCTCCGGTGAGTATCAGGGTTTGCTTGCTAGGGCTCTCCTTCTTCCGTTTCCGCTCTCCCGTCTCCGTTTTTTCTTCCCCCTTTTCGTGACAGAAGGCTTGGCTATTTATAGTGCTCCGGCTATGACCTAATGGGCTCAGAATGAAGCCCAGAAATTCTGGTATTCGCAAGCTTCGCTAGGCGAAGGAATTGTTCGCATAGCGAGCAAGCTAGTTTGGGCTTTTACTGGATCTGACGCTTCGCTGGGGCGAGTGTCATAACGAGGGGTTCGCTAGGCGAAGGAATTGCTCGCCTAGCGAGCGAGCGAGTTTGGGCCATTTTCTGGATTGGGCCTGTCGTGAACTGGGCTTTTGTTCCTTAAGTGTCAGGGCCTTGCAACATAAGTCGGAGTGTCTTGAGAAATGTTTTATAAGATTAGTGGGCAAATTTTGGGGTATGACAGCTGCCCCTGTTCAATATTCTTGAACCGAGAGAGTTAGGATGGTCAGTATGTCGTTCGTGGTCTGGAGGTGAAAGATTATTGAACACTAGAATGCCCCGAAAATTTGCGTTTGTCAATTAGTCTTGATGGAGATGGGCTTAAAGATGCCATCCAGGAAGTTTGATGATGGGAGCTTCAGATTGTGTCGTACGTTAGACGATATCTGGAGACATGGGTGTCATACCGGGTCATATGCTAGACCGTATAGTGAATCATCCATTATGCTGTCGACTTTGCTGGAGAGTCAGAGTGTGTTATACGCTATTGGGGATAAGGGATCAGAATAGATTGTACGCTAGATCGTATCTGAATAGCGGACTGAGTCGTCCATTAGGCGGATGACTTTGCTGGGGATGAAAGATCAGAATGGATCGTACGCCAGATCGTATCTGAGTTGCAGAATGAGCCATCCATTAGGCTGTATCTGAGAAAGGTGGAGTTAGAATAGATCGTACGCTGGATCGTATCCGAGTTGAAGATCCAAAGGGGTCGTATGTTAGGCCGCATCTGAGGATGAAAGGGTAGTCGTATGCTAGACCATGTCAGAATGTACCATACGCTAGGTAGCATCTGAGGAGATGAACATCCGAATGGGTCGCGCGCTAGACCGTCTTGAAATCATATGTCGGGCTGAATCAGAACGAACCGTACGTTAGGCTATATCCGATGATGTTTGTATATGTTGTATCCGCCATAAATGTCTGGGATGGGCTTAGAGATGCCATCATCAGGAGAATGTCAGGATGAATGTTGACATGGAGTATATCTGAAAGATGTATCTGAAGAAGAAAGTAGTCGTATGCCAGACTACACCTCGGGATGTGCCGTACGCTAGGTAGTATCAGAGGATTTGAAGGTCAGAATGGATCATACGTTAGATCGCATCTGAGTTGAAGGAGTCACAGGTTGAGCGGAATCAGGATGAACCGTACGTTAGGCTATATCTGATAGTATTTGTTGTGTTTGCAGCAGCTGTCTTGAATGTAATCAACAGGAGTATCTGTTTGACTGGATCTTCACTTTGACCGTATCATGAGATGCTTTATGTTTCTAAAACTAAATGAGGACAGGATATGCAGGCGTATGCTGTGAAATGATGTAATGAATGAGTTATGCGTCTGAAAAGAAATGCGAACATTGTATGCATGTATATGTTATGAAATGATGTAATGAATGCACTATGCGTCTGAAACATTCTTCCAGGGGATTCTACTGGGGAAATAAATCTCAGTCTTCTGGTCGAAGATATTTGTATTGATGATCTCTTCTTAGCTGAGGATACTTGATTTCTGTCTGATGATGGAAACACTCAACAGGGCCCGGCTGGGGATGGAAGAAATGACCAGTCTGTCTGGCGATGCCAACCTCTTCTGGGAAATAGCTGGTTCTTGTTGGGGAATAGAATTAGCGACGGATTCATTGGAAAGCATGGTTAGACCTTCTCCTGATCCTGAAGTCTTGTAGTAATTGCTATTGCTATTTTATGCATGTATTTTTGATAAACATCGATCATATTCAAATGCATAAATCAATTCAAATTAAATCAATGGACGTTTACGCAAACAAAACAGAGAAAGTAAACAAAAGCATCTTTTTTGGAAAGAAAATTGTATTGATTTTGAAAGAGGGCCTATAAACAGGCAATTTGTGTACAAGGAGACAGAAATCCTAGTAAGAGGAAATTGTCAGGCAAACAAAGAGAAAGCTATGCAGAAAAAGTCCTATCGATTCTAATTCCACTACTGTCATTATGTCTTCAAGCATCTCATCTCCTGCTGTCGGATAGAAGTGATTGGCTTGTTCAGTCCCTTGAACTTGGTTGAAGCTGACAGAGAACGGGACATAGTCATACGCTTTAATCCCTAATTTTGCCTGGACCGCCTTTTCAGGTTTTCAGTCCACCAGGATACCCTTTTTTGCCCAAGCCGCCTTTTCAGGTTTTCGACTTGCCGGGTGTACGTCGTTATATGTTTATCCCTAATTTTTGCCCGAACCCTTTTGGTTCGCCGGGATGCCCTTATTTTTGCCTAGGTACGTCGACCTAGCGGGTCTCTTTTATGCGTAGTATTTTTTAACTATGTCCGCGTTCACAGGATGTGGGAAGTCTTCGCCATCCATTGTAGCAAGTATCATGGCTCCACCAGAGAATACTTTCTTAACCACAAATGGCCCTTCGTATGTGGGAGTCCACTTGCCTCTGGGATCACCTTGTGGTAGAATGATACGCTTGATTACCAAGTCGCCAATTTGATACACCTGTCTCTTGACTCTTTTGTTAAATGCCTGGATCATGCGCTTCTGATATATCTGTCCATGGCACACAGCCGCAAGTCTCTTCTCATCAATCAAATTTATCTGATCGAGTCGAGTCTGAATCCATTCATCTTCATCTAAGCCCGCCTCTTTTAGGATTCTTAGAGAGGGAATCTGGACTTCCACTGGTAAAACGGCTTCCATTCCGTAGACTAAAGAGAAAGGAGTTGCCCCTGTCGAAGTGCGTACTGAGGTGCGATAACCGTGAAGAGCAAACGGTAACATCTCATGCCAGTCTTTGTACGTTACTGTCATCTTTTGTATGATCTTCTTGATATTCTTATTAGCAGCCTCCACGGCACCGTTCATCTTTGGCCGGTACGGAGAAGAGTTATGGTGCTTTATTTTGAACTGCGTTCAGAGTTCAGTAATCATCTTGTTGTTCAAGTTAGTACCATTGTCAGTGATAATTCTTTCAGGGACGCCATACCGACAGATGCGATTATTTTTGATGAATCGGGCCACCACATTCTTGGTGACAGAAGCGAATGAGGCTGCTTCTACCCACTTTGTAAAGTAATCAATAGCAACGAGGATGAAACGATGTCCGTTAGAAGCCGTAGGTTTAATCTCTCCAATCATATCGATGCCCCACATTGCAAAGGGCCAAGGTGCTGTCAACACGCTCAATGGAGCAGGAGGCACATGTACTTTGTCCGCATAGATCTGACACTTGTGACAGGTTCTGGAGTGATGGTGGCAATCAGCTTCCATGGTAGACCAATAATACCCTGATCTCAGAATCTTCTTGGCCATTGTATGTCCACTAGAATGAGTCCCAAAAATGCCGTCGTGCATGTCTTCCATAATCCTTTCTGCTTCCTTTCTATCCACACAGCGAAGCAGAGTCGAGTCATGATTACGTTTGTATAATAATCCATTACTCAAAAAGAATTTAGCGGAGAACTTCCTCAGAAATTTTCTGTCATTGATAGATGCCTCTTCAGGGTATTCCTGAGTTTCCAAATATCTTTTTACTTCGTGGAACCAAGGTTTCTCCTCTACTCCATCAGCGTTAAGTTCATAACAGTATGCTGGTTCATCTAACCGTTCAATAGTGATCCTGGGAGCTTCACTGTCCCATCTGACTCTGAACATAGATGACATGGTAGCTAATGCGTCTGCCAACTGATTCTCTTCTCGTGGGATATGTTCGAATGCAACCTCTTCAAAGTGTGGGATTAACGTCATCACCCGCTCTCGATAAGGGATGAGATTTAGATGTTTAGTATCCCATTCTCCTTTGATCTGACTGATTACCAAGGCTGAATCTCCGTAAACACTCAAAAACTTGATTCGCCGGTCTATAGCGGCCTTGAGTCCCAAAATACATGCTTCATACTCAGCCATATTATTGGTACAATGAAAGCATAGTCTAGCAGTGAAAGGTGTATGGTAACCCCCGGGAGAAATGATTACCACACCAACGCCATTGCCCAATGCATTAGAAGATCCATCAAACACCATAGTCCATCGGGATCCCAGTTCAGGTCCTTCATCCGGTCCAGGTTTTTCATAATCGGTAACAAGCATGACATCTTCATCCGGAAACTCAAAATTCATAGATTGGTAGTCAACCACCGCCTGATGAGCTAAATGATCAGCTAGCACGCTTCCTTTGATTGCTTTCTGGGTAGTATACTGGATATCATATTCTGTTAAAATCATCTGCCATCTTGCTATTCTTCCGGAGAGAGCGGGTTTCTCGAATATGTATTTGATGGGATCCATCTTAGAAATCAACAAAGTGGTATGATTCAACATATACTGCCTTAGTCGGCGAGCAGCCCAGGCCAAAGCACAGCAAGTTCTCTCGAGCAGTGAGTATCTTGTTTCACAGTCGGTAAACTTTTTGCTAAGGTAGTATATGGCATGCTCTTTTCGACCAGACTCGTCATGTTGCCCCAATACACACCCCATTGAATTTTCTAACACGGTCAAATACATGATTAGAGGTCTTCCTTCAACTAGGGGTATCAGAATTGGAGGTTCCTGGAGATATTTCTTGATTTTGTCAAAAGCTTCTTGGCATTCATCATTCCATATCATCTCTTGATTTTTCCTCAGTAATTTGAAGATGGGTTTGCAAGTAGCGGTCAAGTGGGAGATAAATCGGGCAATGTAGTTTAACCGTCCCAAGAAACCTCTGACTTCTTTATCCGTACGGGGAACGGGCATTTCTTGAATAACTCTCACCTTAGTCGGGTCGACCTCAATTCCTTTACCACTGACAATAAATCCCAAGAGTTTACCGGATCTTACTCCAAAGGTGCATTTGTTCGGGTTCAATCTCAGCTTGTATTTCTTCAACCTCTCAAACAGTTTGTGTAAATGATCGAGATGTTCTTTTTCAGTATGAGATCTAGCTATCATGTCATCCACATATACCTCTATTTCATGATGAATCATATCATGAAACAAAACTACCATAGCACGCTGGTATGTTGCCCCGGCGTTCTTTAAACCGAAGGACATTACTTTGTAGCAGAAAGTGCCCCATTGCGTCACAAACGTAGTTTTCTCCATGTCCTCAGGTGCCATCTTAATCTGATTATAACCCGAGAATCCATCCATGAAGGAGAATACTTTGTGTTGAGCGGTGTTATCTACCAGAACATCGATGTGCGGGAGTGGAAAGTCATCTTTGGGACTTGCTTTATTCAAATCTCTGTAATATACACACATTCGCACCTTACCATCCTTCTTCGGCACTGGTACCACATTAGCGACCCATTGAGGATAAGAAGTAACGGCTAGAAAACCGGCATTGAATTGTTTCATAACCTCGACTTTGATTTTCTCAGACATTTCAGGACGCATGCGACGGACCTTTTGCTTGACAGGACGACAGTCTTCCTTCATTGGGAGACGGTGCACTACTATGTCAGTATCCAACCCGGGCATGTCTTCATAAGACCACGCAAAAATCTCTACATAGTCATGTAACATCTGAATCAATCTTTCTTTGATACTGTTTTCCAAGCCTGCTCCTATTTTAACTTCTTTTCTGTCTGCTTCAGTACCCAGATTCACAATTTCGATTGACTCTTCATGCGGCTGTATAGTCCTTTCTTCTTGCAGTAACAGTCTGGCGAGTTCTCCAGGAACTTCACAATCTTCGTCACTACCATCCTCGGCTTGGTAGATCGGATTTTCAAAGTCGTAATGAACAGTAGTGGAACTATTATCAACAGGATCCAGAGTGGGTATGGATCTGCAATTTGTTACGTGAGTGTGTGTAAGAAAACATAGCTTGTTTGGAAGATGACAAGAAAGATAAAGAGCGCAATATTTGAATGCAAAAAGTCCATTGATTTATTGAATGTGAATATGCTTATGAAATGACAAACCCTTAACAAATTAGCTATTGTGCCCCGGGCATAGACACAATGCTTTAAGAAGTTTAATTGAAAAACTAAAAACAATTTGCAACACTAAAGTAGACAATAACAATTACTCCTGACTAAAGGAAATCGGGATAATGTCTTCAGCCTTCCAATTATTGAGTCCGTCGCCAATTGTTGGGAAAATCCAGCTATCCAAGTCGCAGTCGCTGTCGGCATCTTCTACAGCATTAATCTGGTCTTTGACTGTCTTTTCAGAGTTAAATCCCAGACCACATTTATCAGACTTGTGCGGTACGTCGATCAGTTGACCCCAGCCAGTACGACCACCATCTTCAACCACGGCTTGAGCATCTTTCAGAGAAATCATAGCAGGAGGAGCACGAACAACCTTGGGCATAAGGGGAGTTGACTTAAGGACAGGACTGGGCGGAGGAACCACTTCAAATGACTGGGACGGAGTCTCGAAGAATTCACCATCCATCTCAACGTATCTGAAGGTATGCACACTACTGACGATATACTCTTCTTCCCCACACACAGTGACGATCTTACCCTCTATTGGATATCTCAGCTTTTGATGGAGAGACGAAGCTACAGCACTTGCCCCGTGAATCCAAGGGCGTCCCAGCAAGCAGGAATAGGCAGGACGAATGTTCATTACATGAAAGGTAGTGTCGAAGACTTGAGGTCCTATCTTGATAGGGAGAACCACTTCACCATGGACAACACTTTTCGCACCATCGTAAGCACGCACCACAATGTCACTAGGCTTCAATTCAATGCTCTTGCAGTCAAGTTTATCGAGCACGGCTTTCGGCAGCACATTCAAAGAAGAGCCATTATCGATCAACACATGAGACAAGGTGATCCCCTTACACTCGATGGAGATATGCAGAGCTTTATTGTGATTCTTCCCTGCTGGTGTCAGGTCAGCATTGGAAAAACCTAGGCCATTGTCAACAGTCAGGTTAGCAACATAGTTCTCGAACTGATCGACGGAGGTCTCCTGAGGTACATGAGCAGTCTTCAAGAATTTTATCAAGGCATGGGCATGGGATTCAGAAGATAACAACAAAGACAACATCGAGATCTTAGACGGGGTATGCCCCAACTGCTCTACCACATCAAAATCACTTTTGCGGATGATCTTCAGCACTTCTTCCATTTCTTGTTTGGCAACATCCTCAGTAGTAACTTCGACCGGTGCCTCCGACTGAGAAGGGTTGACTGGTTCCTTTCCTCGGTTTTCGGGAACTTGAGGTGAGATCTCTGGAGAGAATATCCTTCCTGTAACACCTCAAAATTTGCCCTCCTCTCTTGGGACTAGCATTAACATATTTGCATGTCATTTTAGGGCATTAGGCATTTCATATTGCATATCATGTGGTTACATTGTGCAAGCTATCTTCCCAAGTCTTAATCAGGAGGTAGGAAGTCAAAGGGCAAGCCTAGGGTTTACTGACTGATCATTGGCCATCTGAGGATTGGGCTGTGAATTAGGGTTTCATGATTTTCAATGGATATTGGTCTTCATCTTGATTGCAATGATACATCATCATCATCATAATTGGATGTCATCAGAAGATTGAAGAAGATTCCTTGAGATTAGGGTTTTGACCACTGGTCAACCCTAATCAGGTGCATTGGGCCAGTCAGGGCTGGATCAGGAGATGGGGTTTGTAATGGTTGTGGGGTTCATTATATGATTATATTGTGCTTATTGAGGCTAGGGTATCACCCTTGAGCCATTTCAGTTGGAGATTGAAGCTTAAATTGATCAATGCATTGCCTGATTCATCTGTCAGATGAAAAGTCAACTGTGGTCAACTGTACATGATCTGGTGAATTTGGAGGTGGAAAGGAGTTGAAGACACTTCATTCATGTTGGAACAAGTGTTAAATGACATCTCAAAGCTTAAGAATGAAGAAAATCAAGTCAGGACAAAAACTGCCAAAAATAGAAAGTGCCTTGTAACTGAAGTTTCCAAAAATGGAAAGTGTTGGACCTCAAAGCCACGTGTCCAAGGAAGCTTCAAATGAAAATTTGTTCAACATGAAAGTTGTAGATCTTGTTCTCACCTTTCCAAAAAGTCCAAGAACTTGAAAATCCAATGTATGGTTTGAAAATTAGGGCTCAGTGAATTTCAAAAATGACCCGTAATCAGGAGGCCATAATTTCCACATGCTTTATCCAAATTGCAAGTTCTTTATATGCATAAACTCCATTTGACATGTACTTTGAGGGTGCATCATTGGATTTGTTCAAAAATGGCCAAGGCAAAAAGTCACTTTTCAACTGGACAGCTGAATTGGACCAGGGGCAAAATTGTCCAACTCTCAAAATAATTGGAATTTTTGAATGGGACTTTTTCCAACACCTCAGGAATGGCATTTTGAGCTTGTTTGAATCATCACTTTGTGGCCAAAGCATATGGTTTGAGTTTTGGTTTGAAAAATGAAATGGTGAAAATTGGACATTTTGCATTCACATGTGATTTTGAGAAATACATGACCAATAAGCATGGGACAAGTTTCTACAGTCCACATATGATATTTAGAAGGTGTATGTGCTGTCAAAACAGGTGGCACTAGCTGTCATGGTGAAATTCCAATTTTACCCCTCCTTTGAAAATTGCCATTTACACTAACAATGCTTTTGTTTAATTAAGTGGATTAGTGGAAGATTAAGGTATCATATATAATCTAAACCTCTCCTAATCCTAACAGAATTCACAATCTCCAAGAATTCAGATCTGAAAACCTCTCATTCTCTCAAGTTTCTCTCAAGAACACCAACCTTCAATCTCAAGTTTCTTCATCATTCCTCAACCAATCTTCACGATTTTTGTTGCATTGAACTCACATCATCCTCAACAACATCTGTTTGGATAATTTGGAAGGGAAAGAAGGCCAATCGCGACTGTTCAAAATTTCATCATCCATGGCAAATCCGAATTAAGAGCTCTAGGATCAACATCAATTGGAACTGGACACACATATCACCTTCCTCATCATATTTCTACTTCTGTTTGTGGAGAAAAGCACGTGAGGAGCATCAAATTGCACTGCCATTTCCAGGTAACTCGAAAATTCGACTTTCACCATTTGCTTAATGCTTATATGCGTTAGAAAGAGTGATGAACGTAGGTTATGAGTATGTGTTTGGTTTTGAGAATAGTGAACCCTAGGGAGAGAAATCTGAGTTTGAAAGTATGAACACGAACCCTAGGTTGCTCGATTTGAAGAACATAGGAACGATTAGGGCAAATGAGGTTCGTATTTGGATTGTAGGAGTTGAGACCTTTCCAACGACTATAGCCACGTCCATTTTAGTGAACTTTTGATGTTCTTCATAATTTTGGAAATCTGGAAATTATTTGTGTTGAAGACGATGAAACAAGGCTGTAGATCCAATTTTCTGTTTGAAATTTCAAATTAGAGGTTTACCGCCCGCGCCCAATGTATTTACGATATTGCCACTGTGTTATTTAATTAATTCCTTTAATTATTAAAAATTGATAATGACCTTAAAAAATTCATAAAAAATAGGAGAAAATTCAGAAAATTGTGAGGAATTTTTCCTTGACTTTGTTGACTTGTGTAGAATTTTTTTGACCTATTGGTCAAAGTTGTGCTTGGTAATAATATTATTTGGCCTAGGGTTTTTCCACATGTGTGCATTTTTGCTACATTTTGCCAATTGATACATGAAATGCTCATATCATAAAATAAATTCTTGCCAATTTTTGTGATGATTCTTGACTGGATGAGGTTTGTTTCCATGTAAATTTCATGCATTTTTGATACCTGGTCATGTAGTTATGAATTTTGGAAGTTAGGTGTGACAATTTGTGTCACACCTCTTGATGTCAACTTGTGGAATTTAATTGGTGGACCTATACATGTTAGAATTGAATGAAATTTTGCATGGTGTTTGATTGACATGTTAGGATGCCTGGTGAATTTTTGTAGAATTTTTCACTGCATTTTCAATTTGATCATGATTTTTCATTTCTGGTGATTGAATGTGCAAGCTCATGTGACCTAGGTTTGTAATTTTGATGTGAAATGCTCATGTTGTATTGTATGGCCATAAAATTTGATATGCTTGTAATAGACACATTGTGTGACATCCCTGTTTTGGTCTCATCCATTTCTTTATTGTTTTCAATGAGTTATGATTTTTTGAAGTGGATGTATGCATTGATGTTGTGAGTTGAAGCATGAAATTGTGTCTGTTTTTGTTGATTTTCATTGACATGGTTTCATTTGCCCAATTGAGCTCAAATTTGACATGGTAGACCTTGATTATCCCCTGTTTAGGTGTAATTAATTTGAGAATTTTTGGATGTGTTTTGATGTGGATTTGAATGCAATACTTCTGTTGGTATATTTGATGCTTCCTTTGAACCAATATGGATTGTTTTGTGCATGAATTGGATATGGTGGATGATATAAACATGAGACCAAGGATGTTTGCTCTTGTTTGACTTTAATTTGAGATTGGTTGATGAATGCCTTGCTGTTTAGGGATTTTTTCTTGCTTTGGACCCTAGGCTTGGCCTAGTGGTCTTGTTGCTAATATTTGCTTGATTTTTCAGGATCAAAGGCATAATGCACATGGAGAATGATTCAAATCAATTTTAATTGATGTTGTTGATGTTTGTACACTAACATAACATTGTTTTGTAGGTTGTGAAGTTTGGGAGTGGGCTTTGAGCTTGCTTTATTGTGTATTGCTTTGTATAGTTTGATTGATTGAACACTTGCTGTTTGGTTTTGTCTGTCTGAGTACTAACTGTGTTGGATTGTTTCCAGGTACTTTAGTTGCTCAGTTCCTTGTGACCTTTTGCTTTGCGTTGCTTAAGCAACTTGCATTGAGGTAGGTCCTCTTGACTTCATGTAGTCTGGAGACCCGGCTGTTACCGGGCCGGGCAAATAAATGTCTGAAGTCCTCCTTAAGAGGCAATGATTGTGGTTGTTTATTTTTAAGCCCAAGCAGGTGAAAGTCCTTTAAATAAGGCAATTGGTGGAAGGTAGGGACAAGCAGTCTGTCCCCCACTATTCAGTGAGTCTTCTCCTTGCTCCCATTACATGGTTGTAGCATTGAGATCAAAAGCCCAAGATCTGTTGTGTCAGAGTCATCGAGTATAAAAGGGTTCCCCTATTCTGGACCCATGCTCATTTGTCAGCTCTCCCTGGTTAGGGATAAGAGCTGTGAGGTCTGATCCTCACTTCATCCCATCATCTGCTTCACCTTAGCCTCGTAATGGCAAGGTTAAGAGCAAACACAGCCTGTACAGACGATTGCTTAGGCAGTCAAACCTGATTGATTGAGCCCCCTTGTTTGGCTATAGTGCGTGTTATGTGGATATCTGATTGACATGCTTGTTTGAGATACCTGTTCTCATTTGATGATATATGATTGTATGCTTGTGTGCTAGCTTCTTTCCTGGTTAGGTTAGTTTGCTTATGCAAGTAGGATAGAAAACCAAACTTAGGGTTAACGATGCATGACAACATTAGGCTCGAGTCTCAGCTCCCTAATCGTGTGTCTTTCCCCGGTTTCTGGTTAGCAATTTAGTCCCTTTCAGGGGAACTACATCGCCCTGATCCTCGTGCCAGACGAGGTATGTAGGCAGGTGGTCGTGCGAGACCACTCCGGGCAACCTTTTTCTTTTTTGCGTGTGTTTACCTGTTATCTGATTGTGTTTGGCTCGGATGCCGACGTAAGTCCAGTAATTGGCAGTCGGGCTCCACGTTTGCCCTTTTGAGTGTGTTTTGGTTCGGATGCCGACGTAATTCCATCCAGTGGTTGTCGGGCTCCATGTTTGCCACTCTTGCTTGTTTGTGTTGTTTTGTGTTGTTTGGCGTGCGTAAGCCGAACTACAGTGGCTCTGATTCTTGTTCCAGACAAGATATGTAGGCATAAGGTGCGATACCTTATCGAGCTCTTTCCTCTTTACCCCACCTGCGTTCCCCGTGTGTGTGTGTGATGTTTAGCAACCTATTCTCTATTTTAGAACGTGGATCCCTAGGAGTACCTAGGACGTGAGGGGTGCTAATACCTTCCCCTCGCGTAACCGACTCCCGAACCTTTTCTCTCTGGTCGCGAGACCATGTCTTTCCAGGTTTCTCTGAGCGTTTCCTTTCCCTATCTTGGGATAAATAACGTTTAGTGGCGGCTCTGTGTGTTTTATTTTGAGTCTCGCCGGTTGATTTTTCGCAGGATGCGACAGCTGGCGACTCCACTGGGGACATCTGGATGTAGACCTATGCTGGTCCATCGTCCCTAAGCGAGTCCTTCCTAGCGTTCTAGGATTAGTTTAGGTTGCTTGTTGTGTGATTTATTGCATTTATTATTCTAACCAGTGTGTATATATTTGCATTAATGTCTGCATGCATCATACTATCATGTTGTTGCCGTCCTCTTTGCAGGTGGTTCTGTTGCTTGGGGTGGGTGTTCTGAGTGGGGCTAAAACCCAGGCCCGAGTATACACCTAGGATTAGTGTGGTCTCATGTTCCTCATTTGCTGGATCAGCATATTGTTGCAACGTGACATACCACAAGCCAGACGAGGTTCATTTGATAGTGCTTTCCTCTGTGGAGTATCCACTTTGGCTTAGTTACTTCATCTGAGCTGTTGACTCTGGTGACCGATCTTTCCCGGATCTTTGGTTTAGACGATCTTAAGGGAGCTACAATGGCACACCCGAAAGGGCAAACCCATTGAGTATCTCTGCCCGATTGTCGAGACTATTATCCGCCTTAGGATGACCTGTTTAGAATTTACCTGTGAGGGGAGGGTGATTCTTTCAGATGCATATTCAGATGGTGACTTTTTGATCTGTGATTCAGATTCCTATTTATAAGTCGGATTTATGGCCGTTTATTTCTGAGACGCCGGAGTGCTGTCCGAGTTATTTATCAGTGGGGATCCGTTTATTTCAGGATTCCCCGGGCCGATTCAGATGTTGTGAGTATCTGCTTAGAGATTGTGGTTTGGTGATGATGATGATGTATCAGTTCCGTTTATTTCGGAACCCTTGAGTTGGATTTGTGGTTACATGTAGTCCTTCAGATGGTAATGATCAGTTCAAAGATCAGAGGCTTCTGTACAGTTGATGATCAGGGGACTTGGAGGATGGCCCATTGCATTCATGCATCAACATCATTCTCACTTTGCATTCATCTGCACTCAAACTCACGTCTAGCCATATGGGGAGTATTATGGATTGAGAATCTGGTTGAGAGATGTAACACCCCGATTATCGTTAGAATAATTTAAATATTATTTAATATGATTATTTGAAGGTAAAAAGGAATTATTAAATAATATTGGGAATTATTATTATTATTATTATTATAAGTGTTATTTATTTTAATAATAATTAAATAATAAAATAAGTGGAATATGAAGAGTGGAAGGGTAAAAGTGGAAAGGGGATAAAAGATTCCAAAGGAGAACTCAGAGTTGGTTTTTCACGTATTGTGTCTCAGAGTCAGAGGAAAAGGGAAAAGCTGAAGAGAAAGAGAAGGAAGAGGAAAAGGCCAAAGATTGCTCAGAGCTTCCTTCAATCCAAAGAGGTAAGGGGTCTGAACCTTACTAAACAATAATATGCTGAAAATGGTGAAATATTGGATAAACGAAATTGGGATTTTATCGAAGGAATTCGTAGAGATTTTATGTAATGATGTTAGGATTTGTAAAATCGAATAGGGGAATGATTCGTGTTAGATGATATGAGTGATTTTGTGTGAAATTGGGACTGTGAACGGTTGAATTGGACAGGTTCGTAGCAGAGAAAACCCATAGCAGATCTGGAAGACTGGATTCTGGTCATACGCGTATGGCACTAGGCAATACGCGTATGGGATGGCTTAGAAAAAGGGGTTTTGGCGCTGGTACGCGCCATACGCGTGTGATACGCGTATTCCTGGAGTGGTACGCGTATGGCGTATGCCATACGCGTATGAGTGAAAGAGATGGAATTTTGAACGTGAAATGGTCTCTGGTGGTACGCGTATGGGGAAGTGATACGCGTAGCATACGCGTACGGGAATGGCCAATACGCGTATGGATTTGGCCAAGCGTGGGCAATACGCGTATGAGCATGGGCAATACGCGTATGGGCAGACTTGTGGTCTTTCCTAGCTGTTGTTGTGCAGTTTCGGTTGTTTAGGCTGAGCGAGGTAACTTAGCTGATGCATAGTATACGAGGGATCAATTCCCGTTGCTTGAGTGGTATAGATATTAGTAGAGTGCGATAATACTATGTTTGATTATGTGGCATGACGTGATATGCTCTTATGATAGAATGTGTTAATGATGATGATAACATGACTATATGATGCTGTTGTTGCTATGTTGATTATGATGAATGCTTGGTGTGCATGCATTCATGAAAGGCCGATGCCTAGTGATGAACGGACTGAGTTCCAATGATGTTGTTGACTCCGGGCTTGTTGAGAGGCTTGGTTCCTTGCGGGGAACTCGGATTCTATGGTGATGAATCTGGGAGTGGTGATCCTGTAGTTGGTCACAAAATGGGTATACCGAGTCGTGTTGAGTCATGCATGGGTGCGTGCATTGCATTTGATGTGTTGTGTTGTTGATGTTCATAAGTTTATGGATTATGATGATTATGATGAATGGTGTTGGCATGTGTGAATTATATTTATGTTTATATTTCTGTCGTTATATTATTATTTAATAATGTAATTCTCACCCCTTCTGCATGTGTTTATGTTCATCTATGATGAGCAATGTGCAGATAAAGTGGAGTAGCTATTGTTGAGGTTCGAAGAACAAGTGTAGAGTTATTCTACAGAGTCGAGTCAAATGCTCTGGTCATGTGACACCGGGGATTATGGGATTCGATAGCTAAATTATTATTATTATTTACGTTGTTTATGATGACTAATTGTTGAGATAATGTTGAAACATTTTTATAATAATTATGTTGTTGTCCGCTGCGAAGTTTTAACTAAAATAAATATTATGATTTATGTTGTGATGCGATAGGTGTTATGTTTTAAGAAATGTAAACTCTTCTACATGTTGTACTCTGATAATCTATTTAAATATGTCGTTTGGGGTAGAAGGGTGTTACATTAGTGGTATCAGAGCATGGTCAGTCCAGTCGAGTCATAATGTGAGGTTTTCCCTGTTGGTCGATTAGTGTAAATGACACTGTTGATATTTAACGGTTGTGGTTGTGTTGTGCAGAGTATGGCTGGAGAAAATGACCGTGCGATTGCTGAGGCTCTGACGGCTATGGCGCAGGCTATGCAGGCGCAGCAGAATCCGCCGGTCGACGAGTTTAGGAATTTGGGAAGGTTTCTGAAGAATAACCCTCCTACATTCAAAGGGCGCTATGATCCAGATGGTGCTCAGATTTGGCTGAAGGAAATTGAGAAGATTTTCCGGGTGATGACGTGTACTGAAGCACAGAAGGTGCAGTTTGGTACGCATATGTTATCTGAAGAGGCTGAACACTGGTGGGATAACACTCGTCAGAGGATTGAAGTACCAGGTGCTGAGATGACTTGGGAAAGGTTCAAGACGGCCTTTCTGGAGAAATATTTTCCTGCTGATGTGCGATGTAAGAAGGAGATGGAATTTCTAGAACTGAAGCAGGGTAACATGTCTGTTGCTGATTACGCTTCGAAGTTTGAAGAGCTGGTGCAGTATTGTCCTCACTACAATAATGCTGATGCTGAGGGATCCAAGTGTGTTAAGTTTGAGAACGGGTTGCGTCCCGAGATCAAACAAGGCATTGGTTACCAGGAGATTCGTAGGTTTCCTACATTGGTTAACAAGTGCAGGATATTTGATGAAGATAGCAAGGCTAGGACTGCTCATTACAAGAGTCTTAGTGAGAAGAAGAATAAGGATCGTGGTAGTCCTTATGCATCTCCGAATGGTAAAGGTAAACAGAAAGTAGTAGATGAGAAGAAGCCAAGTGGGGGAGGATCTCCCATAGCTGGTAAATGTTTCAAGTGTGGCGAGCCAGGCCACCGTGCTGATAGCTGTACCAAGAAAGTGCTGAGATGTTTCCGATGCGGTCAGGCTGGTCATAGAGTTACTGAATGTAAGGATGCTGGTCCGACATGTTTTAATTGTGGCGAGAAAGGCCATATCAGTTCGCAGTGCTCGAAACCGAAGAAGGCGGCTACTGCAGCTCATACTACTGGTAGGGTGTTTGCTCTGAGTGGGGCTGAAGCTCCTAAGGAAGATAATCTGATTAAAGGTACTTGCTTGATTAATAATGTTGAATTGCTTGCTATTGTTGACACTGGTGCTACTCATTCGTTTATTTCGTATGAGTGTGCGACTAGGATTGGTGTGATTATGTCGTCCTTAGGCGGAAGTATGGTGATAGATACTCCTGCTAATGGTTCTGTGAAGACTTCTGTTTTCTGTCGAGGTTGTCATTTGACGATCTTTGAGAGAGAGTTCGTGGTGGATTTGGTGTGCTTACCCTTGCACCAAATTGATATTATTCTGGGAATGAATTGGCTAGAATTCTATGGCGTGTTTATCGACTGCTATAGGAAGACGGTACGGTTTTCTGAAGTTGGTGAGAATGATGAGGCAAGATTTCTATCTGCTAGGCAGGTGGGGGATTTTGTGAAAGATGAAGCTCAGATATTCGCTTTATTTGCGTCTCTGCAAGCGGATAAGAAAGTGGTGAGTGTAGATTTGCCTGTCGTTTGTGAATTTCAGGATGTGTTCCCGGAGGATGTAAGTGATTTACCTCCAGAACGTGAAGTCGAATTTACCATTGACTTAGTACCAGGTACGAGTCCGGTGTCGATGTCTCCTTATAGAATGTCGGCAACTGAATTAGTTGAATTGAAGAAGCAACTTGAAGAATTGCTTGAGAAGAAGTTTGTGCGTCCAAGTGTTTCTCCTTGGGGTGCACCAGTATTGTTAGTGAAGAAGAAAGAAGGTACGATGAGGTTGTGTGTCGATTATCGGCAGTTAAATAAGGTGACTATCAAGAATCGGTATCCATTGCCGAGGATTGATGATTTGATGGACCAGTTGGTTGGAGCTCATGTTTTCAGTAAGATTGATTTGCGGTCGGGTTATCATCAGATCCGAGTGAAGTCAGATGATATTGCGAAGACTGCTTTCCGTACGAGGTATGGTCATTATGAATACACTATGATGCCGTTCGGTGTGTCTAATGCTCCAGGTGTGTTTATGGAATATATGAATCGTATATTTCATCCGTACCTTGATAATTTTGTTGTGGTGTTCATAGATGACATATTGATATATTCTAAGACGGGAGAAGAGCATACAGGACATCTGAGAATTGTTTTGCAGGTGTTAAGGGAAAAGAAATTATATGCAAAGTTATCTAAATGTGAGTTCTGGTTGAAGGAAGTGAGTTTCCTTGGCCATGTGATTTCGAGTGGTGGAATTTCTGTTGATCCTGCTAAAGTGGATGCTGTATTACAGTGGGAGACTCCGAAGTCTGCTACTGAGATACGCAGTTTTCTGGGGTTAGCTGGTTATTATCGCAGATTTATTGAGGGCTTCTCTAAGTTGGCATTGCCGTTGACGCAGTTGACTAAGAAGGGTCAAGTGTATGTGTGGGATGCAGCTTGTGAAGCCAGTTTTGTTGAGTTGAAGAGGCGGTTGACCAGTGCTCCAGTGTTGATCTTGCCTAATCCTGGTGAGTCCTTCGTTGTTTATTGTGATGCTTCGTTGATGGGTCTTGGTGGTGTTTTGATGCAGAATGGTAAAGTTGTAGCTTATGCTTCTAGACAGTTGAGAGTTCATGAGAAGAATTATCCTACGCATGATCTAGAACTTGCAGCTGTTGTATTTGTGTTGAAAATGTGGAGGCATTATCTGTATGGTTCCAGATTCGAAGTGTTCAGTGATCACAAGAGTCTGAAGTATCTGTTTGATCAGAAAGAGTTAAATATGAGACAGAGAAGGTGGTTAGAATTACTGAAGGATTTTGACTTCGAATTGAGTTATCATCCCGGTAAGGCTAATGTAGTTGCAGATGCGTTGAGTAGGAAGTCTCTACATATGTCTATGATGATGGTTCGGGAACTTGAGTTAATTGAACAGTTCCGTGATATGAGTTTGGGTTGTGAAGTTTCCGCTGATAGTGTAAAGTTGGGTATGCTGAAGTTGACTAGTGGAATTCTGGAAGATATTCGGAATGGTCAACAAGTTGATGTCGCTCTAGTTGATCATATTACTATGGTTAACCAGGGTAATGGTGGTAATTTTGAGATTGATGAGAATGGCATCCTACGATTTAAAGGTAGAGTTTGTGTTCCTGAGGTGTCTGAATTGAGAAAGAGTATTCTTGAAGAGGGCCATAGGAGTGGGTTGAGTATCCACCCAGGTGCAACTAAAATGTATCAAGATTTGAAGAAGTTGTTTTGGTGGGCTGGTATGAAAAGAGATGTTGCTAAGTTTGTGTATGCCTGTTTGACTTGTCAGAAGTCAAAGATTGAACATCAGAAACCGGCAGGTATGATGCAACCTTTGAAGATTCCTGAATGGAAGTGGGATAGCATTTCCATGGATTTTGTGACGGGATTGCCGAGGACGGTGAAAGGTAATGATTCTATTTGGGTGATTGTGGATCGATTGACTAAGTCGGCGCATTTCTTGCCGATGAGGATTAATCACTCTTTAGAGAAGTTGGCGGAGTTGTATATTGAAGAGATAGTGAGGCTGCACGGTATTCCATCCAGTATTGTGTCTGATAGAGATCCCAGATTTACTTCTAGATTTTGGGAAAGTTTGCAGAAAGCGTTGGGGACTAAGTTGAGGTTGAGTTCAGCTTATCATCCTCAGACTGATGGTCAGACTGAAAGAACTATCCAATCCTTAGAGGATTTATTGAGGGCTTGTGTGTTGGAGCAGGGTGGTTCTTGGGATAGTTATTTGCCGTTGGTGGAGTTTACTTATAATAATAGTTTTCATGCTAGTATCGGTATGGCTCCATATGAAGCATTGTATGGTAGGAGGTGTAGAACTCCATTGTGTTGGTATGAATCAGGTGAGAGTGTTGTACTCGGACCTGAGATTGTGCAGCAGACGACTGAAAAGGTTAAGATGATTCAGGAGAAAATGAAGATTTCTCAGAGTCTTCAGAAGAGTTATCATGATAAGAGGAGAAAGGCACTTGAGTTCCAAGAGGGAGATCATGTGTTCTTGAGAGTTACTCCGACGATAGGTGTGGGTAGAGCTTTAAAGTCTAAAAAGCTTACTCCGAGGTTTGTAGGTCCGTATCAGATTTTGAAGAGAGTTGGGGAAGTGGCGTATCGAATAGCCTTACCGCCGTCGCTTTCTAATCTGCATGATGTGTTTCATGTATCTCAGTTGAGAAAATATATTGTGGATCCTTCGCATGTTGTTCGGTTAGATGATATCCAGGTGAGGGATAATTTGACCGTTGAGGTGTTGCCAATTCGGATAGATGACCGAGAAGAGAAGACCCTGAGAGGTAAGAAGATCGCTCTAGTGAAAGTTGTTTGGGGAGGTCCAGCTGGTGAGAGCTTGACTTGGGAGCGTGAAGATCAGATGAAGGAGTCGTATCCGGCTCTATTTGCTTGAGGTATGTTTTCGAGGACGAAAACTCTTTTAGTGGGGGAGAGTTGTAACACCCCGATTATCGTTAGAATAATTTAAATATTATTTAATATGATTATTTGAAGGTAAAAAGGAATTATTAAATAATATTGGGAATTATTATTATTATTATTATTATAAGTGTTATTTATTTTAATAATAATTAAATAATAAAATAAGTGGAATATGAAGAGTGGAAGGGTAAAAGTGGAAAGGGGATAAAAGATTCCAAAGGAGAACTCAGAGTTGGTTTTTCACGTATTGTGTCTCAGAGTCAGAGGAAAAGGGAAAAGCTGAAGAGAAAGAGAAGGAAGAGGAAAAGGCCAAAGATTGCTCAGAGCTTCCTTCAATCCAAAGAGGTAAGGGGTCTGAACCTTACTAAACAATAATATGCTGAAAATGGTGAAATATTGGATAAACGAAATTGGGATTTTATCGAAGGAATTCGTAGAGATTTTATGTAATGATGTTAGGATTTGTAAAATCGAATAGGGGAATGATTCGTGTTAGATGATATGAGTGATTTTGTGTGAAATTGGGACTGTGAACGGTTGAATTGGACAGGTTCGTAGCAGAGAAAACCCATAGCAGATCTGGAAGACTGGATTCTGGTCATACGCGTATGGCACTAGGCAATACGCGTATGGGATGGCTTAGAAAAAGGGGTTTTGGCGCTGGTACGCGCCATACGCGTGTGATACGCGTATTCCTGGAGTGGTACGCGTATGGCGTATGCCATACGCGTATGAGTGAAAGAGATGGAATTTTGAACGTGAAATGGTCTCTGGTGGTACGCGTATGGGGAAGTGATACGCGTAGCATACGCGTACGGGAATGGCCAATACGCGTATGGATTTGGCCAAGCGTGGGCAATACGCGTATGAGCATGGGCAATACGCGTATGGGCAGACTTGTGGTCTTTCCTAGCTGTTGTTGTGCAGTTTCGGTTGTTTAGGCTGAGCGAGGTAACTTAGCTGATGCATAGTATACGAGGGATCAATTCTCGTTGCTTGAGTGGTATAGATATTAGTAGAGTGCGATAATACTATGTTTGATTATGTGGCATGACGTGATATGCTCTTATGATAGAATGTGTTAATGATGATGATAACATGACTATATGATGCTGTTGTTGCTATGTTGATTATGATGAATGCTTGGTGTGCATGCATTCATGAAAGGCCGATGCCTAGTGATGAACGGACTGAGTTCCAATGATGTTGTTGACTCCGGGCTTGTTGAGAGGCTTGGTTCCTTGCGGGGAACTCGGATTCTATGGTGATGAATCTGGGAGTGGTGATCCTGTAGTTGGTCACAAAATGGGTATACCGAGTCGTGTTGAGTCATGCATGGGTGCGTGCATTGCATTTGATGTGTTGTGTTGTTGATGTTCATAAGTTTATGGATTATGATGATTATGATGAATGGTGTTGGCATGTGTGAATTATATTTATGTTTATATTTCTGTCGTTATATTATTATTTAATAATGTAATTCTCACCCCTTCTGCATGTGTTTATGTTCATCTATGATGAGCAATGTGCAGATAAAGTGGAGTAGCTATTGTTGAGGTTCGAAGAACAAGTGTAGAGTTATTCTACAGAGTCGAGTCAAATGCTCTGGTCATGTGACACCGGGGATTATGGGATTCGATAGCTAAATTATTATTATTATTTACGTTGTTTATGATGACTAATTGTTGAGATAATGTTGAAACATTTTTATAATAATTATGTTGTTGTCCGCTGCGAAGTTTTAACTAAAATAAATATTATGATTTATGTTGTGATGCGATAGGTGTTATGTTTTAAGAAATGTAAACTCTTCTACATGTTGTACTCTGATAATCTATTTAAATATGTCGTTTGGGGTAGAAGGGTGTTACAAGAGACATCTTGAATTTCAGAATGTGGATGTCAAAGTATTATCTGTCTCGATGAAATCAGAATCCAGGACAGAATCTTCCTCATATGGATAGACGTTGCATTCATGCATATTAACCTGTTTGCTGTTTTGCAGGAATCATTGCTCGCGCTCGTAGAGTCATCCCTTTGCACTCAACCCGCCCTCACAGATATTACACCAGGCGCAATACTCCCAGACTGATGGATCCTCCCAACGCTGACATCCTCGAACTGAAAGAGAAGATGGGAGAGCTGATCAATGTCATGCAAGAGTTCGCCTTGGGGCAGAAAGTAATTGCCGAAAAGGTGGGGAGGATTGAAGACTGGCTGAAGATGGGGAACATGCAAGGAAACGCTTCGTCGTCTGGACCGAAGAAATCTTTTGGTAATGACCAGCACAAGGATGAGGGTGAATCGAGTGCTGTGTACGCCCAGAAAGGACACGGTAGGGGTCGTTACTACCAGCACACCGCTGCGGTAACTATTCCTGCTGACAATCAGCCTGCACAACAGCAACAACAGCGTCAGCCATTTCAGCAGAGGTCTCAGAGGGCAGGACATCCAGTCAGGAGGAGGATGAGTGATCGGCATTTTGACAGGCCGCCTGTGACATACTCTGTCCTATTGAAAAAGCTGAAAGATATGGGGCTGGTACAGTTGAGGACTTTGGCACCTATGGGACCTGATCAAAGGCCAGCCAATTTTGATGAAAATGTCAAATGTGAATTCCATTCGGGTGCTCCCGGGCACAGTGTAGAGGACTGCAAAGCTTTTAAGCACGTAGTCCAAGACCTGGTGGATTCCAAGGCCCTCAATTTTACATTGTCATTGAATGCTGATGCCAATCCCATGCCGGCGCATGGACAGGCGATGGTGGGTGCAATTGCTGAAAATTCAGATCGCGCCTGTGCGGTGGGTGAAGAGACTGATGGTAACTGCAAGTTCAGTGGTTGGATAAAAGCGTGCGTACCAGGAAGCTGGAAGGCTTAAACAAGATCATCACTGACATTCGTCTGGAAGAGTAATATTTCTTGTTTTCAGTTTATTTGCATGAAAGCCATATGTGTAGCCCGACACGTAATGGTCCATTATAAGGGCCACCTCATGTTTAAATTTGCATTTCTGCATCATTAATAAATGGATGTTTTTCAGTCAAAAAGCAGTGTTCCCTGTTTTTCATTTATTTTTGCAGTTTATAAAAACAAATAAAATGACAATGTTTATTTTCATTTTCCTTTTTTGATTTGTCTCGTCCCAACTTCAAAAATAATTCTCCGGATCTCATTGATAACAATTCGGTTACCCCTCATATGACTTCGACAAACCAATCTATCTTGCTGAAGAAGGAGGCGAAGAAGATTGTGATCTGCTGGAATTAGCCAGGTTGTCAAAACAAGAGGAGAAGGTGATTCAGCCGCATGAAGAGCGGATTGAGATTGTTATTCTAAGCACCGAGGTCAGAAAGGAAGTGAAAATAAGGCCGCTTCAGAGGCAAGTCGAGAGCAGAATGGTAGCCTTGTTGAAGGAGTATGTGGATACTTTCGCCTGGTCATGTCAGAATATGCCAGGGTTGAACACCGATGTCGTTGTACACAAGCTACCATGGAGAGAAGACCGTCCTCTAAAGAAGCAGAACGCCAGTGCCTGTATCAGAGAGCCATGGTGACTTTGTTTCATGATATGATTTATCATGAAATTGAATGCTATGCTATGACTTGATAGCAAAGTCCCAGACAAGAGAGGGGCATCTGGCAGACCGGGGCAAGTCGGTTAACCAGTTAAGACAATTCAAACTGAGGTTGAATTCAAGCAAGTGCACTATCAGAGTGCGATCCGGTAAGATGTTGGGGTTCATCATAAGTGGAAAAGAGGAATCGAGGTTCATCCTGCTTAAAAAAAAAATAAAAAAAAAAAAAAAAAAAAAAAAAAAAAAAACGCCTGAACCGAGGATAAAGAAAAGAGGTTCGTGGTTTCATAGATAGATTGAACTACCTGTCATGGTTCATATCTCATCTAAACAGCCACGTAGGAACCCATATTCAAGATGTTGAAAGAAAAAAAAGAAGATCAAACGGTCAGGTGAAATAATGATTGCCAAGGGGCATTGAAGAATAAAAAAGAATAAGTTGCAGGAACCTCTGATTCTGATACCTCCTGTGGAGGAGAGACTGTTAACCTGTACTTGACGGCCTTCGAGGAGTCTACAAGGTGAATTGGGTCCGCATGACAAGTCTTGTCGAAAAGAGCATGCAATTTACCTTAGCAAAAAGTTTACCGACTGTGAAACAATACATTCACTGTTCGTGAAAACTTGCTGTACTTTGGCATAGGCTGCTCGCCGACTGAGACAGTTTATGCTGGTTCATACCACTTTGTGGATTTCCCAGATGGGTCCGATCAAGTATGGGTTTGAGAAGCCAGCATCGACCGGACGGGTTGCGGGAGAGCAAAAGAATGTTGACTGGTTTGTGACACTCTCAGAAAGCAATCAAGGGGTGTGTTGTCTGATTACATCTCTCTGCAACCTGTTGAGGTTATCAACCGATGAAGTTTGAGTTCCCTAATGAGGACATCTCGAGGTACTCAAATCGAAAGATTGAGAGTGACCGATCCCGGAGGAGGGGCCTGACCCTGAATCCGAACGGATTCTGATGTCTGATGGGGAGGTTAAGGTGAATAAGCTTTTGTTGCCCGGATAATGTCTGAAGGACCAACGTTAGTGGCTGAACACGAAGCTGGTATCTTGGGTACTGTACTTCGGTGCGTACATCTACTGGGGCAAACGCCTGTCTCGCTCGGAGAGCCTGATTGAGGAAAAGAGGCTAGCAGCCATCTGTCATGGGCAGTTATACCAGCAACGGATGAAGCGTGCTTTTGACAAAAAGGTACGACCTCGGGTGTATCACGTAGGTGATATGGTGCTGAAAAGGATCCTTCCTCCTCAAAACGATCGAAGGGGCAAATGGACACCGAATTATGAAGGTCCGTTCGTGGTTAAGAAGGTTTTCTCTGGTGGAGCCTTGTTGTTGACAACCATGGATGGCGAGGAATTTCCATCCCCTGTGAATGCGGACGCAGTTAAAAAATACTTCGTATAAATTGACCCGCTGGACGAAAAGAATAAAATAGTCCAGGCAAAAATGGGCATCCCGGCGAACCAAAAACAGAATGAAAGGTTCGGGCAAAAATTAGGGATAAAAATGAAAAAATGTACACCCGGCAAGTCGAGAACCTGAAAAGGCGACTTGGGCAAAAATGGGTATCCCGGTGGACTGAAAACCCGAAAGGACGGTCCAGGCAAAAGAGGGATTGAAACGAACAACTGCGTCCCGCATGATTGTTCGCGCTTCAGTTAAAGCATCATGGATAATACCCGGTAGGGATCAGTCAGAAGCGTCTTGTTCAGAAGGCTGAAAGCATGGAGAGTCTGAGGACATATGGGGTGTAACCGAGTTGGAACTCGATGAGATCACGGGTTTCACATTGCCATTAGGATAGATTTTTCCTTTTGAGCGCAATTACCTCTTTTCAGGAATTGCTTCTTTTGTATTGCTCAATTTGAGCCACACACCTTTCCAATCAATAAAATGCATATTCAGTCAAATAATTTCGTTTTTGTTTTTCATTACCGCTTTGATTGCAAAAACATCCAGATATTTTTGATAAAGAATTTTGCATTTTTAACACATACAGGTTCCTTCCAATGCATGTTTATAAGATTGAAAGCTTGAAATCTTATTTGGAAGGTTGAGTGACCCAAGGGTTGAAATCTTGACACGCCCGGGGCACGGTTTTATCTGACGATCTGTTTTGCAGGAACTGTTAGATATTTTCACTCACTTGCAGGTTGTGATGCGGAAGCTTTGTAATAGATCCCCAGAGAGTTCGCTCGGGGACGAATCAGTGAAAGAATGACGAAGTGACGTTGCAGCGTACGACGATCCTTGATGTTAATCAAGAAGACTCTTCAAAGTCGAAAGACTTGAAAGTATGTAAATCCCCGCAGAGTCTGATCAGGGGCAAGCAAATTAGAGAACGGTAAAGGACGACGAGAGGCGTCCGACGACCTTTGGAATTAATCAAGAAGACTCTTCAAAGTCGGAAAATTGAAATTTCTGTATAAATCCCAGGAGCACGTTTCTCGTCGAGCGCGAGGCGATTTGGAATGCAAGATGATGGAGCAGAAAAGGTCCAGACGAGTCTGGAAATTCTCAAAAGTGGAAAGCTGATACGAGATTGGGAGGTGGATACCGTGGTTTGATGAGTCGACGGGTGTTCGGTGCCAACTTTTATCATTTCCCAGCTAAGTCCCCGAGCAGGATCATAGGGCTAGCTCCCCAGCAGATTCCAGATCTGTGACTTCTCCAGCCGAGTCAGTATGGTTATACCCGGCAGGTTTAAAATGGTGTTTCCTCAGCAGCCGGGCCAGAAGGTTGCTACTCCCCGAGTGGAGCGGGTTTCAATGAAATATATCTCCAGAAGTGTTCATCCTACCAGTGGATTGAACAAAGTCCCGTAGCGGACGGATTTTTGCATCACCAGCTGAGTTGATTCTACCTATGGGTTGCGCGGGTTGTCCCCAGCGGAGTAGTATTCGTTTCCCTAGCAGGGTTAGGATGGTTATCCCCAGCCGGTGGTAGAGTGATGCATCCCCAGTTGAGTCGGGAGATTGCTGTTTTCCCCAGCGGAGTATCTGTGAGCATTTCCTCAGTAAAGTCAGCAGGTATCTGTGAGGGTTTCCCGAAGCAGAGTTGGGATTGATATCCTCAGCAAGTCAAAGACTGTTGTATCCCCACAGAGGGTCAAGGAGGTTCTTCCCCAGCAAGGGTTGCCTTTTTCCCAGCAGCAGTGCTATTCCCCGGCAGGGTGGAGATTGGAGTAATGACGAGTTCCTCAACGGAGTGTCTCGTGCTCCCCAGCAGAACCCCTTGAGGGGGACGTTTTTATGCATTCATCATGTAGCGTAAGCATAGCATATTGCATAAAATAATAAATCGCGTAGCATTTCCATAATTATGGAGCATTACGCAGAAAAAGATCATGCATCATTGTTGCAAGCATAGAGCTAGTCTCAAGCCGTGGTTACCGTTTGAGAAGTGGTTGTGTCAGACAGTGAAGGTGTTACTCCGAAGAGTTTAGCCTCATGATTGGATCAGAGATGTACCCCAGTAGTGCGATACTGGAGGAAGCTTTTCCGTCGGGCCGAGATGGGAATGAAGATTGGAGAATGTTACGCGATCAGCGCGATTCAAGCCGTGGTTACCGCTTGGGATTTGGTTTTGCCGGATAGTGAAGACGATACTCCGAGGAGTTTAGCATTGTGAGTTTGGAACAACAGTATTTCCCAGTCATCAGTAAGTGTCTGGTCGAGCTTTCTTTGATGTCCTGTCAACATCCTTGTTTGATGTCCTGTCAACATCCTTGTTTGATGTCCTGTCAACATCCTTGTTTGATGTCCTGTCAACATCCTTGTTTGATGTCCTGTCAACATCCTTGTTTGATGTCCTGTCAACATCCTTGTTTGATGTCCTGTCAACATCCTTGTTTGATGTCCTGTCAACATCATTGTTTGATGTCCTGTCAACATCCTCGTTTGATGTCCTGTCAACATCCTTGTTTGATGTCCTGTCAACATCATTGTTCGATGTCTGTCAACATCCTTGTTCGATGTCTGTCAACATCCTTGTTCGATGTCTGTCAACATCATTGTTTGATGTCCTGTAAACATCATTGTTCGATGTCCAGTAAAACGTCGAGTTTCTTCCCAGTCATCAGTCAGTGTCTGGTTGAAAATATTACTCTGAGGAGTGTAGTACCATGACGTCAGATCAACAGTGTTCCCCAGTAGTGCGATATTGGAGGAAATGTTTCCGTCGGACAGAGATGGAAATGATATCAGAAGACGTTACGCGATCAGCGCGATTCCGGGGTTCAAATGGAGAAAAGGAGATGTTGCGACATTTTCTGGAGATCGGGGTCCAATCAGAGAAGAGTATATGCTGAGGCATTTTCTGGGGTTCAAATGAAGATGGAGTTGAAGATTACATCCGGGATGAGGTCCTTAGGATCGTCTTCTGTTCATGTGTCACCTTAGGCTTTGGCGGATGCCAGTGGAGGTCGTTATAGGTGTCTTCTGAGGAAGAGATACACATGCTACCTTCCGTTGTGAAGGGTTACTCTCTGACATGTCGCCCTCAGAGTGGTTTGGTGTTAGTTCCGTCGTTGCCAGCGGAATTATCACGAGAGATTGGAGAAAAGGAGGTGCTTAGGCATTTTCTGGGGTTCAAATGGAGAAAAGGAAATGTGGATACATTTTCTGGAGACGGGGTTCAAATGGAGAAAAGGAAATGTGGATACATTTTCTGGAGACGGGGTTCAAATGGAGAAAAGGAAATGTGGATACATTTTCTGGAGAACGGGGTTCATTCTGGCGATCGAGAGTTATCGTCAGGCGACTGGGGTTCAAACTGGAGATCGGGGTTCATTATGTTGGCAAAAAGGAGTGCTGAGGCATTTTCTGGGGTTCAAATGCAGAGATCCGAGGGTCGTTTGCGCAGAGAAAATTTCGGGGTTCAAGAAAATGAAAAAAGAGCAGAGAAAATTTTCGGGGTTCAAATGCAGTGATCTGGGATCATTTGCGCGAAAGAAAAATTCGGGGTTCAAGAAAAGGAAAAAAGAAGAGAGAATAATGATCCCGAGTGGATGTGTGGTGTTCAGGCCATAGTTATCCCTGCGTTACCATTTATTTTGGTATCCAGGTCGACGTTTCGTTCAAGATTGTTTCTTCGCCGATGCTGACAGGCGTTGTTAATTATTATCCCATCAGAGTGCAAATTGTTCGTCTGTTCTTGGTATTCAATCACTCTTCATCCTGATCATCCGAAAGCCGAGGCTATTTCGTATCGACAGGTTCACAGTGGATTGAATAGGGGCAGCTGTAACACCTCAAAATTTGCCCTCCTCTCTTGGGACTAGCATTAACATATTTGCATGTCATTTTAGGGCATTAGGCATTTCATATTGCATATCATGTGGTTACATTGTGCAAGCTTCTTCCCAAGTCTTAATCAGGAGGTAGGAAGTCAAAGGGCAAGCCTAGGGTTTACTGACTGATCATTGGCCATCTGAGGATTGGGCTGTGAATTAGGGTTTCATGATTTTCAATGGATATTGGTCTTCATCTTGATTGCAATGATACATCATCATCATCATAATTGGATGTCATCAGAAGATTGAAGAAGATTCCTTGAGATTAGGGTTTTGACCACTGGTCAACCCTAATCAGGTGCATTGGGCCAGTCAGGGCTGGATCAGGAGATGGGGTTTGTAATGGTTGTGGGGTTCATTATATGATTATATTGTGCTTATTGAGGCTAGGGTATCACCCTTGAGCCATTTCAGTTGGAGATTGAAGCTTAAATTGATCAATGCATCGCCTGATTCATCTGTCAGATGAAAAGTCAACTGTGGTCAACTGTACATGATCTGGTGAATTTGGAGGTGGAAAGGAGTTGAAGACACTTCATTCATGTTGGAACAAGTGTTAAATGACATCTCAAAGCTTAAGAATGAAGAAAATCAAGTCAGGACAAAAACTGCCAAAAATAGAAAGTGCCTTGTAACTGAAGTTTCCAAAAATGGAAAGTGTTGGACCTCAAAGCCACGTGTCCAAGGAAGCTTCAAATGAAAATTTGTTCAACATGAAAGTTGTAGATCTTGTTCTCACCTTTCCAAAAAGTCCAAGAACTTGAAAATCCAATGTATGGTTTGAAAATTAGGGCTCAGTGAATTTCAAAAATGACCCGTAATCAGGAGGCCATAATTTCCACATGCTTTATCCAAATTGCAAGTTCTTTATATGCATAAACTCCATTTGACATGTACTTTGAGGGTGCATCATTGGATTTGTTCAAAAATGGCCAAGGCAAAAAGTCACTTTTCAACTGGACAGCTGAATTGGACCAGGGGCAAAATTGTCCAACTCTCAAAATAATTGGAATTTTTGAATGGGACTTTTTCCAACACCTCAGGAATGGCATTTTGAGCTTGTTTGAATCATCACTTTGTGGCCAAAGCATATGGTTTGAGTTTTGGTTTGAAAAATGAAATGGTGAAAATTGGACATTTTGCATTCACATGTGATTTTGAGAAATACATGACCAATAAGCATGGGACAAGTTTCTACAGTCCACATGTGATATTTAGAAGGTGTATGTGCTGTCAAAACAGGTGGCACTAGCTGTCATGGTGAAATTCCAATTTTACCCCTCCTTTGAAAATTGCCATTTACACTAACAATGCTTTTGTTTAATTAAGTGGATTAGTGGAAGATTAAGGTATCATATATAATCTAAACCTCTCCTAATCCTAACAGAATTCACAATCTCCAAGAATTCAGATCTGAAAACCTCTCATTCTCTCAAGTTTCTCTCAAGAACACCAACCTTCAATCTCAAGTTTCTTCATCATTCCTCAACCAATCTTCACGATTTTTGTTGCATTGAACTCACATCATCCTCAACAACATCTGTTTGGATAATTTGGAAGGGAAAGAAGGCCAATCGCGACTGTTCAAAATTTCATCATCCATGGCAAATCCGAATTAAGAGCTCTAGGATCAACATCAATTGAAACTGGACACACATATCACCTTCCTCATCATATTTCTACTTCTGTTTATGGAGAAAAGCACGTGAGGAGCATCAAATTGCACTGCCATTTCCAGGTAACTCGAAAATTCGACTTTCACCATTTGCTTAATGCTTATATGCGTTAGAAAGAGTGATGAACGTAGGTTATGAGTATGTGTTTGGTTTTGAGAATAGTGAACCCTAGGGAGAGAAATCTGAGTTTGAAAGTATGAACACGAACCCTAGGTTGCTCGATTTGAAGAACATAGGAACGATTAGGGCAAATGAGGTTCGTATTTGGATTGTAGGAGTTGAGACCTTTCCAACGACTATAGCCACGTCCATTTTAGTGAACTTTTGATGTTCTTCATAATTTTGGAAATCTGGAAATTATTTGTGTTGAAGACGATGAAACAAGGCTGTAGATCCAATTTTCTGTTTGAAATTTCAAATTAGAGGTTTACCGCCCGCGCCCAATGTATTTACGATATTGCCACTGTGTTATTTAATTAATTCCTTTAATTATTAAAAATTGATAATGACCTTAAAAAATTCATAAAAAATAGGAGAAAATTCAGAAAATTGTGAGGAATTTTTCCTTGACTTTGTTGACTTGTGTAGAATTTTTTTGACCTATTGGTCAAAGTTGTGCTTGGTAATAATATTATTTGGCCTAGGGTTTTTCCACATGTGTGCATTTTTGCTACATTTTGCCAATTGATACATGAAATGCTCATATCATAAAATAAATTCTTGCCAATTTTTGTGATGATTCTTGACTGGATGAGGTTTGTTTCCATGTAAATTTCATGCATTTTTGATACCTGGTCATGTAGTTATGAATTTTGGAAGTTAGGTGTGACAATTTGTGTCACACCTCTTGATGTCAACTTGTGGAATTTAATTGGTGGACCTATACATGTTAGAATTGAATGAAATTTTGCATGGTGTTTGATTGACATGTTAGGATGCCTGGTGAATTTTTGTAGAATTTTTCACTGCATTTTCAATTTGATCATGATTTTTCATTTCTGGTGATTGAATGTGCAAGCTCATGTGACCTAGGTTTGTAATTTTGATGTGAAATGCTCATGTTGTATTGTATGGCCATAAAATTTGATATGCTTGTAATAGACACATTGTGTGACATCCCTGTTTTGGTCTCATCCATTTCTTTATTGTTTTCAATGAGTTATGATTTTTTGAAGTGGATGTATGCATTGATGTTGTGAGTTGAAGCATGAAATTGTGTCTGTTTTTGTTGATTTTCATTGACATGGTTTCATTTGCCCAATTGAGCTCAAATTTGACATGGTAGACCTTGATTATCCCCTGTTTAGGTGTAATTAATTTGAGAATTTTTGGATGTGTTTTGATGTGGATTTGAATGCAATACTTCTGTTGGTATATTTGATGCTTCCTTTGAACCAATATGGATTGTTTTGTGCATGAATTGGATATGGTGGATGATATAAACATGAGACCAAGGATGTTTGCTCTTGTTTGACTTTAATTTGAGATTGGTTGATGAATGCCTTGCTGTTTAGGGATTTTTTCTTGCTTTGGACCCTAGGCTTGGCCTAGTGGTCTTGTTGCTAATATTTGCTTGATTTTTCAGGATCAAAGGCATAATGCACATGGAGAATGATTCAAATCAATTTTAATTGATGTTGTTGATGTTTGTACACTAACATAACATTGTTTTGTAGGTTGTGAAGTTTGGGAGTGGGCTTTGAGCTTGCTTTATTGTGTATTGCTTTGTATAGTTTGATTGATTGAACACTTGCTGTTTGGTTTTGTCTGTCTGAGTACTAACTGTGTTGGATTGTTTCCAGGTACTTTAGTTGCTCAGTTCCTTGTGAACTTTTGCTTTGCGTTGCTTAAGCAACTTGCATTGAGGTAGGTCCTCTTGACTTCATGTAGTCTGGAGACCCGGCTGTTACCGGGCCGGGCAAATAAATGTCTGAAGTCCTCCTTAAGAGGCAATGATTGTGGTTGTTTATTTTTAAGCCCAAGCAGGTGAAAGTCCTTTAAATAAGGCAATTGGTGGAAGGTAGGGACAAGCAGTCTGTCCCCCACTATTCAGTGAGTCTTCTCCTTGCTCCCATTACATGGTTGTAGCATTGAGATCAAAAGCCCAAGATCTGTTGTGTCAGAGTCATCGAGTATAAAAGGGTTCCCCTATTCTGGACCCATGCTCATTTGTCAGCTCTCCCTGGTTAGGGATAAGAGCTGTGAGGTCTGATCCTCACTTCATCCCATCATCTGCTTCACCTTAGCCTCGTAATGGCAAGGTTAAGAGCAAACACAGCCTGTACAGACGATTGCTTAGGCAGTCAAACCTGATTGATTGAGCCCCCTTGTTTGGCTATAGTGCGTGTTATGTGGATATCTGATTGACATGCTTGTTTGAGATACCTGTTCTCATTTGATGATATATGATTGTATGCTTGTGTGCTAGCTTCTTTCCTGGTTAGGTTAGTTTGCTTATGCAAGTAGGATAGAAAACCAAACTTAGGGTTAACGATGCATGACAACATTAGGCTCGAGTCTCAGCTCCCTAATCGTGTGTCTTTCCCCGGTTTCTGGTTAGCAATTTAGTCCCTTTCAGGGGAACTACATCGCCCTGATCCTCGTGCCAGACGAGGTATGTAGGCAGGTGGTCGTGCGAGACCACTCCGGGCAACCTTTTTCTTTTTTGCGTGTGTTTACCTGTTATCTGATTGTGTTTGGCTCGGATGCCGACGTAAGTCCAGTAATTGGCAGTCGGGCTCCACGTTTGCCCTTTTGAGTGTGTTTTGGTTCGGATGCCGACGTAATTCCATCCAGTGGTTGTCGGGCTCCATGTTTGCCACTCTTGCTTGTTTGTGTTGTTTTGTGTTGTTTGGCGTGCGTAAGCCGAACTACAGTGGCTCTGATTCTTGTTCCAGACAAGATATGTAGGCATAAGGTGCGATACCTTATCGAGCTCTTTCCTCTTAACCCCACCTGCGTTCCCCGTGTGTGTGTGTGATGTTTAGCAACCTATTCTCTATTTTAGAACGTGGATCCCTAGGAGTACCTAGGACGTGAGGGGTGCTAATACCTTCCCCTCGCGTAACCGACTCCCGAACCTTTTCTCTCTGGTCGCGAGACCATGTCTTTCCAGGTTTCTCTGAGCGTTTCCTTTCCCTATCTTGGGATAAATAACGTTTAGTGGCGGCTCTGTGTGTTTTATTTTGAGTCTCGCCGGTTGATTTTTCGCAGGATGCGACACTTCCGCTTCGAGTAACTTTACTAGTCCCAACAATGTCATTAGGATTAGCAGAATTATCAACTTGTTTTACGCCATGGATGTAAACATCACCTCCATAATTCCACGGAATGGCTTTGCTTGAGGAATATGGTACTGGGCCAGGTGCAGTAATGATCAGGGGCGCCACATTGGGCTCAGCAGTAATCTTCACAGGTACTCTAGGAGTGGTAATCTTCACTGGAACTTTGGACCTTGCAATCACAGATATTTCTTCAACAGTGTTTTCCACCTTAGGAATCTTTTCGAAGAGAATCGTACGATCATCTATCAGCTGTTGAATACCATTCCTCAATTTTAGGCAATCATTGGGTCGGAATACACAGAGATCGCAATTTTCAGCACAACCTGGAAATAAACCAGTTTGCAACAACTTCTTCTTGATGGCCAGGAGAGGAGATGTTAAGTCCGCTACAGTAGTGATGAGAGAATCGTCATTGACAGCATTAACAGCCTTGTCATGATTAGGCATAGGTGCCGTGATGACATTAGGAGTCTCCGGAGGCTCGAATTCAATTTCTCCAGCTTCGATCATATCCTGAACCTTATTCTTCAATGACCAGCAATCATTTGTATCATGCCCGGGGCTATCGGAGTGATATGCACACCTGGCATTGGGATTATAACGAGAAGAAGCAATGTTGGGTTTCATAGGAGGGTCTCTGAGGGTGATCAAATTTGCCTTTAGCATACTTTGCAGTGCTTGTGCTAAGGTCATATTGATCCTGGTAAACTGCCTTCTTGGCTTGTCCTGTTTGGGCTGGAAGTTTTGAGATGGCGGTGCTGCAATCGTAACCGCTCCAATGGTATGGTCACGATTTTTCTTGTTACGACCTTTTTGACCGTACACAGCATTCGATTCATTCCTCCCCTGATAGGACCTTTTGGTGCTTGCAGAGGTAGCCGCCTGTATCTTTCCACTCCGAATGCCGCTCTCCACCCGTTCACCTGTCAATATAAGTTCAGTGAAACCTGATGAAGAACTTCCCAGTAGATGGCTGTAGAATGGGCCGGTCAGTGTGCCCATGAACATATCCACCAATTCTCTGTCACTCATAGGGGGTTTGACTCTGCCAGCCAAATCTCTCCACTTTTGAGCATATTCTTTAAAGCTTTCTTTAGATCCCATAGTCATACTCTGCAACTGTAGCCGAGTAGGCGCTAGTTCAGAATTATACTGGTACTGCTTGTAGAAAGTTGTTGCTAGATCAGTCCAGGTGCGGATGTTAGAGCTTTCGAGCTGATAGTACCATTCCAACTGTGTGCCAGACAGACTCTCTTGGAAGAAGTGGATCCATAGCTTCCTATCAGTGGAGTGCGGCTGAATCTTTCTCACGTAAGCTCTCAGATGCATCTGAGGACAAGACGCACCATCGTACTTAGTGAAAGTGGGGATCTTGAATTTGCGAGGAATGGTCACATCGGAGACCAGACCCAAACTTTCGAAATCCAGACCGGGCGCCTTCTGACCCTCCATGGCTAGCATACGTTCTTCCAGCAACTTGTACTTATCATCTCTTGGAGAGTACTGTTCATTTTCATAATCTTCATCGTCCTCCTCAGGGTTGAAGAGATCGACATTCTCCTCTTCTGAATCATTCTCTGTCTCCTCTTCTGGACCATTCGGGATCCCAAACTTGACTCCTGCGGCCTGTCCTTTACGCCTTCTTCCCGGGTTAATGAAACTCACAACTTTCTTGTCCTTCTTCTTCTCGAGCAAGAGAGCCTTCAGTTCTTCCTGCCCCTTGGATAAGCTTAGCATCATCTCCTTGAATTGAGCATTCTGAGTCTGGAGATCTTTGACAGTTTGTTCGAGAGCCATTTTTCTGTTTAAGAGGCAGACCGTGAGAATATGGTCCTTTAGAATACCTGCTATGCAATGTTATGTTATGCTATGCAATGCATGAAATGTTTTCAAGGACTTTTGGAATTTAACTTTGCGTAAACTACCAAAAGAGGGACACTTTTATTAATAATTTCTTTAATCAATGTTCATTACAAAAAAACTAAAAAATACAACAAAAACTCAAGTCTCCCAGGGACGGCTTCTTTTTGGGCGAAGATACGCATTGAGTCTTCGTTCCTCATTAAGCTGGCTGGTGAGCTCTAGTACTTTCTTCTTTTCTGCATTGAACTGAGCTTCGAAAGTATCCCTTTCCTCTCTCAACTGGGTCCAGGATCTTTTCAATTCCTCAACCTCGGTAGGCATATCTGGATAAGGAATGATCTGAGAAGTACTTCCTTCAACCCCTGGTTCAACGATCAATGGCCCGACTGCAAGATATGGCATGACGAGTTCACGAGCTCTGGCTCGTACCCATCTGAGATAAGGCTCCATAGGAATAGAATTTTTCTGTCCTAAAGTGCTTCTTTTCACCATGCCCCAAGCTCGTACAAACCTTTGACGGAGACCTTGAGAGTCATTGTCATAGTCAAACACTGTACCTTGAATAATCATTTCGTGTGGACCATCTCTTCGAGCATACCCATACTGACGTAAGGCTAAAGCTGGGTTATAGGTGATACCCCCTCTTATCCCCAGGAGGGGTACATTAGAGAATTCTCCACAACGGTCAATGATGATAACATTTTCTTTGAGATTAGAACACCAGCGGATGTCTGAATGGGAGAGTGCCATTATCCGTTGAGACCATTTCAGATTTTGATCATTCTTCAAGACTGATTGAGGAAGGTGCGAAATAAACCACCTAGACAATAAGGGTACGCAACACATGAGAGTCCCTTGCCTTTTCATAGTACGGGTGTGGAGGGAATGTAAGATGTCTCCAAGCAAGGTAGGCATAGGGTTATGAGTGAGAAATATCTTAATAGCATTCATGTCTATGAATTGGCCTGGATTAGGGAATAACACCAAACCATAGATTAGCAATGCTAGAACATCTTCAAAAGCATGGACATTCATAACTTTTAGGAATTCTCGGGCCTTATTTGTCAGGAATTTGGCAAGTAAACCCTTCATTCCACTCCTTGTTACCCAATTAGTTTCAATGTCAGACTTTGTCATGTGTAAAGCTGCGGCAACTTCTTCAGACTTCGGAACCTTTTCTAAACCACTGAAAGGTGTTTGATCAAGGATAGGTATCCCAAGCAACTTGGAGAATTCTTCTAATGTGGGTACCAACTGATAATCCGGGAAAGTGAAGCAATGATGTTTAGGATCGAAGAACTGGAATAGAACTCTCATCATATCTTCTTTGAAACCAGTGGTAACCAAATTGAGGAGATGACCATGTTTCTTGTTGAACTGAGCATGATCGGGAAGTTCTGACACTAATTCCTTGAGTTGAGGAGAGATTTCTACAAGATTAATCCGGATAGTCTTCCTGGCAGCCATAACCTGTTTACCAGAGCAAAGCTAAATCCCTAAGTCCTTGAAATGGTTGGTACAATGCTATGATGTTATGATGTTATGATGTTATGATGTTATGATGCACAAGCGAATCACACAACAATCATTCCTAGGTTTTAAGGCTTGCATGAGTTCCATAGGTACGTACCCTCCCCACTGAAGTTTGGTTGGTTCAACCTGTCCTAGAATAGTAACCGGGTTCTAGAAGGATCTCAGATCATCGATCTTTCTTTAAGTCCATTTCAGTGCAACGCCAAGTGGTTGACCAAAGCTTCCCTAAAGTCCAATCTCAAAGAGTGTAGTATCGAGTCTCAACCAACCCCAGTCGGAACCGAAGTCAGTTATCTCACTACTTTCTAATGGCTAGGATGAGTCAATTAGGGTTCTAAAGGTCTGGTTAATGCTTTGATGACACCACGCGAATGCCAAATTTTTCCTCAAGTAAACATGAGGAACATCAGGACATCCAAAGTGTCACATTAACTGTAGCTATCATTTTAACCATTCCAGTATACGCCGGATAGTCGCAGTGATCTATTGCTACTTACCTAAGGTACACTAGACCCGGGTGTAGGATCTTTCACTCAACAATACCCTTAAAAGAAGGAACAATTAGGAAAACATAAATGATTGTTTTAAGATGGACCTCTCTTTGTAGTCCCCAACAGAGTCGCCAGTTCTGTCATACGGTGAACTGACTTGGGGTATTTTGCTTTTTATCGCAATGTCGCGGATATCAAGAGTCGCCACCGACTTTTCTTTTATCCAATAAGGAAAGGTGGAAAAGAACAGGAAAGACCTCAATAGATTTTGGGTTTGGGAGGTACATTATACAAAGGGAAGGTATTAGCACCCTTTGTATCCATGGTTATCCATGGGCTCTTAATTGCTCAATCATTTATGTTTTTCTAGTTTGAAAAAGTGGTTGAGAAATGTGTAGGGAATGTTTTGAAAAGGAGAATTTAACTTTGTAATGATTCTTGAATGAATGTATGCAAAGTGGTTATCTCGTTTAGTTTTGAAAATAGTTTAGAAAAATATAACTCGGCAATGATTCTAGTGCGAATGTATGTCAAGCGGTGATTTTCTAATGGAGGTTTGGAAAGGTGTAAGGTGTGAAAAGTATTTTAGGTTATGAATGAGCAATTAAGGGTTTTACCTGTCCGAGGTCTTTCCGGGCATTTCCTATCCTTATGAGGGTAAAACTGTCCTTACTATTGAGAAGTAAGTAGTTTTATCCTTTGGATGTAGAAGGGTCATCGAAGGGTCATTGATTGGTCATCGAAGGCAACAGTTGTGAGGATACCTTAGCATTCGAAGGGACTATCATCATTTAACCGTAGGCTACACCGAAGGGTCATCGAGGGACAAAGGCAACATTCGAGGGACTATGATGATTTAACCGAAGGGTCTTTGCTAAGTGTATCCCCATATTCGCGGGACATGGCCATAATACCGTAATCGTAGGGTAACAAAGAGAGGTCCGAGATCGCTTATTTAAAGGCAAAGTTTTACATTCAATTAGGTAGCCGTAATCAAGTAGGTAATTAGGTCCATATTAAAACCAATACATTAAGAACAATTAAGCCATTAGGGCGGATCTTCGCCATAAAATACATTAAAATCAATTGAATAAGTCAGAGTGAATCTCCATAAGGGTATCCCACACATGAGGTGGAATACCTGGCCGACCGTTTCTTCGAGAATATGTAAGCCTTTACACCATTCAACACACGGGTTAGAGCATTGAGATAAAGTATAATTTGACAATTGCACCATAAAATAAACATAACAGTCATGAACTCAGGCCAAATGATGCAGAACTATAATAAATCATGATTAGATAAACATAAGATAGAACAGCAAAGAGACAAAGCAGCCACTGTCCCGTTCGCCTCTGCTTCGCCTAGCGAAGGCCTAGCGAGTACTCGCTACCGGCTCGCTTAGCGATGTGCTAGCGAGCGGCTGCTGGTTTTGAATTTGATATCAGCATAATCCCAACCAATTTTATGCCTCATGAATTTCATTACTGTAATTATATGATTAATCATTAAGGTATGCAGGTACCTACTAAAGTTTACATGCCAAGCTTAAGATATTTCGTAAATCTAATCATGAAGCTATATGCCAAATAAGAACATAAGACAATAATAGCAATATAAACCTGTTGGCTGCTGAGTTGTGACTTCGAATCGGCAAATCGGATTGAATTGGGCAGGGGTAGAACTTGGTGCCGCCGAGTTCCTTCAAGGTTTGCCTCCGGTGAGTATCAGGGTTTGCTTGCTAGGGCTCTCCTTCTTCCGTTTCCGCTCTCCCGTCTCCGTTTTTTCTTCCCCCTTTTCGTGACAGAAGGCTTGGCTATTTATAGTGCTCCGGCTATGACCTAATGGGCTCAGAATGAAGCCCAGAAATTCTGGTATTCGCAAGCTTCGCTAGGCGAAGGAATTGTTCGCCTAGCGAGCAAGCTAGTTTGGGCTTTTACTGGATCTGACGCTTCGCTGGGGCGAGTGTCATAACGAGGGGTTCGCTAGGCGAAGGAATTGCTCGCCTAGCGAGCGAGCGAGTTTGGGCCATTTTCTGGATTGGGCCTGTCGTGAACTGGGCTTTTGTTCCTTAAGTGTCAGGGCCTTGCAACATAAGTCGGAGTGTCTTGAGAAATGTTTTATAAGATTAGTGGGCAAATTTTGGGGTATGACAATGAGATGCAAATGTTGTATGCATGCGTGTGCTGTGAAATGATGTAATGAGTGAATTATGCGTCTGGAATAAATGAGAGCATTGTATACATGTATATGTTATGAAATGATGTAATGTATATGTAATGTATATGTTGTGAAATGATTTAATGAATGCACTATGTGTCTGAAACGTTCTTCCAGGGGACTCTACTGGGGAAATAAATCTCAGTCTTCTGGTCGGAGGTATCTGTATTGATGATCTTTTCTTAGCTGGAGGATACTTGATTTCTGTCTGACGATGGAAACATTCAACAGAGCCTGGCTGGGGATGGAAGATGATCAGTCTGTCTTGTGATACCGATTTCTTCTGGGGAATAACCGACTTTGCCGGGGAATAGCATTGGCAATGGATTCCTTGGAAAGCACGGTTAGACCTTCTCCTCGATCCTGAAGTCGTATAGTAATTGCTATTACTATTCTAGGCATGCAGTTATTTGTAAACATTGGTCATATTCAAATGCATAAATCAATTCAAATTAAATCAATGGACGTTTACGCAAACAAAACAGAAAAAGTGAAAACAAAAGCATCTTTTTTTTTTGGAAATAAAATTGTATTGATTTTGAAAGAGGGCCTATAAACAGGCAATTTGTGTACAAGGAGACAGAAATCCTAGTAAGAGGAAATTGTCAGGCAAACAAAGAGAAAGCTATGCAGAAAAAGTCCTATCGATTCTAATTTCACTACTGCCATTATGTCTTTAAGTATCTCATCTCCCTTGCTGTCGGATGGGAGTGATTGGCTTGTTCAGTCCTTTGAGCTTGGTTGAAGCTGACGGAGAACAGGACATAGTCATACGCTTTAATCCCTAATTTTTGCCTGGACCGCCTTTTCAGGTTTTCAGTCCACCAGGATACCCTTTTTTGCCCAAGCCGCCTTTTCAGGTTTTCGACTTGCCGGGTGTACGTCTTTATACGTTTATCCCTAATTTTTGCCCGAACCCTTTTGGGTTCGCCGGGATGCCCTTACTTTTGCCTAGGTATGTCGACCTAGCGGGTCTCTTTTATGCGTAGTATTTTTTAACTATGTCTGCGTTCACGGGATGCGGGAAATCCTCGCCATCCATCGTAGCAAGTATCATGGCTCCACCAGAGAATACCTTCTTAACTACAAATGGCCCTTCGTATGTGGGAGTCCATTTGCCTCTGGGGTCGCCTTGTGGTAGAATGATACGCTTTATTACCAAGTTGCCGATTTGATACATCTGTCTCTTGACCTTTTTGTTAAATGCTTGGGTCATGCGCTTCTGGTATATCTGCCCATGACAAACAGCCGCAAGTCTCTTCTCATCAATCAAGTTTATTTGATCGAGTCGAGTTTGAATCCATTCATCTTCATCTAAGCCCGCCTCTTTCATGATCCTTAGAGAGGGGATCTGAATTTCCACTGGTAAGACGGCTTCCATTCCGTAGACTAAGGAGAAAGGAGTTGCCCCTGTCGAAGTGCGCACTGAAGTGCGATAACCATGGAGAGCAAACGGTAATATCTCATGTAAGTCTTTGTATGTTACTGTCATCTTTTGTATGATCTTCTTGATATTCTTATTAGTAGCTTCCACGGCGCCATTCATCTTTGGCCGGTACGGAGAAGAGTTATGGTGTTTTATTTTGAACTGCGTGCAAAGTTCAGAAATCATCTTGTTGTTCAAATTAGTACCATTGTCAGTGATAATTCTTTCAGGGATGCCATACCGACAAATAAGACTATTCTTGATGAACCGTGCCACCACATTCTTGGTGACAGAAGCAAACGAGGCTGCCTCTACCCACTTTGTAAAGTAATCACTAGCAACAAGGATGAAACGATGTCCGTTAGAAGCAGTCAGTTTAATCTCTCCAATCATGTCAATGCCCCACATTGCGAAGGGCCAAGGTGCTGTCAACACATTCAATGGAGCAGGCGGCACATGTACTTTATCCGCGTAGATCTGACACTTATGGCAGGTTCTGGAGTGATGGTGGCAGTCAGCTTCCATGGTAGACCAATAATACCCTGATCTCAAAATCTTCTTGGCCATCGTATGTCCACTAGAATGAGTCCCGAAAATACCGTCGTGCATGTCTTCCATAATCTCTTCTGCTTCCTTTTTATCCACACAGCGAAGCAAAATTGAGTCATGATTACGTTTGTATAATACTCCATTACTCAGAAAGAACTTAGCGGAGAACTTCCTCAGAAATTTTTTGTCATTGATGGATGCCCCCTTCAGGGTATTCCTGAACTTCTAAATATCTTTTTACTTCGTGGAACCAAGGTTTTTCCCGTACTCCCTCAGTGTTAAGTTCATAACAGTATGCCGGTTCATCTAGTCGCTCAATGGTGATCCTGGGAGCTTCATTGTCCCATCTGACTCTGAACATAGATGACATGGTAGCTAATGCGTCTGCCAACTGATTCTCTTCTCGTGGGATATGTTCGAATGTAATCTCTCCAAAGTATGGGATTAATGTCATCACCCGTTCTCGGTAAGGGATGAGATTCGGATGCTTAGTGTCCCATTCTCCTTTGATCTGACTGATTACTAATGCTGAGTCTCCGTACACACTCAAAAACTTGACCCGCAGGTCTATAGCAGCCTTGAGTCCCAAAATACATGCTTCATACCCATCCATATTATTGGTACAATGAAAACATAGTCTAGCAGTGAAAGGCGTATGGTAACCCTCGGGAGAAATGATTACCACACCAACATCCTCATCTGGGAACTCAAAATTCATAGATTGGTAATCATCCACTGCTTGATGAGCCAAATGATCGGCTAGCACGCCTCCTTTGATTGCTTTCTGGGTAGTATACTGGATGTCGTACTCTGTTAGAATCATCTGCCATCTTGCTATTCTTCCGGAGAGGGCAGGTTTCTCAAATATGTATTTGATAGGATCCATCCTGGAAATCAATAAAGTGGTATGATTCAACATATACTGTCTTAGTCGGCGAGCAGCCCAGGCCAAAGCACAGCAAGTTTTCTCGAGCAGTGAGTATTTTGTTTCACAGTCGGTAAACTTTTTGCTAAGGTAGTATATAACATACTCTTTTCGACCAGACTCGTCATGTTGCCCCAACACGCACCCCATTGAACTTTCTAACACGGTCAAATACATGATTAGAGGTCTTCCTTCAACTGGTGGTATCAGGATCGGAGGTTCCTGGAGATACTTCTTGATTTTGTCAAAAGCTTCTTGGCATTCCTCATTCCATATCATCTCTTGATTCTTCCTCAATAGTTTGAAGATGGGTTGGCAAGTAGCAGTTAAATGGGAGATAAATCGGGCAATGTAGTTCAAGCGTCCCAAGAACCCTCTGACTTCTTTATCTGTACGGGGAACTGGCATTTCTTGAATAGCTCTCACCTTAGCTGGGTCGACCTCAATTCCTCTACCACTGACAATAAAACCCAAGAGTTTACCGGATTTTACTCCGAAGGTGCATTTGTTCGGGTTCAATCTCAACTTGTATTTCTTCAACCTCTCAAACAATTTGTACAAATGATCGAGATGTTCTTCTTCAGTATTAGATCGGGCTATCATGTCATCCACATATACTTCTATTTCATGATGAATCATGTCATGGAACAAAACCACCATAGCACGCTGGTACGTTGCCCCGGCGTTCTTTAAACCAAATGGCATTACTTTGTAACAGAAAGTGCCCCATTGCGTCACGAACGTAGTTTTCTCCCTGTCTTCAGGTGCCATCTTAATCTGGTTGTAACCCGAGAACCCATCCATGAAGGAGAATACTTTGTGTTGAGCGGTATTGTCTACCAGAACATCAATGTGCGGGAGTGGAAAGTCATCTTTGGGACTCGCTTTATTCAGCTCTCTGTAATCGACGCACATTCGTACCTTACCATCCTTCTTCGGCACTGGTACCACATTAGCAACCCATTGGGGATAAGAAGTAACGGCTAGAAAACCGGCATTGAATTGTTTCATAACCTCGGCTTTGATTTTCTCAGACATTTCAGGACGCATGCGACGAACCTTTTGCTTGACAGGACGACAGTCTTCCTTCATTGGCAGACGATGCACTACTATGTCAGTATCCAATCCGGGCATGTCTTCATAAGACCAGGCAAAAATCTCTACATAGTCACGTAACATCTGGATCAATCTTTCTTTGACACTGTTTCCCAAGCCTGCTCCTATTTTGACTTCTTTCTTGTCTGCTTCAGTACCCAGGTTTACAACTTCCATTGATTCCTCATGCGGCTGTATAGTCTTTTCCTCCTGCAGTAACAGTCTGGCAAGTTCTCCAGGGATTTCACAATCTTCCTCGCTTCCATCCTCGGCTAGGTAGATCGGATTTTCAAAGTCATAATGAACAGTAGTGGAACTATTATCGACAGGATCCAGAGTGGGTATGGATCTGCAATTTGTTACGTGAGTGTGTGTAAGAAACATAGCTTGTTTGGAAGATGACAAGAAAGATAAAGAGCACAATATTTGAATGCAAAAAGTCCATTGATTCATTGAATGTGAATATGCTTATGAAAATGACAAAACCCTTGAAAAATTAGCTATTGTGCCCCGGGCTTAGACACAATGCTTTAAAACACTAAAATAGCAATAACAATTACTCTTGACTAAAGGAAATCGGGATAGTGTCTTCAGCTTTCCAATTGTCGAGTCCGTCACCAATTGTTGGGAAAATCCAGCTATCCAAGTCATAATCGTTATTAGTATCTTCCACAGCATTGACAGTCTCGTCATGATTAGGCAGAGGGGCAGTGATGTCATTAGGAGTCTCCGGAGGATCAGAGGTAGCTGCCTGTATCTTTCCACTTCGGATGCCGCTTTCAACACACTCACCTGTCAATATAAGTTCAGTGAAACCTGATGAGGAACTTCTCAATAGATGGCTGTAGAATGGGCCAGTCAGTGTGCTCATGAACATGTCCACTAATTCTCGATCAGTCATAGGGGGTTTGACTCTGCCGGCCAAATCTCTCCATTTTTGAGCATATTCTTTGAAGCTTTCTTTGGATCCCATAGTCATATTCTGCAACTGTAGCCGAGTAGGTGCTAATTCAGAATTATACTGGTAATGCTTGTAGAAAGCTGTCGCTAAGTCCGTCCAGGTGTGGATGTCAGAGCTCTCGAGCTGATAGTACCATTCTAACTGTGTGCCAGACAGACTCTCTTGGAAGAAATGGATCCATAGTTTCCTATTAGTGGTATACGGCTGAATCTTTCTCACATACGCTCTCAGATGCATCTGAGGACAAGATGCCCCATCATACTTAGTGAAAGCAGGGACCTTGAATTTGCGGGGAATGACCACATCAGAGACCAGACCTAAGCTTTCGAAATCCAGACTGGGCGTCTTTTGACCCTCCATAGCTAGCATGCGTTCTTCCAGCAAGTTATACTTATCATCTTTTGGAGAGTACTGTTCATTTTCATAATCTCCATCGTCGTCCTCATGGTTGAAGAGATCAACATTCTTCTCCTCCGAATCATTCTCTGTCTCCTCTTCTTGACCATTCGGGATCCCAAACTTGACTCCTGCGGCCTGTCCTTTACGCCTTCTTCCCGGGTTAATGAAACTCACAGCTTTCTTGTCTTTCTTCTTTTCGAGCAAAAGAGCCTTCAGTTCCTCCTGCCCCTTGGATAAGCTTAGCATCATCTCCTTGAATTGAGCATTCTGAGTCTGGAGATCTTTGACAGTTTGTTCGAGATCCATTTTTCTGTTTGGAAGGGAGATCGTAAGAATATTGATCTTTTAGGATACCTGTTATGCAATGTTATGTCATGCAATGCAATGTATGAAATGTTTTCAAGGACTTTTGGAATTTAACTTTGCGTAAAATACCAAAAGAGAGAAATTTTTATTAATAGTTTCTTTAATCATTGTTCATTACAAAAATAAAAAACTCAAATCTCCCAGGGACGGCTCCTTTTTGGGCGAAGATATGTATTGAGTCTTCGTTCCTCATTAAGCTGGCTGGTGAGCTCTAGTACTTTCTTCTTTTCTGCATTGAACTGAGCTTCGAAAGTATCCCTTTCCTCTCTCAACTGGGTCTAGGATCTCTTCAATTCCTCAACATCGGTAGGCATATCTGGATAAGGAATGATCTGAGAAGTACCTCCTTCAACTTCTGGTTCCACAATCAGTGGTCCGACCGCAAGATATGGCATGACAAGTTCACGAGCTCTTGCGCGTACCCATCTGAGATAAGGCTCCATAGGAAGGGAGTTTTTCTATCCTAAAGTGCTTCTTTTCACCATGCCCCAAGCTCGTACAAACTTTTGCCGGAGACCTTGAGGGTCATTGTCATAGTCAAACATTGTACCCTGAATAATCATTTCATGTGGACCATCTCTTCGAGCAAACCCAAACTGGCGTAGGGCTAAGGCCGGGTTATAAGTAATACCTCCTCTTATCCCCAGGAGTGGTACGTTAGAGAATTCTCCACAGCGGTCAATGACGCTAACATTTTCTTTGAAATGAGGACACCAACGGATGTCTGAATGGGAGAGCGACATTATCCTTTGAGACCATTTCAAATTCTGATCATTCTTCAAGACTGATTGAGGAAGGTGCGAAATAAACCACCTAGACAATAAAGGTACGCAGCACATGAGAGTCCCTTGCCTTTTCATAGTACGGGTGTGAAGGGAATGCAAGATGTCTCCAAGCAAGGTAGGCACAGGGTTATGAGTGAGAAATATCTTAATAGCATTCACGTCTATGAATTGGTCTGGATTAGGGAATAACACCAAACCATAGATTAGTAATGCTAGGACATCTTCGAAAGCATGGACCTTCATAACTTTTAGGAATTCTCGGGCCTTACTTATCATAAATTTGGCAAGCAAACCCTTAACTCCACTTCTTGTTACCCAATTAGTTTCAAGGTCGGATTTTGTCAAGTGTAAAGCCGCGGCAACTTCTTCAGACTTCAGAATCTTTTCCAGACCACTGAAAGGTGTATGATCAAGAATAGGTATCCCAAGCAACCTGGAAAATTCTTCTAATGTGGGTACCAACTGATAATCTGGGAAGGTGAAGCAATGATGTTTAGGATCGAAGAACTGGAATAGGACCCTCATCATATCCTCTTTGAAACCAGTGGTAACCAAATTGAGGAGAGAACCATGTTTCTGGATAAACTGAGCCTGATCAGGAAGTTCTGACACTAAATCCTTGAGTTGAGGAGAGATTGCTACAAGATTAATCCGGATAGTCCTCCTGGGAGCCATAGCCTTATAAAACAGAGCAAAGTTAAATCCCTAAGTCCTTGAAATGATGTTATGATGTCATGATGTTATGATGTTATGATGTTATGATGTTATGTAAATAACAAGCACAAGCAAGTCACACAACAATCATTCCTAGGTTTTAAGGCTTGCATGAGTTCCATAGGTAAGTACCCTCCCCGCTGAAGTTTGGTTGGTTCAACCTGTCCTAGAATAGTAACTGGGTTCTAGAAGGATCTCAAATCATTGACCTTCCTTTAAGTCCACTTCAGTGCAACGCCAAGTGGTTGACCAAAGCTTCCCTAAAGTCCAATCTCAAAGAGTGTAGTATCGAGTCTCAACCAACCCCAGTCGGAACCGAAGTCAGTTATCTCACTACTTTCTAATGGCTAGGATGAGTCAATTAGGGTTCTAAAGGTCTGGTTAATGCTTTGATGACACCACACGAATGCCAAATTTTTCCTCGAGTAAACATGAGGAACATCAGGACATCCAAAGTGTCACATTAACCGTAGCCATCATTTTAACCATTCCAGTATACGCCGGATAGTCGCGATGATCTATTGCTACTTACCTAAGGTACACTAGATTCGGGTGTAGGATCTTTCACTCAAGCATAAAATACCCTCGAAAGAAGGAACAGTTTAAAACATAAATGATTTTTAAGGTGACCTCTCTTTGTAAGTCCCCAGCAAAGTCGCCAGTTCTGTCATGCGGTGAACTGACTTTTTGTGTTCTTTTAATCGCAATGTCGCGGTTAGCAAGAGTCGCCACCGACTTTTCATTTATCCAATAAGGAAAGGTGGAAAAGAACAGGAAAGACCTTAAATTAGATTCTTAGGTTCGGGAGGTACATTATACAAAGGGAAGGTGTTAGCACCCTTTGTATCCATGGTTATCCATGGGCTCTTAATTGCTCAATCATTTATGTTTTTCTAGTTTGAAAAAGTGGTTGAGAAATGTGTAGGAAATGTTTTGAAAAGGAGAATTTAACTTTGTAATGATTCTTGAATGAATGTGTACAAAGTGGTTATCTCGTTTAGTTTTGAAAATAGTTTAGAAAAATATGACTCGGCAATGATTCTAGTGCGAATGTATGCCAAGTGGTGATTTTCTAATGGAGGTTTTGAAAGGTGTAAGGTGTGAAAAGTAGTTTTAAATTGTGAATAAGCAATTAAGAGTTATACCTATCCGAGGTCTTTCCGGGCATTTCCTATCCTTATGAGGGTAAAACTGTCCTTACTATTGAGAAGTAAGCAGTTTCATCCTTTGGATGTAGAAGGGTCATCGAAGGGTCATCGATTGGTCATTGAAGGCAACAGTTGTGAGGATACCTTAGCATTCGAAGGGACGATCATCATTTAACCGTAGACTACACCGAAGGGTCATCAAGGGACAAAGGCAACATTCGAGGGACTATGATGATTTAGCCGAAGGGTCTTTGCTAAGTGTATCCCCATATTCGCGGGACATGACCATAATACCGTAATCGTAGGGTAACAAAAGAGAGGTCCAAGATCGCATATTAAAAGGCAAAGTTTTACAATTAATTAGATAGCCGTAGTCGATCAAGTAATTAGGTCCATATTAAAATCAGTACATTAAGATCAATTAAGCCATTAGGGTGGATCTTCACCATGAAATTAATACATTAAAATCAATTGAGTAATTCAGGGTGAATCTCCATAAGGGTATCCCACGCCTAAAGTGGAATACCTAGCCGGCCATTTCCTCGGGAATATGTAAACCTTTACACAATTCAGCACACGGGTTAGAGCATCAAAGTAAAGTATAATTGAAAATTGCACTACAACACAACAGTCATGAACTCAGACCAAATGATGCAGAATTATAATAAGTTTTGGTTAGATAGACATAAGGCAGAATAGAAAAGAAACAAAGCAGCCACTGTCCCGTTCGCCTCTGCTTTGCCTAGCGAAGGCTCAGCGAATGCTCGCTACAGGCTCGCTTAGCGATGTGCTAGCGAGCGGCCACGGGGTTGGAGTTTGACAGCAGCATGACCTCCGAAAACCTGAACTTTTATGGCATTTGATTACAGGAATAGCATGGACAAACATTCATGATATTCAAGCATATTTAAATTCGCATGTGAAATCAAATTACATATTCGAAACTTCAATCATGATGCTTTATGTATATAGAGATCACCGATTAAAAGCATAAAACAATAGTGATGCGCAAACCTGTTTGCAACTAAGCTGCTATGTTGGAGAGACTGATCACTTTTGGTATCGGATGGAGTTGGGCGGCGGTAGCTTCGGAGCGGAGGAGCGGCCTTCAGGGTTTCTTTATTCGGGACTTTCTAAGGTAGCCTCCAGGGTTTTTGTGCCAGGGTTTCCGTCTGTCCTTGTCTGTCTTTTTCGTGGCTGAAGTGCCAGTATTTATAGTGATCGTGGTGACCTAATGGGCTCAGAATGAAGCCCAAAAATTCTGATATTCGCAAGCTTCGCTAGGCGAAGGAGTTTCTCGCCTAGCGAGCAAGCTATTTTGGGCTTTTACTGGATCTGGTGCTTCGCTGGGGCGAGTGTCATAACGAGGGGTTCGCTAGGCGAAGGAATTGCTCGCCTAGCGAGCAGGCCAGTTTGGGCCATTTCTGGATTGGGCCTGTTGTGAGTTGGGCTTTTGTCCCTTGAAGACTAGTGTCTTGCGGAATAAGTCGGAGTATCTCGAAAAATGTTTTATAAGATTAGTGGGTGAATTTTGGGGTATGACAGGTGGGAAACACAAGATTAGTGATAGTGGTACCCAAAGTGCGTCCAAGAAATGTGGATGTCCATTTAAAATCAGGTCGACTCCGGAGAAAGATGGATCTGGTTGGAAGATTGATGTAAAATGTGGGTTACATAATCATGGTTTACCTGATAGATTAGAAGGCCATTCGGTTATTGGTAGGTTGACCACAGATGAGAAGCAACATGTCGCTGATTTGGCAAAGAGACATGTAGCATCTAGAAACATTTTGCTTTCCTTGCAAGATAAGTTTCCTGAGAATGTCACTCGGATTACGCAAGTATACGAGCATAAGAGTGTGATAGAAAAAGAGATAAGAGGTCCAAGGAGTGAGATACAACATCTGTTTAAGCTTATTGAGGATGCAGGATATGTGTATTAGAGTAGAAAAAAGATGACTCGGAAGTGGTGAGAGAGATATTTTGGGCACATCCTGATTCAGTTAAGTTATTGAATATATTTCCGATTGTGTTAGTTATGGATAGCACCTACAAGACAAACAAATATAGACAACCTTTGTTTGAAATTGTTGGCATGACATCGACTGAGTTGACTTTTGCTGTTGAATTTGCGTATATGGAGTCTGAGCAAACAGAGAATTTTTGCTGGGTATTGGAGAAATTAAAAGAGTTGTTTGTGAAGAAAGACATGTGTCCACAAGTGATTTTGACAGATAGAGATCTTGCTTTGATGAAAGCAATTGAAGTTGTGTTTCCCAACTCGATTAATTTGCTATGTAGATTTCACATTAACAAAAACGTTGGTGCCAAATGCAAACAACATGTGGTGAATGACCTGCAAAAGACGATAGACACATTATGGATGGAAGTTGTCTGGCCTAGTGATGAGGTTGAGTATGGTCAGCGGTTGCATCAACTTGAGCAAGCATGTGTTGATTATAGTGGATTTATTAATTATGTGAAAGACACATGGTTGACTCTACATAGGCATAGATTTGTTGGAGCATGGATTAATCGAGTGCTACATTTGGGTAACACAACGACTAATCGGTACGTCTTATAATTTTGTATGTGTTATTTTTATATCTGATATTATTTTTATGTTTTTTTATGTGTTATTTTCAATATCTGATATTTTTAATATTTGATATTTGAAGGAGAATTGCGGTCCAAAACGCAGCGGAAATTAAAATTTTCTCCTTTAGAGATCCTTACGAATGGTCATGATCAATGATAGAATATTTACCTCTTGTGACGACTGAAACCTTTGGTGCATATCTCTTGTGACGATCAAAACCTTTGATGCAGATCCACGGAGCGATCACGAACGTTGAACGATGACAACGTCTCTACTCAGTCCACACGAACGGATTCCTTCAATCTCAGTGCTAGCTGGTACGAATGAAGGCTTTGAGTGAGAGAGAGAGAGAGAGAGAGAGTGAAAACGAAAAGAATGCAACCGCAAATTTTTGCTTCTGCACAAGGGTTCTATTTATAGAACCACTTGTGTGGGCTTCAAGCTAAAAAGCCCACTTAAGTGTATTTTGGCCCATATCTTATAATATGCCCAAAATCACTTAAGCCCATGGTACCTTACCATATTTCGTATTCTACTCAAGTACAACGTACCTTACTGTCATACGGTGAACTGACTTTATGTGTTTTGCTTTGGAAAGCAAATGTCGCGGATAGCAAGAGTTGCCACCGACTTTTCTTTTATCCAATAAGGAAAGGTGGAAAAGAACAGGAAATACCTCAATAGATTTTGGGTTCGGGAGGTACATTATACAAAGGGAAGGTATTAGCACCCTTTGTATCCATGGTTATCCATGGGCTCTTAATTGCTGGATCACTTATATTTTTATCTGAAAAGTGTTGGTGAATTGTTTAAAAAGGTTTCGAAAAGAGAGTTTAACTTTGTAATGATCCTCGTATGAATGTATACAAAGTATTTATCTCGTTTGATTTTGAAAAACAGTTTAGAAAAATATAACTTGGTAATGATTCTAGTATGAATGTATACCAAGTGGTGATTTTCTAGGACTTGCAAAGTGTGAGGGGTGGAAAATGTTTTAGGTTATGATCCAGTAATTGAGAGTTATACCTTCCTAAGGTCGTTATGGGCATTTCCTATCCTTATGAGGGTAAAACTGTCCTTACTATTGAGAAGTAAGTAGTTTTATCCTTTGGATGTAAAAGGGTCATTGTAGGGTCGTCGATAGGTCATTGAAGGCAACAGTTGTAAGGATACCTTAGCATTCGAAGGGACGATCATCATTTAACCGTAGGCTACACCGAGGGGTCATCGAGGGACAAAATTCGTATTTCCGAAGGCAACATCCGAGGGACCATGATTTATTTTATGATGATTTAACCGAAGGGTCTTTGCTAAGTGTATCCCTACATTCGCGGGACACGACCGTTATACCGTAATACCGTAGGGTAACAAAAGAGAGGTCCAAGATCGCATATTAAAAGGCAAAGTTTTACAATTAATTAGATAGCCGTAGTCGATTAAGTAATTAGGTCCATATTAAAATCAGTACATTAAGATCAATTAAGCCATTAGGGTGGATCTTCACCAGGAAATTAATACATTAAAATCAATTGAGTAATTCAGGGTGAATCTCCATAAGGGTATCCCACACATAAAGTGGAATACCTAGCCGGCCATTTCCTCGGGAATATGTAAACCTTTACACAATTCAGCACACGGGTTAGAGCATCAAAGTAAAGTATAATTGAAAATTGCACTACAACACAACAGTCATAATCTCAGGCCAAATGATGCAGAATTATAATAAGTCTTGGTTAGATAGGCATAAGGCAGAATAGAAAAGAAACAAAGCAGCCACTGTCCCGTTCGCCTCTGCTTCGCCTAGCGAAGGCTCAGCGAAGGCTCGCTACAGGCTCGCTTAGCGATGTGCTAGCGAGCGGCCACGGGTTTGGATTTTGGCGGCAGCATGATCTCCGAAAACCTGAACTTGTATGGCACTTGATTACAGGAATAACATGGACAAACATTCATGATATTCAAGCATATTTAAATTCGCACGTGAAATCAAATTACATATTTGAAACTTCAATCATGATGCTTTATGTATATAGAGATTACCGATTAAAAGCATAAAACAATAGTGATGCGCAAACCTGCTTGCAACTAAGCTGCTATGTTGAAGAGACTGATCGCTTTTGGTATCGGATGGAGTTGGGCGACGGTAGCTTCGGAGCGGAGGAGCGGCCTTCAGGGTTTCTTCACTCGGAACTCTCTAAAGTAGCCTCCAGGGTTTCTGTGCCAGGGTTTCCATCCGTCTTCCTCTGTTTTTCTTCCCCCTTTTCGTGACTGAAGCTTGGCTATTTATAATGCTCCTGTTGTGACCTAATGGGCTCAGAATGAAGCCTGAAAATTCTGATGTTCGCAAGCTTCGCTAGGCGAGCGTGTAGCGAAGGTTCGCTAGGCGAAGGAGTTGCTCGCCTAGCGGGCAGGCCAGTTTGGGCCATTTTCTGGATTGGGCCACTCGTGAGCTGGGCCTTTGTTCCTTTAAGATCAGTGTCATAAACATGAGTCGGAGTGCCCTGAAAAATGTCTTGAAATATTAATGGGCAAATTTTGGGGTATGACAGCTGCCCCTGTTCAATATTCTTGAACCGAGAGAGTCAGAATGGTATGTACGTCATTCGTGGTCTGGAGGTGGAAGATTATTGAACACTTAGGATGCCCCAAAAATTTGCACTTGTCAATTAGTTAGTCTTGAGGGAGATGGGTTTAAAGATGCCATCTAGGAAGTTTGATGATGAGAGCTTCAGAGTACGTCGTACGTTAGAAGATATCTGAAGTCATGGGTGTCACTGGGTCATACGCTAGACCGTATAGTGAGTCATTCATTAGGCCGTCGACTTCACTGGGGAGTTAGAATGGGTCATACGCCGCTGGGGATAACATATCAGAATGGATCATACGCTAGATCGTATCTGAGTTGCAGAATGGGCCGTCTGTTAGGCTGTATCTGACGAAAAGTAGTCGTACGCTAGACTACACCTCGGGATGTACCGTACGCTAGGTAGTATCCGAGGAATGAAGATCCGAATGGGTCGTACGCTAGACCGTATTGTTGGAGGAGTAATATGTTGTGCCGAATCAAAATGAGATAAGAATCCGAATGAGTCATACACTGCTGGGGATAAAGGATCAGAATGGATCGTACGCTAGATCGTATCTGAGTTGCGGAACGAGCCGTCCGTTAGGCTGTATCGTTACCGGGGGTGAAGGATCAGAATGGATCGTATGCTAGATCGTATCTGAGTTGTAGACTGAGCCGTCCGTTAGGCTGTACCTGATGATGAAGGGGGTAGTCATACGCCAGACTATACTTCAGAATGTACCGTACGCTAGGTAGCATTTGAGGCCTTGAAGGTCCAAATGGGTCGCATGCTAGACCGTATTGGAGTTGTTGAAGGTCGGAATGGATCGTACGTTAGATCGCCTCTGAGTTGAAAGAGTCATATGTTGAGCTGAATCAGAATGAACCGTACGCTAGGCTATATCTGATAGTATTTGTATATGTTGTATTTGCAATAAATGTCTGGGATGGGCTTATAGATGCCATCGTTAGGAGGATGTCAGAATGAATGTTGACATGGAGTATATCTGAAAGATGTAGTTGAATCCTGAACGTAATTGATGAGGATGTCCGTCTGAATGGACCTTTGTTTTGACTGTATCAGGGGAATAATTAACCTGAAAAATAAAGTTAGCTTCATGCCATGTCATGATGCATGAGATGTTTTATGCTTTCGAAAATAACTGCGAACGATGTATGCATGCGTATGCTGTGAAATGATGTAATGAATGAATTATGCATCTGAAAAGTTCTTCCAGAGGACTCTACTGGGGAAAACAAATCTCAATCTTCTGGTTGGGAGATACTGGTATCGATGACCCTTTCTTAGCCGGGGATGCTTGATTTCTGTCTGATGGTAGAAATGTTCAACAGAAGCCTGGCTGGGAGTGGAAGAGATGACCCAGTTGTCTAGTAATGCCACTCTCTTCTGGGAATGACTGGCTTTGCTGGGGGATAGGATTAGCAACGGATTCATTGGAAAGCATGATTAGACCTTCTCCTCGATCCTGAAGTCTAGTAGTAATCGCTATTTCTATTTTATGCACGCATTTTTGGTAAACATCGATCATATCCAAATGCATATATTAATTCGAATTAAATCAATGGACGCTTATGCAAACAAAACAGAGAAAGTAAAACAAAAGCATTTTTTTTGAAACTAAAATTATATTGATTTCGAAAGAGGGCCTATAAACAGGCAATTTGTGTACAAGGAGACAGAAATCCTAGTAAGAGGAAATTGTCAAGAAAACAAAGAGAAAGCTATGCCGAAAACGTCCTATTGACTTTAATTCCACTACTGCCATTATGTCTTCAAGCCTCTCATCTCCTGCTGTCGGATAGAAGTGATTAGCTTGTTCAGTCCTTTGAACTTGGATGAAGCTGTCTGAGAACGGGACATAGTCATACGCTTTAATCCCTAATTTTTGCCTGGACCGCCTTTTCAGGTTTTCAATCCACCAGGCTACCCCTTTTTGCCCAAGCCGCCTTTTCAGGTTTTCGACTTGCCGGGTGCACATTTTTTTATGTTTATCCCTAATTTTTGCCCGAACCTTTTTGGTTCGCCGGGATGCCCTTACTTTTGCCTAGGTACGTCGACCTAGCAGGTCTCTTTTATGCGTAGTATTTTTTGACTATGTCTGCGTTCACGGGATGCGGGAAGTCTTCGCCGTCCATTGTAGCTAGTATCATGGCTCCACCAGAGAATACCTTCTTAACTACAAACGACCCTTCGTACGTGGGAATCCATTTGCCTCTGGGATCACCCTGTGGTAGAATGATACGCTTTATTACCAAGTCGCCAATTCGATATACCTGTCTCTTGACTCTTTTGTTAAATGCCTGGGTCATGCGCTTCTGATATATCTGTCCATGACAAACAGCCGCAAGTCTCTTCTCATCAATCAAGTTTATCTGATCGAGTCGAGTCTGAATCCATTCCTCTTCATCTAAGCCCGCCTCTTTCATAATTCTTAGAGAGGGAATCTGAACTTCCACTGGTAAAACGGCTTCCATTCCGTAGACTAAAGAGAAAGGAGTTGCTCCTGTCGAAGTGCGTACTGAAGTGCGATAGCCATGAAGAGCAAACGGTAACATCTCATGCCAGTCTTTGTACGTCACCGTCATCTTTTGTATGATCTTCTTGATATTCTTATTAGCAGCTTCTACAGCGTCATTCATCTTTGGTCGGTACGGAGAAGAGTTATGGTGCTTTACGTTGAACTGCGTGCAGAGTTCAGTAATCATCTTGTTGTTCAAATTAGTACCATTGTCGGTGATAATCCTTTCAGGGATACCATACCGACAAATAAGACTATTCTTGATGAACCGTGCCACCACATTCTTGGTGACAGAAGCAAATGAGGCGGCCTCTACCCACTTTGTAAAGTAATCAATAGCGACAAGGATGAAACGATGTCCATTAGAAGCAGTAGGTTTAATCTCCCCAATCATATCAATGCCCCACATTGCAAAGGGCCAAGGTGCAGTCAACACGTTCAATGGAACAGGAGGTGCATGTACTTTATCCGCATATATCTGACACTTGTGACAAGTTCTGGAGTGATGATGACAATCATCTTCCATGGTAGACCAATAATACCCTGATCTCAGAATCTTCTTGGCCATCGTATGCCCACTAGAATGAGTCCCAAAAATACCGTCATGCATGTCTTCCATAATCTTTTCTACTTCCTTTTTATCCACACAGCGAAGCAAAGTCGAATCGTGGTTACGTTTGTATAATACTTCGGAGCGGAGGAGCGGCCTTCAGGGTTTCTTCACTCGGAACTCTCTAAAGTAGCCTCCAGGGTTTCTGTGCCAGGGTTTCCGTCCGTCTTCCTCTGTTTTTCTTCCCCCTTTTCGTGACTGAAGCTTGGCTATTTATAATGCTCCTGTTGTGACCTAATGGGCTCAGAATGAAGCCCGAAAATTCTGATGTTCGCAAGCTTCGCTAGGCGAGCGTGTAGCGAAGGTTCGCTAGGCGAAGGAGTTGCTCGCCTAGCGAGCAGGCCAGTTTGGGCCATTTTCTGGATTGGGCCACTCGTGAGCTGGGCCTTTGTTCCTTTAAGATCAGTGTCATAAACATGAGTCAGAGTGCCCTGAAAAATGTCTTGAAATATTAATGGGCAAATTTTGGGGTATGACACTTACGATGTTCTATAATTCACTTAAGGGCACCGTACCTTACGGTATTCCTTAGTTACTCTATCTCTCATCGATCCGTCCTTTGTGTGTGACCCTGTAGGTTTTCGTGACGTTGGCAATTATATTAAATCACGTATTTAACATAATAAACAGTGAGCGGTATCTAGCAACACATCACTGCTACCCAAGACACGAAAATGTCAAGTGATCTGACACAATCTTCTGTGATAATAATTATGTGTATAATTACCCTTTTGCCCTTATGTCTATATTGAACACAAGGCATAGACCGTGTCATCCTTGTCCAATTCAATATTGGGCCCATAGACATTTATCCTGTTATGCAGAATGGGCAAATTCCATCTAGGTCACTCATGTCCCTCAGCATGCTTCGTGGAGTACCCATCAACTGTCTTTATGGTTATCCAGTTACGGACAACGTTGGATCAACAATAAAGCACTCGACTCCACATCTAGGATCCATAGTGGTTTCAGGTCGAAGAGTGGTATACACCATTATCACCATGAGAATAACTTATGACACTTTGCATAACTTTCTATATAGTATTCTCATAGCGGGTCAATCCGGTATAAATATTACTCCTAATATTCATACCTATGTTTAAGACTTGATAACTCTTTATCCATGATCCATGAGATGTGATCATCAGTCTACAAACATAATAGTCTTAATGCTTTAATGTTATCCCACTTCACACTAAAGCTCGACTACGGATACTTTAGGAATAGTGTCCTTATGTTCAATGTGTTCTCATGATTAAGTCACACTTAATATATTAAACGGACTATCTATTCCAGGGACTTTATTAATCAACCATAATAAAGAGAATGCCTTTTATTATTAATAAATAATTCGATACAAGTACCAAAATGTATTGGCCTCTAGGGCTTACACCAACAATCTCCCACTAGCACTAGAGCCAATCAAGCATACCCGTATGCCCATTGATCTAGTATGGCCATCATGCTTCTGCTGCGCAAGAGGCTTTGTCAGTGGGTCAGCTATATTTTCAAGTGTAGGTACTTTACATATTTTCACATCTCCTTTATCTATTATCTCTCGAATGAGATGATAACGCCTGAGTATGTGTTTGGATCGTCGGTGAGATCTAGGCTCCTTAGCTTGTGCGATAGCACCATTGTTATCATAATAGAGACCAATGGGATCCACAATGCTAGGGACTATGCCAAGTTCACTAATGAACTTTTTGATCCAAACAACTCCCTTTTCTGCATTTGAGGCAGCAATATACTCGGCCTCGGTTGTAGAATCAGCAACTGTATCTTGCTTTGAAATTTTCAAACTCACAGTGCCACCATTTCAGCAAAACACATAACCATTGGAATCATTCATATTAAAGCGTCTCAGCACCTTGTCTATGTACTCTGACTTAGGCCAAGCATTTTATGATCTATCTCTATAGATTCTGATTCCTAATATATATAGGCTGCTTCACCTAGGTCCTTCATAGAAAAACATTTCCCCACCCAAGAGTTTACTTGTTGCAGGGTAGGGATATCGTTTCCAATAAGTAATATGTCATCCACATATAATACCAGGAATACGATCATGCTCTCACTAACCTTCTTGTAGACACAAGGCTCATCTTCGTTCTTGATGAATCCATATTGTTTTATTGTTTCATCAAAACGAAGATTCCATGAGTAATACATCACCTTGATCAGATGTCCATATATCTAAGGTAGGTGACGTATCCTGCCTGACCTACGCTGGTCTTGTTCTACTTGAGTAGGTTGCTCTTACACAACTACTTGTGTTTCCTACTCCAATTCCTCCATAGGTGTGTCGATGCTTTGTGACTCTTGAATTTCTTCAAGCTCTACTTTCCTCCCACTGGTTCCTTTGGAAATAAAATCCTTTTCTAGGAAAACTCCAGTTCGAGCGACAAACACTTTGCCCTCAGAAGGATTGTAGAAGTAATACCCTCTTGTTTATTTAGGATACCCCACAAATAAGCATTTGTCAGATTTGGGCTCAAGCTTAGTTGAAATTTGTCGTTTCACATAAACCTCGCAACCCCAAATCTTTATGTAAGACATATGTGGTTTCTTACCACTCCATATCTCATATGGTGTCTTCTCAACCTTTTTGGATGGAACATGGTTAAGTGTGTAAGTTGCTGTCAATGTCCCAAAAGGAGTATGGAAGATCGGCGTGACTCATCATGGATCGGACCATGTCTAACAGGGTTCGATTTCTTCTCTCAGATACACCATTCCATTGGGGTGTTCCAGGAGGAGTGAGTTGGGATAGGATCCCACACTCTTTCAGATGGTCATCAAACTCTAGGCTTAAATACTCACCACCTCGATCTGATCGAAGGGTTTTAATATTCTTACCTAGTCGGTTTTAACTCGTTAGGTTTCACCCTTTTAGTATTAATGTTATTAATAGGCATTTCGAGATCAAGGACATACAGTCCATTGCTCATTTGTGCAGTAGCATAAAATATATCATTCAAATAAATTGAGCAACAATTGTTCTTTATTATAAATGAAAAACCAAACTTGTCCAAACAAGAAATGGAAATAATATTCCTGCTAATTGCAGGTACATAATAACAGTTCTCTAACTGAATTATAAAACCACTAGGTAAAGTCAATACATAAGATCCTACGGCTAAAGTAGCAACCTTTGTTCCATTGCCAACTCGTAGGTCAACTTCACCTTTTGCCAAATCTCTACTCCTTCTCAGCCCCTGCACATATGTACAAATGTGAGAACCACATCCAGTATCTAATACCCATGATGCAGAAGTAGATAAATTTATTTAATAACAAAAATACCTGAAGTTGAAGTCTCTACTCCGTTCTTCTTATCTTCCAGGTACTTTGGGCAGTTCCTCTTCTAGTGTCCGGTCTTACCGCAATGGAAGCAGGTGCCTTCTTTTGCTATGCCTCCACTAGGCTTTAAAGCAGCAACAGTGGGTTTGGGTTTGGCAACTTCCTTGCCTTTCCCTTTATCACCCTGCTTAGTGGGCCTTTTGTTCTGTCTCTTTCCATTTCCGATCATCAGAATGGACTTCCCTTTTGACTTCAGATTCTGCTCTGCAGTTCTTAACATAGCGAGCAGTTCAGGAAGAGATTTGTCCATATCAATCATATTGAAATTTAGGACAAATTGACTGAAACTATCTGGCAACGATTGCAAGATCAAATCAGTCGCAAGTTCCTTTTCGAGGGGAAAACCCAATCTCTCAAGGTTTTCCACATACCCAATCATCTTGAGTACATGGGGACCTACAGGGGCTCCCTCAGCTAACTTGCTTTGGAAAAGGGCTTTTGAAACTTCAAACCTTTCATGCCTTGCTTGCTCTTGATAGAGCAGCTTCAGGTGTTCGATCATATCGAACGCTGACATGTTCTCATGTTGCTTTTGCAATTCTGAGTTCATGGTAGCCAGCATGAGACAAGCAGTTTCATTGGCATCATCGACATGCTTCTTATAAGCATCTCTTTCTGCCTTAGGTGCAGAACTAGGAGGTTCCTCTTCAGGAACAGGTGTCTCCAAGACATACAGCTTTTTATCATGTTTGAGGACAATCCTCAGGTTTCGGTGCCAATCCAGAAAATTTGTCCCAGACAATTTTTCTTTGTCAAGGATTGATCGCAAGATGTTGTTAGAGGTGTTTGCTATCATGGTTATCTACATAAGGATTAAGAAAGTATAAGTATCATTGACATATTTAATTAGGCCTTTAATCAAATATGCTCCCACTATTTTACTCAAAACAAATGACCCTCATCATTTGATTCGGAAAATCCCGTTGGAAGATTTTCTAGTGGGTCGAGATCCATATTTCACTTCGTTCTAAGTCCGCGTAGGCGGATTACACAAAACTAGGTTATTTAGGTAGGAACTCCTTCCAATTGTATCTTATACAACTCTCGAAAATTTCAGTTGGGTGAATAACTCCTTATTCGAATCCATCATATGGATCATTCCCAACTCTTGCTTCTAAAACATATATGATATTATTATAATTAAGTTTGACCCATTGTCTTAGCAGTTGGATATTACAATTATCCCATCGCACCTTACTAATATAGAACATGCACCTCGCTTTGGCGAAACCTACATTATCCGATACTAGTCTTGATGAGTGCTAAAACTTGGAAAGCAAACATATATAATATCATCATAATTTGTTTAGTTAAGTTTGACCCATTGTTTTAGCAGTTGAATATTACAATTATCCCATCACACCTTACTAATATAGAACATGCACCTCGCTTTGGCGAAACCTACATTATCCGATACTAGTCTTGATGAGTGCTAAAACTTGGAAAGCATAAACTTAATATTTTAGTTTGAGGGAATTGCAATTGTTATGATCTCACCGGCTTATTTATCATATAAATCGTCTCTCACATGCATCAACATACATTCACATGCATCAACATACATACACAATGAAACAGTTATGACCCCTAGCGCAATTGTTCTCCCAAGCCAATGAGAGAACCCAAGCTAACCTAATAATGATCTAAGCTTCTCCAAGCAAGATCTTCAAGGTTGTCCTCCTTTAGTATTGAATTCTTCTCTAAGCTTCTCCAAGCAAGATCTTCAAGGTTGTCCTCCTTTGATCTTGAATTCTTCTCTTTCTTCATAACATTGTCTTCTTCTCTTTCTTCACAGTATTACATTCCAGAAGAAACTCGTTTTACATACGAGGGTTTGAGATGAGAAAAGAGGTTACATTAAGAGATCAAAAGGAGAGGCACGACACACAAGTCGTATTTAAAAAAACCCAAAACAAAATAAAGGATAACTAAGGCCAAAACTGATCACCACAAGGCAATAATAACAAACACATTATTATTATTATTATTAAATTTTAATTCCTTTAATTAATTAAAACCAAATTAAATTTCGGCGACCGATCACACTACGCAGAGTTAGCCGGGGGTTCCGCTGCCCGGTCAGCGGACGGTGGTTCCGCTGACCGATCAGCGGACGGGGTCAAGGGGCAGCGCCCCTGTCCAAAATTTTAATGAACAATTCATTTGAAATGGACATTGTTTTGCATGAACACAACCCTTGCGTAGTCACAAAACAGGAACCCCAAAATTTTGACTCTGGGAGTGTGACGACCGTCACAGGCGTGTAACGACCGTCACAGGCAATGTGAATGTGACGACCGTCATGGGCGTGTTACGACCATCACGCATCCAGTTTGTTACGCCTGTTACGCTCGTCACACGAGCTTCACGCGGCCAAACTAATAGAACTTTGAAACAGTCTACGGACCTCTTCCAAAAAGCCCTAAATTCACAACTCCTTGACGGCACAACCCTTGCGCCGTCACCAACCCTAATGCGCCAATTTCAGACCGTCAAACACACCTCGATTGTTGATTCAGTATGATTGATCAACAGGTCATTGCTTCACCATACTAATGTCGGATTCCAAAGCAAATGACCATTGATCGCTCAAAGGAAAATAATCATATAGTGTTCGAATGAACGAAACAGAAACAATATATCACATATACCGTATTTTGCATTAGGATTACTTATATCATATATAAGTTGATCGGTCTCAATTGCGTAACCTATGGACGATCGATGTATCGCTGCTTCACCATACTAATGTCGGATTCCGAAGCATAGTCAACATCAATCATCCAACTCGTACACTCATGATGCCAAATTTAATTACTCGTTTAATTCATTGATTCATTCTGTCTTTTAATCATATTAATACAGAAAATAAACAGCTATCTGAGTCATGGTTTCGTAAGTGGCTCTGATACCACTGAAGGAGAATTGCGGTCCAAAACACAGCGGAAATTAAAATTTTCTCCTTTAGAGATCCTTACGAATGGTCATGATCAGTGATAGAATATTTACCTCTTGTGACAACTGAAACCTTTGGTGCAGATCTCTTGTGACGATCAAAACCTTTGATGCAGATCCACGGAGCGATCACGAACGTTGAACGATGACAACATCTCTACTCAGTCCACACGAACGGATTCCTTCAATCTCAGTGCTAGCTGGTACGAATGAAGGCTTTGAGTGAGAGAGAGAGAGAGAGAGTGAAAACGAAAAGAATGCAACCGCAAATTTTTGCTTCTGCACAAGGGTTCTATTTATAGAACCACTTGTGTGGGCTTCAAGCTAAAAAGCCCACTTAAGTGTATTTTGGCCCATATCTTATAATATGCCCAAAATCACTTAAGCCTATGGTACCTTACCATATTTCGTATTCTACTCAAGTACAACGTACCTTACGATGTTCTATAATTCACTTAAGGGCACCGTACCTTACGGTATTCCTTAGTTACTCTATCTCTCATCGATCCGTCCTTTGTGTGTGACCCTGTAGGTTTTCGTGACGTTGGCAATTATATTAAATCATGTATTTAACATAATAAACAGTGAGCGGTATCTAGCAACACATCACTGCTACCCAAGACACGAAAATGTCAAGTGATCTGACACAACCTTCTGTGATAATAATTATGTGTATAATTACCCTTTTGCCCTTATGTCTATATTGAACACAAGGCATAGACCGTGTCATCCTTGTCCAGTTCAATATTGGGCCCATAGACATTTATCCTGTTATGCAGGATGGGCGAATTCCATCTAGGTCACTCATGTCTCTCAGCATGCTTCGTGGAGTACCCATCAACTGTCTTTATGGTTATCCAGTTACGGACAACGTTGGATCAACAATAAAGCACTCGACTCCACATCTAGGATCCATAGTGGTTTCAGGTCGAAGAGTGGTATACACCATTATCACCATGAGAATAACTTATGACACTTTGCATAACTTTCTATATAGTATTCTCATAGCGGGTCAATCCGCTATAAATATTACTCCTAATATTCATACCTATGTTTAAGACTTGATAACTCTTTATCCATGATCCATGAGATGTGATCATCAGTCTACAAACATAATAGTCTTAATGCTTTAATGTTATCTCACTTCACACTAAAGCTCGACTACGGATACTTTAGGAATAGTGTCCTTATGTTCAACGTGTTCTCATGATTAAGTCACACTTAATATATTAAACGGACTATCTATTCCAGGGACTTTATTAATCAACCATAATAAAGAGAATGCCTTTTATTATTAATAAATAATTCGATACAAGTACCAAAATGTATTGGCCTCTAGGGCTTACACCAACAATATTTTCAATATCTAATGGTATTTTTTATATCTGATATTTTTAGGGTTGAATCTGCTCATTGGAAGTTAAAGCAGATGTTAGGAAACAGTATAGGTGACATGGTCAAATGTTGGGAAGCCATGAATAACAACTTGAGGTTACAACTGGAAAACATTAGAGCTTCATTTCAAAATAGTTTTTACGAAGTTGAGCACGCGCACGTAAGTCCCTTTTATGGTTATTTGCGTGGTTCCGTATCTCGAGCTGCTTTGAGACGTATTGCTGAAGAGTTATTGAGAGTTGATTATGTTGGAACTAACAGGCAAATATGTGGTTGTACTCTTAGAACATCTTATGGGTTACCTTGTGCTTGTGAGTTAGGAAGATACAGAGTAGGTGGTATACCGATACCCATTGATGATGTTCATGTTCATTGGAGGAAACTAACTATGGAAGTTGAGTTAGAGATAGGTGAAGATGATGGATCAGAGGTGGATATGATGGCTGCAATGGATGAGTTGTGGAGACGATTTAGGTCATTAGATGTTATTGGGAAAAGGGCATTAAGGAGTAGGGTATGTGAACTAGCATACCCAACAATGACAACATTGTGTCCACCACCTGAGAAAATAAAAACCAAAGGAGGAGTGAAGAAGAAAGGGAAAAAACCAGCAGATTATGATGTTTATAGGGACCCTTCGTATCATGAGTATGTTGATAAGGCATCTCAATCTTCACAAATGCAATCTCAACCATCACAGACTTCGAAGAAGATCAAATTATCAAAGAAGCAACCACAATTCATTGTTCAATTTCCTAATCATATTAGGTCATACATTGAAGATGTAGTTAATGTTGAATAAGATGGTAATTGTGGATTTAGAGTCATTGCATCATTGCATGGATATGGTGAGGATGGTTGGCCAATGGTTCGCAGAGAGTTGGGGTTGGAAATAATAGACAAGGATAGGTCAACTTTGTATGACAAGTTATTTTCTAATCAGTTGTCAGCTGTGAGAGAATCTTTGATGATAGAATCGTTTGGTTCACAGCCACCTGAAAAATGGATGAGTCTACCAGATATGGGTTACTTGATAGTGAATCGCTATAATGTTGTACTTGTCTGTTTAGGCAATCCGTGCATCACTTTCTTTCCGATGACAAGTTCACATTCACCAAATGTCTCTATTTATTGCATTGGTTTTGTTAACCAGAATCATTGGGTTCAGGTACGTATTTATATGTCTAAATAATTTAATTATTTCAGTTAATATTTTATGTTATATGACTTAATCTTTTAATTATTTTACTTTATCCGGTTAACATGAAAGAGGGGTTTCCATTGCCACCGATCACATTAGATTGGAAGAAATTTCGTTCTCATATAGCAACTACTTGGATGCTAGGATTTGCAGGACGTATGCAACATTGGCAATTACTTACACCTGTATTAGCATGATTATGTAATCAAAACATAAATATGTAATCAAAACATGAAATCTATATTATTATGTCTATTATATTCAAAGCTTAATACATATAATCAATGTGAACGAGAAATATGCAAAGCTTCAAATAAATCAGAAAACTGTGGATCTTCCTCTTCAGCATTAACCTGTCTCAGATAGCGACGAATCAATGTAGATACACGAGCCCAATCAGGATCAGATGGCCCGGCGTCATATACAGGAACGGGTACCTCTCTAGGAGCGTCGCGATGGGGAGGGACCAACCGTGGATGGGAAACACGATAATACCACTCCAGATAACCGTCTACTACCTCAGATGGAGTGGTGGCCACGGTAGATGAACCGATCACAGCGACAACACTCTGATGGTAACTGATCCAATCAACATCAATATCCGTCGCCATCATACAATCCAGAGGTGGGGATGGAACATACTGCCTATACCCGAACTGACGTAAACATCTATCAGACAAGTATGGAACAACTGTTTCACCCCACTTAAAACAACCCCTGTAAAGACATATCTCATCAAATACACGCCATGCTCTATGATCCTCAAATGGTCGCCAGATGACGTCGGTAGGCGTCAGCTCGTCCAAAATAGGTCGTAAATCATCGATCTTCAGGACTCCCTGTCTATACGACCATCTCATCGCTCGGGGAAGACCACAGTTTTCAGCAGGATTCCAATTCTCCCCTCTTTTTCCAACAGTTGGAAAATACTCGTGAATCCAACACTGTTACAAAATAAAAACATAATAAATAAAACAAATTAAGTTACAATATTTTATAAAATGAATCCAACACTTAATTAACAAAATTAAATTATATACCTGTAGGAGAGTAGGATATCCACCGAGCTGTTTGCAACTGTACATGGACGCATCTCCAAGATATCGGTAGAGGGTAACTAGTGCAGCTGCTCCCCAACTATATCCTGAACATCCATCCAAGTCCCTAAACAGGAGGAGGTATCGTGCCTCTACAAGTGTAAAGGTCTTATCAGCAAATATGGTGGAACCCACCAACATCAATAGATATGCTCTAGTCGCATATGCCCAGCTGGAAGCAGCCCTATGATGTACGAATAAATCATATAACCACTCCAACTTGTAATACGACCCCCTGCAGCTCCGAACATGTGACTGTGCCTGACCCTGTGACACTCCTAGGTAGTCAACAGCAAGTTCAACAGCTAGCTCTTCAGTCACATCCTGAGGACTCCAAAAGATACCCCTAATGGGCAAGTGAAGTAGACATGCGACATCATCTAAAGTAATGCTCATTTCACCAAACAGCATGTGAAATGAAGATGTCTCTAGATGCCATCTTTCCACAAATGCAGAGACAAGATTTGTGTCTATCTTGTTCAGACTGGTTCTCTGCAGTGAAGCTAAACCGGATCTAGATACCCAACTCTCCATCTGTGGTGGAAGAGCCAATGGAACCCTAGAAGTCAACTTCAGTCCATGTCCGGCAACCTTCAACTCTTTCTTTGGTCCTCTTTCCTAAAAACAATTAAAACACATATTAGAAACACAAATTATAAAATATTCAACTATTATTCATTTTCAAATATAGCCCGTTTACTTACCTCACCGAACCATATATGTCGAGCAACATGACGCTCGTACTTCACCAAAAGAGACGTATCGTTCGGCCCTCCTGGATATCTAGTCGGCTCAGCTGCAGCTGCAGATGAAGATGCACCCCGGTCTAACGTGCGGACTAGAATCCGGCCATCTGCACCTCTTCTTCGAACCACTGCAAAAATAATGTTTAAAAAAATAATTAAAATTAAAAAATAAAAAATAAAAAAATTACGTACCGGAACACTTCAAAGAAGAGTTCCGGTTAGTAAAAAACACAAAAAGCCTTCCGGAACACTTTCTTAAAGAGTTCCGGTATACATCATCCAAACCGGAAGTCTTTAAGAAAGTGTTCCGGTATACAACAATACAAACCGGAAGACTTTCTAAAAGACTTCCGGTTCAGTGTCCCTTAAAGACAACAAACCGGAACTCTTTAGAGAAGTGTTCCGGTATACAATTAATGAACCGAAAGACTTACTCTTAAGTGTTCCGGTATACAATGCAAAAACGCCAAATATTTGTCTTCTCCGGAAGTCTTCAACGAAAATGGTAAAAAAAATTTAAAAGGTAAAATATACCCTATTTATATGAGGGTATTTTGGTCAAAAAATTTTTTTAATGTAGGGGTATGGGTACAATTGTAGGGGTATAAGGTAAAATTTTCTTAGAATGAACCTGATCCCTCTTAATTCATTTGGATATTGACCTTGTGCCTCAGGCCCACATCTTTACTCACTGCACAGTTTTTCTGTGCCACACCCCCCTCAGTTCATCAATTCAGCGCATGGGCCTAAGGCATCAGGCCCAACCATTTCTGTTCCTTGTCACCATGGCCTGAGATGCACCCCCTGCTCCATGATTAATCCATTTTATCATTCTTAAATTATTATTTGATTTTTGATTAATTATTAATCCATGTTTTTTGCATGATATAGATCGATTAATATTAGAATTAGGTTAAGATAAATTTAGCTTAATTTTTTATCATGAATTAACATGTTAATTTTAATTAGTTAAGTTGTAATTAATTCTAATTAATCTTGTTAATTCCATATTAACCAAATTATGCATAATTAGATGCTAGATTTAGGTTAATTTTTAGATTAGACCAATTTTTTTATCTCATGACATTATTAGATGAAGATAGAATCAATTAGGTTTAGTTGATTTTGATTATGTTTTAACTGTTAGAAATTAATTCAATATAACCTAATTGATCAATTTCTGACACAATGATCATTTTGCCCTTAGGTTTTAGGAACTCCTGATTTTTGCATGCTCTCTTAGTTTAGGCTTTTGCTAGAATCATTTGATTTAGTTTGACTGAGCAATTAATTCATTAGGTTGTGTACATAATTCACTGATCTTTTCCCATTGATTATGTGTTGATCAAAGTTCGCTTTGGTCAACCAAATCCTTTGCATTTTACTCAATTCCCCAAACTTATTCAAGTGATCAAAAGACCCTTGACCATTTGATAGGACAAGTCCCTTGTGTTCAAGTTGTACTGCATCTCAGAAGCTCAAGACCTCAAGATTCAAGATCAAGAGTTCAAGACTTAAAGTCAGTACAAGGCCTTCACATTGCAGACATAGTGGACTTCAGTTCAAGCACAACAAATGTCAACACTTGTCAGTCATGTTTCAAGTTGTGGGCCATGAGCCTTAAGAAACGGAGAATGATTAGATGAAGTTTCTCTTACCTTTATCTAGAGTGCCTTTGCGTACAAGGCGTAGGCCCTAACTATTCAAAGCATTTACCTTATTCATAGACTTTAGTACAATTTAAATCAAATGATTTTTAAGTCTTCTTTTTTAAAGCATTGCATCATCAAGATCGATAATCTAAATATCCTATCAGCAACCTGTCAATCACGACGAGAGTTGCACACCATGAGCCTTAAGCAATGAAGAATGATAAGATGAAGTTTCTCCTACCCTTGTCTAGAGTGCCTTTGTGTACGGGGCGTAGGACCTAGCTATTCAAAGCATTCACCTTTGTTCATAATCTTTAGTGTAAGTCGAATCAAGTAATTGATAAGGTCTTCTTCAAGCATCAATCACTCTTTCCTCCGTGGATCACTTTCCTCAGTGGATCACTGATCATACTCCCCTCATTGGTGTCAATACATCTTTTGGGATCATTACCTCAGGGTCACACACCCATTTCCTTACCTCATGCATTTCCTACAATTACATACTTTGGCATCCACTTTTCCTTGATTTTATTCCTTATTCTTCTTCTTGAAATATTCTGCTACTGTTGCATTGTTGTTCGTTTGTTGGAAATGAACTCAGAGAGAGTGAGAGAATTCAAGATGTTGAGAGGAAAATTCAGAGAGTTTTTGAGTGTGGTGAGGATTTTGATTGAGGGAAAAAACATGAATGGAACTTAGAGTGAAAGTTGAAATTATAATCTTCCTACTCCCAAATTCTGTTAGGGATTCAACTGAAATGCAGATGAAATTTAACTTAAATTCTCTGGAAGTTAGCAATTCTGTTAGAGGTTAGTCGTGTCATTGTACTCATTCTGTTAAAACACGATTAGATGATTTCTGTTAGAACTGAGTTAGTTGGAGATTCGAAGTTAGTTAGGGATTTCTGTTAATGAATTTGAACTAATATAGTTTTGTTTGTTAGAATTATAAATGGTCACGAACTGTTAACCGTGTTTAATAGTGGATTGTGAATTCTGCATTCTGCTAGTGGTTATTTGAGTGCCTGGACATGTTAGCAGGGTGGAAATTTTACAGGATGTGTTATGCAGAACCTTTTGCAGGGTGCATTTATACCACTAATTGGCAATGTTAATATTAAGCTATTGTTAAGATTGAGTTAGTTGACTGCACTCGGAAAGGTAGCTGTATGTTAGGACGAAATTTGTTATGGATATTCTCATTTCAAATAGTTGTTGACCTGTTTAGAACATGACCTATATGAAGTTGATTTGTGGGTTATGAAATGTAGTTGTATTAGTTTTGTTGATGGATTGGTGATAGTCTTATGAAAATGACATGTTATTTCCTACTAGAAATTTGCTAGTTGCTGATGCATCTTATTTATGTTGAATGCTTGCAATGTGATTATGAGCTTGTTAGGACTATGCTAGATACTATTGATGCTTGTGAACCAAGAATGTTAGATGTTATGACCATGCTTGATATGAATTCATTGCTATGTGTTTGGACGAATGCTAATGTATGCATTATTTATGGATTAATGCAAATTATTTGTGTCAAAGTTTCATCATGATCAAGGATGGAAACTTCATGGCCATGGTTAAAAGCAAACAAAACTTGCTTGCACATGAATCAACTTTGAATGGAAGATGAATGACCATGAAACATGAAGAGTGAAGATTATGAAGTTTAGGATTTTTTTAGAAAAAAAAGTGTTGACTTTGGTCAAAGTTGACCAAAAAGTCAATTGTTGACCAAAGTCAACTTTGGTCAAACTTGTATATTTTTGTAATTTTATTTGCAAAATGATGTAATGAATGGGTTGAATGAGCATTTATGTATGAAATGGTTACTTTATTGAAATTCAATCAAAATTTTCTTATCAAAATTCATGTTTAAAATGTCTTATTATGAATATGCATCATGAAATGGATGAATGCGTATGAAATTATGAACTAGCAATATCAATGGATGCAAATGGAACAATGAACCAGTGAACCCATAACATGAATCAATGAATCATGAATGAACCAATGAAATGCACTATAAATAATGAATCATGAACAAAACCTAACAATCATGCAATGAACCCTAATCCAAGATGATTGGTGGCAAAGGATATGATGCAAGACAAAGTGATCTAATACTCCCTTTTAATAAATTAGGGTTTCAATCACCAAATCAATGTGACAAATACATGGTCACCAAAGGTTAAATGCTCACAACTAGGGTTTTATGCACAAGCAATGGCCAACATGCAAACCTCAATGATGAAACCTCCAAACTAGGGTTTCAAGCTAAAACAAATATCAATAGATGAATCACCAATGATGAGATCCCGCAAATAGGGTTTCAAGGATCAAATGGTCCATCAAGGACAAGAGCCAAGCAAACTAGGGTTTAAGCATGAATGAAATATCATGATGCAAACTCCAAGAGCTCATACATCGACTATCCCTGATTAGTGTTGCAAACTAAGTACAAATCTCCATAAGCACATCTCAAACCATGGGCCAACAATTAGGGTTTAGCAGTCAAGCCAAATGCTCAAAACTTCAAACACAAGATCCCATAGAATCTAAGTCAAGAGTAGGGGGTCTGGATGCATAGAAGAATACCATGGTGTAGCCTTCATGAATCAAGGTCCCAAAGGATCAAGAAATTAGGATTTTACCCCATATGATGACCAATACCATAATCCTCAAGAAAAACCCTGATTTTTATTAGCCATAAACCTTGAATCTATGATGCTTGTTAGAAAATGTTAATGATGAATAAATGATACACATGAATGAGGCATGAGTGTGTACAGATGAAACTTAAGCCACAAGTTGGATGAACAGTGAAAAGGGGAGGGTAGATTTTGGGGTATGACAGGTCCATGTGGTGGAAGTTTGAAGGCCTTGATCCGAGGGTGTACATCATATAACCCTAATCAAGGAGGCTTGGAGTTTGTGTGAAACTCTAGCTCATTGGGGGAAAGGTTCTTGACTATTTTGTCATCCTTATGGTGCTTTCAAGACCTTGGGATTTGATTCAAGGTCTTTGATTCTCTCCCTGTGGTGGTGCCTTGGTTGTTAGTCATTTAACATAGGTCCTTGGGTTGTCTTTATCTCACCTTGATTTTTAAAGTATTGTAGATCATCCATTAATGATGCATATGTGCAAGATTCATTCATATTGTGTCGCTTGATCAAGTCACATGAAAACCTTATTTCATTTAAGCTAAGCATGAAGAACCCTAATTCATGGAAGGGATCCCTTGGTGTCATGCTATAACATATATTTGGCAAAACAAGAAATAACTAGAGGACTATGTGTATGTTTATTATAGGTTTGTGTCATGTGTTTATTATAGGCTTGTTTTATGCTAACCAAGTTGTTAATCTTGTGTTGTGTCTATGTGCAGGAATACCAGATTTCAGAAGAATTATTCACATATCATATACCCAACTAATGGACCACAACTTTGGCCTTTACATGATCAATTACCATTCCGTCCACCATTGATGAAAAGGGCAAATGGGCATCCCAAAAAGCTAATGTACAAGACAAATGTTGAGGCAAGAAACCCACACGTGCTGCCAAGAAGACTTGCAACTGTTACATGTCATAAATGTGGAGCCATGAGACACAACATGAAGTTGTAAGGGAAAGAGAGATGTTGATGGCTATACCAAAGGTGAAAACCATACTAAGAAGTTTAAGATAAAGACAAACTCTCATGGAAACAAGACCAAGAAAACAAAGATCAAGAATACCAACACTAATACTAAAATTGGTTTTTCATCACAAACACCAATTCCTACACAACCAACACAAGAATAACTTTAGGATGTTGAAGTACTTTTTGTAATGTATGTAATGTCTGTCATGAAATAATTTATGTCATGTCTCAGTTTATTTTGATATGTCTATGAATAAGGTTATTATCTGTGTTTCTGTCATGCACTATAGTTTGTAATGAACAAGTTCTATCATGTTTCTTATCTTAATGCAATGCTATTTTGATACTTGTTATTAATTGTGTATGTTACTGTCACTTAATACAATCCAATGACATTAACATCATAATTTTGTAGCAAACTATCACACAACAAAGAACTAATCTAACATTACAAAGAATTTGTATACATTGTCATGATTTAACATCTTCATTCAACATTAAAATATTACAAACAATCACAATTTTGCATTACATTACACGTAATCCAATTCCAATTAACCACTTTTTTACATTACAAAAGTTACGAACACACTAAATTTCATCATCATCTTCATAAACTTTATCTTAATCTTCATTTCCTCCTTTTTGTATCTTCATAAACTTAGGATTTGAAGAAACATGGGAACACATAGAAAGTGAAAAAACAAACAAAGCAGTACCTTAAATATTCCATAGCTAAAAAAACAACAACTTAGGTTCGAATCTGTCAAAGAAATCATCATTGGAGATTCTATACCACATTAACACTTGCCCTGAAATGAACATGAATGCTTTCGATAACTAGATTTGGAGCATTAGAACATGATGACTAACGTTTGTGTAGTTCAAATCGACGAAAAACATTAATGTTTTAAGAGAAATCGAATAATTTTTTTTAGATTTCAGAAAGAGGATGAAGAAGAACTCAAACAATAAAGAAGATTGACTTTCACATTCTGATTCTATTAATAAATATTTATTTTTAATTTTAAATGAAAAAATATATTTAAATTGACTTCATGTTTAAAACAAATGAATTTGTTAGATTTTAAACATGTGTCAAAATTACAAACTTGCCAACTCATAAGATCTAATTATGAAATCTTATATTAAATGACTAAAAAGTTGATTTTTTTTTTGTAAATAAGAATTAAAAAAGTTATCAAAATTAATATAGGGAACAAAACTACATTTTCACCTATTTTTTTAAAATTTATTTTACATGTTTTATACACCATAGAATAAATAAGTTTCATGATAAAAACACTTATACTATAAATAAGGAAATGATTTTTTTTTTAAAAGTGTTTAGTTAGTTAGTTAATAAAAATCAATGAATGGATTGCGAAAAGAATAGTAAAATAGTTCCAGTGAATGAATTGCATTGCAGTGCATTGCACCCGCGCTCTTACACTTTCTTTCTCTTTTTGTTCTCGCACCCTTCGCCTCCGGAAATGGTGTTCTTCCAGTGATTCACATCACTCTGACTTCTTTCCATTTTCTTTCTTTCTTTCTATCTCCGATCAACCTTCTTGATTTCTTCTTCTTCTCTCGCACATCACTTTTCTTTAATTTTCCGTTCACATTCATTCATCTCAACGATTCCTCCATGATCGACGAACGATGATTGCGCACACTGTGCACCACGCACGAGACTCCGCTCCTCCATCATCCAAATTCCACTTCCGCATTTTGATTCTTTGATTTTCCGCGCCAAAAATCAGGTACTTTGATTAATCCTGAAATCGATTAATCCAAGTTCTTCTTAATCGATTCATAAATTTTGAATTATCAATTAATTTGTCTTCAACAATTGTTCTCTCTGTGATTCTAAACCGTTTACTAATAGCTTCGTTGTTTGATTTGATGGATGAATGAATGCAGATTATAAGGTGAAATATTAAAAAATGTCGACTCATAATAGTAGTAATGTGGAATCGCCGAAAACATCACAGTCGGTGCAGATGAGGAGGGCGCCGTCTAGAGGCGCGGCGACGACGTTCTCGTTGGAGGTATTCGATAAGGAAGTCGTGCCTTCTTCACTCGCTTCCATCTCTCCGATTCTCAGAGTCGCCAACGAGATCGAATCAGAGCGTCCTAGAGTTGCCTATCTATGTATGTATATGCGTATTCATGAATTAACCGTTTGATTTAAGGCTTGTTAAATGTTAAACTGTATTTTATGTATTCTTTCTGAGATGTAACTGTTTTTGTGAAAATGAAATTATGCAGGTAGGTTTTACGCATTCGAGAAAGCGCATAGGCTGGATCAAAGTTCCACCGGGCGTGGTGTTAGGCAGTTTAAGACGTTGTTGCTGCAACGATTGGAGAGGGTGAGTTTCGTTTTGTTTCTTCCTTTCTCTTTTTTAATTTCAAATTGATTTTTATGTTGAGAGAGGCAACATTTAAGAATGCGACGATGAGGGAAGGAATGCGTTGATTTAATTAATAACTGATTCACCATCAAACTCGATAAGGTAATTAATGAAAGGAATGTAGTAGTTCTGTTCTGTTCATGCAGAGAAAGAAATATGAAGAAAAAATTGAAATAATGTTAAATAAGTGTTTAGGAATTAGAGATACAAAAATCATTACTATTAGTTTTATAAAAGATGATTGAGAATTTGAGAGAGAAACTAGACAATGAGAATACGATGATGTGGCTAGAGACCCTTAATTTTTTAATCTAGTAATAATATTTTCTTTATAATCATGTTATTCATTTTATTTATAAGAAAATATTTATTTTTTATATTTATTTAATATATTTGATCTATATTTTCTATATATATATATATATATATATATATATATATATATATATATATATATATATATATATATATATATATTATTTATTTAATAAATTTTAAAAACAATTTTTTATTTATAAATAGAATCAATGGGAGGGAGTAATAATTATTATGATTAATATTACAATTTTGAATATGATTATTTACTATAAGATTCCTATGCTATCTATGCTTTATAAAACTACACATTAATAAAAGTTTCAAATTGTAATATTAATCATAATAATTATTACTCCCTAGTAATAATTATTATGATTAATATTACAATTTGAAACTTTTATTAATGTGTATTTTTTAGAGGACAATATTAACTTATGCCTTTAAAATAGGTTTAATTTAATATAAAATTTTAATTAATAATTTAATTGTTTTTTCCATAATTTTTTTTTATTTATGGATTTTTTTAACATGTATCCCAAAACACAAGTCAACTTACCCTTTTTTTTTATAAAATAGACATAAGGAACATTTTTACTTTTTAAAACATTTTTTGTGTGGGATTAAGACACAGCGCAACATATTTTCCTCCTTGTTTTTTCTGAAGGCGCATTTTTTTCTTTTCCATTTTGGCGTCTTCCCTTCGAAGCATTTCACTCTCCCCGTTTCCCTGCATTATTCCCATACCACATTCACCTCAGAGATTGATTTCGATTCTCAATGCCTTGCTTCGTCTTCCTACAACATGGTTGCAGGAACTCTATTGGGTTCTTCGAAAATTCTTATTATAGCAGATATGGATAGGGGAGCAGATTACGAAATTATTTGCTCTCTTCCTATCCACTGATATTATTATAGTCAAGGAAAATATAAGCAAAATGTAATTTGCCTTGAAGTATTTACTTTTTCTTGATTTTTTAAATTTTATTTTCATTTTTCAAATTTGGAAAATGAGTTTGTAAAGAGTAGCAGCGTTGATTAATTATTATACATGGTTAAACTTGCATAATTTGTGGAACATCAGGACAATGCAACTAGTCTCGCCTCTCGGGTTAAAAAGACAGATGCAAGGGAAATCCAGGCTTATTATCAACAATACTATCAACAATATGTCAGAGCTCTTGACCAAGCGGATCAAGCAGACAGGTATATAGTAAATACTACTCCTCTAATTTCCTTTTAGAGTTGTTAGGAATTAGGATACTGTGTTACATCGAAATTCTTTTACAGGACCCAGCTCAGCAAAGCTTACCAGACTGCTGGGGTGCTCTTTGAAGTGCTTTGTGCTGTTAATAAGACTGAGAAGGTGGAAGAAGTAGCTCCTGAGGTTAGTCTATATACATGTCCTTTCACTTTTTATTTTTACATTTAATATTTTAACCTTTCCTTTAGTCTAATCTGGGGGAATTGTTTGTGTTTGTAGATTATGGCAGCTGCTAGAGATGTTCAGGAAAAGACGGAAATTTATACACCTTATAATATTCTTCCTCTGGATTCTGCTGGTGCTTCTCTGCCCATTATGCAGTTTGAAGAGGTGTTCTTGAGTGACTAATGTTGAATCTTTGTGCTTTTTTAAACTTGACATAGCACTGAGTTTGAACTGCTTTCTATGCTATTAGATTAGGGCTGCTGTTTCTGCACTCTGGAACACTCGTGGCTTGAACTGGCCTAACTCATTTGAGCAATCGAGGCAGAGAGGTGGAGATTTAGACATGCTTGATTGGCTTAGAGCAATGTTTGGTTTCCAGGCATGTATTTTGTACACAGAATATGGGAGGAAAAAGATTTGTTACTGACCAAATTATTGTATGCCCCCCCCTTGTTAATGTATTTGATTTATTTGAGCACAGAAGGACAGTGTGAGGAATCAAAGAGAACATTTGATTCTGCTTCTTGCTAACTCTCATATCAGGCTACACCCAAAACCCGAGCCTTTTAACAAGGTACGTATCTGTTTCCCACTTTCTTTGTTTCAGGAAAAAACAAAGCTAAAACTATAATCAAAAGAATTCTAGTCGGTAATGGGATTCACCTGTTTATTTTCTCTGCTTTCTTTTGATTTTTTTATTCCAGCTCGATGATCGTGCTGTTGATTCTGTGATGAAAGATCTCTTTAAAAATTACAAAACATGGTGCAAATTCTTGGGACGAAAGCATAGTCTGCGGTGAGATATAACAATATCAGCATCAATGAACATTTTGCTTTTATATTTTTCCTTTAGAATTTAATGAATAAAACCTGAAATTTTTTATGGTAAAAAGTGCTTATGATATTCTTTTACACAGACTGCCTCAAGGTCAACCAGACATACAGCAGAGGAAGTTGCTTTATATGGGCTTATATCTTCTCATTTGGGGTGAAGCGTCCAATGTCCGCTTCATGCCAGAGTGTCTATGCTACATATTTCACAATGTGAGTGCAAATATACCATACGTTTCACAATTTCTTATGCCATAATATTTTTACAAATGTAATATTTTGTCTTTAATATCTATAAATTTGTTAATGATTTGTGCATTTGCTAACAACGGCCAAGTATGACCTCAGATGGCATATGAACTGCATGGTTTATTGGCTGGAAATGTTAGCATTGTCACTGGCGAAAATATCAAGCCTTCTTATGGGGGAGATGACGAGGCATTCCTACGAAAGGTTATCACACCCCTATACCGAGTAATTGAAAAGGTATGAATTTGTCTCTCATGTACATTGTTGTAATTTCTCAAGCACCTATGTTCCCTGTCATGACTCATGACTTGCAAAATTGTAATAACCATGTTTTGATCAATCCAGGAAGCTAAGAAGAGCAAAAATGGAAAGGCTTCACACTCAGCATGGTGCAACTATGATGATTTAAATGAGTATTTCTGGTTTGTTTTCCTTCAGGATTTTATTACTGAAATTGATTTGGTTTGTTTCATCATTCATTATTTGCTTATTTTTTTGTTGTTGTTGCCAGGTCACTTGATTGCTTTTCTCTTGGATGGCCCATGCGTGATGATGGCGATTTTTTTAAATCCACTAATGATTTGACACAGGTTATATTTTAAGAAGTTACCCGACTGATTCTAAAATCCTTTAGTTTTAGTACTTATATAAATTCCATATCAGGGAAAAAAGGGTGCGCCAAGAAATCCCAGGAGACTTGGAAAATCAAATTTTGTTGAAACACGGTCATTTTGGCACATCTTCCGCAGTTTTGATCGTCTCTGGACCTTTTTTTTTCTGGGTTTGCAGGTATTTGTGTAGTAAAGGAAATGCTCAAGTCGATATTTCCCCTTATTGTGGTTATGACAAGTCTTGAGAATTCCAATTACAGGTGATGTTCATTATTGCATGGGATGGGATTTCACTGATGGATATCTTTCAGAAGAATGTTTTGTATAAACTGTCTAGCATATTCATCACAGCATCCATTCTGCGACTACTTCAAAGTATGAAACATTCACTAAAGTGCTCTTGTTATACTTATCAGGGTCACTCGGAACAAATTTTTTATGTTGACGGTCTGATATGCTATGTGTTAGAAGGTTGACATTTAATTTGTTAGAATTTCATAAGTCAGATGAGAAGCAGGATTAGCACTAAGTTATATTTTAATGTCCGACAAGTTCTAATGGAATTTGAGTGTTATCAGAGTTCTTTCTGACCTTCTGTTCACTGTTGCCGTTTTATGCATATGATTTGTTCCTAACACATTGTTTCTATTAATTTTCAAGTACTTTTACTTAAAAAATATATTTTCTAAGGACAATTTATATAAGATCAATCAGCTTTTGACCTTAAGGACTTACCTGCCATGTATTATTTGGTGATCAATCAATTAACGCCCAAAGGTTTTGTAATGAAAATTTTTAGCATTATTTTTTTACTCTTGTTGATCCGTTTTCCAAATTCGAATCTTGCTACAACTTATAATGTTTCTAGCTAAACAGTAAGGAGAGGCTATTGTTTTCTATAATATTTTACCTTTTCTTTTTTGTGTTATTGAAGTATGTATATATTAGTACTGTCCTGTTTTTTTTCTTCTCTTGTTTGTTCCTATATACTTGCTTTAATTTCTGTTCCTCTTTTAATGATTTAGGTGTATTGGACCTGGCCCTAAACTTTCCAGGCTATCATCGATGGAAATTCACCGATGTGCTAAGAAATATTCTTAAAGTCATTATCGGTTCTTTATGGGTTGTCATTCTTCCAATTTTCTATGTCAATTCTTTCAAGGGTGCACCTCAGGGTGTCAAGGAATTGCTTTCTTTTTTCAAGCAAATAAAAGGCATTCCGGCAATGTACATGCTGGCAGTTGCATTGTATATGCTACCAAATTTATTAGCAGCTGCTCTCTTTCTTTTCCCAATGCTAAGGCGTTGGATTGAAAACTCAGATTGGCACATAGTTAGGTTCTTCTTATGGTGGTCTCAGGTAGTCATGTTTTCTGTTCTCTTAAATATTAAGTGTTTGTCATGGTTTAAATTGAAATATTCTGTTGATGATAAGTGGTTTTCAACGTAATTGATTGTTATGTTGGAAGTAGTACCATGTATACAATGTAAGTTTTATTGGTCCTATAATTAAATTATAACTACCCATTGTGTAGATCGTTGGTATCAAATTTTGAACATCAACACAATTTAAGAATATAATCAAATAGTTTATACTTTCATATATTTGGGAAGATTATATTACATTAGTTATTATTTTTATCATTGACTAAAAAACAGTTTTGGATTTATATAAAATTTTACGGCTACAATTTACTTAGTAGTAGGAACTTTCAATCCAATGATCGATTTAGCGAAAATGTCAATAAATAAAAGGTCATTAAATGAATTTATTTAAAGCATTATTATTACACCTCTGCTCTGATAAGTTACCGTGTATGGTCAAAGGTTTTCTTCCACTTGCTTGGGAACCCATTTTAAGGAACTTTTTGCGGAAATAAATATAGTTGATCAGTTTCCATATATTTTCTTAATATTATCCATGATAAATCTTTCTGCTACGGTGCCTCTTGATGAAAATGCTTCATTTGAAATTTTATGCTCTAACTTACAGTTTTCCCATAAAATTGATTATTCATTAACAATCATGATATCATGGTTTTTTACATTCATGACAACAACATTTACTGTCCCTCCAAAGAGTCTGATTTGTTGGACTAAATTTTGCCTCAAGCCATTTTTTTTCTCCATATTTTTTTGAATGTGTGAATGACGAGTTATTGACAGTTTGTCTTTAAAAACCTCTGTTTGCTGAAAAATGTATACTTTTTTCTCTTTCAATGATTTGGGTTTCTTGAGTATCACTCGTCCATTGACTAACATATCATTTCTCTTCATGCAGCCAAGAATATATATTGGAAGAGGAATGCATGAAAGTCAATTTGTTCTCCTAAAGTAGGATTCACACAACACACTGTTGCTAAAGTAGCTTATACTAGTTTCTCCTTGTTGTATGAAAAGTGTTCCATCATCTATATTCTTTTATGAATTTCAGGTATACTATTTTCTGGGTGTTGCTTTTGGCTTCAAAGTTTTTATTCAGCTTTTATGTTCAGGTAAATAAGATAAATGCAATCATTGTTACTTGCATAACAAGCTAGCCTTGTGAAGTTGTTGGGCCTCTTTTTAAGTGTTGCATTTATTTTCAGATAAAGCCTCTAGTTAAGCCAACCAAGGACATAATGAACATTCAACATGTTGACTATGCTTGGCATGAGTTTTTTCCCCATGGTAATTTCGTCTTGTTTTTATCGAAGACTTTGCAACTTGTGGTTATTGATCTAATATTTTCCACTCTGTGCAGCTGAAAGCAACTATTGTGCGGTTGCTGCACTCTGGGCTCCTGTACTTATGGTTTGTATGTTATATATCCTGGTTATGGTTACATATATTAATGTTTTCACTTGTTCAGATAAATCAGTATATGTCATGTCATTTTCAATACAGGTTTATTTCATGGACACTCAAATTTGGTATGCAATCTTCTCAACTTTGTACGGTGGCCTTGTTGGAGCCTTTGATCGTCTAGGAGAGGTCCTCACCAGTTTTATCTTATTTTAAATTAATTTGAGATTGATTATCTTCTTGTATTTTTCTTTTAAAAACTTTTGTCAAGCATACACACAAACAGAAACTCAAACATTGAGTTAAAAAATTTATAGGACCCATTTGGATACAAAGTGTTTGACCATCGTTTGCTTATATTTTTATGAAATTCTGAAATCCTCAATTTTTAAAGAATCTTGGACTTTGCTTGTCATTTTTCAGGGGAATGTCAGATGGATTGAATTATGAATTAAAAAACAAATACTTCAGTTTACAATTGTTTAACAGTCAGTTATCTATTTGCTTGCACAGATACGCACTCTGGGCATGCTGAGATCAAGGTTTCAGTCAATTCCTGGTGTATTCAACACATGCTTGGTTCCTTCTAATAAGAAAAAAGGAAGATTCTCCTTCTCAAAGCAATTTTCTGAGGTTCTTGCTACCACATTTTCATTGCTACGTACATTAAGATAAATATTTATTCATCTTCATTTTAGTTTCCATGCTTTTGTAGAATTCTGCAAGCAGAAGAAGTGAAGCTGCCAAATTTGCCCAGTTATGGAATGAAATTATTTGCAGTTTTCGTGAGGAAGATCTCATAAGTGATAGGAAAGACCTCAGAGACAAACTCTTAGAATTTTTACCCTTTGTTCTCAATCATAGTTTCTAGTCTTCCTCCTCTGTTTTGTTCCTATCTAAACCCTGTTTAGGACTAAACTATGTTTGCATGACTTCAGGGAGATGGATCTTTTGCTGGTTCCTTACACATTGGGTCCTGATCTCAAAATAATTCAGTGGCCCCCATTTTTGCTTGCAAGCAAGGTCAGTGAGATTCAATTTTAATATTATGCTTATCAGTGGATCATACGATGACCGTATCAACCTTTACAGATTCCTGTGGCGCTGGATATGGCTACTCAATTTCGAGGGAGGGACTCTGATCTTTGGAGGCGCATATGTGCAGATGAATATATGAAATGTGCTGTGATTGAATGCTATGAATCTTTTAAACAAATTCTACACGATTTAGTGATAGGAGAAACTGAAAAAAGGTATATCATTTTGGCGCGTGTCAATTTTACTTTACACTTCATGCTAAAAGCTTTTAGGATTCAAAATAGTAGCAACCATTTTCTGTGGTGCGAATTAGACCCTTTTCCAATAGTACTATCCTTCTTAGATCTGTATTTGTAAGAAGACAGCTCTTGCAGTCTATCAGTTTTCATGAATAGCAATTACACTATTCTTTCTTCCATTTTTAATATATCTATACTTTAAATCTCTTTCTGGGTTATTTGACAACATGAAGTAAATAAATGAAGAGGACTAAATGGCTAACTTGCCTAATCAATATTAGTTTGACCCACATTAATTCAAAATTTTACACTGCATTGCAAAGATCATTAAATATTTCTTATTCGCTATACGCTATTTTTCCTAAATGGCACTTATAATTGAAGCTATAAATTAAAATAAAATTGAGTCATTATCAGTACTTCTGAACTCGTTATGATGGACCAGGATAATTTCCATCATTGTTAAAGAAGTTGAGAGCAACATGTCAAAGAATACACTTACCATAAATTTCCGGATGGGCTTTTTACCCTCCCTTTGCAAGAAGTTTGTGGAGCTTGTGGAACTCTTAGTGAGTCTTCAGAAGAAAACTAACTATATCTGTAGTTTGTATTCTTGACTGGTTCTTGCCTTTAACCATTCCATTTGGAAACTTGAGCTTTCCTTTTTGTCTCAGAAAGGTGCAGATCCATCCAAACGAGGTATAGTGGTGGTCTTGCTTCAAGACATGTTAGAAGTGGTTACTGATATGGTGGTGAATGAAATCAGGTTACTTTGACATAGCGACACTGAACTTGGAATATATTATATATTAGTATGATAGCCTGGATGGATCTTTGTTTGAAAATAATAATGGTTGCCTTTTCTTGTCACGTTCATCAGTGAATTGGCAGAACTTAATCAAATTAGTAAGGATACTGGAGAGCAAGTTTTTGCTGGTACTGAGGCAATGCCTGCTATAGCTTTCCCTCCTGTGGTTACAGCACAATGGGAGGAACAGGTACTTCCTCAGTATTGTAAATTGTAATTTTAATTCAATTTTTTTAGTTTATATTATTATTATTCAATAATCTAAGTGTCTATAACCAATGAGTTCTTTTGGTTGTTCCAGCTAAGACGTCTTTATCTACTCCTGACGGTGAGGGAATCAGCCATTGATGTTCCAACAAATAGTGAAGTTCGCAGAAGGATTGCATTCTTTACAAATTCATTGTTCATGGATATGCCGCGTGCTCCCCGTGTTCGTAAAATGCTCTCATTCAGGTTTTGTACAACTCCTTGATTCACATCCATGAACATAACATGCCATAATGCCATGTTATCCTTTCTAGAAAATATAAACTGCAGGACTGTAATTTTATTTGTACACTAATAAAGTTATATCCATCAGTGTTGTTTGATTTTTTTCTCTTTAGATTGTTTCACTTGTAATTTTATTAGACACAGTGCTTTTTATTTTTTATTTTTTATTTTTCTGTCGTTGATTTTCTTATGCGGAAGTTTCAAAATGTGATGTATCAAGAAGCTGTCCTGTGCATATTATGAATAACCATTTTCTTCTTCTTTTCAGTGTCCTAACTCCATACTACAGTGAAGAGACCGTGTATTCTAAGAATGACATTGAGGTTGAAAATGAAGACGGTGTGTCAATCATATATTATTTGCAAAAGATCTTCCCTGGTTTGTATTAACTCACACAGCATAGCTTTATTGACTGTATAATGACAATATAGAAGGGACTGGCTGAAATTTAGTAATTTTTCCAGATGAATGGAATAACTTCATGGAGCGACTTGATTGTAAGAAAGATAGCGAGATATGGGAAAAAGATGAGAATATATTACAACTACGTCACTGGGCCTCATTAAGAGGACAAACTCTTTGCAGGACAGGTATATATGATGACTCCCTTTCCCCGCCCCTCTGGCTGGATTTGGTCGATTTATCTTTTTACTCTTACTTACAAATTAATGTAGTTAGGGGAATAATGTACTACCGGAGGGCGTTAAAGCTCCAGGCATTTCTTGATATGGCTAGTGAAAAAGGTAAGACTAAGTTGCTTTTATTCTATGAGATTTTTAGCTAAATGTCAAGGTACCATGGAAGGCATCTAATTTATAGCTTTTTGCAAACCTTGGGGCGTTTGTATTTTCTTTTTTGTACACGCCTTCAACAAACATTTCCCTGCTTATCTGCAATCAAGTAAAAAGACCTGTTGTATTCATCATTATGGCTCAAAAGGGTAGTTATTATCCAAGATGATTGCTTTTCATGTTTTCATTTTTGGTTTTTGTGCAGAGATCCTCAATGGATATAAAGCTATTACACTTCCATCTGAGGAAGACAAAAAGAGCCAGAGGTCCCTATATGCCAACTTAGAGGCTATGGCTGACATGAAATTCACATACGTTGCTACCTGTCAGAATTATGGGAATCAGAAGCGTAGTGGAGACCGCCGTGCAACAGATATCTTGAATTTGATGGTTAAGTATGTTCTTCTGTTAAATTAATTTGTATATTTCAAGTCAATGTAGATTTGACTTTTAGTTTTCCGTGTTCACTTGATTGATGAATCTAATTTTTAGTTCTCTATTTATAGCAATCCGTCACTCCGTGTTGCATATATTGACGAAGTTGAAGAAAGAGAAGGTGGAAAAGTGCAAAAAGTTTATTATTCTGTATTGATCAAAGCGGTGGACAATCGCGACCAAGTAAATGCATATTGATGTCCGATAAGTAGTTAATTCCTAATTACTGCCTTAGAAATAATTGATTTTGTATCTTCACTGAAGGAAATATTTCGAATAAAACTTCCGGGTCAAGCAAAAGTAGGAGAAGGGAAGCCTGAAAACCAGAATCATGCACTTATTTTTACTAGAGGGGAAGCCCTTCAGACAATCGACATGAACCAGGTAAAATATATATATTGAAGCCTTATCAAGTTGACAATGGATGTTTGATCCAAAAAAAAAAAGTAGACAAGGGATATCAGTGCAAATAGAGATGATGTATTTGAAAAAAAATTCTAGGACAATTACTTGGAAGAAGCATTAAAAATGCGTAACCTTCTGGAAGAGTTTAATGAGGACCATGGAGTGCGCTCGCCTACCATATTAGGTGTTCGTGAGCATATCTTTACTGGCAGGTTATGATTTTTTTTTCTACCTAGAGCTAACACTGTCAAGTTTAGATCCTACATTACTTAATTTTATCACTTGTTACAGTGTCTCTTCATTGGCTTGGTTTATGTCAAATCAAGAAACTAGCTTTGTCACAATTGGTCAAAGAGTTCTTGCAAGACCATTAAAGTAAGTTTTTGTTTGTTTTCTCTGTTTTTATTACACGGTTGACCATGCAGTGCCTGTTTATCTTGTATGTTATACTAGGAACCACCTGAGAAACACTTGGCTAATATAAGATCTCTGCCCAAATCAAAGCAGTGTTTTCAAAATTTAAGAGTGTGGTGCATGCTGGATGTTTAAAATTCTAAACTTGTTTCAAAGGCTTACATATTCAGTTTCAAATCGTAGCTGTTCTAGTTTCTCTTGCTGATGATTTTTTTTACTTTCTCCCCCTCTTATTTGATTTTTTTTGTGACAATAATAACTATTAGACTTTTCTTTTTTCTATCCTCAGCCATTTTTGCGAGAAAAAACTGAAATATATATAATCAAATTACATATTTCTGGCTTATGAACTATGATAGTCTTTTTCAATTGTAGGGTTCGATTCCATTATGGTCACCCGGATGTTTTTGATAGAATTTTTCATTTAACTCGCGGAGGAATCAGCAAGGCTTCTTGTGGCATCAATCTGAGCGAGGATATATTTGCTGGTAATAATTTGATACATATTTTTAGCATTGATATTGGATAGTTATTTCTCTGCGTCACATGCCTTCTCTTATTCAGGATTCAACTCAACACTAAGACGTGGGAATATTACTCATCATGAGTACATCCAAATTGGAAAGGGTAGGGATGTCGGGCTCAATCAAATCTCTCTTTTTGAAGCAAAAGTGGCCTGTGGTAATGGAGAGCAGACACTGAGCAGGGATATCTACCGGTTGGGGCATCGATTTGACTTTTTCCGCATGCTATCGTTCTATTTTACAACCGTTGGATTTTATATCAGCTCAATGGTAATGATCAAGTAAAAATATACTAACTATATTTTTTTAATATAAAAGCAATACTTCTTTTTAGGAAATTTTATTGCTGAAATTTAACCTAACGGTGTGTTTAAATTAAAATTAAGAATAACGGGTATAGAAATTATTCTTGATTCATTACACAGTAAGATGACCTTCCAATTTGTGAGTTTGCTTAGGCTTTTTGACTGAATTAGCTAGGAGTTTTGTTCTCTTACTGTTTACAGTATTACATAGTTTGTTAAAAAATATTTATAAAAAAAGCTTCAAACAAAAAATTGATTTAAACCATTTTTTTTAATGTTAGGTATGTCATCATTTTATTATATTTTATTTTTGATATCGAAATTAAAAAAAAAATCACTTAATTGAAAGCTATTTTGAATAGTTTTTTATAAAAATTATTTGAGATATATCTTTTTGAAAAATTTAGTAATTTTGATTATGTTTTAAACTTTTAACAATATATATTTATGTTATTAGATGTCAAAATTAGTCTTTTAACTTATAAAACATGAGTTTAAAAAAAGTTTTAGTATTTTAAAAATACAATTATAAAAATAATTTTTGATAACAGAGACAAAATCTAATCTTTTAAAATTAAAAAAAATCCCAATCTTGATATTCAAGTCTTGTGGATTAAAAAAAAATCTTAAGATTCAAGTGAGTGCATCTAATCTTAAGTCTTGTGGATTAAAAAAAAATCTTAGGAGAGCTTAATCTCCTTCAAGTGAGTGCATCTAATCTTGACTTAGATTAAACAGGATCTAAAGTAATTTCCAAATATGGTGGGTCTCAGGCAAAAAAAGTAAACAACATTAAGAGTTGGCAATTTCTTGATAGAAGCTTTATAATTGACTTGGTTTCATTTTATTTTATCTTTTTGTTCTTAACTAGCACTAAAACTTATAACATCTAGCACTAAAACTTTCTTTTGCTGTTCACAGTTAGTGGTCATCACGGTTTATGCTTTCTTATATGGAAAACTTTACCTGTCATTGAGTGGAGTTGAGGCTGCTATAGTTAAGTTTGCTAGAAGGAAAGGAGATGACCCTTTGAAGGCAGCAATGGCTTCTCAATCCCTTGTTCAAATAGGTCTTCTAATGACTCTGCCTATGATCATGGAAATTGGACTAGAGAGAGGGTTCAGGACTGCTGTAGGCGATCTCATTATAATGCAGCTGCAGCTTGCACCCGTTTTCTTCACTTTTTCACTAGGTACAAAGATGCATTATTTTGGGCGCACTCTTCTTCATGGAGGAGCAAAGTATAGAGCAACTGGGCGTGGTTTTGTAGTTCGCCATGAGAAATTTGCAGATAATTACAGGATGTACTCCAGGAGCCATTTTGTAAAGGGGATAGAGTTAGGTTTACTGCTTATATGTTATAAGATTTATGGATCAGCAACTCCTGCTTCATCAGCATATTTACTTCTCTCATTATCAATGTGGTTTTTGGTGTGTTCTTGGTTGTTTAGTCCTTTCCTCTTTAATCCATCGGGATTTGAGTGGCAGAAGATATATGAAGATTGGGATGATTGGACAAAATGGATAAGTAGTCGAGGTGGTATTGGTGTTCCTTCAACTAAGAGCTGGGAATCGTGGTGGGATGAAGAACAGGAGCATCTGCAGCATACTGGAATATGGGGGCTGATTTGGGAGATAATTCTTGCCTTTCGTTTCTTTGTTTACCAATATGGGATTGTGTATCATTTAAATGTAGCCAAAGGTGACCAGAGCATCATGGTAATTATTTCTGACAAATTTAATTTCACTTCATGTTTTTATTTCAAACTAGAATCTGCACCTTGGGGTTTAACTGATGTAATGTAACATCCATACCCTTACTATATTGTAGCATTTTAAGACATAGAAGCTTCCTTGGTTAAATAATAGTTTTTTAAAAAAAAGTGTGGGAAGGAGAGACAATAATCCGTATATTCTCGTCTGGGAATTCAAACTCAGCCCCTTTAGTTTACAAATCTAGACAGCCACTACTCCACTAGCACCTACGGGATGACAAATAATTGCAATTGAGACAATATTTAGTCCTTTTTAATCAACACCTTCCCTAGTGAGCTAAAAAATCAAAATAAATAATGAATAAGAGCTTTCTAACATTTGTATTTTTCCAGGTTTATGGTCTGTCCTGGCTAGTCATAGTAGCTGTCATGATCATCTTGAAGGTCAGTTTTCAACGTTCAAACTGTTCATTACGAAATAAAGCTTTCGCTGATAATTTTTTTGATTAATTATTGTTTGCATACTTGCTTCTGAAACTGCAGATCGTGTCCATGGGTAGAAAAACTTTTAGTGCTGATTTTCAGCTTATGTTTCGTCTCCTCAAATTGTTTTTGTTTATTGGAGCTGTTGTCATTCTAGTCTTGATGTTTACTCTACTCAGTTTTACATTTGGAGACATCTTTGCGAGTCTTCTAGCATTTTTGCCAACAGGGTGGGCACTTGTGCAGGTACTTTCTAACAGCCACTACCTCTTTGTTTTAATGGATATATTTCTTTAGTATATTTAGGCGCTCTATGTTTTGCATCACAATCCCCTGGTTTTATTATTAATTTTTGTTTGTCTCATGTTGTTGAATATAAAAAATAAGGTTCATTTTCAAGGCAACTAGTAATTAACTGAAATACATTTCTCTACACAAATCTCAAATTATTTTTTTGCCAGCCGGAAGAACTTTTGTTGCTTCTCACAAAACATAAGGTTGAAATTCGTAAGCATCATTTTACACTATATCCAAACAGGCACAAAGTTCTTTCTTTTACTCAATTCATGCTATTATTAGAGAAGTTTCACTAATGACATTTTGCTGTAAATGTATAAAATTGCTTGTGTCTGATCATCTGGCATTATACATGACAGATAGCACAAGCATGTAGGCCGTTCATAAAGGCCATTGGAATGTGGGGTTCTGTCAAAGCTTTATCAAGAGGGTATGAATACCTTATGGGGGTGGTTATCTTTACACCAGTTGCCGTATTGGCTTGGTTCCCATTTGTTTCGGAATTCCAAACTAGACTGCTATACAATCAAGCATTCAGCAGAGGGCTTCAAATCCAGCGGATTCTGGCTGGTGGTAAGAAGAATAAATAAGACAACCAAATCATTTGCAGCAATAGTGTTACGGACAAAATATGAGATGAGGGTTCATGCATGCAGACAAATTTATAAGCAATTGTGTTCGGTGCAGACTGCACATTGAAACTGTATAAGAATTCTTCAATCACGCATTGGAAAAATTCTTAAATATTGGAGACAGCGAACTAGATATATTCTTGGAAACAAAACGTGCTAAACTATTCAACTGTGTTTTGATCATTTTTGTCACAAATGGCTATATCAATATTCTGTCTCTATTTTTCATTGAACATCTGTTTTTTTAGGATAAATAGAAGCTTACAATAGGAATTAGTACAAAACTATAGATTTGAGAGGCAGTGACATATTTTGACCAAAAGTAGGGAAGGGCAATGAAATGTTTGGCCCCTGAGTCTGAGACAACAGTAGTGGTTACAGGAGGAATTAAAAGATGATTGGTTTCCATGTAGAAGAATTGTGTCCGGGAAGATGTAAATTATCTAGTGATGCTCACCATTCCCACTCTCTACTCTAAGTTGCATGAGAAAAAAAATTGAATGCATACATTTGTGAAGTGTCTATAAATAGATATTTCATATATGAAAGTTGTATTTACAGTTCTGAAATAATCTGATTTAAATAGAGAGAAAAGTAAATTTAATAGTCTTTTATTCAATGGGCCTCGGATTAATATTAAAAATTGCCATTTATAATTTAATATTTACAACGCTCTCATGTTGGTGAATCAATATCAATCACTCAAAATTTATAAATTAGTTGGTAGAATCTTTATGCCAGTAACTCCTTCCTTAACATATTTACCAGCTAATACTAAAAAAAAAAGAATGTGGGTTATAGTTATCAATTTACTATGTAACTTTTTAAATAAAATATTTGTCAATCTCAATTTATTTTTTGTTGTCATGATGAACAAGATAATGTGTAATATTAATGGTTGATTTATTATAAAAAAATAACCTAATGGGATATTCACATTTTATCTTCAAATTTTTTAATACTTATTTCATTTAGAATAATTCACAAATTCATTGTGTCATAGCTCCAAATTCTACTTTAACGATTGACCGAATAACTATTTTTTGTTCCTTACTTCTCCAAACAACTAAGTTTCGGTACTTCTCCAATCAACTAAGTTTTCTCACAAGAAGATACATCGATTTGAAGTAAATTTTTTATTATTCACTTAACCATTATAAGAAGCATTATGTAACCTTGCGTAGTTATACTTCCACAACTTACATCTTTAAAACAAGAGTCATTTCTCTAGATTGACTTTGAGATATTGTCGAACACGTTCGACAGCTTCCAAGTATCTCTCACTTGGATCCTGCATAATTTGACTAAGCACTTTAACTGCATATGCAAATCTAATATACTATGTGTCAAGTGAATCAAATTTCCCATCAATATCTTATGATGACCATTGTCGATTGCCATTTTTCTCCTTAAGGTTTATCTTATGATTTTTCTCAATGAAAGTATTCACTAGTATGCATCCAAGTTTCCATCTTTCCTGCAAAAGGTCAAAGACATAATCTCTCGGAGATAAAGATGTCTTGTTTTGAGTAGGATGCCTCAATTTCGAAGAAAACTCGAGTTGTCCAAGGTCTTTTATCTTAGACTCCACTAACAATTTTTCTTTGAGCAATTGTCTCTAAATCAAATCATCACATGTAACAATAATATCATCAAGATAAATAAGAAGTATAATTAATTTTACTCCTTATGAATGATTGACAAACAAATTATATTCTCCTTAACTTATATCCGAAACACAATATGATCTTTGTGAATCTTCTAAAGTAGACTCAAGGAGATTACTTTAATCCATACAAGACCTTCTTCAATTGACACATGTTATTACCCATAAAATCAAAGTTATGTGGAATCTTCATATACATCTTTTCCTATAAGTCTTCATGTTCGAAAATATTTTTTTACATCAAATCGACGTAGTTCTCAATCAGAGTGAGCAATAAGAGATAATGATATCCAAACAATATTCATTTTTTCCACTAGAGAAAATGTATCTAGGGGTGTAAGTGAATCATAAAAGACAATTAAACCGACAATCCAAACCAAATCAAAATAAAATCGATTGTTTCTGGTTCGGTTCTAAAACCAAACTGAACCAATGAAAATAAATGTGGTTTGATTCGGTTCTCGGTTTTAGTTTTTAGGAACCGCCAAACCGATGAACCGAACCAATAGATCTAAATATTTTATTTCACCCATCATTAAGCCCATATTTTGTATCAGTCCAACAATTTTCCATCTTTGTTTACACTTCCTTCCTTTCAGCAATTGCTTTCATGAACTGCTGCTCTCGCTGTCCACCACAAGTGTTTCTCTTTCTACTATCATTCTAATATGTTATGATCATCTTCTTCATGTTTAAGTTCTCTTAGTTAATTTTCATTTTTTTTTACCTTTTTTGTTTCTTCTTCTTCAACAAAATTCCTTCTAGTCTTGTTACAAAATATTTTTGATGCGTGTTTGAGGTGTGAAACATGTAACTTGATGTGTGTTTTATTGTGTTCTATTTGTTAAGCTTTCAAATCTCTTCCTAATATTCTAATTTCAAGTGTCAACTTTTATGATAGTGAACTTATTTCATGATACAATAGAAATCATGCCACTATTTCATATGGATAAAGAGAAACTTTTAATTTATTTGAAAAAATAGAGCATGAAGTAAATTACATGAAATATATTATTTTAAAAATAATAGCATAAAATACGCCAAAAACATGATAATGGAGAATAAACTGATGAATATAATGTTTAAAAAAAATTGTAAACTGATCAACCAACCGAACCGAATCAAACCAATTAGTTTGGTTTGGATCCATTTTTAAAAAATTCTAAAAACCGAACCAAACCGATGAAGATATCATCGGTTTAGACCTTTTTTTGACCAAAAACCGGTCAAAACCGAACTGATTACACCCCTAAATGTATCCTTATAATCCATGTCATATGTGCGAGTATATCCTTTTGCCGCTTGTCTGCCCATGTAACGATCAAATGTGTCACGTATTTTGTGTTTCACAGTATATATCCATCTGCAACCAATTGAATTTTTACCTCTTTGTCTCTCAACAAATTCCGAAGTCCCATTTTTTCACATGTCATGATAGACCGTTGCATATATTTAGTTGAAGAATCAGAGCAAAACAAGTGAAAGTCGAGCAAATATGAGGAAAAATGATCAAAGAATGAGGGAAAAATAGCTAAGTGTGCAAATTGTGAACTTAGTAAAAATTTCAGTGAAAAAGGAGAGAAAATAAGTGCATTTTTGGAAATAATTATGTCCACCATCACGCATGCGATAAGGCATTAAAATTTGCATCACGTGAGATACAGGGTATCACACACACAATGGTCACTTTTCTGGGCATTTTTCTGATGCGTTCTGGTCCATTCTGACGCCTTTAAAAGAGGATTCTCTGCACTTTCACGAGGATTATGAAAATTGAAGATTGAAGCACGATTTTGGGGGCACAAGTGGAGATTTTTGGAGAATTTGAAACCATCAAAAGCCATCTATTCAAGGGACTTCTTATGTTATCTTTTAAACTGATATAAAACTTTCATATTATTTCAATCGTATATTACAAGGAGGGAATAAGTTATATTTATATACACAGAAAACCTATTTCTAATTATAACTAAATCAGAATAATTATAGGCAAATCATGGTAATTAACAATTAATAACTATATTCCTATTATAGTTCCTAAAATCTTGTTGACAACTAACGCCAGCACTCCCCCTCAAGTTGGTGCATAGAGATCTCGAATGGCCAACTTGTCAAGTGCGTTGTAGAAGTCTCTGCTACATACATCTTTTGTGAGTATATCTGCTAATTGATCTTCAGATTTAACAAACGGGAATTGAATTATCTTGGTCTCCAAATTTTGCTTAATGAAGTGTCGATCTATTTCCACGTGTTTTGTCCGATCATGTTGAACCGGATTATGAGCAATTTCAATTGCAGACTTGTTGTCACAAAAAAGGTTCATCGCATTGTTCGGAGCAAAGCCAATTTCAATTAACAATCTTCGAAGCCAAAGAAGCTCACAAAGACCTTTAGCCATCCCTCGAAACTCTGCTTCAGCACTTGATAATGCTACAACCTTTTGTTTCTTACTTTTCCATGTAACCAAATTTCCTCCAACAAAGGTAAAATAGCCTGAGGTGGATTTTCTGTTGGTGATATCTCCTGCCCAGTCATCGTCTGTATAACCTTCAACTTGTACATGATTATTCGTTGTGAACATCAAGCCTTTTCCAGGCGAGGACTTCAAGTACCGCATGATTCGAATTACCGCGTCCATGTGATCTTTACTCGGGTTGTGCATAAATTGACTTACTACACTTACCGCATACGCTATATCAGGACGTGTATGAGATAAGTAAATAAGTTTTCCAACCAATCTCTGGTACCTTCCTTTGTTTGTTGGCACTTGGTCTGGATATTCTCCAAGTTGGTGGTTCTGAACAATTGGAGTATCTACAGGTTTACAGTATAGTAGCCCAACTTCTGATAAAAGATCTAGGATATATTTTCGTTGAGATAAAAAGATGCCTTTCTTCGACCTAGCAACTTCAATACCTAGAAAATATTTGAGCCCACCTAGATTTTTCATCTTAAATTCGGTTGCAAGTTGTTTTTGAAGTTTTGCTATTTCCTCAGAGTCATCTCTTGTAATAATCATATCATCTACATACACAATCAAAGCTGTGACCTTACCTTGATGATGTTTCAGAAACAAAGTATGATCTGCGTGGCTTTGTTGGAAGCCATATTTTTTCATTGCCACGTTCAATCTCCCAAACCACGCTCTAGGAGATTGCTTCAAGCCGTACAAACTGCGTTGCAATTTACACACCACCTTAGTCTCATAATTTGTCATGTATCCCGGAGGGATATCCATATATATTTCTTCTTTCAAGTGCCCATGGAGAAATGCATTTTTCACGTCTAACTGATGCAATGGCCAATCCAAATTTACTGCAAGAGATAAAAGAACTCTGACAGTGCTCAACTTGGCAACATGTGAAAAAGTTTCTTGATAGTCTACGCCATATGTTTATGTAAAGCCTTTAGCCACTAATCTTGCTTTGTACCTTTCAATAGACCCATCAGCTTTGTACTTGATAGAGAAAACCCACTTACACCCTACTGGTTTCTTTCCTTTTGGTAAAGGGACAAGAGTCCATGTTGCATTCTTGTTTAATGCCTCCATTTCTTCATTCATAGCTTGAACCCATCTAGGGTCTTAAATGGCCTCTTCAACGTTGCTAGGTACACTGTATGAAGACAACTCATTTGCAAATTTCTTAAGGAGTTCAGACAAGTCCTTCATAGAGACATAATTAGCTATTGGATACCTTGATCTATGATCCTCTTCTTCAGGAGAGTAATGCTTCGGTGGTTTTCCCCGATTATGCCTGTGAGGTAATTCATAGCTAACAGAGATATCACCATTATTATTATTATTATTATTATTATGAGATATAGGAGAGTTTACCTTAATGATATTCTCAGGAGATGGATCGTTGAGTACTGGAGAGGGGGGGAATTCTGATACTTCAACTTCAGGACTCATATGGTCTGTTTGAGTTTGACAAGAATCACCAAAAACTTCAGTTGAAGGTATATCAATATCTTTGAACCAGTCAAATGTCGACCAATTCGACTCTTGTTCTGGTGTCTCCCCCTGAAGAGAAGAATTGGGTGATACAGATGAGTAGAAATGGTCAAATTCCAAGAATGTAACATCCATAGTTACATAAATGCGTCGAGTAATAGGGTCATAACAACGATACCCTTTCTGGTGTACACCATATCCCAAAAACAGGAAGCGAATGGCACACGGATCAAGCTTTGTACGCTGGTTTTTATGTAGGTGAACAAACGCAACACACCCAAAGACTCGAGGTGGCAGCATTTGTATTGTAGGCAGCGGTACAAATGTGGACAAGGTCTGCAGCGGAGTTTTAAATTCAAGGACCTTCGATGGCATCCGATTGATGAGATATACTGCTGTAGTAACAGCGTCAGTCCAATGGTGGTGAGGCACATGTGCTCCCTGTAAAATAGCACGGGCAGTTTCAAGAATATGGCGAGTTTTTCGTTCTGCAACACCATTTTGTTGTGGGGTTTGTGGATTGATGCGGTGTTTTTCGCAAGTATACGAACGCGTCAGAGTAATATAAAAGATTGTCGAATCCACAGAGACCAAATGTCAAGCTATCGTTATCTGTTGTTACGGTGTTTATCAAAGGCAATCAAAATAGGTGTTTTTGTAGTGTGCAATGAAAAGCAAAGTATTTAACTAGATTTAATTAATAAAGACAGGGTCGAATGTAATTCACGTAACCAATTAATAATCCAAGTACTTGCTAATAGAGCTACTTATGGGCAATGTTTCCTACTTTGAAAAGAACTAATTTAACGGGAACTGTCGCTTTCGCGTATCCAGAACCGAGTTGTACTCCCTAATCAAACCCTCTTATTGTCACTTATAAAAAGGCGCGCATTGCGTTAGAGTCACTACGCCAAAAACTGGAATAGACAGCGCACCTTAGAGGGCGCTTTATTACAAAAGCGCTCTCTAAAGTGAAGCGAAAAAATAAGGAGCAATAGACAGCGTATTTTAGAGGGCGCTTTTGTAATAAAGCGCCCTCTAAGGTGAAGCGAAAAAATAAGGAGGAGATAGAGGGACAACAATACATGACGCTTTTTAGAAAGCGCCCTCTAAGGTTACCCTTAGAGGGCTCTTTTAATAAAGCGCTGTTATAAGTCCATGTGCATTTCCAACTTATAAAGCGCTTCTGGAAAGCCTTAGAGAGCGCTTCCATAAGCGCCCTCTTAGGCCCCCTTTAGAGGGCGCTTTTTTTCCACAAGCGCCCTCTAAGGTCCCCTTTAGTAAACATTAAAATTATAACATACTGCACGTTTTGTTATTTCACTCTCTGTTATTTTCGTTCTTTTTCACGTTAGGATTCTAAGGCGTTCTCCTTCCACCTCTGTTAGATCTACGACGTTTCCTCCTTCTACCAATCAAAGGTACACGATGCATACATTATTACTTGCACTATTGCTTTGTTTTAGCTTTGCCCCATTTCAGTTTTATGTTATTGTTGTCTATGCTACGTTTGTTTTGACCTGTAAAGTTTCAATATTCATAGTCATTTAAATAGTTTGGGTTTATTAGGCAATTGACGGTTGGTTTTTAGTGACCATGATAGCGCATGCAATGGGACTACATTACCCAGTAGTTAGGGTTATACGACCTATGAACATCTGATTTTGTGTCAACACCAGTATCATTAGAAACCTAGGTCCGAATGTGTTTGAATTCTTCATTAACAGCCAACCAGTACATAGCGTAGCTAGTAACTTAAGAAGTTTAGGTATGGATGTTATTTGATAGAGTAAATGGAGACATGAATGCCCTGCACAGAGTATCTTCTGAAATTGGTTTCTCTTCTGAAATTGTTTTTTGTTTATTCTAATTAGTAATGGATAATACATGGATGTCTTCCAATCGATTGTCGAGAGAGTACGAGAATGGGGTATCAGAATTCGTTAAGTTTGCCGTTGCGCACGCCGAAGACCCCAGTAGAATGATATGTCCTTGCTTGGGTTGTTGTTATGGGAAACGGGTTGACGCAGTTCAGTTGACATCGCATCTAATGAGGCATGGAATTGATCAAAGTTATACATGTTGGAATTTGCATGGTGAGAAAAGTAACGAGAATGTTGAACCGGGGGATAGTACGACCTATGCCTCAAACTATAGTGGCGCAGATACATACGATTGTGATCGAGTTGAAGAGATTGCAGAAGCACTTGAAGGAGATCTTAAGGATTGTCCCGAAATGTTTGAGAGGTTGGTAAGTGATGCAGAGAAACCTTTGTATGATGGTTGCACTAAATTCACAAGATTGTCTGCGGTATTAAAGTTGTACAACTTAAAGGCGGGCAATGGATGGTTGGATAAAAGTTTCACAGAGTTATTAGCCCTTTTGAAAGATATGCTTCCTGAGGATAATGTTCTTCCCAATCGAACATATGAGACCAAAAAGATGTTGTGCTCTATTGGCATGAGCTATGATAAGATACATGCATGTCCAAACGATTGCGTTTTGTTTCGAAATGAGTATGCATCGTTAAATGAGTGTCCTAAATGCGGTGTCTCGCGATATAAGAACAAGTTGTCTCCAGCAAAAGTCTTGTGGTATTTTCCTGTTATTCCGATATTTAGACGCATGTTTCGTAGTGAAACCGATTCAAGACACTTGACCTGGCATGCAGATGAAAGAATTATAGATGGAAAGTATCGACATCCGGCAGATTCACCACAGTGGTTGAAAATTGATAATGATTATCCTGAATTTGGAGAAGAATCAAGAAACCTTCGCTTGGCATTATCTACTGATGGAATGAACCCACACGGTATCCAGAGTATCTCACACAGTACATGGCCTGTGATTATTATGATTTATAACCTACCTCCATGGCTATGTATGAAGCGTAAGTACATGATGTTGTCTATGTTGATTTCTGGACCTAAACAACCAGGGAATGACATAGACGTGTACTTGAAGCCCTTAATCGAAGATTTAAAGATTTTGTGGGAGACCGGTGTGGAGGTTTATGATGGATATAGGAAAGAAAGTTTCAACTTGAGGGCGATGTTGTTTGGCACAATTAATGATTTTCCAGCATACGAAAATCTATCAGGGTATAGCATAAAAGGTCAATGTGCGTGTCCTATTTGTGAAGATAAAACAGATTGGAAGCGCTTGGAGTTTGGTCAGAAGAATGTCTTTCTCGGTCATCGGAGATTCTTAAATTCAAATCATCACTACCGTGGATGGAGAAAGGCGTTCAATGGAGAGACAGAACAAGGCAGAGCTCCACCTATATTGACGGGTGATCAAATTTTTGAAAAGGTGAAAGATTTGGATACTCAGTTTGGCAAGCCTTTTACCCACACACTTGTCAAAAGTGGATGGAAGAAGAGGTCAGTTTTTTTTGAATTGCCGTATTGGAAGTCCTTGTATGTGAGACATTTTCTTGATGTTATGCATATTGAAAAAAATGTATTTGAAAGTGTTATTGGCACGTTACTCAATATACAAGGAAAGTCTAAGGATGGCCTTAAGGCAAGAAAGGACTTGATAGCGATGGGAATAAGAACTGAATTAGGACCCTTGAAGAAAGGAAAACGAACATATCTACCGCCTGCTGCTTATACTCTATCTAGAAAGGAGAAAAAAACATTGTGTAAGTTTCTAAGTGAAGTTAAAGTTCCAGAAGGGTACTCTTCAGATATTAGAAGACTTGTGTCTATGAAAGACCTCAAGTTAAAGAGTTTAAAGACCCATGATTGCCATGTTATAATGGAACATTTTCTCCCAATAGGTATACGTTCTATTCTTCCAGAAAAAGTAAGAAGCTCTATAACTAAGTTGTGTTCTTTCTTCAAGTCAATTTGCAGTAAGGTGATCAATCCTGCGATCTTACCAATGTTGCAAAAAGAAATCGTTATTACTTTGTGTGAGCTTGAAATGTTTTTTCCTCCATCATTTTTTGACATAATGGTACATCTAGTTGTTCATCTTGTGAAAGAGACACAATTGTGTGGACCAACTTATATGAGATGGATGTACCCTGTTGAACGTTATATGAAAATATTAAAAGGGTACGTGAAGAACCGAAGTCGACCAGAAGGTTGTATGGTTGAAAGATACATTGTTGAAGAAGCGATTGAGTTTTGTACTGAATATTTGTCTAATGTTCAGTCAATCGGACTCCCCAAGTCTCAGCTTGTCGAAAAGAAAGAAGGAAAAAATCTAATTGGAAATAAAATCGTGGCAGTATCAAGGGTCGAACGAGATCAAGTGCATTTGTATGTTCTGCACAATGAGAATGAGGTTGAGCCGTATGTTGAAATTCACAAGGATGTTCTCCGAGGTTTAAATCCCAATAGAAATGAAAATTGGATAGTACGAGAGCACAATCGATGTTTTATACCTTGGTTTAAGGATCATATTTATTCAAAGTATTATTCAGATCCCGCTTCAATAACAGAAAGGTTGAGATGCTTAGCATATGGTCCAAGTTTCCATGTTTTTTCTTATAGCGCATACGCGATTAATGGATACACATTTTATACCAAAGAACAAGATGATAAAAGTACTATGCAGAATAGTGGTGTCACCGTGGTAGCTGAAGCAATGCACATATCAAGTGTGAAGGACTTAAACCCCAAATTTGCAAATCTGTCGTATTTTGGTGTTATCGAGCGCATTTGGGTGTTTGATTATGAGAAGTTTCAGATTCCTATATTTGGTTGCAAGTGGGTTGAAAATAATAACGACATTCGAATGGATAAGTCAGGATTTTTGCAAGTGGATCTTAATAGGGTGGGATACAAAGATGAGTCTTTTATTCTAGCCTCTCAAGCTAGACAAGTGTTCTATGTCAATGATCCGAAAAGTACGAAATGGTCTATAGTTCTTTTTTCCAACAAAGTAATTGATGAAAACACTGGAGATCAAGGTGATATTGATGTTGAGATTGAATCGTTTACCAGAAATGATCAAGATGAGAATATTATATCAAATGATTCATATATTAGAAATGATCATAATGAGGGTATTTGGATCAATCCAACCGTCCGTGTTGTTAAGAGACATGTAGAACATATTCCAACCAAGAAAAGAAAGAGAACTTAGTGAAAAAGGTACAGGTCAAATGATTTTAATTGTTTTCTTTATTACAGGTAAAATGACTTTTATGATTTTAATTGTTTTTACATTTGTCATCTGATTTTAATTGTTTTCTTTATTACAGGTAAAATGGCTATTATGAAGTCAATCATTCGTGCAAGGGGCAAGGGATACTTGAAAGTATCAATTGATATTTGTTTAGATGGAGATGTTCCATTGTCGTCAAGCCTCATTCGCGTAGATGATGATGCTGGATATTTGAAAGTATCCCTCTACGACAATGGAACATGTCCATCTAAACAAATATCAATTCTATCTTCAAAAGATAAGGGACCAAAAATATAAGGGGATTACGCAATAAATCGAGTCAGTTGCATAAAAAAAAAGGTATAAACACAATTATATGATATTTATGCATAGAAAATGTTAATTCTTGATCTTATACATCACCTAACTAATTTTATGATATTTTAGGTTCATGCTATTGATATTGAACAAAAAGAGGTTGTTGCTAAGAAGACTGCTGCTAGCAAAAAAAACATACATCTCAGAGATGCTTTTGCTACTTAGTTTTATTTCTTTTTAAGTTATGAATTGGTTGTATATTTAGAATCTTTAGAAGTTAAACGATTATATATCAGTGGATTGTTGTATATGTATGGATTGTTGTATATAAGGCTTGTTGAATGCAATGTGTGAAAAAGGGCTTCAAATTATACAGTTTTGGGTGTACTGCTTCAATATACAGGTTGTCTAAAATAAATAAAAAAATATAGCGCTTTTTAATTTTTTTTATTTAAATAACCACCCACTTTAGAGGGCGCTTCCCAAAATAAGCGCCCTCTAAACCCTTTAAATTTCCACTTTAGAGGGCGCTTTCCAGTAAAAGCGCCCTCTAAACCCTAAAAAGTTTCCACTTTAGAGGGCGCTTTCCAGTAAAAGCGCCCTCTAAACCCTTAAATGTTTCCACTTTAGAGGGCGCTTTCTTTAAAAAGCGCCCTCTAAAATGGCCCTTAAAGGGCTTAAAGAGCCACTTTAGACAGCGCTTTCACCAGGAAAAAAAGCGCTGTCTTTACCTATGCCAGCGCCAGATTAGAGGGCGCTTTAAAGCGCTGTTATAGGCCAAAAAAAGCGCCCTCTTTTCCCTTATTTGGCGTAGTGAGTAGTAAACCTATTTTTAAGAAATATAGTATCTTGACTAAGTTGAAAAGTATTATAACCTGGATTTCTTAACTAGAAGAGGTTCTTACGAACCAGACTCTAAACTTATAAACGCGTCCAAAAATAGTTTTAAAATCTCTTTTCTTCTTAATGTTAAAAACTCCTAATGAACTAGACAAAGCGCTTTCGCTGTTTTTGAAATAGTTAAAAACAATTAAGTTTAAAAAGACGTTGGACAGCTTTCGATCTTACCCAACGGAATTGAAGTGCGGGAAAACTTAAGTTGAAAGTTAAAATAGCCCTTAAGTGTTTCTACGGACAATAGTATGGATTATCGGTTCAATTACGATCCTTACATTCTAACCTTTTAGATTTAGTTAGACATGGTAAAGTAAAAGTGCATTAAAGTAAATAAAAGTAGTGCGAGTGCGGAAAGTAAATAAAAGTAAAGCGAGTGCGAGGAAATAAATAATTTAAAGCGAGTGCGGGAAATAAATAATTTAAAGCGAGTGCGAGGAAATAAATAATTTAAAGCGAGTGCGGGAAATAAATAAAGTAAAGCGAGTGCGGGAAATAAATAATTTAAAGCGAGTGTGGGAAATAAATAAAGTAAAGGCGAGTAATAAAAACCTACTCCAATCGGAGGGCTGAGTAAATTGAAATGCGGAAATGAAAATGGCGGCAGGACTAACTTCCTTCCAAAGTGCTCCAAACTCGATTACAGACTCTATCACAGACTTGATTACACAATTGTGGTAACACTCCAATGCGAAGCGATTACCACTATAAAATACTGAATATATGCCTAAGTGAAACAAAGTTGCTTCTGAGTTTGCCTCTGTTCTAAGTTTGGATCTTCGTCTGCTCTAAGTTTGGATGATTGTAAAAGTGAATCTGCGTTTCTATTTATAAGCAAGTAAAAAGATGGAAATGACTTGGATGCCCTTCAACTTGAAAATAGGAGGGAACCGTTTTTCCTCTTGTGGCGCTCGCCACAAGGCCATGGCGCCCGCCACAAGGCCAAAGTGAGGCGCCTTAGTGGATGTAGTGGAGAACGTGGGAGTTGAGGGAAGTTGAGCTTGGACACGTCATGGCTTGGTCTGTGGCGCCCGCCATGGGGTAGGCCATAAGCACAAAATGCTGAATTTTAGGGTTTTTACCCCTTTTTCACTCCTTTTCTCGACCGGGGCTCCGATTAAAGTAAAAACCCGAAAACAAAGGAAAACACAGTAATAACACAACAAAATGACAATAAAACAACTAGAATGCATGTGAAATCGGAGTCGAAAATACGTAAATTTCAATGTTATCATGGACACGTGGTTTTGTGAATAAGTTCGTGTTTTTTGAAATACTCATGGAATTGATGATTTACAAACTCCCCACCATTATCAGAGCGAAGGATCTTAATATTCTTTGAATATTGAGTTTGAATCATTTTATGGAATTGTTGAAATGTGTGTATCACTTCATTTTTTTTGTTTCAACAAATAAATCCAAGTCATTCGAGTGCAATCATCAACAAATATCACAAACCACCGATAACCAGAGATAGAAGATTTTGGGGATGGACCCCATACATCAGAATGGATTAAAGCAAACAGAGCATTACTTTTATTCATGCTTGATGGAAAAGTAACTCGATGACTCTTGGCTAAAATACAAGCTTCACATTTGAAGTTCAACAAAGATGTATCTGAAAATAAGCTTGGGAACACATGTTTCAGGTAGCCAAACGAAGGATGGCCTAATCGGCGATGCCAGAGTAAGACTTGCTCCATTTTATTGTTTCTTGGATAATGCATGTAATGCGCCCGACCTACACTAAAATCCTCCATATAGTAAAGTCCCCCTCTCTTAGTACCACCCCCCATAGATCTCCTTCGTGAGAATATCCTGAAGGAAACAAAAAAAGGATAAATAAGCATAACACAGTTCAAGTCTTTTGTAACTTGACTCACAGACAGCAACTTATGAGATAGAGAGGGAACAAGTAGTGTATTTGAAAGCGAAAGGGCTGATGATAACATCACAGTTCCAGCCCCTGTTACCGCCGATAAACCACCATTTGCGTTGGCAATACTTGAGCGTCAAGGGGTTGAACGTTCAGAAAAATCAGTAGCATCGAACGTCATATGATCGGTAGCTCTGGAATCAAGTATCCATGCATTAAAGTCATCATCATGATTAGAGCAAATCAGAACATTACCTTCAGTGGTGTGGGAACTTAATTTTGGAATGAGGGAAAGATGGGGTTCGACAGTAGCTACTGCAGCTTTTCCCGGGTTGATATCAGTTGTATCGCGATGCTTTCGAGCCTGAAAATTTGTCCACCAGTCTGGATATCCATGAAGCTTAAAACAGGTCTCACTAGTATGTTTGTTACCTCCACAATGAGAGCACTTAGTGCCATTAGATGGTTCTTTATGTTTGGATTGAGAAAGTATCTTACTGCTATGTAATTTGAGACCCTTAGATGCAAGAACTGCTCCAGATAATTCATTGGAGTTGTCTGTCATCACTGCTTGACGAAGAGCTTCCCTTCTAACATGTGTATATGCTTGCTCCACTGTTGGAAACAGTTTCATTTATAAAACATCGCTTCTGATATTATCTAAGCGGTCATCAAGTCCATCCAAAAACACATACACCCGTTCTTCTTGGATAAATGTATTGCAGTGTTGGATATCAACTTGACATGTCATCGGATTTGGACGACGAAAATCTATCTCACGCCAAAGTCCTTGGAGATCGTTATAATATTTTTCAAGAGAACCACCGGCTTGTTTAAGACGTGTCACCCGTCGCCGAAGGTCATACACCTGGGAGGTGTCACTGCCATCAAAGTACGTGGTCACAATTGCATCCCACACCAGCTTGGCAGTGGAGAAGCGAATAAAGTTGCTGATTAGAGAAGAGTCCATTGAGTTGATTATCCATCCCTTAACAATCGCGTTGTCAGTCCGCCAACGTCGAAACGTAGGATATGCTTGAGGGGGTTGCGGGAGATCTCCATTGATATATCCTAGTTTGTATTTGCCCGAGATATACATCTTGACCACCTGGGACCAAAGGGGATAGTTGTTGCCATCTAACTTGATGCCAATCGGTGCCACCGTATGGTCAGAGCCAATTTGTGAAGGGGCTGACGCACGGTTCAGAACTTCCGTCATTTTCGTCGTCAATTCAGCAAGAATGGAAGACGAGGTAACCTCATCGGAGTTTGAATCCGAGTCGGCCACGGAAGAAGGATGGAAAGTGTTACCGTAAGTCAGGATTAAGACCTGGCGGCTGATACCATGTTAAACTGATATAAAACTTTCATATTATTTCAATCGTATATTACAAGGAGGGAATAGGTTATATTTATATACACAGAAAACCTATTTCTAATTATAACTAAATCAGAATAATTATAGCCAAATCATGGTAATTAACAATTAATAACTATATTCCTATTATAGTTCCTAAAATCTTGTTGACAGCTAACGCCAACATTATCTTTGTCTATCAATTGTGGTATTTTTAATTGCACTATGAGTAGCTAAGCTCATCTAGGTTAGGTTGTGTTATGATGAACCTATTTCTATATTGTTGGATTCTGTGTTGATTTGATCATTGTATGAACCTATTGATCTATAATCTTATTCAATTGCTTCTTGTTCGTAATACTTTTTATGTGAGACACTATTTTAATCTAATTTTAGGCACATAGGGAATACTGACCATTAGTCTATGCATGAACCTAGAGAAATTGTTGTACTTACACTGGTTTAATATGGATAGAAGGCCCCGAGTAGTTGCATAGAGAATTAACCAACCCATATTATCCCACAATACCTAGGCCTGCCTCTTCATCTCTTTTTGTGTCCTTTTCATTCAGGCGCAATCACATTAAGCCCGTTATCCATACATTCTTCATAGTAGAGTGGCCTGTTAGTGATTATGATCTGAGCATGGGTTTTCTGGCACATAAATATGTGTAAAGCCTTTTATTGGACCCAACTGAAGTTGTGGGGGATCGGATCGTAATCCGTCCTACTGAGTTCAGTGCCAGATACCTCTGAACCAACCAACAGTGGGTACTGCTTTTGTTTTTCTTTTTGTAGCAATTTTTTTTTACAATCCTTTGGTTTAAATGACTTTGTGAGGGTCACCTATACCGGAGTTACCTTTTTGCTTTCTTTTATTTTTTGTTTTTCTGGATCATTCACTTATTTGCATCGGTCCCCCACGTAGAGGATGCGTAGGCCGGAGCTGACTGCTGAGATAAACTACTGAGGACTTATAAGGAAATGATGATTAAGGCCATGGTATATGGGGTTTCGGGAGTGGTTCCTATATTTACAAAGTCTATGGTGCTAAAATAGATACTGATGTTTCGCAAAGTTCTCCCAAGTCACCGCATCCTTACTCAAAACATGTCTTTAAAACCTGAAATCTTTCGGAATGACACTGTTTTCTTTTGCAAAATTTTTTTGGTGGGGCTAAAGGTATGGGGAGATAGGATTGTACTAAAGATTTTACTATATTCGGTGACTCGTCAGACTCATGCATTATACTAAAAAGCAAAATAAACAACTAAAAGGGAAATTAAACAACTAAAAGGAAATAAACAATCTAAAAACAGCAAATAAAACTGAAAATAAAAGGAAAACGATAAATGCTCCTCCCACACTTAAATCGAACATTGTCCCCAATGTTTCGAAATAAGATAAGGAAGGGTTACCTGGCAACCTATTGCTGACCACTAGTGCCCTTGCCATCCTGAGGTGGACGACGGGATCGGGTACGACGACAGTCTCTCTGATCCATCCTCGCCTGCAGGGCATCCTGAGCGGTCCTCACGTCTCGAAGGTGACCTAAAATGGTACCCTGAGTGTTTTCGACGAGTGCCATGTGTTACTGGTGGTAGTGTTGTTGACGGGCTTGCGTATTTGTTATCGCAAGCATAGACTGTAGAACAGTTTCGTAGGACCTGTCTGTCCTCCGCTGCGACTCTTGCATAAAGCTCATGTTGTCCGCCATTTGTTGCTGGATGGTAGAGAGTAGGTCATCTCGCCTCTGCTCTCTAGCCATGTGGTCTCGCCACATCTCCTCTGTAATATAGAAGCCAGGAGTGGTACCTGCAGAAGAAGAAGATGGTGCGGTGTGTGGTAGTGAAGGATGATGGGGGGATACATGGGGTACGAGAGATCTCTCTCTCCGATCATATTCATCATCAGTATCTGGTCCCGCCTCATCAGGAATGTTAGGAGGAAGAGGACCCAAAACAGGTGGAGCATCTAAATCGTAGGTCCAATTCCTCTCATCACGTATATCTGCACGTCTAGTGCAAGGTAGGACAATAGATGGGACGGCTACACCATGAACCATAAGTGTATAACCTCCTTCTCTCCTTGAACGACACAATTTCATGTCTCTCAGAAATTTTAAGTTAATTGTGCGAGGAGGTAAGGGGTCTAGGGTAGCCATCTCATTGTTCAGGTTAAGTGCCCGAGCAATAGACGTAATCAATCCACCAAAAGAAATCGGTCCCGCCTTATTCAGAGTTAAAATCATATGGGCGAGCATGAACGGAACCGAATTAATTCTCCTATTTGTGAGGCTTCCTTGAAAATATAGAAGCTCTCTAGCGTTAACCTTATTTGGATTCTCCCGGCCAAAAGTAGTGCATGTCAACAGATATCTAAAAACTCTGATGGTCGGGTTATGGATAGTTGAGGCAAGAACTCCTTCAAAAGAGTTTATGGAAGTGTTTGATAAACGCTCCCAGAAGGAAAATACCTCAACAGACCATTCAGAATCCAAAGGGGCCTCACAAATAACACCTTCCCCATGAGGGATCCCTAACAGGCTGGCTAGTTCATCGGTACTGAATTGGTATTCAACAACAAACATTCTAAATTTGACAGTACCGACTGTGCTAGCAGTGTTAGGGTTGACAATATAAATTAAGGAGCTTAAAAATTCGATTGTCAACCGCTCATAGGTGGGTTCTTTGTTTGTAAATAAATTATGCAAACCTAAGTTGTCTAATAAATGAAAAACGCTATGGTAGATACCTAAAGTATAGAGACAGTTTTCGTCAACATACCTTGTCGGGAGGATTTCTCGATTTTGCAACCGTTCAATGATTTTTCTTTGTCTCTCCCCCGGTTTCCCTCCTCGAAGAATGAATTCGTTGAACTCCATTTGAATGCTCTTGAAAAGTGGATGAAGAAGATGAAGTGGTTGGTGAAAAGGTTGGATTTTTACAAAATCCGGCGAATGAAATCGAAAATGGAAAGTGGATTAATGATTTGTGTGGTATGGTGGTTAGGAAAGTATGAGATTTTTGTGGGTTCAAGGACTTTTTTCCAAGGTGAAAAAATGGGTTTTGGAGGTTGTAAGTTGCAAAAATGGTGAAGAAAAGGGGTCTGGCCCGACCATTTACAGACGCTGTGGCGGGCGCCACAGGTCCTATGGCGGGCGCCACAAGGCAAAATCTGGCTGGGCCAGATTTTGGTCCTTTGGTTTGGGCTTCTCTTGTCTTTTGGCTTTGAGGGGTCTGGATAGCATTTGTCTCGTGATTCTCCTAGTTTCTTTGACTTGCATAATTTTATAAAAGTAAAAACGAAAATAAAAAGTGAAACTGAAACAAAAACAAAAACAGAAATTAAATATAAATAAATAAATAACTGAAAAATTAAAATGCAAATAAAATAAATATAAAATATATATAGATAAAAATAGAAATACTAATGTATAGTAGTGGTTTATATAATATTCTAAATGCGATAATATAAAATAGATAATGCAAATACGATAAATATATAAAAGAGAAATAAAATGAAATGGTGAGATCAGGTATTAGGGGTGTCGTCTGCCTGAGTGGTTCCACGGAGCACGACTATCTCCTGCCTGAGCTCTGCGATCTCCTGATATAGGCAATCGGCTTCAGTAGCATGGGTGAGATCAGACATTCCTATCTGTAAAGTTAGGTCCGCCACTTCCTGTCTAAGCTCTGCAATCTCTCTACGGCACTCAGCAATCTGGGTGCGTATGTCGGGTGTCTGCAATGAATGATTATTAGAGAAAACAGTGATTCTAGGAGATGGTGGTGTAGGCATGTATTCAGCAACGAGCGGCGATCTCGGTGCCTCGACGGTCTCTCCCTGGCCCTCTAGAGCGTAACTCCAATTCGCTGGATCATGCACACTGGTCATCATAGGGTCTGGCAGTATGAAATAATGGATAGCCTCACTGTCGACTAGCAATCGGAACTGACATGGGTGGAAAGAGGCTCTCCTCATCAATCCTCTGGTCAAACAGAAATCGATGTCCATGGTAGTGTATCCACAGTAGATCCGAAGATGTGTTAGCTTGCGAGACAGACCTAAAGCGACAGCAATCTGTGTGATGATTCCACCAACATGGATGACTCCTTCGGTGGATCTAGAGATACCGCTGAGATTATTCAATAAAAAGTTCCCACATGCTACTGGGTGAGACTGGGATGCGCAAAATAATAGGAAGATCTCCTCTTCACTCAGTAGTGTCTCTGCATCCGGTCTTCCCAAAAAGGAATGTGCTAATATCATCTGAAAATATCTGAAGGCTGGGTTATGTATGACATAAGATAACTGCGTAGATGGATCCTGGCTTCCGCCATCTGATATATCACTCCAAAACTTCTCCACCTCCTTACTCAGAAAATATCCCATAGGTGTCTCCGGGATAGCATCAGGAGTGGTCTGGAAGCCCAATAAGTCGCCGAACTCTTTCTGCCTGAAGGAGTATTCAACTCCAAAAAGTCTGAAAGCAGCATACCCATCTGGTCCAGAATATGGGTCATAGTCGAATGAACTCAGGAACTCCAAAGTCAGGTTCCTATATGTGTTACTCAAGTCATCAACAAATTCATCCCAGTGAAGCTGGTGGCTAAGGAATCTGATACTCGGCTCGATACCCAATGCCTTCATACAGTGCTGATCAGGGTAACGTGTGGGTGCCATAGGGCGCTGATACAAAGCAATGTAGCGCTCCATCTGAGCATTGTCTCTATAGGCAACATGCATGTCTTCAAAACCTTGCATCCTGTAAAAGTTAGGAAAGTGATCCTTAAAATGCAAACCATTTAAACTTTTAGTCTCTATGCAAAATATGATAAAATAAAAATAAAATAAATGTAAATAAATGCGAAAAAAAAGTAAAATGAAAAGAAAAACCACGGGTTGCCTCCCACGCAACGCTTGTTTAACGTCATTAGCTTGACGATTAGAATTTATACACCTGTAGTTTGAGGAATTGGTGGATCAATCAGGGTGTGGCTTGAGTAGTATGCTGGAATGTCTCATCCTTCGTAGAGCTTCAGTCTTTGTCCATTTACAATGAATGGACCACAGGTATCGTTCTTGATTTCTACGGCTCCTGATCTCAGAATCTTGGATACTTCGAAAGGACCAGTCCATCTTGAACGTAGCTTTCCAGGGAAGAGTCGTAACCTAGTGTTGAAAAGGAGAACAAAATCGCCTACATTGAAGTTTTTCTTTACTATTCTTTTGTCATGATAGGCTTTTGTCCTCTCTTTATATATTTTTGCATTTTCGTAGGCAGATTGCCTAAGCTCTTCTAATTTATGAATGTCTAGGGTACGCTTTTCTCCAGCGGCTAGGTAGTCTAAATTCAAAGTTTTAATGGCCCAATAGGCCTTATGCTCTAACTCGAACGGTAAGTGACAAGATTTTCCATAAACTAGTTGGTAAGGAGTAGTTCCTATAGGGGTTTTGAAAGCGGTTCTATAGGCCCATAATGCTTCTTGAAGCTTCTGAGACCAGTCTCTCCTAGAAATAGAAACATTTTTTTTCTAGGATTTGTTTTATCTCCCTATTAGATACTTCTACTTGGCCACTAGTCTGTGGGTGGTATGGTGTTGCTACTCTATGCCTAACTCCATATTTTCTTAAAAGTTTGTCAAATATTCTCGATATAAAGTGTGATCCTCCATCGCTTATGACTAAACGTGGTGTTCCAAATCTAGGGAATATATAGTTTTTAAATAATTTGATTACTACCCTAGTGTCGTTTGTGGGTGCGGCTATAGCTTCAATCCACTTACACATAGTCTACAGCTACTAAGATATACCTGTTTCCTAAGGATGGTGGGAAAGGTCCCATGAAATCTATACCCCATACGTCAAAGAGTTCTACTTCCTGAATGTTTCTTAGAGGCATTTCATCACGTCTTGAAATGTTTCCAGTGCGTTGGCATCTATCACATTTGACAATGTAAGCATAGACATCACACCACGTGGTAGGCCAGAATAGGCCAGCTTGAAGAATCTTGGCGTATGTCTTAGAGGTGCTCGCATGTCCATCATAAGGTGCAGAATGACAATGCTCGATAATACTATTTACCTCTTCTTCTGGAACGCAACAGCGAAAAATGCCATCTTTACCCCTTTTGAAAAGGAGTGGTTCGTCCCAATAGAAGTTTCTCACATCGTGGAAGAATTTCTTCTTGCGGTGGTAGCCAAGATCAGGGGGTACTATATCAGCAGCTAGGTAATTAACAAAATCTGCATACCAGGGTACGTTACTTATTGCTAAGGAATTTTGGGAATTCTCATAAGGATCTAGGTTATTATCTTCAATGGTTTCTGCTCTGGCGATCAGTCTATCATAGGCGAAATCATCGTTTATGGGTACTAGTTCAGATTTTATATGTTCTAGCCTAGAAAGGTGATCGGCTACTACATTTTCAGTGCCTTTTTTATCTCTTATATCTAAATCAAACTCTTGTAGTAATAGAATCCATCGGAGTAACCTAGGCTTGGCATCTTTTTTACTTAATAGGTAACGAATGGCAGCATGATCAGTATAAACTATAATTTTTGCTCCTACTAGATAAGATCTAAATATGTCTATAGCGAAAACTACAACGAGTAATTCTTTTTCAGTTGTTGCGTAGTTAAGTTGGGCAGCATCTAGGGTTCTACTGGCATAATAAATGACATGTAATTTTTTATCTTTTCTTTGTCCTAGAACGGCTCCAACTGCATAATCACTAGCATCGCACATTATCTCAAAAGGTTTTGACCAATCAGGTGGTTTCATAATGGGTGCAGAGATTAATGCTTGCTTTAAAAGATTAAATGCGTCATTACATTTTTCATCAAAAATGAATTCAACATCTTTCATTAAAAGTCCGGTTAAAGGTTTAGTGATTTTGGAGAAGTCCTTAATAAAACGCCGGTAGAATCCAGCGTGTCCAAGAAAGCTTCGGACTTCTCTGATTGTTTTTGGAGGTTTTAGGTTTTCTATAACTTCTATTTTAGCTTTATCTACCTCTATACCTTTTTCAGAAACTATATGTCCTAAAACTATTCCTTCGGTTACCATGAAATGACATTTTTCCCAATTTAGCACGAGGTTTACCTCCACACATCTCTCCAGGATTTTCTCAAGGTTAGAAAGACAATTGTGGAAATTGAATCCGCAAACCGAGAAGTCGTCCATAAACACTTCCATGATACCATCTAGGTAATCTGCGAATATTGACATCATCCAGCGTTGGAAAGTAGCTGGGGAGTTACAGAGACCGAAAGGCATTTGTCTGTAGGCAAAAGTTCCATAAGGGCATGTAAAGGTAGTTTTTTCTTGATCTTTTGGGTGAATAGGTATTTGGAAGAATCCAGAGTATCCATCTAGATAACAGAAGTAAGAGTGTCTGGCTAGACGCTCCAACATTTGGTCTATAAATGGTAAAGGGAAATGATCCTTCCTAGTTGCTTTATTTAGTTTTCTATAATCTATACACATCCGCCATCCTCCTTCTAAACGTTTTGCTACATGTTCGCCTTTATCTTTTTTCACGACTGTGATGCCTCCCTTTTTAGGTACTACATGCACAGGGCTTACCCACTTACTATCCGAGATCTGATAGATTATACCTGCCTCAAGCAACTTAAGAACTTCCTTCTTAACAACATCACTCATTATAAGGTTTATTCTTCTCTGATGTTCCCTAGAGGGTTTTGAATCTTCTTCTAACGAAATCCGATGCATGCATACGGATGGGCTTATACCTTTCAGGTCAGAGATATTATATCCTAAGGCTGAGGGATGTCTTCGTAAAACATCTAAAAGTTGGTTCGTTTCCTCTTGGCTCAAGGTAGCACTAACTATAACTGGACGGTTCATCTTTTCATCGAGGAACTCATATCTCAGGTTCTTAGACAGTTCCTTAAGTTCTAAGGTTGGTTTCTTAGGGCATGGCATAGGATCTGGGGTAAGGGATAAACATTCGTAAATGTTATCATCGATGTAAGGTTCTTTAAAGTCATCATCTTCCTTTATGGGGGTTGATGGTAACTTAATTGTTTTTATAATTTCTTTTTGTTCTAATTCTCTAACACATTCATCAATGATATCTAAGGCATAACACGCGTCTCCCATCATAGGTGCCATAAGAAATTTCGAAAGTATAAATTCTATTTTCTCGTCACCTACCTCAAATGTCAACTTTCCTTTCTTGACATCTATTATGGCTCCTGCAGTCGATAAGAATGGTCTACCTAGAAGGATTGGTATATCATTGTCCTCTTTGATGTCCATGACGACAAAATCAGTAGGGATAAATAACTGACCTATCCTAACAGGAACATCTTCTAAAATGCCTATCGGATATTTAACAGATCTATCGGCTAACTGAAGTGACATCTTAGTGGGTTGTAATTCTCCTAAGTTTAACCTCTCACAAACCGCTAAAGGCATTAGGCTCACACTAGCTCCTAAGTTTAGAAAAGCTTTTTCGATGACATGATTACCCAGAAGGCAAGGAATGGAGAAATTTCCAGGATCTTTGTCTTTCTTTGCTAATTTGTCCTCGGAAATAGCATTACATTCCAAAGGTTTCGGATCGTCAAGTCTACGTTTGTTGGTAAGGATGTCTTTGAGAAACTTTGCATAAGAAGGTATTTGGGTGATGGCTTCTGTGAAAGGGATTTCTACATGAAGTTTTTCTATAACTTTAATAAATTTTTGGTATTGTTTATTGATCTGGGTTTGTTTGAGTCTTTGCGGATATGGTATAGGTGGTTTATATGGCGGGGGTGGTACGTAAATTTTATCTTTAGGTTCTTCTCCTTTCTCTCGACCATCCTGGTTTTCAGATTCCTCTGGTTCCTTTACTTTGTCCGGGGGTTTGGTACATTCCTTAGAAGTTTCGGGTTCACTTAATCTAGGGTTTGGTGGCTCATCATAAGCGTTCCCACTTCGTAGGGTAATGGCATTGGCTTGTCCTCTTGGATTTTGTTGAGGTTGTCCAGGGAATTGTCCTCCAGGTGTAGTTTGAGGGGCTTGGTTTAAGGCTACCTTAGAGATCTGGGTTTCAAGCATCTTGGTATGAGTAACTATTTGGTCAACCTTGGTTCCTAACTGAGTAATCAATTCGTTAACATGAATGTTTTGGTTCATGAACTCCTTGTTTTGTTGGGTTTGAGCGGTGATAAAATTTTCCATAATTTTCTCAAGGCTCGGCTTTGGTGGTACAGGTTGCATAGGTTGATTTGATCTAGGGGCTTGATAACTAGGTCTCGGAGGTGCATTATTTTGAATAGGGTTATTGTTTTTATAGGAGAAGTTAAGGTGATTCCTCCATCCAGGGTTATAGGTATTCGAGTATGGGTTCCCTTGGGTGTAGTTCACTAGCTCGGAGTGGGTTTCGTTCAATAGACTGCATTCTGCGGATTGGTGTCCTTGGGTTCCACATATCTCACAATCCGACGAAACTGCGGCTACAGTATTCGGGTTTGTGTACATATGCTCGACCTTGAGGGCTAATGCGTCCATTTTAGCTTGCATCATGCCTATAGAGCTTAGTTCATGCACTCCTCCTTGGGCTTCCTTCTTCTCCACTATCGCTCGTTCGACTCCCCATGATTGATGGTTTTGAGCCATATCTTCAATGAGGGCACTAGCTTCAGGGTAAGGTTTGTGTTATAATGAAGTCCATTATAGAAGGTTTGAATGATTAACCAATTTTCTAAACCATGATGTGGGCATGCTCGTAACAACTCTTTATATCTCTCCCAAGCTTCGAACAACGATTCTCCTTGGTTTTGGGTAAATCTAGTTATATGGTTTCGAAGAACGACGGTCTTACTCGGGGGAAAGTATCTAGCAAGAAAAACTCTTCTAAGGTTATCCCAAGTCGTAATGGAATTGGGTGGAAGGGAATCTAACCATGATAGGGCTTTATCTCTGAGGGAAAAAGGGAATAATCTTAAACGTATTGCCTCAGGAGAAGCTCCATTGGTTTTAAAAGTATCTGCTAATTGAAGAAATATTTTTAAATGTTGGTTAGGGTTCTCGGTAGCGAGACCCGCGAATTGTCTCTGTTGCACTAGTTGCAATAAAGACGGTTTAAGTTCAAAATTATTGGCTGGGATGGTTGGGTTTACTATACTAGAACTAGGTTCTACGTTAGATGGTTGAGCGAAATCCTTAAGAGGTCTTTGGTTTTGATCTTCGGCCATAACTCTCTTAATTCTATGAAAGAATAAACGTGCGCGAGCGTAACGTTCAGGTTCCGCCAGAGGGTATACTAAACTTAAACTTCCGGTACTGCGAGTTCTTCGCATTGACCGGCGGGAAATAACCTAAGTCTAAACGATATAACAACAGGAAAATGAAATTTGACGAAATTGGTCCCCGGTAACGGTGCCAAAAACTTGATGCGGTGTTTTTCGCAAGTATACGAACGCGTCAGAGTAATATAAAAGATTGTCGAATCCACAGAGACCAAATGTCAAGCTATCGTTATCTGTTGTTACGGTGTTTATCAAAGGCAATCAAAATAGGTGTTTTGTAGTGTGCAATGAAAAGTAAAGTATTTAAATAGATTTAATTAATAAAGACAGGGTCGAATGTAATTCACGTAACCAATTAATAATCCAAGTACTTGCTAATAGAGCTACTTATGGGCAATGTTTCCTAATTTGAAAAGAACTAATTTAACGGGAACTGTCGCTTTCGCGTATTCAGAACCGAGTTGTACTCCCTAATCAAACCCTCTTATTGTCACTTATAAAAAGGCGCGCAATGCGTTAGAGTAGTAAACCTATTTTTAAGAAATATAGTATCTTGACTAAGTTGAAAAGTATTATAACCTGGATTTCTTAACCAGAAGAGGTTCTTACGAACCAGACTCTAAACTTATAAACGCGTCCGAAAATAGTTTTAAAATCTCTTTTCTTCTTAATGTTAAAAACTCCTAATGAACTAGACAAATTGTTTCGCTGTTTTTGAAATAGTTAAAAACAATTAAGTTTAAAAAGACGTTGGACGGCTTTCGATCTTACCCAACGGAATTGAAGTGCGGGAAAACTTAAGTTGAAAGTTAAAATAGCCCTTAAGTGTTTCTACAGACAATAGTACGGATTATCGGTTCAATTACGATCCTTACATTCTAACCTTTTAGATTTAGTTAGACATGGTAAAGTAAAAGTGCATTAAAGTAAATAAAAGTAGTGCGAGTGCGGAAAGTAAATAAAAGTAAAGCGAGTGCGAGGAAATAAATAATTTAAAGCGAGTGCGGGAAATAAATAATTTAAAGCGAGTGCGAGGAAATAAATAATTTAAAGCGAGTGCGGGAAATAAATAAAGTAAAGCGAGTGCGGGAAATAAATAATTTAAAGCAAGTGCGGGAAATAAATAAAGTAAAGGCGAGTAATAAAAACCTGCTCCAATCGGAGGGCTGAGTAAATTGCAATGCGGAAATGAAAATGGCGGCAGGATTAACTTCCTTCCAAAGTGGTCCAAACTCGATTACAGACTCTATCACAAACTTGATTACACAATTGTGGTAACACTCCAATGCGAAGCGATTACCACTATAAAATACTGAATATATGCCTAAGTGAAACAAAGTTGCTTCTGAGTTTGCCTCTGTTCTAAGTTTGGATCTTCGTCTGCTCTAAGTTTGGATGGTTGTAAAAGTGAATTCGCGTTTCTATTTATAAGCAAGTAAAAAGATGGAAATGACTTGGATGCCCTTCAACTTGAAAATAGGAGGGAACCGTTTTTCCTCTTGTGGCGCCCGCCACAAGGCCATGGCGCCCGCCACAAGGCCAAAGTGAGGCACCTTAGTGGATGTAGTGGAGAACGTGGGAGTTGAGGGAAGTTGAGCTTGGACACGTCATGGCTTGGTCTGTGGCGCCCGCCATGGGGTAGGCCATAAGCACAAAATGCTGAATTTTAGGGTTTTTAGCCCTTTTCCACTCCTTTTCTCGATCGGGGCTCCGATTAAAGTAAAAACCTGAAAACAAAGGAAAACACAGTAATAACACAACAAAATGACAATAAAACAACTAGAATGCATGTGAAATCGGAGTCGAAAATACGTAAATTTCAGTGTTATCATGGACACGTGGTTTCAGAAATAATTTCATGTTTTTTGAAATACTCATGGAATTGATGATTTACAAACTCCCCACCATTATCAGAGCGAAGGATCTTAATATTCTTTGAATATTGAGTTTGAATCATTTTATGGAATTGTTGAAATGTGTGTATCACTTCATTTTTTTGTTTCAACAAATAAATCCAAGTCATGCGAGTGCAATCATCAACAAATATCACAAACCACCGATAACCAGAGATAGAAGATTTTGGGGATGAACCCCATACATCAGAATGGATTAAAGCAAACAGAGCATTACTTTTATTCATGCTTGATGGAAAAGTAACTTGATGACTCTTGGTTAAAATACAAGCTTCACATTTGAAGTTCGACAAAGATGTATCTGAAAATAAGCTTGGGAACACATGTTTCAGGTAGCCAAACGAAGGATGGCCTAATCAGCGATGCCAAAGTAAGACTTGCTCCATTTTATTGTTTCTTGGATAATGCATGTCATGCGCCCGGCCTACACTAAAATCCTCCATATAGTAAAGTCCCCCTCTCTTAGTACCACGCCCAATGATCTCCTTCGTGAGAATATCCTGAAGGAAACAAAAAAAAGGATAAATAAGCATAAAACAGTTCAAGTCTTTTATAACTTGATTCACAGACAACAACTTATGAGATAGAGAGGGAACAAGTAGTGTATTTGAAAGCGAAAGGGCTGATGATAACATCACAGTTCCAGCCCCTGTTACCGCCGATAAACCACCATTTGCGTTGGCAATACTTGAGCGTCGAGGGGTTGAACGTTCTGAAAAATCAGTAGCATCAACGTCATATGATCGGTAGCTCCGGAATCAAGTATCCATGCATTAAAGTCATCATCATGATTAGAGCAAATCAGAACATTACCTTCAGTGGTGTGGGAACTTAATTTTGGAATGAGGGAAAGATGGGGTTCGATAGTAGCTACTGCAGCTTTTCCCGGGTTGATATCAGTTGTATCGCGATGCTTTCGAGCCTGAAAATCTGCCCACCAGTCTGGATATCCATGAAGCTTAAAACAGGTCTCACTAGTATGTTTGTTACCTCCACAATGAGAGCACTTAGTGCCATTAGATGGTTCTTTATGTTTGGATTGAGAAAGTATCTTACTGCTATGTAATTTGAGACCCTTAGATGCAAGAACTGCTCCAGATAATTCATTGGAGTTGTCTGTCATCACTGCTTGACGAAGAGCTTCCCTTCTAACATGTGCATATGCTTGCTCCACTGTTGGAAACGGTTTCATTTGTAAAACATCGCTTTTGATATTATCTAAGCGGTCATCAAGTCCATCCAAAAACACATACACTCGTTCTTCTTGGATAAATGTATTGCAGTGTTGGATATCAACTTGACATGTCATCGGATTTGGACGACGAAAATCTATCTCACGCCAAAGTCCTTGGAGATCGTTATAATATTTTTCAAGAAAACCACCGGCTTGTTTAAGACGTGTCACCCGTCGCCGAAGGTCATACACCTGGGAGGTGTCACTGCCATCAAAGTACGTGGTCACAATTGCATCCACACCAGCTTGGCAGTGGAGAAGCGAATAAAGTTGCTGATTAGAGAAGAGTCCATTGAGTTGATTATCCATCCCTTAACAATCACGTTGTCAGTCCGCCAATGTCGAAACGTAGGATCTGCTTGAGGGGGTTGCGGGAGATCTCCATTGATATATCCTAGTTTGTATTTGCCCGAGATATACATCTCGACCACCTGGGACCAAAGGGGATAGTTGTTGCCATCTAACTTGATGCCAATCGGTGCCACCGTATGGTCAGAGCCAATTTGTGAAGGGGCTGACGCACGGTTCAGAACTTCCGTCATTTTCGTCGTCAATTCAGCAAGAATGGAAGACGAGGTAACCTCATCGGAGTTTGAATCCGAGTCGGCCATGGAAGAAGGATGGAAAGTGTTACCGTAAGTCAGGATTAAGACCTGGTGGCTGATACCATGTTAAACTGATATAAAACTTTCATATTATTTCAACCGTATATTACAAGGAGGGAATAGGTTATATTTATATACACAGAAAACCTATTTCTAATTATAACTAAATCAGAATAATTATAGCCAAATCATGGTAATTAACAATTAATAACTATATTCCTATTATAGTTCCTAAAATCTTGTTGACAGCTAACGCCAACATTATCTTTGTCTATCAATTGTGGTATTTTTAATTGCACTATGAGTAGCTAAGCTCATCTAGGTTAGGTTGTGTTATGATGAACCTATTTCTATATTGTTGGATTCTGTGTTGATTTGATCATTGTATGAACCTATTGATCTATAATCTTATTCAATTGCTTCTTGTTCGTAATACTTTTTATGTGAGACACTATTTTAATCTAATTTTAGGCACATAGGGAATACTGACCATTAGTCTATGCATGAACCTAGAGAAATTGTTGTACTTACACTGGTTTAATATGGATAGAAGGCCCCGAGTAGTTGCATAGAGAATTAACGTTATATACATCACCTAACCCTGCTTGCACTAGAGGACTAAGGATAGAAATGTCTGAGTAGTGGTTAATGAGTTATTTCGTGAGGGATCAGCTATAATGGTTTTGTTAATTCGTTGTGGGTTTATAGTGATTATATCATTCATATAGGATATCAAACATCAATAATAGATGAATAGAGGATTCTAGAACACAACCTGACCGCTTTCGTAATATTATTTACTCGTTTATTTAATTTTTGCACCAAAATTCGAAACCCCCCTTTTTACTAGTTTTTCATACATTACACACATTTTGTCTTGCTTGGAGGAAGTCCCTGTGGATTCGCTCTTTTATTACTTCGACATTATCGATACACTTGCCGAGAAGTCATCAACATGCCTCTTGAACCCAATATCTTCATCCATATCTCGAACCCAATTTCTTTTTCTTCATCCATATCTTGACCCAATTTCTATTTTCCAATGCCTCTTGAACGAATGATGGAATTCTCAGAGCCAAAAGTTGCAATAAATATCTAATACTTTGCAGAGAGTTGTTTAGAAAAGAAAAATTTAGAAATAAAATATTTATATGTGGAGGGACATGATATTGTATACCTTCTCAAAGTAATATGTAAATCACATGGGTCAATATCGCAAGTATCACAAATATGAGAATCACCAATAAAACAATTGATTTTAGTACATACCTTTGATTAAGACGATTAAATTTGTTTCTAATGCAGGTCATGTTTACTTCTTATTTGATACACTATAGTTGGTGTTAAAGGCAGTGATTCTTGAAAAATATAATACATTTGGGGAATAAGAATAATTATAGACTCAGGTTCATGTTCAAGCATTGGAGAATTTAGGACACTTATAGACTCAAGTTCAAGCATTGGAGAATTTATGACACTTATAGACTCAAGTTCAAGTTCAACAACTAGAGACTAGGACCATGATAAGGAACTAGAACTGGAACTCGACCTCTAGGTTGTTAGATTTATCTAACATTTTATGAGATACAATCAATTGTTATTTAGTTTGTGAAAAACAAGTTAATTATGATTCAGATGGAGGTGCATAAATAAGTCATTTTATTGGTTAATGGATCTCTTTTAATTAAAGGTTGAGTATCTGAAACTTGATTGGTGTGAGAAAAGTGTGAGCTTTAACCCTTTTACTATAACGGGTAAGGACTAGGGTTATATATATTATATGACTAGGTCCCATATGTAATCACAAGAACCAGAAACATAACTGACGACTCCATAACTTGCCCCATTGAGAGTTGTGAACGAGAGTGTGAAATACAGAGGAAGATCTGGTCATTCATCTTTTCAGGATTCTGAATCATGACTTCAACAAGTAAGTATTAATGTTCTAATTTCATATAATCGATCAATGAATATTTCCGCTTACATTTGATATCAGAAAATTAAATCACGACATGTTTCATTTCTAAAATCATTACGACACAACAATTGTTTCAATCATTTTTTTTAATTGTTTTAATTATCCTAATAAAATAACGATATATATATATATATATATATATATATATATATATATATATATATATATATATATATATATGATTTTTTAGTTATTTTTTAATTATTCCAATTATATAAATTAAACTAATTGAATCTATATATTATTGTTGCGAAACAACATGTACCACACATCTTCAAATTTCTATTATTTTTAATTGTATTGTCTTGGATATTTTATTAAATGAATATTGTCTTGTATAAATTTGTGATACTTTTTTTTTGTCAAATATTTTGAAATATTATGCAATATCCCCTATAATGTTGAGAATGCTACTATTGAAGAAAAATGTTCATCGGGAATGTTGTATTGTTTAATTTTGGGAAAGAGAAATTTGATTCCTATGTAAGAACTTCTATAAATAATTGCTTGTGATTACCACCGAAGTGAGATCACTCATTTTAATTTATAAAAATCTCTTTGTAGTTTGAGGAATGATTTTCAGTCATTACTATGATTGATTTCCCAAAGGAGAATAATTGTATGAAGAGACTGCAGTTAATTAAGGATATAACTATTGAAGATGCTTTGGTCTAAGGGATTTATTTATCCAAATGAGATAAATTTCTAAACTCGGTTTATGCTCACTGAGTAGCTTATTCTTGAAATTTTTGGATGAAGTTGTTGGAGGTATTTTGGTTTAGAGAATTTATCTACCCAAAGGAGATAGATTTTCGAACCCAATGTATGCTCATTGAGTAACTCATATGAGGTTCTGACCTTGGTTGTAAACTGGGTTTTGTGAGTTCCACCCAAAGGGGATTGCGTCATAATGTTGACCTCTTTGTGATAACTTATGTTCATTAAAGCTATATCTTGCCTTTATTATTTATTCTAATGCATTCCTATTTTGTCTCAACAATGACTTTCTCTATGAACAACTGGTTTGCTTCTATTGAGATCCTTAATGGGTATAATTTTAAGAAAGGTAAGAAAAACTTGGAGTTTTCATTAGGGATTGGCGATCTTGACATGGCACTACATGAAGCCAAACATGTGATCAATGATCAAAGTACACCTGAAGAGGAGGACAAATTATCTAAGTGGGAGAGGAGTGACCTAATTAACCTGTGTGCTATTAAGAGGACCATTTCTGAATATTTGATAAGTGTATTTCCTGAGAAAGAGAATGTTAAATAATATCTTACTGCTATTGAAGAGAGATTTTAGGTATCTGATAATGCTGAATTTGGATGTCTAATGAAATAGCTCACAAACATGAAATATGATAAGAATGAGGTGTCAGGGAGTTCATTCTTAAGATGGTTCATGTCAAAACCAAACTTAAATCCCATGACATTGACCTTAATGAGAATTTCATTGTGTCTCATGCCTTAAGCTACCTATCTGTTGACTTTACTCAAATCAAAACTGCTTATAATACCTTTGACGATAAGTGGAATGTCAATAATCTTATTACCAAGTGTGTGGTTGAAGAAGAGAAACTCAAGAAGGAAAGAAGTGATTTAACCATTCTACCTGTTCATGCTAAACCCCATTCTGATAAGAAATCTTGGAAAAATAAGAAAAATACTTATAATGCTTTGCATAGACATCCCAAGTTTAGGAAACCAGGTAATGGTCAACACCATAACGTAGGAGGTCATAAGCCAAATGATTTTAAGAAATTCTTTTTGTGCTTTTGGTGTAAGGAAAAGAGGCATAAGAGAATCGATTGTCATGCTCTTAAATCTTGGTTAGACAACAAGAACATATATGGAGGTAATCATTTAGCTTTTGTCTGTTTTGAGTCTAACTTAGTTGATGTTCCTATTAATTCTTTGTGGCTTGCTAGTGGTTCTACAACCCATATTATTGTGTTTTTATAGGGGTCCATAAACCAACAGAGACCAAACTTGAGGAAAAACAAGCTCATGGTAAGAAATGATCTTGAAGTAGCCGTGCAACGAGTGGGAGATGTTATATTAGTTCTAAGAACTGGTTTTGAACTTGTTTTGAAAATATACATTTTATGTATCTTCTTTTAGGAGGAATTTAATTTCAGTATCTTGTTTGGATAGACTTGAATTTCAGTTTACCTTTTATGATGGAAAAATAAATTTGATGTTGAATTCTCAAGTTGTTGGTAATGGTATCTTGATGGATGGTTTATATAAGTTGTCTTTGGATTGTGATAATATTTCCCCATCCTTGAATATTGAGGGCTCCATTGCTAGAAGGTCTAAATTAGAGAAAAATCCTCTTTGTTGTGGCACAAGCGTTTAGGCCATATCTCTAAAGAAAGAGTTGAAATGTTAATTAGAGATGATATCTTATCTTCCTTAGATTTCAATGATTTAATGACTTGTGTGGATTGCATTAGAGGAAAATTTACTAAGACCAATGAGAAAGTTCAACTAGAAGTTCATACCTTTTAGAGATTATTCATACAGATATTAGTGGCCCCCTTTCTCCTACTATTAGTGGCAATAAATCCTTTATCACTTTCATTGATGATTTTTCCTAGTATGGCTATCTTTACTTGATTAAGGAAAAATCAGAAGCACTTGAAAATTTTAAAATCTTTAAAATCGAGGTTGAAAAGAAACTAGGAAAGGTGATAAAGGTGGTACGTTCTGACCGTGGTGGAGAGTACTATGGTAGATATGATTATATGGGGAAATATATGGGGCCTTTTGCAAAATCCTTTCAGGATTGTGGAATTGTTCCACAATACACAATGCATGGTACTCATGAACAAAATGGTGTGATCGAAAGGCGAAACTACACTCTTAAGGGTATGCTTAGAATCATGATGAGTGGGTGTAATTTACCATAATTTTTGTGGGATGACACTTTGAAAACATCTCTCTATATACTAAATAGAGTTCCTATTAAATTAGTTCAAAAAATACCTTTTGAGCTTTGGGCAGGTAGAAAACCCAATTTGAACCATCTCCATGTCTGGGGTTGCCCCACAGAGGTTTAAATATATAACCTCTTTGAGACAAAGCTTGACCCCAAAACTAGGTTGTTTTTTCATTAGATATCCAGATTGAGATAAAGGATACATATTCTTTTGTCATGGTATAGGTAAAAAAATTGTGGAGTCCATGCATGCAAAATTCCTTGAGCTTGATGTTGTTGAGCCTGTCATTACATATGATAATATTGATTATGTTACGCTTGACGTTGTTACTTTTCCACTACCTATTTTTGATAATGCTAGATCATCTACTATTCGTGGAGGTTTAACTACAAATGAGAATGTGGCTGAACATCCAATTGAAAATGTGATTGAACCACTTGTTGATAATATAGTTGATCCTCCTATTGTGGATGAGGTTGCACAGCCTGCTGAGCCAGTTGAGCAAATTGATGTTAGAAGGTCAGTAAGACAAAAAGAGACCTGCTATCACTGATGATTTTATAGTTTATCTTAGTGAGGATGTTTATGATGTTTGTGATATTATGGATCCTAAAAATTACCTAGAAGCTATTACGTGTTCTCAATATTGCATGTGGACAGATGCAATGCATGATGAAATGAAATTCATGGTCAAAAATGATGTTTGAGAACTAGTGGAGTTACCAAGAAACTATAAGGCGATTGACTGCAAGTAGATATTCAAAACAAAGAAGGTTTCAAAAGGTAAAATTGAGAGGTTTAAGGCAATACTTATGGCTAAATGTTTCACACAAAAGAAGGAGATTGATTTTAATGAAATTTTTTCTCTTGTTTCCATTATGTCGCATCCGCGAAAAACAACTGGCGGGCTAAAACAAAAACACAAACAGAGCCGCCACTGCGCGTTATTTATCCCAAGGTAGGGAAAGGAAACGCTCAGAGAAACCTGGAAAAAGCATGGTCTCGCGACCAAAGAGAAAGGGTAAGGGAGTCGGTTACGCAAGGGGAAGGTATTAGCACCCCTCACGTCCGTCGTACTCGACGGGATCCACGCTCTAAGAAAAGAAAAGGTTGCTAAAACACCATACACACACACACTGAAGACAACACAGGCGGGGTTAAGAGGAAGAGAGCTCGATAGGACGTCGCATCCTATGCCTACGTATCTCGTTTGGAACGAGAATCAGAGCTGCCGTAGTTCGGCTCACGCACGCCAAACAAGACACACACACACTCAGGCAAACATGGAGCCCGAACGCCAATCACTGGACTTACATCGGCATCCGAACCAAACAAACACAATCAGGATACGGACGGCCAATCGCTGGGCTTACATCCATATCCTGACACACAAGAAGCTACAAGCAAACACACACAAAAAGAAAAAAAAGTGCCCGGAGAGACCTCGCACGGTCTCCTGCCTACATACCTCGTCTGGAACGAGGATCAGGGCGATGTAGTTCCCCTGAAAGGGAAAGAAAATCTAGCCAGAAACCAAGGGGAGACACACTACCAGGGAGCTGTACTCGAGCCTAGTGTTGTCATGCATCATTGCCCTATGTTGTGGTTTCTACCTACTTGCACAACTGCAAGCTAATCCTATCCAGGAAAACAAGCATGCAAGCATCAACAGATCAAAACAAGCATTTCAAGCAAGTATTCACATAGCACACACTATATCCAGTCAAGTGAGGCTCAAACAAGGGTGGACTGCCGAGGCAAGTCATCTGTACAAGGTAGAGTTAGCTCTTAACCTTGCCATTGAGAGGCTAAGGTGAAGCTGATGAGAGGTGAGTGAAGATTAGACTTCACAGCTCTTATCCCTGGCCAGGGAGAGCTTCAGACAAAGGAGCGTGGGTCCAGAATGGAGGGACCCTTCTACGCTCAAGACTCTGACTCGATTGTGCAACAACACAAGATCTTGGGTTTGTGTCCCAATGCATCAACACAGTGGTGTGAGCAGAGGGACGACTCAACAGAATAGCGGGGGATAGATTGCATATCCCTTGGGTTCCGCCAATTGCCTCATAGAGGTCTTCACCTGCTTGGCACAAAAGTAAACAATCACAGACATCGCCTCTTAAGGAGGACTTCAGACAGTTGCCTGGCTAAATAACAAGCCAGGTCTTCCAGACTACATGAAGACAAGAGAGTCTACCTCAACGGGTTTATACAACCAAGCAGCAGCAAGCAAGTTCTTAAAGAACTGTAAGCGACTAAATGTACCTGAAATCAATCAAGTATCATCAGTACTCAGACAAACCAACAGTAAACAGCAAAAATCAATCTATACAGACAACACAAATTAATGCACATAAGTGCAAGCCATGAGCTCAAGCTCAAGCATCAAACCTACAACACAAAGCCAATGTTAGTTCACAACATCAAACAAATTCAATTTGCAACTTGCATTTATCTCCTTAAGCCTTTTGCATTTCAACCTGAAAGTCCAAACCAAATGTGAGAAACTAGACCACTAGGCCAAGCCTAGGGTCCAAAGGGGAAAAAAAATCAAAACAGCAAGTGCAAACCAACCAGAATCACATTCAAACAAATTAGAAGCAATTGCAATTGGTCCCATGCTCATACCATTCACCATTATCATTTCATGCACAATTTAACATCAATCATGTAATTTGCAACTTCAAATGACCAAACAGAACTATCTCACTCAAAAGCATATCAAATCAATTCAATTAATTCCACAAAAATTCAAACCTAAACAGGACACATTCAATGTATAGCATGTCAATTTTCAGCTCAATTGGACAAAAGAAAGTAGGTCAATGAAAATCAAGAAGTCTAGACACATTTATACAAGCCAATTCAAGGCATCCAAACAAGCATCCACTTCAATAATTCATAAAACAGTGACAACAGCTAAGAAATGAATGGGATCAAAACCATGATGTCCTATAATATGTCTAAAATGCTCACACCAAATTTCATCTTCATCCAATACACTATGAGAATTTCACAAACAAAATGCCAACATGTGTCACACAAGGTTACCAAATGAGCACACAGAGAAGAAAATTATCAATCAATTAGAAAATGCAACCAACAATTCCAGCAAAAATCACATGTTATCTTGACATATCAATGATCATTCACACAAAAAATTGGAGCAATTCAACATTCCTAAGCCAGGCAAATAAAATCATGAAGTTGACCTAGCTTGGTGTGACACAAATTGTCACACCTCTACTCAAAAAATCATATCTAATCAACCAAGTATCCAAAAATCACAAACTCTACATGAAAATCACCATCCACATGTCCAGAACAAGCAGAAAAAATTTCATTCATTTCTTTGAAGGTATGAGCATTTCATGAAGGTTTTGGTAAGACATGTACAAAATGAACACATTAAATCAATCCCTAAGCCAATTAATTTTCTACACATGCAAAAATTTCACAAAAATCATCATTAAATTCTTCACATCATCATGAGCATGGTGCAAAAAATCTCACCAAAATTGGATAAAAAATGAAGTCTCTATGATTTTCTAAAGATCATGTAACAAAAATGAAATTGAAATGAAAAACAAATGAAATAATATAATTAATATGTAAAAATGGCAAAGGCGTAATTATCAGCAACAGCATCAACACGACGTCGCCTCTCATCAATGCGTTGGCACGCTGTGAGAGGCTGGAGATAGCGGGAAACAGAAGTTCAAACAAGGCCACGAAATTGGAAGATCAAAACGCATTTCTCGTCATCTTCTTCAAACACAAATCCAGAAAATTCCAGAAAATCATGAACAATGAATCGTAACCAAAATCAACATGTTTATAACCATTGGAACCGCATGAACACAAGGATCATGAATATGTAACTCAAATTTCCTAATTCCTACTGTAGCGAAGGGATCGAACAATTAAAGATATGAACATCAAACTTCAAATCGAAATAACTCATCCAATAGCTAACCAAATCCAAAACCAAGCATATCATGTTGATCTATGATGAATGAACTACAAAAACCACCTAACAATTTAAGAAAAGGTGAGATTCGATTTTGCACCTTAGGTTGAAGACAGTGATGATTCTTGATGTATTTTCGAGCCAAAACCAAAAACAGATGGAGATTAAGGTTGAGGAAGATGAATGCCACGCCTAGCTTGATCCAAAACAGCTCCAAGTGTGAGAAATCTCAAAATGCCATTATCATGCTCACTTGCAACAGTCACGATTCTGAAGGTTTCTTGCACCAATTCACCAAAACAGATGTAGCTTATGGTTTGTGGATCACGAATCAAAAAGAATCAAGCAATTTCATGAAGAAATGGTGGAGAAATCTTGAAAAATGTTGATGAAGTTTTTGAGAGAATTTGGAAAATGGAGGGAAAGTTTGTTAGAGATCTTGAGAATTGTGATTATGCTTTGCAATTCAGTTATGATTAAACATTTATACTCCAGCTTAATCACTTTCTTAATGACCAATTAGCAAAAACTCATGTGATTAGCATAATATGAAATTTAAGTGCAAGTTCCAAAATGCCCTTGCCAAATATTGAACCATGACAGCTCATGACAGCTCAAACAACTTCTATTTGGCATTTGTGATGTGTTGCAAAAATCCTCATTCCAAAATTCCATGTATTTCTCAACTTGGACCATTTTGCCCTTGGATTTTAATTGTTGCACTTGAAAATTGACCTTTTGCATTGACCATTTTTGATGAATTTTAATTATGCACCATGAAAGTACATGTGAAATGGAGTTTTCTCATAAAAAGATCAACCATTTTGGCCATTCCATGTGAAAGTTATGCCACTTTGATTATAGGCATTTTTGGAAAATGAATGGACCATAACTTGTCAACCATACATGGGAATTTCAAGTTCTTGGACTTTTTGGAAAGGTGAGACCAAGATCTACAACTTTCACGTTGAACAAATTTTCATTTGAAGCTTTCTTGGACATGTAATTTTGTGATGAAAAACTTTCCATTTTTGGAAACTTCCATTACAAGTCACTTTCTATTTTTGGCAATTTTTGTCCTGACTTTATTTTCTTCATTCTTGAGCTTTGACATGTCAAATGAAACTTGTTTCAACATGAATGAAGTGTATCCAACTCTCTCCCACCTCCAAATCCATAAAATCAAGCACAGTTGACCACAGTTGACTTTCTCAACTGATAGATGAATTTGGCAATGCACTGATCAATCTGAGCCCCAATTCTCTGATGAAATGGCTCAATGGTGAAGCCCTAGCCTCCATAAGCTCAATACAATCATGAAATGATCCCCATATCCATTGTAGACCCCATCTTCTTACCATGCCCTGATTGGCCCAATGCAACTGATTAGGGTTGACCAGTGGTCAAAACCCTAATCTCAAGGTGTATGATCAATCACTTGAATCTCTGGATGATATCAAGACCATGATGATGATGATGTATCATTTCAACCAAGATGAAGATCAATCCCTTTGAGAATCAAAAACCCTAATTTGAACCACCATATCCTCAGATGATTAGTGATCCAATCCAATGAAACCCTATCTTGCATACATCAACCTTTTATCTTCTGATCAAGACTTAAGAGAATGACTTGCACAATGTGCCCACATGATATGCAATATGCAATGCCTAGTGACCTAAAAATGTTATGCAATATGTTATGCTAGTCCCAAGAGAGGAGGGCAAATTTTGAGGTGTTACAGCTGCCCCTATTCAATCCACTGTGAACCTGTCGATTATGAATAGCCTCGGCTTTCAGATGATCAGGATGAAGAGTGATTGAATACCAAGAACAGACGAACAATTTGCACTCTGATGGGAAAATAACTACCAATGCCTGTCAGAATTGGCAAAGAACACAATCTTGAAACAAGAATCCGTCTGGAACGGAGAAAGTCGGCCTGAACACCGAAACAGCAACATCGACCTGGATACCAAAATAAAGGGTAACACAGGGATAACCATGGCCTGAATACCACATCCGCTCGGGATTATTATCCTCTCTTCTTTTTTATGCTTTTCTTGAACCCCGAAATTTTCTTATTTTCTTTTTCGTTTTCTTGAACCCCGAAATTTTCTTATTTTCTTGAACCCCAAAATTTTTCTTTTGCGCAAATGATCCTCAAATCACTGCATTTGAAACCCGCTCTCCTGTTTGCCAAATAATGAACCCCATTCTCCAGTTTGAACCCCAGTCGCCTGACGATAACTTGTGATCGCCATTGTGAACCCCATCTCCAGAAAACACCTCGTGTCTCCTTTTCTCCATTTGGACCCCGCTCCCCAGAAAATGCCTCAACACTTCCCTTTCTCCATTTGAACCCCGATCTCCAGAAAATGTCGCAACATTTCCTTTTCTCCATTTGAACCCCGATCTCCCATCTCTCGTGATAATTCCGCTGGCAACGACGGAAATAACACCAAACACCACTCTGAGGGCGACATATCAGAGGGTACACCTTCACAAAGGAAGGTAACATGTGCATCTCTTCATCCGAAGACACCCATAACGACTTCCATTGGCATCCGCCAAAGTCTAAGGTGACACATGAACAGAAGATAATCCTGAGGACCTCATCCTGGATATAATCTTCAACTCCAATCTCCATATGAACCCCAGAAAATGCCTCAACATTTCCTTTTCTCCGGTTGAACCCCGAAAATCGCGCTGATCGCGTAACATCCTTCGATTTCACTTCCATCTCCGTCCGACGGAAAAATCTCCTCTAGTATCGCGCTACTGAGGAACATTGATGATCTGACATCATGATGCTAAACTCCTCAGAGTAACATCTTCACCATCCGGTGAAACAAAAACTTCAAGCGGTAACCACGGCTTGAACTGTGCTGATCACATAACACTTCCCATCTCTGCTTGACGGAAAAAAATGCCTCCTCCTCCAGTATCGCACTATTGAGGAATATCCTCTGATTCAATCATGTGGCTAAACTCCTCGGAGTAACACCTTGCTTTGCGGATAAAACCACCTCTCAAACAGTAACCACGATTTAAGACTAGCCCTATGCTTGCAATATGATGCATGATTGATTTTTCTGCGTAATGCTCCATAATCATGGAAATGCTACGCGCTTTATTATTTTTCTATGCAACATGCTATGATATTTTTACATGATGAATGTATAAAAAGGTATCCCCCTCAAGGGACTCTTCTGAGGAGCACGAGACACTCTGCTGAGGAACTCGTCAATACACCAATCTCCACCCTGCTGGGGGATAATACTGCTGCTGAGGTAAGGCAACCCTCGCTGGGGAAGAACTTCCTTTGCACCCAATCCGCTCGAGAAACTGCTGGGGATAAGAATCACCAACACTCTGTGGGGATACAACAATCTTTGACTTGCTGGGGATATCCATCCCGACTCTGCTTTGGGAAACCCTCACAGATACCCGACGACTTCACTGGGGAATGCTCACAGAGAGCTCTGATGGGGAACAACAATCTCCATGCCTAACGACTGGGGAAGCATCGATCCGACACCTGCTGGGGATAACCATCCGGACCCTGCTAGGGAAGCGAATGCCACTCCGCTAAGGACAACCCATGCAATCCATAAGTAGAATCAACTCAGCTGGGGATGCAGATATCAGTCTGCTACAAAAACTCATCCAATCCACTGGCAGGCTGAACACTGCTGGAGATATATTTCATTGAAACCCGCTCCACTCGGGGAGTAGCAACCTTCAGGCCTGGCTGCTGAGGAAACACCATTTTAAACCTGCCGGGGATAACCATCCTGACTCGGCTGGGGAAGTCACAGACCTTGGATCTGCAGGGGAGTTGGTCCTTTAATTCTGCTTGGGGACCTCGCTGGGGAAATGAGAAAAGTTGGTACAGAACACCCGTCGACTTGTCGAACCATGGTATCCACCTTTCAATCTCGTACCGACTTTCCACATTTGAGAATTCCCAGACTCGTCTGGACCTTTTCTGCTCCATCATCTTGTATTCCCAATCGCTCCACGCTCGACGGAGAGCGAACTCCTGGGGACTATACAGACTTTTCAATTTTCCGACTTTGAAGAGTCTTCTTGATTAATTCCAAAGGTCGTCGTACGTCTCGATGTCTCTCATCGCTTCTCTATCCATTCATTCGTCCCTGATTGAACCCTGCGGGGAATTTCTATAGACTTTCCAATCTTCCGATTTTGAAGAGTCTTCTTGATTATCATCAAGGATCGTCGTACGTCTCAACGTCTCTTCATCGTCCCCCCCGTCCCTGATTGGACTCCATGGGGATTTGTTTCATCAACAGCTTCCACATCACAACCTGCAAGTGAGTGAAAAATTCCTAACAGTACCTGCAAAACAGACTGTTAGATAAAACCGTGCCCCAGGCGTGTCAAGATTTCAACACTTGGGTCACTCCGCCTTCCAAATAAGATTTCAAGTTTTCAATCTTATAAACATGCATTGGAAGGGACCTGTATGTCTCAAAATGCAAGATTCTTTATCAAAATAATCGGATGTTTTTGCAATCATAGCGGTAATGAAAACAAAAAACAAAATTATTTGACTGAATATGCATTTTATTGATTGGAAAAAGTGTGGCTCAAATTGAGCAATACAAAGGAAGCAATTCCTGAAAAGAGGTAATTGCGCACAAAAGGAAAACTCTATCCTAATGGCAATGTGAAACCCGTGATCTCATCGAGTTCCAACTCGGTTACACCCCATATATCCTCAGACTCTCCATGTTGTCTGCCTTCTGAACAAGATGCTTCTGATTGATCCCTACCGGGTATTATCCATGATGCCTTAACCAAAGCGCAAACGATCATGCCAGACGCAGTTGCTCGTTTCAATCCCTCTTTTGCCTGGACCGCCCTTTCGGGTTTTCAGTCCACCGGGATACCCCTTTTTGCCCAAGTCGCCTTTCCAGGTTTTCGACTTGCCGGGTGTACATTTTTCCTTTTTTTATCCCTAATTTTTGCCCGAACCTTTTTCTGTTTTTTTTTGGTTCGCCGGGATGCCCATTTTTGCCCGGACTATTTTATTCTTTTCGTCCTGCAGGTCTCTTTATACGAAGTATTTTTTAACTGCGTCCGCATTCACAGGGGATGGAAAATCTTCGCCATCCATGGTCGTTAACAACAAGGCTCCACCAGAGAAAACCTTCTTGACCACGAATGGACCCTCATAATTGGGTGTCCATTTGCCCCTACGATCGTTTTGAGGAGGAAGGATCCTTTTCAGCACCATATCACCCACGTGATATACCCGAGGTTGCACTTTCTTGTCAAAAGCACGCTTCATTCTTTGCTGGTATAACTGTCCATGACAGATGGCTGCTAGCCTCTTTTCCTCGATCAGGCTTAATTCTTCGTACCGGGTCCTTACCCATTCAGCCTCTTGCAATTTCACGTCCATCAGGACTCTCAAAGAGGGAATTTGAACCTCAACAGGTAATACAGCCTCCATCCCATATACCAATGAGAAAGGAGTTGCTCCAGTAGATGTACGCACCGACGTTCGATACCCATGCAACGCAAACGACAACATCTCGTGCCAATCTTTATAGGTTACCACCATTTTCTGCACAATCTTCTTTATATTCTTGTTGGCTGCCTCAACCGCCCCATTCATCTTCGGACGATAGGGAGAAGAATTGTGATGCTCAATCTTGAATTCCTGACACAATTCTGCCATCATCTTATTGTTCAAATTAGAACCATTATCAGTAATGATTCTCTCGGGAACCCCATATCTGCAAATGATGTCTCTCTTGAGAAACCTGGCAACGACCTGCTTCGTCACATTCGTATAAGAGGCTGCTTCAACCCACTTGGTGAAGTAATCAATAGCCACTAATATGAACCTGTGCCCATTCGAAGCTGTAGGCTCAATCTTTCCAATCATATCAATGCCCCACATAGCAAACGGCCATGGAGACGACATTAAGCTCAACGGATTTGGAGGCACGTGCACCTTATCAGCATAAATCTGGCATTTATGACACTTCCGCACAAAATTGAAACATTGGGCCTCCATTGTCATCCAGTAATAACCTGCCCTCAGCAGCTTCTTTACCATCGCATTCCCACTGGCATGGGTACCGAACGATCCTTCGTGAACCTCTTTCATCAATTGGCTCGCTTCTTTATCATCAACACATCGGAGCAAGACCCAATCAAAATTCCTCTTATACAAAACCCCATCCTTATTCAGGTAGAACACCATGGCCAACCTCCGCAGAGTCTTTCGGTCCTTCTTCGATGCTCCCTCAGGATACTCCTGAGTCTCTAGATAGCGCTTGATATCATAATACCACGGCTTCTCATCATCAGGCGCTGTATCGACAGCAAACACATAAGCCGGTCTATCCAGACGACCTACTTCAACACTGGGGAACTGATTCCACCTCTGCACCTTAATCAAGGCGGCCAGAGTAGCCAAAGCATCTGCCAAAGGATTCTCCTCTCTAGGCACATGATGCAACTTCACCTTGGTGAAAAACGTCAACAACCTCCTCGTATAATCCCGATACGGAACTAAATGAGATTGATGCGTATACCATTTCCCGTTAACCTGATTTATCACCAGAGCTGAATCTCCATATATGACAAGGTTCTTGATCCTCAAATCAATCGCCTCCTCAATCCCCAGTATGCAAGCTTCATATTCAGCTACGTTGTTGGTGCACTCAAATGTTAGCCGGGCAGCAAAAGAAATATGGGATCCTTTCGGCGTAACCAAAACAGCACCAACACCGCTTCCATTCACGTTAACGGCCCCATCAAACATCAGAATCCATTCGGATTCAGGGTCAGGCCCCTCCTCCGGGATTGGTTCCTCGCAATCTTTCGATTTGAGAAACATGATGTCCTCATCAGGGAATTCAAACTTCATCGGTTGATAATCATCAATAGGTTGCTGGGCGAGGTAATCAAACAATACACTCCCTTTGATCGCCTTCTGAGAGGTATACTGTATATCATACTCCGTCAGAATCATTTGCCACCTCGCAACCCGTCCGGTCAATGCTGGCTTTTCAAAAATGTACTTGATTGGATCCATCTTGGAAATCAATAAAGTGGTATGAACCAGCATATACTGCCTTAGTCGGCGAGCAGCCCAGACCAAAGCACAACAAGTTTTCTCGAGCAGTGAATATCTTGTTTCACAGTCGGTAAACTTTTTGCTAAGGTAGTATATGGCATGCTCTTTTCGACCAGACTCGTCATGCTGCCCCAATACACACCCCATAGACCCCTCGAGGACTGTCAGGTACAGAATTAACGGTCTTCCCTCCACAGGAGGCATCAGAATCGGAGGCTCCTGCAAATACTCTTTTATTTTTTCAAATGTCGCTTGGCAATCATTATTCCACCTGACCGTTTGATCTTTTCTTAACAATTTGAATATCGGTTCACACGTGGCTGTTAGGTGCGATATGAACCGCGAAATGTAGTTCAATCTACCTAAGAAACCACGAACCTCCTTCTCTGTTCTCGGTTCAGGCATTTCTCTTATTGCTTTTACTTTTGCAGGATCAACCTCGATTCCTTTCTCACTTACAATGAACCCCAGCAATTTACCGGACCGCACTCCGAACGTGCACTTATTCGGATTCAACCTCAGTCTGAACTGTCTCAGCCGGTCGAACAACTTGGCCAGATCTACCAAATGCCCCTCTTCTGTTTGGGACTTTGCTATCATGTCATCAACATAACATTCTATTTCATGATGAATCATATCATGAAACAAAGTCACCATGGCCCTCTGATAAGTAGCACCGGCGTTCTTGAGACCAAATGGCATCACCTTGTAACAAAAAGTGCCCCACGGTGTGATGAACGTTGTTTTCTCCATATCATCTGGCGACATTTTGATTTGATTATAGCCAGAAAAGCCATCCATGAAGGAAAACACCGAGAACTGAGCTGTATTATCTACCAACACGTCAATGTGAGGTAGTGGAAAATCATCCTTCGGACTAGCTCTGTTCAGATCTCGGTAGTCCACACACATTCTCACTTTCCCATCTTTCTTTGGGACTGGTACGATGTTCGCAACCCATGGCGGATAATTAGTGACAACAAGGAACCCAGCATCCCACTGCTTCTGCACTTCTTCTTTAATTTTCATTGCCATATCAGGTCGAGTTTTGCGCAACTTCTGCTTCACTGGAGGACAATCTGTTCTCAACGGTAGCTTGTGCACAACGATATCGGTATCCAACCCTGGCATATCTTGATAAGACCAGGCAAAGATGTCGACATACTCTTTCAACAACACTACCAATCTGCTCTTGACACTTTCCTCCAAAGCAGCCCCGATTTTCACTTCTTTCTTAACCTCGTCGGTACCCAAGTTCACAACCTCAATCGGCTCTTCGTGCGGCTGAATCACCTTCTCCTCTTGTTTCAACAATCTGGCTAATTCCCCTGGCAGTTCACAATCTTCTTCGTCTTCTTCTTCAGCAAGATAGATTGGATTGTCGAAGTCATACAAGGGTGTAACAGGATTGTTATCAATGAGATCCGGAGAAGAATCGCATTTGCATGAATGTTGATTCATGCATTGCTTTAGAACCGGTGTGACAAATCGAAAAGAAACATGAAAAACATTGCCATTTTTATTTGTTTTTATTTTTAAACTGCAAAAATAAATGAAAAACAGGGAACACCGCTTTTAACTGAAAAACATCCTTTTATTCATGATGCAAATTTGCAAATTTAAACATGAGGTGGCCCTTACAATGAACCATTACGTGTCGGGCAACACGTATGGCTTTCATGCATATAAAACTAAAAACAAGAAATATATTACTCTTCCAGCAGAGTGACCCGGATGATCTTTTCAGCCTTCCAGTTCTGGATTCCCATCCCTGGCGCGCACGGCTTTATCCACCGGTCCATGTCACAGTCGCTATCAGTGTCCTCACCCATCATGCAGACGTGATCCGGATCCAGCATTCCGGCACTAGTGAATGTGACTGACGTACGACGTCCTCTGCCTTGCCCTGAGCCTCGGCCCAGCTGGTACCCTACTCCGAAGCGATCTTTCTTCGCAGGGACCTCCATCATTCTGCCCCAACCAGGAGCATCTCCACTCTTCACCACCTCAGTGGCCTGCTTATACGAAGCAATGGACGGTTTCTCTTCTTCTTTTGCAAACAAAGCATTCTCCACCTTAATGGTTTTGAAAGCTTGACTGGGCGTCTCCCAGATTTCGCCGTCCATCTCCACATATTTGAACGAGGACAGGTGGCTGACAAAGATGTCCTCTTCTCCGCACACAGTGACGACTTGGCCCTCCCAGATGTACTTCAACTTCTGGTGCAAAGTCGAGGTCACTGCCCCAGCAGCATGGATCCATGGCCTACCCAACAAGCAACTGTATGCCGGCTGAATATCCATGACATAAAAAGTCGACTTGAACACCTCTGGGCCTATCTTCACAGGCAGCTCAACCTCTCCAAACACGGCCCGCTTCGACCCATCAAACGCCCTTACAATCAAATCTGTCGGGGTCAGAATCAGCCCATCACAATTAAGCTTCGCCAGAGCCTTCTTCGGCAACACATTCAATGAGGAGCCGGTATCAACCAGCACATGCGAAAGCACGACTCCTTTACATTCCATCGCGATGTGTAGCGCCCGGTTATGATTCCTCCCATCCACAGTTAGATCCATGTCTGTAAAACCCAGCCCATGGCTGGCATGCACATTAGACACGACTGTTTCCAACTGATTGATGGTTATCTCTTGAGGAACATAGGCTTTCTTCAAGATCTTCAATAAAGCCTCCCTGTGCCCCTCAGAGCTTAACAGCAAAGATAAAATGGAGATTTTGGAGGGAGTCTGCTGCAGATGGTCAACCAACTTGTACTCAGACTTCTTGATGATTCTCAAAAATTCTTCCGCGTCATCATCAAGCTTATCCTCCGACCCCGCAGGCGCCGGTGTCACCACTAGAGTACCTTCACCGACCACAGCTTTCCCTTTTGCCCTGGCTAAAGCCTCGGCCTTTTCTTTTTTCTCTTTCTCTCCTTCTCCTCCCCTCAGGGCCTCCGGAGCAAATAATCTGCCACTGCGAGTGAAACCGCTGGTACCGGCATTATCCACCTTTGACACGGTGGTTTCACTAGCAGCCTGATCTTCCAACTTCTCGCCATTGCAATAGACTTCTCCCCCATAATGCCATGGCACGACATCATCTTTGTCATAAGGAATCGGTCCAGGTACCGTGATGGTAACTGGAGCCGCTTCAGCTAGATTAGACAAATCCACCGGATCAAAATATATCGTTATGGTGGAGACCTCCTCTTTCCCAGAATCCGCCTTCTCAATCATAATATCCCCATTGTCCATCAAACCCTGGACAGTCCTCCTCAGAAGTATGCATCTCTCAGGAGCAACAGTGCACTCAGCACAACCATAACCACAACCCGGGTAGACCCCATTTATCATCAATTGCCTCTTGACCTCAGCCAGAGGAGTCTTCAACTGATCCACGACAGACAACCCAATCCTGTTCTCCTCAGAGATAACATTCACCCCCCTTTGACCATGCGCTGGCATGGGATTAGCATTGACGTTGGGAGATGGTGCGAAGTTGATAGCTTTTGAATCCACCAGGTCTTGAACTGTGTGCTTAAAAGCTTTACAGTTCTCTATATTGTGTCCGGGAGCACCCGAGTGGAATTCGCATTTTGCGTTCTCATCATAGCTAGCTGGCCTTTGATCAGGTCTCAAAGGTGCCAGAGTCCTTGTCTGTACCAGTCCCAAGTCCATCAGCTTTTTAAACAGAAAAGAATAGGTCACCGGAGGCCTATCAAACTGTCTGTCCATAGCCCTTCCCTTCATCTGATAACCAGCCCTTTGAGGCCTCTGCTGGAAGGGTTGCCTTTGCTGCTGTTGTGGTTGTTGCTCAGCAGGAATAGTTACCGCAGCGGTGTGCTGAAAGTAACGGTCCCTACTGGGTCCTCGTTGAGCATACACGGCGCTGGTATCGCCCTCTTTCTTCCTCTGGCCACCATTACCAAACGGCTTTTTCGATCCTGAAGAAGAGGCATTACTCTGTATCTTCCCGAGCTTCAGCCAACTCTCAATTCTTTCCCCCGCCACAATAATATCAGAAAAGTTGGTCACCGGACAACCAACCATCCTTTCAGCATAAGCCCCCTACAGGGTCCCCATGAACAAATCAGACATTTCTCTGTCAACTAGAGGAGGTTGCACTCTGGCAGCCAGCTCCCTCCATCTCTGGGCATATTCTTTAAACCCCTCATTATTCTTTTGAGACATACCCTGCAGCTGGGTACGACTCGGGGCCATATCAGCATTGAACTGATACTGTTTAAAGAATGCGTCCCCAAGATCCTGCCAATTCTTTATATCTGAGGACTTTAGCTTGGTGTACCATTCCAAGGAGCCTCCGGACAGGCTGTCCTGGAAGAAGTACATCCACAGCTTCGGATCCATGGTATACGCCGAGATCTTGCGGACAAAAGCCTGCAAATGCGTCTCAGGACAAGAACTTCCATTGTAACGGTCAAACGTGGGCGCTTTAAACTTCTGCGGGATCACAATCCCCTCAACAAGCCCCATATTCGACATATTGACCACCCCAGGAGTGGCATAGCTTTCCAGCACCTTAATCTTCTCAGCCAACAGCTGAATCTCCTTGCTTTGAGGCTGGACCCCATATTGACCCAAGGGCTCATTATGCATTGAAAACTGGTCTGCTTCCCTGTCTTCCTCTCTGTCCTCATCAAACCCGTAGAATGGAGGCAACAGACCGTCCTTCATATTCTGCCCCAGACCGGGCCCAGGCTGACCACCAGCAGTACCAAAACCAGCGGCATTATTCACTATACCGACCGTTGTCCTCTTTCCGCCATCTCTAGACCCCAGCCCCTGGTTGGAGACACCATCCAGGTTAACACCACTGTTTGCTGCAGAAGCCCGCTCAAGCTTCTCAACCTTATCTGCTAACGCCTTCTGACCAACCGCAAAGCCTTGCATGATGTTGATCAGCTCGTTCATCTTGTCTTTCAGCTCGAGGAGATCAGTACTCGGGAGATCCATTAGCCTGGGAGTATTGCGCCTTGTGAAGTATCTGTGAGGACGAGTTGAGTGCAAAGGTACAGTTCTGCGAGCGCGAGCAATGATTCCTGAAACAATCAAGCACGTTAGCAACAGATACCTGCAAAATAAAACACAAGTTATTATGATTATGCATGGATGCAGCGTCTACCCATATGAAGGACCCTTTGTCTCTCGATCCTGGCATCATTGAGACAAATAATAATCTGACAGCAATATTCTGACATCCAGCATTTGATTTTATCACACAGATCAGAGATATATGATTTAGCAAGATACCGTCCAACCATGTGTGTGCTTGTGTGAGTGCATACGGTAAAGCAAATAAAGCTTGAAGATCAATCACTGAATGAAAATAACCATCACATAACAAAATGCACAATAAGTGCCATAGTCATACATCAAATCAGATACAAATCTCCAGAATCGGGAAAGAAATACAAACAAATGAATTCCGTCAACAAGCCTGACGGTAATCCACTACAAATGAAAGATCAACTTGATGAGGGTCCCACAGATGGCCCTATCTCCTCCTCCATCCTTGCGAACTCTGCGGCGAACCTGAGTTCAGTGTTCTCCTGCTGTAATCTTCCCACCTCTTTCTGGTGAATCTTCATCTGCCTGAAGTAGTGATCTCTCTCGGCCACGTAATGATCTCTCTCAGCAGTGATCTTCATGTTCTCTGATTCCTTAACCTTCAGCTTTGACTCCCACTCAGCAATGAGAACTCGGACTCTGTCGTCCCTCTGATCTTTCACGAGGATCTGCCTCCTCTTCTGATCCTCAATGACCTTTGCAGCTCTGGCTAGCTTCTCCTTAGTGATGTCGTGCTCCTTGGTAGATGATGCTAAGGCTTGACTAACCTTCCCATAGTAGGCAGTATCCATCTCAAAGCGCTTTGCTTCCATGGCATATCGCTTGTCTTGATCTTCCATCTTCACTTTGATCTCCTGGTTGGCTATCTGAATCCGAGCAACAGTCATCTCCAATTCCGCTTTCTCTGCAAGCAACTGATCTCTGGCTCTCTTCATCTCGAGGAATTCTTCCATACTGACAGAAGAACTTGGACCCTCAATCATAGGACACCGTGGACCACCTCCCGGAAATGGTAGTAGTGTAATCTCTATCCTCTTCCGCAACCAATCCTCAAATAATGGAAAATACCGACAGTTAACTTTGCCAAAAGGAACTTTACCCTTCCTCTGAATATCACGCCACTCATCCAATACTTGCCTTAGCTTGGCCTGATTGCCATCAATCGGGAAGTAAAAGGACTCCTGAATCTCTCGTCCAAGAGGAGGACCCTCTACAGCAAACCCCATCTGTCTCCTGAGAAGCACCGGGTTGTAATTGATGCAACCCTGAACTCCCACGAGAGGCACATTGGGAAGACTCCCACAACTGTATATAAAATCCCGTCCAGCCATACCATTATGAGTCCATGCTATATCATCAGCCCGCAAACCCATTAACCTGAAGGACCACTTGACCGAAGGATCAAGATGAGCAAAAGCACCTCTGGAGGGCAAATACCCCATAAACCACTTGAAGAGCAACTGAGCACAGCACCGGATCAAACCACCACGCCTCTTCTCGTTCTTGTTATGAACCGAGTAATAAACATCTCCGATCAGAGTAGGAATAGGGTTCCTCTGTATGAACAATCTGATAGCATTATGGTCCACAAAATTCTTCTGATTAGGAAACAGAATAATCCCATAAATGCTCACAGCAATCAGAGCACAAACCATCTTCCAATTACCCACTGCAGCATGTTCCTTGGCATTAGCTTCCAAGAAACTCAAATGAAATCCAGGTAATTTCCCCTTTTCCTTCAAACCTTCCTTGATCATCTCCGGACTCAAATAAAGAGCACGGGAAATCCCAAGGACATCGGGCTCCACCCTAGTAACATGGAAAGGAATCTGATCACGGATCTGCATACCCAGGATGCTGGCATAATCCTTCATCAGAGGCCCCAACAAATAATCCGGAAATACAAAGCATCTCAACCCCGGATCATAGAACTGGAGAAGTGTATGAATGGCGCTCCTGTCACTATCAGTGAGTCTGAAAACCATCTTCAGGATACTACCGTATGCCTCTCTGAACATCCCCACATGGTCGGGTGTAATCAATGCTATCATCTCCTTCAGCACACCAATCTCTGGATCAAAGAAACTATAGGCAACATCAGGCTTCAAACCGGTCCTCATATCTGAGCGGAAATCTCTCAACCAGGATCTCGATCCAAAATGTCCCTGCATATGGATAAACATGTGTTAGATGCAGGTAAATGCATTATGAAATGATGCTGATGAATGAATGCAATGCATTGTGCCATCCTCCAAGTCATCTGATCATCTGTTGCTCTGATCCACAGCCCTGTTCTCTGAACTGATCACAACCATCTGACGGAAAATGTAACCGCAAATCTGACTCAAGGGTTCCGAAATAAATGGAACTGCAAGATACACCATCATCATCATCACCATCAGAGATCCACTGAACAGATAACCACAACCCCTGAATCGGCCCGGGGAATCCTGAAATAAACGGATCCCCACTGATAAATAACTCGGACAGCACTCTGGCGTCTCAGAAATAAACGGCCATAAATCCGACTTATAAATACGACTCTGATCAACGGAACCAAAAGTCACCATCAAAGTCACCATCTGAACATGCATCTGACAGAATCAACCCTCCCCTCACAGGTAAATTCTAATCAGGTCATCCTAAGGCGGATAATAGTTTCGACAATCGGGCAGAGATACTCAATGGGTTTGCCCTTTCGGGTGTGCCATTGTAGCTCCCTTAAGATCGTCTAAACCAAAGATCCGGGAAATAATCGGTCACCAAAGTCAACAGCTCAAATGAAGTAACTCAACCAAAGTGGATACTCCACAGAGGCAAGCACTATCAAATGAACCTCGTCCGGCTTGTGGTACATCACGTTGGCAGGCACATGTTGACCTAACATGAAGGAGGCAACATGAGACCACACTAGTCCTAGGTGTATACTCGGGCCTGGGTTTTAGCCCCACTCAGAACACCCACCCCAAACAGAGGAACCACCTGCACAGAGGACGGCAACATGATAGTATGATGCATGCAAATAGTTATGCAAATATATACACTGTTAGAATAATAAATGCAATGAATAAAGCAAAACAAACAACCTAAACTATCCTAGAACGCTAAGAAAGACTTGCTTAGGGAAGATGGACCAGCACAGGTCAACATCTTGTAGGCTCCCCAGCAGAGTCGCCAGCTGTCGCATCCGCGAAAAACAACCGGCGGGCTAAAACAAAAACACAAACAGAGCCGCCACTGCGCGTTATTTATCCCAAGGTAGGGAAAGGAAACGCTCAGAGAAACCTGGAAAAAGCATGGTCTCGCGACCAAAGAGAAAGGGTAAGGGAGTCGGTTACGCAAGGGGAAGGTATTAGCACCCCTCACGTCCGTCGTACTCGACGGGATCCACGCTCTAAGAAAAGAAAAGGTTGCTAAAACACCATACACACACACACACCGAAGACAACACAGGTGGGGTTAAGAGGAAGAGAGCTCGATAGGACGTCGCATCCTATGCCTACGTATCTCGTCTGGAACGAGAATCAGAGCTGCCGTAGTTCGGCTCACGCACGCCAAACAAGACACACACACACTCAGGCAAACATGGAGCCCGAACGCCAATCACTGGACTTACATCGGCATCCGAACCAAACAAACACAATCAGGATACGGACGGCCAATCGCTGGGCTTACATCCATATCCTGACACACAAGAAGCTACAAGCAAACACACACAAAAAGAAAAAAAAGTGCCCGGAGAGACCTCGCACGGTCTCCTGCCTACATACCTCGTCTGGAACGAGGATCAGGGCGATGTAGTTCCCCTGAAAGGGAAAGAAAATCTAGCCAGAAACCAAGGGGAGACACACTACCAGGGAGCTGTACTCGAGCCTAGTGTTGTCATGCATCATTGCCCTATGTTGTGGTTTCTACCTACTTGCACAACTACAAGCTAATCCTATCCAGGAAAACAAGCATGCAAGCATCAACAGATCAAAACAAGCATTTCAAGCAAGTATTCACATAGCACACACTATATCCAGTCAAGTGAGGCTCAAACAAGGGTGGACTGCCGAGGCAAGTCATCTGTACAAGGTAGAGTTAGCTCTTAACCTTGCCATTGAGAGGCTAAGGTGAAGCTGATGAGAGGTGAGTGAAGATTAGACTTAACAGCTCTTATCCCTGGCCAGGGAGAGCTTCAGACAAAGGAGCGTGGGTCCAGAATGGAGGGATCCTTCTACGCTCAAGACTCTGACTCGATTGTGCAACAGCACAAGATCTTGGGTTTGTGTCCCAATGCATCAACACAGTGGTGTGAGCAGAGGGACGACTCAACAGAATAGCGGGGGATAGATTGCATATCCCTTGGGTTCCGCCAATTGCCTCATAGAGGTCTTCACCTGCTTGGCACAAAAGTAAACAATCACAGACATCGCCTCTTAAGGAGGACTTCAGACAGTTGCCTGGCTAAATAACAAGCCAGGTCTTCCAGACTACATGAAGACAAGAGAGTCTACCTCAACGGGTTTATACAACCAAGCAGCAGCAAGCAAGTTCTTAAAGAACTGTAAGCGACTAAATGTACCTGAAATCAATCAAGTATCATCAGTACTCAGACAAACCAACAGTAAACAGCAAAAATCAATCTATACAGACAACACAAATTAATGCACATAAGTGCAAGCCATGAGCTCAAGCTCAAGCATCAAAACTACAACACAAAGCCAATGTTAGTTCACAACATCAAACAAATTCAATTTGCAACTTGCATTTATCTCCTTAAGCCTTTTGCATTTCAACCTGAAAGTCCAAACCAAATGTGAGAAACTAGACCACTAGGCCAAGCCTAGGGTCCAAAGGGGAAAAAAAAATCAAAACAGCAAGTGCAAACCAACCAGAATCACATTCAAACAAATTAGAAGCAATTGCAATTGGTCCCATGCTCATACCATTCACCATTATCATTTCATGCACAATTTAACATCAATCATGTAATTTGCAACTTCAAATGACCAAACAGAACTATCTCACTCAAAAGCATATCAAATCAATTCAATTAATTCCACAAAAATTCACACCTAAACAGGACACATTCAATGTATAGCATGTCAATTTTCAGCTCAATTGGACAAAAGAAAGTAGGTCAATGAAAATCAAGAAGTCTAGACACATTTATACAAGCCAATTCAAGGCATCCAAACAAGCATTCACTTTAATAATTCATAAAACAGTGACAACAGCTAAGAAATGAATGGGATCAAAACCATGATGTCCTATAATGTGTCTACAATGCTCACACCAAATTTCATCTTCATCCAATACACTATGAGAATTTCACAAACAAAATGCCAACATGTGTCACACAAGGTTACCAAATGAGCACACAGAGAAGAAAATTATCAATCAATTAGAAAATGCAACCAACAATTCCAGCAAAAATCACATGTTATCTTGACATATCAATGATCATTCACACAAAAAATTGGAGCAATTCAACATTCCTAAGCCAGGCAAATAAAATCATGAAGTTGACCTAGCTTGGTGTGACACAAATTGTCACACCTCTACTCAAAAAATCATATCTAATCAACCAAGTATCCAAAAATCACAAACTCTACATGAAAATCACCATCAACATGTCCAGAACAAGCAGAAAAAATTTCATTCATTTCTTTGAAGGTATGAGCATTTCATGAAGGTTTTGGTAAGACATGTACAAAATGAACACATTAAATCAATCCCTAAGCCAATTAATTTTCTACACATGCAAAAATTTCACAAAAATCATCATTAAATTCTTCACATCATCATGAGCATGGTGCAAAAAATCTCACCAAAATTGGATAAAAAATGAAGTCTCTATGATTTTCTAAAGATCATGTAACAAAAATGAAATTGAAATGAAAAACAAATGAAATAATATAATTAATATGTAAAAATGGCAAAGGCGTAATTATCAGCAACAACATTAACACGACGTCGCCTCTCATTAATGCGTTGGCACGCTGTGAGAGGCTGGAGATAGCGGGAAACAGAAGTTCAAACAAGGCCACGAAATTGGAAGATCAAAACGCATTTCTCGTCATCTTCTTCAAACACAAATCCAGAAAATTCCAGAAAATCATGAACAATGAATCGTAACCAAAATCAACATGTTTATAACCATTGGAACCGTATGAACACAAGGATCATGAATATGTAACTCAAATTTCCTAATTCCTACTGTAGCGAAGGGATCGAACAATTAAAGATATGAACATCAAACTTCAAATCGAAATAACTCATCCAATAGCTAACCAAATCCAAAACCAAGCATATCATGTTGATCTATGATGAATGAACTACAAAAACCACCTAACAATTTAAGAAAAGGTGAGATTCGATTTTGCACCTTAGGTTGAAGACAGTGATGATTCTTGATGTATTTTCGAGCCAAAACCAAAAACAGATGGAGATTAAGGTTGAGGAAGATGAATGCCACGCCTAGCTTGATCCAAAACAGCTCCAAGTGTGAGAAATCTCAAAATGCCATTATCATGCTCACTTGCAACAGTCACGATTCTGAAGGTTTCTTGCACCAATTCACCAAAACAGATGTAGCTTATGGTTTGTGGATCACGAATAAAAAAGAATCAAGCAATTTCATGAAGAACTGGTGGAGAAATCTTGAAAAATGTTGATGAAGTTTTTGAGAGAATTTGGAAAATGGAGGGAAAGTTTGTTAGAGATCTTGAGAATTGTGATTATGCTTTGCAATTCAGTTATGATTAAACATTTATACTCCAGCTTAATCACTTTCTTAATCACCAATTAGCAAAAACTCATGTGATTAGCATAATATGAAATTTAAGTGCAAGTTCCAAAATGCCCTTGCCAAATATTGAACCATGACAGCTCATGACAGCTCAAACAACTTCTATTTGGCATTTGTGATGTGTTGCAAAAATCCTCATTCCAAAATTCCATGTATTTCTCAACTTGGACCATTTTGCCCTTGGATTTTAATTGTTGCACTTGAAAATTGACCTTTTGCATTGACCATTTTTGATGAATTTTAATTATGCACCATGAAAGTACATGTGAAATGGAGTTTGCTCATAAAAAGATCAACCATTTTGGCCATTCCATGTGAAAGTTATGCCACTTTGATTATAGGCATTTTTGGAAAATGAATGGACCATAACTTGTCAACCATACATGGGAATTTCAAGTTCTTGGACTTTTTGGAAAGGTGAGACCAAGATCTACAACTTTCACGTTGAACAAATTTTCATTTGAAGCTTTCTTGGACATGTAATTTTGTGATGAAAAACTTTCCATTTTTGGAAACTTCCATTACAAGTCACTTTCTATTTTTGGCAATTTTTGTCCTGACTTTATTTTCTTCATTCTTGAGCTTTGACATGTCAAATGAAACTTGTTTCAACATGAATGAAGTGTATCCAACTCTCTCCCACCTCCAAATCCATAAAATCAAGCACAGTTGACCACAGTTGACTTTCTCAACTGATAGATGAATTTGGCAATGCACTGATCAATCTGAGCCCCAATTCTCTGATGAAATGGCTCAATGGTGAATCCCTAGCCTCCATAAGCTCAATACAATCATGAAATGATCCCCATATCCATTGTAGACCCCATCTCCTTACCATGCCCTGATTGACCCAATGCAACTGATTAGGGTTGACCAGTGGTCAAAACCCTAATCTCAAGGTGTATGATCAATCACTTAAATCTCTGGATGATATCAAGACCATGATGATGATGATGTATCATTTCAACCAAGATGAAGATCAATCCCTTTGAGAATCAAAAACCCTAATTTGAACCACCATATCCTCAGATGATTAGTGATCCAATCCAATGAAACCCTATCTTGCATACATCAACCTTTTATCTTCTGATCAAGACTTAAGAGAATGACTTGCACAATGTGCCCACATGATATGCAATATGCAATGCCTAGTGACCTAAAAATGTTAAGCAATATGTTATGCTAGTCCCAAGAAAGGAGGGCAAATTTTGAGGTGTTACACATTAGAGACTCTTATAGAATCATTTTGGCTCTTGTAGCACATTTTGACTTAGAGTTGCACCATATGGATGCTTAAACTGCTTATCTGAATGATGATCTTAATGAAGATGTGTACATGCAGCAACTTAAGGGTTTTGTGTCAAGTGGTAATGAGAATTTGGTTCATAAATTGAGAAAATTTATTTATGTTTTGAAACAGACTTATAGAGAATGGTACTTGAAATTTGATGATGTGGTGACTTCCTTGGGTTTCGAAGAAAATAAAGTTGATTAGTACATCTATCTTAAGGTCAATGGGAGTGATATCATCTTTCTTGTGTTATATATTGATGATATTTTGCTTGCCAACAGTGATTTTGGTCTACTTCATGAGACCAAGCTTATGCTAACCAAGTCCTTTGATATGAAAGATCTTGGTGAATCATATTTTATGTTGGAAATTGAAATAGGCAGAGATAGATCATGTGGTTTACTCGGCTTATCCCAGAGGACTCATATTGATAGAGTCTTGGAGAGGTTCAATATGCAGAACTGTAATCCAGGGGATGTTCTAGTTACTAAAGGTGACAAATTTAGTAAAGGTCAATGTCCTTAAAATGAGACCGAGTTGGAAAAAATGAAGGGAAAACCCTTTGACAGTGTGTTGGGCAGCTTAATGTATGCTTAAGTATACATTAGGCCTGGCATTGATTTAATAGTTGGCGTCTTGGGATGATACCAGTCCAATCCTAAGAATGATCATTGGATTAATGCTAAGAAAGTGATGAGATATTTGCAGATAACTAAGGAGTATATGTTTGTTTTTAGGAGATTTGACAACTTGAAAATAGTTAGGTATACTGACTCTAATCTTGCCGGGTGTGTTGATGATAGGAAATCTACTTTTGATTACATTTTTGTGTTGGTTGGAGGAATGATATCATGGAAGAGTAAAAAGCAAACTCTTGTCGCCTCTTCTACTCTGCAGGAAGAGTTTGTTGCTTGTTATGTTGCTGCCACTCATGCTCTTTAGTTGAGAAATTTAGTGACTGGACTTTGTAATATTGATTCCATTACTAAGAGACTAAAGCTTTACTATGATAACAATGCATATGTGTTATACTCTAAGAATAATAAAACTTCTAGTGGTTCTAAGCATTTGGAATTGAAGTATTTGACAGTCATAGATCTTGTAAAGAAAAATGACATTATTATTGAATACATTGGTACTGATTTCATGCTAGTTGATCCCCTAACTAAGGGACTTAGGCCCATTTTGTTCAAAACCCATGTTAAGAGCATGTGCATTGTGAGTTTTTTTTTGATGTACTTGGTTCATGAGAGCTTGTTCTTTATGTCATTTTCTTATCATGTTGTATTTTATTTTGGAAACTTTAAGTGTTGGATTGTCAAATACTTTCTATTTTGAGAAATTGATATTACAATGAATATTTTTATTATTAGTTGTCATTGTTTATTTATATGTCAATTGTTAAAATTGGGACTCAGTGTCATTGAGACCATTGTACCTATGATAGACGCCATATTAGAGTTCGAGGCATGGTTATAGTTTTGAGCCCGGCGTCTTCGGGACCACTATACCAGTGGTTGATGCCATATTGGAGCTGAGGTATGATTTTAAGCTCGACGTTGTCAGGACCAATATGTCGGTGATCGATGCCATATTGGGGCTGAGGCGTTATGGTTTGTAAAACCATGAAATTTCTTTGGCTTTAATGCATTTGAGATAAATTGTTAAGGACTGGCGAAGAAAATAGAAGTTGACTGTTGGATCACATTGGCATGTTATTTTCTTGCCACACTCCACACTGGTGACTAGTTGACGGAGTCCATAGTATTTGTAATCACATAAAGTTTTATGTCAATGAAGGATATAATAATCATTGTGGTTCAATAGTACTTGAATTTTGTTGGATGGAGTCATATTCAGAAATTGCATCTGGAATCATGCATTTCCTTAAAATACGGCCGCATTTTAAGAAACTGGTCACTAACCTAAGAGTCGTTTCCAAAATGTGTTTTAAAAATAAAAAACACACAATTGATTTTGCCCAAGTGGGAGAATGATGGATTTATCTAACATTTTGTGGACTACAATCAATTGTTATTTATTTTTTGAAAAACATGTTAATATTGATTCTGATAAAGGTGCATAAATAAGCCCTTTTATTGGTTAAGTGATCTCTTTTAGTTAAAGATTGATTATCTAAAACCTGATTGGTGTGAGCAAAAGTGTGGGCTTTAACCCTTGACCCATAATGGATATGGACTAGGGTTATATATATTTTATGGCTAGATCCTCTGTGTAATCACAAGAATAAAAAACATAACTAACGACTCCACAACTTGCCCCATTGAGAGTTGTGAACGAGAGTGTGAGATACAAAGGAAGATTCGATCATTCATCTTTTTTGGATCCTGAATCATGGCTTTAAAGTAAGTATTAAAGTTTTAATTTCATATAACCGATCAATAAATAGTTCTACTTATGTAGGTCACTTATGCTCTCCCCTTGACACTGATGACAATTGGAGTATGACACATTTCATGAAATGTGGCATCTTTGGAGACAAATATTTTAACTAGGAGGATGATAACATTCTCCAGAACAAATGAAAAACGTGAGAGCATAAATTGAATAATACTAACATTAACTAAGACTCGTGATGAGATTCGATTAATCAGATAAGAAGTAAGAAGAACTGCATTTCCTCAATAAGAATTAGGAACAAAATTTTGAAATAAGAGAGATGGGAAAACTTCAAGTAAATGACATTTTTTATTTTGGAAAAACTCGTTTTGTTGAGGGGTATTGATACATGTAAATTCATGGATACTGCTATGTTTACTCGTAAAGTTAGAAAATATATGATTGCCAAATCTTTTTCATTGTTAGTTCTTTTTATACATTTTTCAGATTCTTTTTGTGTCACGTTATAAAATTGAATAAATAATGTGGTACTTCTGAATAAAATTAATCAAGCACAATAGTTAACAAAAGAGACAAACTAGTTTGCCAAAAAATCATTAGAGGTAGAGGCAGAACCCTAAACATCATAATGAATAATATTAAATGGCTCAACACTTTTAATAAAACTTCAAGGAAAAGAAACATATGTGCGTTTTGCTAAGTAGATAACATCACACTTAAAAGACTCAATAAATTGTCGTAGAAACAAATACAAAAAACATAGACTTAATTATATTAAATAAAGGGTGTCCAAGACGCTTGCGTTGAAGTCAAATTTGTGAGGATAAAGAGGAATGACTCGGATTAGAGACACAAAAAACACCTTTTGACCATCTAGCTCCTCAAAGAAGTAGTATAACCTGCCATTTTCTTTAGCAATTTCAATTGTTTCACTGAGGTAAGTTCTTGAAAAACACAATGAGAAGTAAAAATGTTGTTTTGCAATTCTGATCACAAATAAACTTATAAATATAAATTTAATTGTTGAAAAATGTGAGAATATAAAACATAAATTGTATCTTGAATAAAGGTTGCAATTAAATATTTTTCAGTACCAATAACATGAGCGCGAGAACCTTCAATAAGAGCGATACAAGTCATACTCAAAGGTGAAGTATCATATGTTAGTTATGCGGAATCAAATGACATATGGTTGATGACACCAAAGTTAAGAATCCAAACATTCTAAAATATATCACCACATATAGTAAAAGTCTGGAAGCACAAAATCTTACTCCCTCTGTTCCATAATGAGTGATCCATTTAGAATAAAAGAGTGTCCCAAAATGAATGACTTATTTCAATTTCTAACGCATCTTTTTCAATTTTACCATTTAATTAATATTATTTTTATCATTCCCAATACATAATAAGGGTACTTTAGTAAAAATATCATTCTCTCTCTTTCATTTATTCATTTTTCTTAATATGTGTGAAATGGTCCACTAAGTCATTCATTGTGGGACGAAGAGAGTACCATTAATTACTAGTGATTTAGTGCCATAAGGCTTATTGGTAGGAGTGTACACGGGTTAAGTTGGATCATGTTTGACCTAACCCGTTACCCAACCCGTTTAAATTTTAATGGATTGGGTTCTTCGTCCAATCCACAATTTCTTTGTCAAAACCGACCTGAACCGACCCGTTCATTAATGGGTTGAGTTGTATTGAGTTCACAGGTTGTGTTTTAAATAAAAAATATTTTATAATGATTTTTTTTACTTAAAAAAGTTTAATACGATTCAAATTGTATGAAACACATCATATAATGTCTAATAAAATTCATCAATGTGATATAACACTTGATAATAATATAAAATTCCACTAGTCACGTTATTTACATAAAATACGTAAGTTGGAAATGACGCAAAAGAAAATAAGAAACAACATTTACTCTTAGAATTACATAAACTAATTTGTCTAATGGTATTATTGATGGAGATAAAACTTTTTTGGTAAAGTTATGGTTAGTAGTGAGATATTATATTTTTATTTAAAATAATAATAAAAAATAAGAAATTACTAATGCCACGTCAATGGATCGAGACAATGGATTCGCGGATTGCAAAACTCAAATCTAATACCCGAACCAAAACTATACGGGTTGTTGCGGATTGGATTGGATATATCCGTAAATGAATGAATTCGGATAATTTAGAGGCTGGTTGAGTTTAAATTAGAGGATTCGTGGGTTCATCCACACCATGAACACCCTTACTTATTGGTGCAGTCAAAAAGAAACTTTAACCATTTCATTTGAGTGAAGGGGAAAACACAAGTGTTTCCTAAATAATTTTAATGTAAATGATATATGTAGCAACATGTGCTTGATTCTGATCCATATTCCGAGAGCCTCTCGTTAACTAACACTGATAAAAAAATGCGAATTAAATACATAATTTAGAGATGAAACAAAATCCCTCACTAGTTGTGAAGGAATTAGAGAGAAAATTTGACGCCTTTTACTAAAATCAAATTGATAGGAATTTTGTGAGGAAATACACCCCTCTTTGACATTCTCTCACAAAATCTTTCACTAAAATAAATAATTAATTTTGTGAAAATATCATTCCGTCACAAATTAATTTTTTTTTTACCTAAAAATTTAAAATAACTATTTTTATTCAAAAAATAACAAATTTATCTTTATTGATAAAACGAAATAACCAGCCTTTAGTCTTTATATAATAAAATTATACATTTATGCTATATAAATAATTTATTGTGTTTTTTAAGCATTTGTCGACCTATTTGCAGTGTTCCTTGTTTTTCTATTTGCCGATTACTAGTGCTGACACATTCTTAAATGAGGATTATAGTGGTCCTTGTTTTTCTATTTGCCGGTTACTAGTGCTGACACATCAAGAAGTTGCTCGTTAAACATAACATGACAACATGTCATCTCACTGCGACAATGTAAAAACATCATCAATAATAAACAACTTTTCCAATCTCAAAATCCATACTCAGATGGGGTCAAATTTCAAAAGCCTCTTCCTTAACTAAGAACTTCGTTGCACACCATCTTCAAATTCGCATACTTATCCAGCTCAAGCACACACTATGAGAACCTAAAATAATTACCAAAAGACCTCCCTACTTGATGTTAAAGATTTTTCTTTTTAAGTCACAACAAGAAGTCATGTCTTGGTTTAAGGATTTACTGTAATATATGTGACTTAAAATTGCTCGTGTGTAGGAAGGAACATGTAATTTCTACTATTTTTTAGAGAGATGGTGTTCCAATAATAATAACAAAATCATCTTTACCCTAAAAAGAAAAAATTAGGTGAAGCTACCGGTTGATGATTGCTTTCAAGATGGTCACGCATATCATAATCACTATAAAAAAATTGTCTGTAGACCACATGATATTAATATCACAACGTGAAAAATCACTTCACAACACATTTTTAGTGACATGAATATTCACGCGGCAGAAACACGTGTGAAAACTCCGTTGCATCATGAAAATCACGTCACAATTTTAGCAAGTGAAAATCAAGTCGCAACAGTTTGCCACATGATATTCATGACACACCATTCTACACAGATTTTCCACTTTATCTGATGTAATTCAATAGTAGCAGTGATGACAGAAAATATTACAGTGAATTGCGATATGATTTTTACGGGGTAAAGTTGTGAAGTGAAAATCACGTCACAAAATGTTTTTTTTAAATAAAAAATTATAATTATTGTTTTACGTTTTCAACAGAATAATATATTTTAAAAAAATAATATTTTGTTTTTAAAAAAAAGTTATGTTTAAATATATTAATAAATTAGTTTTAGATTAACTACATATTTATTTTAATAAAATTATGTTTTAGGAAAAAAAAATTCTACAATAACAACAACCAACAATCCAATATATATATATATATATATATATATATATATATATATATATATATATATATATATATATATATATATATATATATATATATTTAAATATGAAAATAAATAAATAAAATAAATTGCTTAAATACCTGTTGGCTCCTAATTTCGACGCCCATTGTAAAAGTTAGAAAATGAGATTTCCTATGAAGATGCTTTCGATTGAATCTGATATTGGAGACTCTAGTCGAAAGTCCCTGGATGAGAAGGATCAGTATGCAGTAGGGACTTAGAAATATTTTTTAGTGTTTGGAGAAGGTTTCGACTAAAAATTTGAAATTCAAATTAAGGAGGAAACTTTGTTCTTATCTGAAATTGATAAAGGTACACGTGAAGTATAATGGATAGTTACATCCATGCAAAGTGTCATTTGTGTCAATGTGATTAAGAGGCCGTTAGAAATGGTTATTTTGATTAGTATAAATAGAGTGTCTTAGTGTTAGGATCAAGTGTGTGTCAAAGTGTGTACATCGTCTGTAAAATTTACCAAGTACCCGTGTGTAGAGAAACAGTAAATTAAGAAATATACGCTCACTTTACACCATTGTCATTTACTTTGAAGTAATGCAATTTATCTTTATTTTCCAGAAATACTTCTTTATTTCAAATATTCATCTTTGTTGCTAGTTATCTTCATTTCTCTTACAATCTCTCTCTTTAATTTGTGTTAGTCTTTTATTGTCTTAGTAGTTTCACTAATCACCTTCATTACAATACTGTCGAAGTATTCACATTTACTAAAATTCACTTTAAACAATTAGCACATGTCCTAGGATCAATCTGATTGATCATGTAAGTGACCAAATTTAGTAATTTGGAAGATCAACGATTGTTTACTAATTTTCACGGTAAACAAATTGGCACACTTGGTGGGACAATGCTAATGTTTTTAGAAAATTGAAATTGTTTTTCCTTATTCTGGTTATTCATTCATCTTCTCATTTTCGAAAGAATTCGTTGTATGTTATTAAGGAGTGGTAAAGTAGCCACAACCAATGAACACAGACCAAGGGGAAAATCCACTACGAGAATGGAAAATTTAAATGCGCCAAATAACCAAAATTCTCAAAATCCATCAACTAGCAATATGTCACCCCCTTCTTCTTCGATAGGGGCGAACACGACCACAACGCACGTATCTGAAACAATTCCATCTATGGCAAGTTCGACGCCTACGCATTCAATTCCCCATACTGAACCTATTTTAACTTACATTGGGCCTAGAGGGCCTCCTCACACCCCCATCGATTGGAAATGTTCTAAACAGGCCTTCGATACCCCCTGGTTTCTCTATACCATTTGGTGGTCGAGAACAACCGTATGGAATGCCAACTTCAGTGATTACAAGTTTACATAATGCTGCTTCGACATTTTTAGAACTAGTAGTCAATATAAACTCCCCAATACAAGGGCCAGGATATGGGATAACGTGGATCGAAACAACCAATCTTCAGGTTTGAGATGCCAAACATAAATACCTAACCTTACCAAAAATTCTGCAGCAGTGTGGAGACACCAGATGGACGAAAGCAACCATGAGATGGTCCAAATGCTTACCCAAACATTGACCACCATATTGAATCCTTTGATTCAACATACGGCTCAATCGAATCAACAGATGACAACATAAATGGCGCGAATGTCTGATTTCCTGGGTGTACCACATCCTCATCGATACCCTCTGAGGGGTTGGGTAAGGGAAAACCAAGGGGAAACCTTCGAAGAAGACCCTACTATCAACCAAATCCCACAAGATCAACCGCAACCAGAGATGGTAAATCAGGGAGTAGGAGTCGAACCCCCTAGGATCGAACCACAAATCCCCAAGGAAAGAGAGCCAAGGATAGTAATGGTAAATAGAAACTAAAACACCGATAATGTCATACGGCAGATTCGACATGATGATATGGAAGCAAATAATAATCTAGCAGCCATGGTCAAAAGGATTATGGTTCGAAATGGGGTAAACTTTGGCCTTCGAAGGCCAAATTATACATCACCTTTGTCGGAATATATCCTACAAGCAGAAATACCCCCTAAGACAAAAATCCCCAAATTCACTAAGTTTTCTGGGGATACTACTGAATCCACTGTCGAACATGTGGCCAGATATTTAAAAGAGGCAGGAGACATTTGAACAACGGAAGACTTAGGATAAAATATTTCCCAAGCTCTCTCACAAAGAATGCCTTCACATAGTTCACCACCTTGCCACAAAATTCAATTCATACTTGGAATCAATTGGAAAGAATGTTCCATGAGCAGTTTTACATGGGGAAAACAAAGATAAGTCTGAAGGAATTGGCTAGTATTAAATAAAAGTTCACTCAGCCAATTGATGACTATCAAAGTAGGTTTCAATTACTCAAAGCTAGGTGTTTTACGCAAGTACCAGAGCATGAACTGGTCGAAATGACCGTTGGGAGCCTGGACTATTCTATTAGGAAGAAGTTGGATACCCAATATTTGAGAGATATGGCCCAACTGGATGATAGGGTTCGACAGCTAGAACGCTTGAAGGAAGAAAAGGCTAGAGCAAACAAGAATAAGAGAGTAGCCTATGTCGATTTCAGCAATGATGACGAAGGATCCTATAATGGGCCTTTGGACTTCGACGAAAATGAAATCGACCTTGCTGAGTTGAAGCAAGGGCCACCTTACGCGTGTAAGATCTTGGCCCATTCGAATGGAAAAAACCCTATTGAACCAGAAATGAATGATAAACTTCCTAAGAAAACTTACACTTTCGACATTACAAAATGTGATGAAATCTTCAATTTGTTAGTTAAGGATGGTCAAATGATAGTACCTCCGGGTGCTAAAGTACCTCCTTTAGAACAAAGAAAGAAAAAAGGGTTTTGCAAGTACCATAGTTTTCTGGGTCATAAAACATCTCAATGTTTTCTTTTTAGGGATCTTGTTCAGAATTCCATACAAGAAGGGAGACTCAAGTTTGGAGACAAACCTAGGAGCCAGATGAAGATCCACTCCAATCCTCTGCAAATGGTTGGTGCCTATTATACAGAGCCAGAGGAAGTAAACATGGTCGAAGTCACTGACGATTTCGACATGACCGAAGTCACAGAGGACTTCATCAACGAACCTATCATGGTTAGGGTTTTTGAACATCTTGATCAGGAATTCCTTAATGACTTCATTCAGAAAGTTGTGGGAGATACCACTAATAAAAGCACTGATGTTGTTAACACTGGAATCATTGAAGATTCCAACCTGATAATAGTCACCAAGGAAACTGTTGATGGTTTCGTGCAGATATATAAGGCTACTGAGGGCCTTCAATTGTAATTCCAGAAGTTGGACATCATTGAAGATGTCAACATGGAGGTTAATATGGTCAAAATATTCCAAGAGACCTCCATGGAAGTGGACAATGAATGTCAATAGGAAGAATATAATAAAATAGCCTTCCCCAAAAAAGACAAAACTCTATCTGATTTCCTTCGGAGGTGTCAGAAGAAGAAATCAGAGGTTATGTTATGCCCATGATGCAACACCGTGTTCGACAAGAAAGCGGCCCAAAACCTCGAGGGAGTAAGGAGGGTGAAACACCAAGGGGGTCAGAAAGCCTTTCAAGATCAACAGGTTGTTCAACCCATAAGGGCTTTCGACCTATGATCCAAGATGGCCTATGGTGAATCTTAGTGAAGCAAAACGAAAGGGTCCTGCTGCTAAACCCATCTCTTTCAAACCCAACATTGAAGCTTCGAATGGAAAGTGGGTGAAGCCAGTCAATGGCAGGAAACATGGCCAAGGAAAATGGCAGAACTTCAAGGTCGATAGAGGTTCGTCATTAGCGTACCGTAGGGAGTTTCAAATTGATAAAAAAAACCTCCCATGTCTCTGAGAACTACAAAGGAAAAAACCCCATGACAAGGTCTCAATGGAGAAGAGAACAGAGAAGGAGGAATGATGGCGAAAAAGAAAAAGATGAGTCTAGCGCCAATGTGCCTGCAAGGAAAAAGGAGAACTTAAGCTTCGACAAAAGAAAGTTTAATACTATGGTGTAATACCCCAAAATTTACCCTTCATTTTTCTTAGAAGCATGGGATTGTCTTACATTGCATTAGCATCATAGTAGGTCATACTCATTGCATACTGCGTTAGTGACTTGGGAATAAAACTTCATTCTCCAAATATACAAGTCTCAAGGGGTTCCATATGTCTTGTCATGGTCCTCAGTTCATTAGTGGAAGATTCAGGGCTCTCAGAGTGTGCATCTGCATTTAAATCAAAAATTAGGGTTTCATGGCCATCTGCAACAGGCAATGATTGATTGGAAGTAGAAGGGCTCATTCATGTCATGATTATAGAGGAATCTTGGCCTAAAAAGATCCACAATCATCTCTCAAAGATCCATTGGCAATTAGTGCAATCAGTTCCCAGTCATTTTTGCAAAATTTGTCAAGACTTATGGGCCAGATTTCTTGCACTTCAAGGCATCTTTTGAAACTACTTTCTTCATGACAGTTGTACCTTGCTATGTCCTCTTTCACATCCTTTTGGAATCATCCCATTTGGATCATTGGTTCGAAAGATACACTCATCTAAAGTTGGTATCATAGACTGAATTTTTTTGACAGCATTTAGGCCAAACTGGCCCAACCATTTTGCAGCCATGGAACCTGAACTTTATGGCCATTTTTCACCTCTTTCCACTCATCATTTCAACTTGTGTTCAACATGAAAGATGTTAAGCTCCATGCCCTATTTCTACTGTTTGCATTGCCTTTCCATTTGGACATGTACTCATCAAGTTATAAAGCCTCAAAGTCACCCTGTTGGACTTATTTCCATGCCATGCTGCACAAGAAAACCAAGTCAGACCACACAAATTGACTAGCCCTTGCTTTTACCTCATTTGGCCATTTGCTTTATGTTCACTCACTTAAGTTTTGCTACATTTAGAACTTGCTCATACCACCCCACTTTTTGCATCATTTTGTCATGAACCAAACCAAGCCTTTCAAGCCCATTTTAAACACTTTGAATCCAACATATATAAGCTTAGAAACCCTAATCTGAGAGGGAGGATGCTGTATTTCGAGCTAGGCAAGGCAAGAGGAAAAAGATAAAGTTGCATTCCCTTCCATTTTCACAAGTTTCTTGAAATTTCAAAGCTTCCATTTTTCTTCCATCCTTTCCAACATCAAGAGGCAGTGGACCTTGCATCCACTAGGTAAACCTTCACTCACTCTCTTCCATAGCTTTGTTCATGCCATTGTCATACTTATTCATGCCTTTACCATGCTTACTTTTCCATTATGCAATGATTTTTTTTCATGCTCTTTTTTCATGTTAATGTTATGCTATGCATGCTTGTAAGGTCCTCACCATGAGACATTATTGTTGAACTTAAGTTTGTGTTGTTAAATTTTTGTTGTATCCATGTGCATGAGCCCCCCTTGTTGTTCACTTTTCTCTATGCTAAGGCCATTATTTTTAATGAAACAAGATACCATTGTGTTCTACTCGTTTCAAACTTAAATTTTACTTTTTACATCATCTCATTTGGAGCCCTGTAGCATGAGTTATCTTGGTTGGAAGTTTGAAAAGGTGGGCTGCGTTTTTCACGTTTTTTTCATTCATTTTTGCATGGAGTGAGGGTTTGCATGAGAGAGCCATGTGTGTCGCGCTTCAGGCCGTCCGATCGCGCGCTCAACTTCTTATCTTGGCCATCCAACCGCGTTTTGTCTTTTAGTGGTTTTAAATGAAAGCTTGACCGATCAACATAATGTTACATAGCTTTATTTAATAGAACGTTACTTTTTAATTATTTGGCTGTCACGTTGGTTTTTATGTGGACTGGGTTCACCACCTGCTGTTCGCCCCCCCCCCCCCCCCCCCCCCCCCCCCCCCATTCGCCAGGCCCGTATCCCATTTCACTTCATTTTCATTTTTTTATTTTTAATTCTTATTTTATTTTTTATGTTTTGTTTTAATTAATAAAAAATATTTTATTTATTCATAAAAATACCAAAAAATATTTTTTATTTTCCTTAATGTTTTATTTAATTTTTATTTTCATATTTTATTTAATGTTAATATTTTATTTTAATTATTTGTTTCAAATAGTCCATTTTAACACACATTTTTTCATTTATTTTATTTTCATGTTTTAACTTCTGATTTTTGGGATGAGGGTTGACCAATGTCTCATGGTCAACTTGACCTTTTATTGGAATTTTATTTCCCATATTCAGTTTATTTTGGATTTATTTTTGACCTAGTTTGTTTGGTTGACTTTTCATTTGACTTCTATTTTATTTCAATTAATTCAATAACCAATTCACATTATTTTTAAAATCTTTATGGGGGGTGATGATGTCTTGACCCCACCTAACTTAGTTTAATTTTTCATAATTTTATTGACTAATTTACTATTTATTTGGTAATTTTCAAGTTGACTTGACTTTTCAGTTGACTCTTCCATGATTGATGTTTGACATAGGGATTGCTTAGGGCAATTGAAAAGATCTTTTGATCCTCCCTTGTTTATCTCATATGCCACATATTAGAGGCCTTTCATCTTGATTTTATTTGATCCTTGCATCATTTCTCGATTAAATTATCCAGTGATCCTTTGTGTGCATAGTTCCATCTGTCTGATTCATCTGATATTATTTATACTTGTTTCTTTCATACATGCTTCTATTGTTTGATTGTTTAACATGTCTATACTTTTCATACATTGTTTAATGCTTCATTATATCATTCTTTGATTATTTGATTTGATCATTACTTGTTTATATATCTGATTGTCTGATTAAACTGTTGCCTATTTGTATGTTGTATGAGGCACATATTATTATTGTCTGATTGCCATGAACAACCCCCATTCATAACAAATGTATCCCTCTCCCATGAATTGTATAATGTTTATTCTTTCATTCTTTATTCATCTGTTAATACAAGAACTAAAACGAACATTCGATAATCATTTCAAAACAAGATCAAAACCTCGATCCAACGTCGAGTAATCATTTTCAAAACTTAAGAGAACCAGCACGTATTCATCTTTCCTTTTGTAAGTTGATTGCTTCATGCATCGCCATTCCTTTTGTAAGTCGATTGCTTCATGCATCTCCATTTCTCTTGTAAGTCGATTGCCTCAGGCATCGCCATCTACCTGTAAGTCGATTGCTTCATGCATCGCCATCTACCCTTTATCCCGTCCCTTTCCTTGCTCCATTCGTCGATTCTTGTTCCGTTTAGGTAGCACCCATTAGGTAGAACCCTTTGTATGATAACATTAGGTAGTATTCCCTTATTCTTTGTATGATAACATAGGTAGTATTCCCTTATTCTTTTGTATGATAATATAGGTAGTATTCTCTCATTCTTTTGTATGATAACATAGGTAGAATTCCCTTATTCTTTGCATGCTAACATTAGGTAGATGTTCCCATTTGTAAATCCTAACACTTAGGTTCACATTGCATGACAACTCTAGGGCGTTCCGTGCGTCTCCGATCCTGTGGCATGTCAGTCCGTCCTATTGCAAAGAGGTAACCGTCTAAGACTCGATTCAGCGAGCTGCGACACCTGCTGCTAGGATGTGAACACATTGCCCATTCTCCTTTGACACAACTGGTGTCCTCCTTTGTAAGTCCATGTTCAGATGGCAATCCCGTAGTTAGTCGAACTACGACAACTCTGACTCTCATGTTCAGATGAGATACGTAGGCACAAGATGCGATGTCTTGCCGATTTCTTTCTTTCTTTTTGACTGACGACTAACAACTAATCCTTGTTTTCTTTCTCCCTTGTTACGATTCTTTTCTCTCGCCCTCGTTGAGATCGAGACCTTCCCTTTCTCTTGCCCTAGTTGCAATCGAGACCCTTTATTCCTGCAGTTAGTTGAACTATGTTTTGCTATGATTCTCATTCCAGATGAGATACGTAGGCATAAGATGCGATGTCTTAGCAGCACACTCCCCTTTAACCCATAGGTAGCCGAGCTACGAAGACTCTGATTCTCATATTCAGATGAGATACGTATGTAGTGGATGCGATATCCGTGCGAGTCATTTTCTTTTGACCCCCTTTTAGTAAATAGTACATTAGATAAACACACACCCTTTAGACAAGAACAACAAGAGTGGATCCCGCAGAGTACTACGGATGCGTAGGGGTGCTAATACCTCCCCTTCGCATAATCGACTCCCGAACCCAAGATTTGGTTGCGAGACCTTGCCTTTTCCTTTTCTCTCTCCAGGTTTACTTCGAGCGTTTCCTTTCCCTCCTTTGGGATAAATAATGCACGGTGGCGACTCTTCTGTCATTTCTTTTTTGCCTGTTATTTCGTTTCGCATTTTTTAGGTTGCGACAGCTGACGACTCTGTTGGGGACCCGATTTCCCTAAGCGAGTCCCTCCTAGCTTTTGTAGTTTCTTGTTTGTTGGGTGTTTATTCTTTTGTACAATTATTTATTTTTCAGCATTTACCTGCTTTACCTTATTGCATTCATGTACATATGTTTGCTGTATCTGTGGGTTCTGTGGGTTGTTTGTTTGTTGGGATGGGATGTTCTATGAGAGATAAGCCCACTACCCAGGCTTGAGCGTACACACAGGTTTTAGAGTGGATAGTCATGAGGCTTGCGTGGCATGTTGCTACGTTTAAGTCGTTCATGAGACCCACATCCAGACGAGGTTTCTTTTGGATATATTATGTTCTATGGGTGTTCCATAACGACAAATGTTCCTTTAGAAATCGTCGACTCTGGTTACCATTTCCCAAGAACTCAGTCGAGGCCTCTCCTTCGAGACGCGTTTATGTTAGCTCTGGTGGGCGCATTCTCGCTGCTCAATCCGAGGACCCCGAGGCTGAGAACTTGCTTTAGGATATCCTGTTGTGGGGAGTCAGCAGAGGTCTTTTGTACCAACAACAGCAACCGGGTAACAGACCCGCCTACCAACAGAGGCAAAAGATGATGGACATGCGTTTCGACACTCTTCCAATGTCATACGCTCAATTTCTTCCTAGCCTTCAACAACTACAACTTATGCAGTTGTGCACTTTGGCTCCTCCTGTTGGCAGGCTTCCAGTAGGATATGATGCCAACGCTAGGTGTAACTTCCACTCTGGGGCACCTGGCCACAATATTGAGAACTGCAAAGCTTTTAAGCACGTAGTTCAGGATCTCATAGACTCGAAGGCCATCAACTTTGCGCCGGCTCCTAATGTCGTCAACAATCCCATGCCGCAGCATGGTGGTGCAAACATTAATATGGTGGAAGGAGAAGCCAAGTCAGTCAGAGATGTGTTGAAATTGAAGACTTCGCTATTGGAGATCAAAGACTACTTGCTGAAGACCGATGTTTTCCCCGGTTGTGGGAAGGGTTGTTTGGACTGTGCTACACAGAGTGGAGGTTGTATGAAGCTGCAACAGGGTATCTAGGCCTTGCTTGACAATGGTATCTTCCAAGTTGAAGACTTGTCTGTCCAAGAGTTTGTCGAAGGGGTTGAGGAAGAGGTGTTTGAAGATGTTGTTGAAGAATTTCCGATTGTTGTTTCTGATGATGTTGTAATTCATAAGGATGTATTTGATTTTTCCAGTGTTGTTGCTGATATCCCAAACAATGTGGTTGATTCTGATGTAATTGAACTTGATTCCGATGTTTCGGACGTTTATGTTTCAACGAATGAGATTTTTGAGTACGACTGCGATGTTGCCACTATCACCATTTTTTACCCAACTGCTCAGATCCGTGTACCAGAAGAGCAACCGGTGCCACCAGTGCGACCGTCCACTATGACCATCACGACCCCTGGTCCTTTACCTTTCACTAGCGAAAGGGCCATTCCTTGGCATTATGGGGGAAGTGTGTAAACGCACGATCATGGGGTGGAACAACCATTGAAAACAGAGGAGGTGCAGGATCAGAAGTCTGAACCTGAAGTTGAAGATCCCGCAGTGGACAATGTTGGTGGAATCGGGCGATTCACCAGGAGTGGTGGACTGTTCTCACCACCGGTTACCCAAGCTGATAGTGCTGATGCCGCGGCGAAAGCCAAAGGTAAACAAGTTGTGAACGAGGGTACCTCTACACCCCAGGCTGGCTCTGAGCCTACTTTCACGAAGGACGTGGATGAGCTTCTGAGAATCATAAAGAAAAGCGACTACAAGGTTGTCGATCAGTTGATTCAGACTCCGTCCAAGATATTTATTCTCTCACTCCTGCTGTGTTCAGAGGCACACAGGGAGGCACTACTGAAGGTCCTAAATGTTGCATATGTGCCTCAGGAGATCTCAGTAAACCAACTAGAAGGGATCGTTGCAAACGTTCATGCAAGCAACAAGTTGGGTTTTACTGATTCTGACTTAACACCAGCTGGACGCAATCATAACAAGGCTTTGCACATCTCGATGGAATGCAAAGACACTGTGTTATCACATGTTCTGGTGGATACAAGTTCCTCTCTCAATGTGCTACCCAAGAGAGCCCTGTCAATGGTAGAAGTAGAAGGTTTTGTCTTGAAGCCTTCTGATCTCGTGGTGAGATCCTTTGATGGTTCTAAGAGGTCGGTGTTCGGGGAGGTAGAATTGCCAATTCAGATTGGATCACAAACTTTCAACACCGTCTTCTATGTGATGGATATCAGTCCTTCCTATAGCTGCTTGCTGGGTCGTCCTTGGATCCACAAGGCTGGGGCAGTCTCTTCGACTCTACATCAGAAAATCAAATTCCCAGTCAATGGAAGAATTATCACTGTCTGTGGTGAGGAGGACATTCTGGTCAGTAACCTGTCTACATTCAAGTATATAGAGGTAGAAGGTGAAATTCATGAGACCCTGTGTCAGGCCTTTGAGGCAGTTCAGATCAAGGATGCAGCTCCGGTGGAAGAGGTTAAAGCAGGTGCCTCTATCTCGTCCTTCAAGCAGGCACAAGCCTTGGTAGATTCAGGTGTTGCTCCCGGTTGGGGACGTCTGTTGGAGTTACCAGTGAAAGAAGACAAGTTCGGGATTGGGTATCAGCCAGCTCTAACTTCTACAACTTCAGCGCCTCAGACTCGTCAGGGGCCGATTACTTTCTCCAGTGCTGGCGTCATTCAGTACGTCCAGATCTTTGCAATCAATGAAGAAGATAGGGATAACGATTGCTACATAGACAACTGGGTGCGTCCGAGGGTCCCGGGTGAAGTCATCAACAATTTGTCTTCTGAGGAGATTGTCCAAGTCACTCTTCTTGAGGAGTAATTTTTCTTTGTTTATTCATGCATGTCCAAGTCTTACGTTCCACCCAGGGCGTAATGACTCATTGTAGGGCTCATCTATGTGACTACCTGCATTTTTATCATAAATAAAGGACGTCTTTTTGCATTCAAATATTTTGTTCACTGTTTTTCTATTTTTGCAGTTTTCAAAAACCAAAAATCAAAAAATACATTTGGCAATGTTTCGTTTAGTTTTCACTTTTTTCACACTCATAAGCACATACCATCACTCATGCAGATGCACATCACCGGATCCTATTGATAACATTTCTGCTATGGCTCGCTTCAACTTTGAAAATCCAATCTTTCAAGCTGAAGAAGAGGGTGATGAAGATTGCGAACTCCCTGAAGAACTTGCCAGGTTGTTAAAATAGGAGGAAAGGGTCATTCAACCGCATCAAGAGTCTACTGAAGTGATTAATCTCGGCACCGAGGACGCCAAAAGAGAAATCAAGATAGGAGATGCTTTGGAAGATGATGTGAAGAAGGGGTTGATCGAATTGCTGCAAGAATATGTTGACATCTTCGCTTGGTCTTATCAGAATATGCCAGGACTTGACACAGACATTGTGGTACATCGTTTGCCTCTCAAAGAGGATTGTCCTCCGGTCAAGCAGAAGCTCAGGAGAACAAGACCAGAGATGGCTGTCAAGATAAAAGAAGAAGTGCAAAAGCAGTTGGATGCAGGGTTTCTAGCAGTTACCAACTATCCGCCATGGGTCGCAAACATCGTTCCCGTACCTAAGAAGGATGGAAAGGTGCGGATGTGTGTTGACTACCGGGATCTGAACAGAGCTAGTCCCAAAGATGATTTCCCATTACCTTACATTGATGTTTTGGTGGATAACACAACTCAGTTCTCGGTATTCTCCTTCATGGATGGTTTTTCTGGTTATAATCAAATAAAATGGCACCAGAAGACATGGAGAAGACGACTTTCATAACCCCATGGGGCACCTTCTGCTACAAGGTGATGCCGTTTGGTCTGAAAAATGTTGGGGCAACATATCAATGGGCTATGGTAACTCTTTTCCATGATATGATTCATCATGAAATCGAGGTTTATGTTGACGATATGATTTCCAAATCTCAGACGGAGGAAGAACATTTGGTGAATCTGCGGAAACTGTTTGAACGGTTGAGGAAATTCAAGTTGAGGCTTAATCCGAACAAGTGCACTTTCGGGGTGAGGTCTGGAAAGCTGATGGGTTTTATTGTTAGCGGAAAAGGGATTGAGGTGGACCCTGACAAAGTAAAAGCGTTACAGGAAATGTCTGAGCCAAGAACAAAGAAGCAAGTCCGTGGTTTCTTAGGGAGGTTGAATTACATTGCAAGGTTTATCTCTCACCTAACAGCCACGTGTGAGCCAATATTCAAATTGCTGAGAAAAGATCAGGCTATCAGGTGGAATGATGATTGTCAAAGGGCTTTCGAAAAGATAAAAGAGTATTTGCAGAATCCTCCAATCCCCATGCCTCCAGTCCCAGGGAGACCGCTGATTATGTACTTGACAGTACTCGACAATTCAATGGGTTGTGTTCTCGGTCAACACGACGAGACAGGTAGGAAAGAGCATGCCATCTACTACCTGAGTAAGAAGTTCACAGATTGCGAGTCGAGATACTCGATGCTTGAGAAAACATGTTGTGCACTTGCATGGGTTGCTAAGCGATTGAGACAATACATGTTGACTCACACAACCTTACTGATCTCCAAGATGGATCTAGTCAAGTACATATTTGAGAAGCCAGCTCTCACCGAAAGGGTTTCTCGTTGGCAAATGGTACTGACAGAGTACGATATCCAGTATACATCCCAGAAAACCATCAAGGGGAGTATTCTATCAGACTATCTTGCTCAACAGCCGATTGAAGACTATGAGCCGATGAAGTTTGATTTTCCCGATGAAGACATCATGTTCCTTAGGATGAAAGACTGTGAAGAGCCAGTTGTTGAGGAGGGACCTGATCCAGATGAGAAATAGACTTTAATGTTTGATGGGGTCGTCAATGTCAGAGGAAGTGGAATTGGTGCTGTCATTCCTACTCCGAAAGGTGCCCACATGCCTTTCACCGCTCGTCTGGCTTTCGAGTGCACCAATAATGAAGCTGAATATGAGGCTTGTATCTTGGGTATTGAGCAAGCCATTGATTTGAGAATCAAGACTTTGGACATCTTCGGAGATTCAGCTCTAGTGATCAATCAAGTGAATGGTGATTGGAATACTCTCCAGCATAATCTGGTCCCCTACAGAGATTACACGAGAAGACTGTTGACTTTCTTCACAACAGTAAAGCTATATCATATACCTCGTGATGAGAACCAGATGGCTGATGCTCTTGCTACTCTATCATCCATGATCAAGGTGATTCGGTGGGACCATGCTCCCAGGATCGGTGTGATGCGCCTCGATAGGGCCGCCTATGTATTTGCTGCTGAACTGGTAGTTGATGACAAGCCCTGGTACCACGACATCAAGTGCTTTCTGAAGAATCAAGAGTACCCTGCAGAGGCATCCAACAATGACAGAAAGACTTTGAGAAGATTGGTAGGCGGCTTCTTCTTGAACAAAGATGATGTGATATATAAAAGGAACTTCGACATGGTCTTGCTCAGATGCGTGGATAGACACGAAGCGGACATGTTAATGCAAGAAGTTCACGAAGGCTCCTTCGGTACTCATGCCGGTGGACATGCAATGGCTAAGAAATTGTTGAGAGCAGGTTATTACTGGATGACCATGGAATCTGATTGTTTCAAATATGCTTGAAAATGTCATAAATTCCAGATTTATGCTGATAAGGTGCATGTGCCGCCAAATCCTCTAAATGTGATGTCTTCGCCGTGGCCGTTTGCTATGTGGGGCATTGATATGATTGGAAAGATTGAGCCTACTGCCTCCAATAGGAATCACTTCATCCTTGTTACCATCGACTATTTCACCAAGTGGGTCGAAGCAGCATCATTTACGAATGTCACCAGACATGTGGTTGCCCGATTCATTAAGAAAGAAATCATTTGTCGTTATGGGGTTCCCGAAAGAATCATTACTGATAATGGTTCTAATCTCAATAACAAAATGATGAAGGAGTTGTGCTAGAACTTCAACATTCAGCATCACAATTCTTCCCCTTATCGTCCTAAGATGAACGGTGTTGTTGAGGCAGCAAATAAGAACATAAAGAAGATTGTGCAGAAGATGGTCGTTACGTATAGAGATTGGCATGGGATGCTACCTTTCGCCTTGCATGGGTACCGTACTTCAGTGCGTACGTCGACCGGGGCAACCCCTTACTCCCTTGTGTATGGTATGGAAGTAGTCCTACCTGTTGAAGTGGAGATTCCTTCTCTAAGAGTCTTGTTGGATGTCAAGTTAGATGAAGCTGAATGGATTCGCACAAGGTTCAATGAGTTGAGTCTTATCGAAGAGAAGCGAATGACAGCCATTTGTCATGGGCAGTTGTATCAAAGTCGGATGAAGAGAGCCTTTGATCGGAAAGTGCTTCCTCATTGCTTCCAAGTCGGAGATTTGGTGTTGAAAAGGATCCTTCCTCCTCAGACAGATCACAGGGGCAAGTGGACTCCTAACTATGATGGACCATACATTGTCACCAAGATTTTTGATGGTGGGGCCTTAATGCTTGCAACTATGGATGGTGAAGACTTCACTTCCCCTGTGAACTCAGATGCAGTTAAAAAATACTTCGCATAATATAGACCCGCTGGACAATAAAAAGAATAGTCCGGGCAAAAATGGGCATCCCGACGAACCAAGAAAATGAAAAAGGTTCGGGCAAAAGTTAGGGATTTAAAAAATGAAAAGATTGTACACCCGGTAAGTTGAAAACCTGAAAAGGCAACTTAGGCAAAAATGGGTATCCCGATGGATTGAAAACCCGAAAGGGCGATCCAGGCAAAAGTTAGGGATTAAGCGAATGACTGCATTCTGAGTAGTTCTGAATCTCATCTCATGCCGATAACTGGAAACTTTCGAAGGATAGGAAACAGTCCAATCACCTTTTTCAGAAAGCTGATCATCTGGAGGATCTTGAAGACGAGCGAGTCATAGCAGAATTGGAACTCGATAGAAATCCATTTCACATTGCCATTAGATTAATTTCTGTTTTTATCTTTTGTGCAATTACCTCTTTCCAGGGATTGCTTCCTGATGTAAATGCCTATTCAGAGGCCATTCAATCAATAAAATTGTATCACTCAGTATATCTCTGCGTTCATTTTCATTTTACTGTTTTGTTTGCAAAAATGACGTCCGAATTTTTGATAAACATTGCATCATGAAGCATAAGAGCTCTACGGGTATATGCTCAATAAACATTTAAAATTGCTGTAAATTTTAAGTACCTTGGATCACCTGTTCAGAATAGGTACACTCGGGGCATTTCCTTGAGGTTCCCAGCAGATGATCGCGATTGTTTTGCTTCAACAGTTGGTATCTTATCCCTGCAAAGATGATCAGAGCATTGGATTCTTCAATCTCCAGCAGGTTCTCACTACTGTGCTCCCCCAAGCATGTGTTTTAGATTATTCACTCCCCAGTAGAGTTGACAGTGCTAGACTGTACATCCCCAGCGGAGTTGACAGTGCTAGACTGTATCTTCCCAGCAGAAGCGGCTGCTCCTCAGAATTCGATGCCAAATCGATGATCTCGACGTTAGACCCGCGGTCTCTTTCCTTGAAGCAGAATCTCGATACCGTATTGGTGTTTGCTTCCCCTGCTGAGTCGTCTCTCTCGTAGATTTTGGTTGCCAAAACCACTGTCGCTTTCCTCAGCAGCAAGTTTTCAATGCCATTCTCCCCCCCCGTCAGAGTCTTGGTATCTTGTTATTGCCAGAGCACCGCGTGGCCGGTCATTTCCCCACAGAGTTCATTGTGTTGTGCATCTCCAACAGCATTGCCTGGGTCTGGAAGGTTATAATCATTTCCCCAGCAAAATTCCTTGCCTCGGCTTGGCGTTCCCTCTAACTCAACATTTCACATCCCTGCATGTAGAATCATATTGCATTGCATCCTCCCAAATCGCGTAGCATTTCCATTTTCATGGAGCATTACACCATCAAAAAATTCAAACATACGCATGTGAAGCATAAAATATTCTCGGTATCCCAAGTGATACGCCAGCAGTTGTTTCTAGTGCTCAGACTGAAAGTTGTTCATGACTTATTATCCCCAGAATAGGTCATTGGCACACGCGCCACCTCAATTATCATTTTTCTTATTTCTGCCGATGCTGACAGGCATGAAAGTTTTCCGGTATTCAGACCGAAGTGGCATTCAGGCCAGTTTTTTTCCGGTATCCAGACCGAAGTGGCATTCAGGCCAAATTTTCCGATATTCAGATCGAAGAAGTTTCTGACGTTCAGGTCGATGCAACTTGTAGCATTCAGGCCAAGTTTCCGGTATTCAGACCGAAGTGGCATTCAGGCCAGTCTTCCGATATTCAGATCGAAAAAGTTTCCGACATTCAGGTCGATGCAACTTGTGGCATTCAGGCCAAGTTTTCCGGTATTCAGACCGAAGTGGCATTCAGGCCAGTTTTCCGGTATTCAGACCGAAGTGGCATTCAGGCCAGTCTTCCAATATTTAGATCGAAGAAGTTTCTGACATTCAGGTCGATGCAACTTGTGGCATTCAGGCCAAGTTTCCGGTATTCAGACCGAGGTGGCATTCAGGCCAATTTTCCGATGTTCAGATCGAAGAAGTTTCCGACATTCAAGTCGATGCAACTTGTGGCATTCAGGCCAGTTTTCCGATGTTCAGATCGAAGAAGTTTCCGACGTTCAGGTCGATGCAACTTGTGGCATTCAGGCCAATTTTCGGTATTCACACCGAAGTGGCATTCATGCCAGTTTTTCCAGTATTCAGACCAAAGTGGCATTCAGGCCAGTTTTTTTCGGTATTCAGACCGAAGTGGCATTCAGGCCAGTTTCCCGGTGTTCAGACCGATGTTGATAATCTAGTATCTTCCGATGCTCAGACTGAAGTCATTTCCAGTATTCATACTGATGAGCAGCATTCAGGCCATGGTTATTTCTGTGTTACCATTTATTTTGGTATCCAGTCTAACATTCTTTTTCGGTGTTCAGACCAACTCTCACCGTACCAGACGAATTCTTGTTCAAAACCACCTCTTTGCCGATTCTGACAGGCATTGTTACTTCACTTCACTTCAGTGTAAATTCCCGGGTTTTTATTGTATTCAATCCCTTGATACCTCGAAAGTGCGAAAGCCACCACTATCTTCCTTTCGGGTCTCCAGTTGATTGAATAGGGGCAGCTGTAATACCCCAAAATGTACCCTTCATTTTTCTTAGAAGCATGGGATTGTCTTACATTACATTAGCATCATACTAGGTCATACTCATTGCATACTGCATTAGTGACTTGGGAAATCAGGGTTTGATTGCTCACTCCTTAACAGAAGGAACCCACACAAAGCAAGACAGAGAATTGAACTTCATTCTCCAAATATACAAGTCTCAAGGGGTTCCATATGTCTTGTCATGGTCCTCAGTTCATCAGTGGAAGATTCAGGGCTCTCAGAGTGTGCATCTGCATTTAAATCAGAAATTAGGGTTTCATGGCCATCTGCAACAGGCAATGTTTGATTGGAAGTAGAGGGGCTCATTCATGTCATGATTATAGAGGCATCTTGGCATAAGAAGATCCACAATCATCTCTCAAAGATCCATTGACAATCACTGCAATCAGTTCCTAGTCATTTTTGCACTAAACTAGGGTTTGGTATAAAATCGGTTTATTTCTGATTCCTTGGGTGAAACTCTTTTCCATGTCCCTCCATATGTCCACAAGGGTCTACCTACAAAAAATCAGCTCTTTATTTGAGCTAGAGGTGCTTCAATTGATCAATGGAATCGAGAATCAGACAGTTTGGGAAAAGTCAACTGTGGGGCCAGAAAAGTCAACTCCTGACATTTTGAAAGTGGAATCTCAAAATTCATGCCTAAGGATGCCTACATGTGAAATTTGATCAAGGTTGGATCATGGATTCATCATTTAATCAGCAGTTGGAAAAGTTACTAAATTTGGAAATAGTTGACTTTCCATTTAGGGCAAGTTTTTATGGTTTTTGCACAAACTTTAATCCCATTTTCCAACAAGATGAAAGCTCCATTTGAAATTTTCTCCAACATGAAAGTTGTTCCTCTTGTTCCAAGCTTTCTAGAGATATAAAGCTTGTTTCATTTGGATTAAAATTGAGAAAGTTAGGCTTGGTCAAAGTAAGACATTATTTTAGAACACTTAGAAAATTTTCTAAGTCCAAAATTTGCAAAATTTGTCAAGACTTATGGGCCAGATTTCTTACACTTCAAGGCATCTTTTGAAAATTCTTTCTTCATTACAATTGTACCTTGTTATGTCCTCTTTCACATACTTTTGGAATCATCCCATTTGGATCATTTGTTTGATAGATACACTCATCTAAAGTTGGTATCATAGACTGAATTTTTTGACAGCATTTAGGCCAAACTGGCCCAACCATTTTGCAGCCATGGAACCTGAACTTTATGGCCATTTTTCACCTCTTTCCACTCATCATTTCAACTTGTGTTCAACATGAAAGATGTTAAGCTCCATGCCCTATTTCTACTGTTTGCATTGCCTTGCCATTTGGACATGTACTCATCAAGCTATAAAGCCTCAAAGTCACCCTGTTGGACTTATTTCCATGCCATGCTGCACAAGAAAACCAAGTCAGACCACACAAATTGACCAGCCCTTGCTTTTACCTCATTTGGCCATTTGCTTTATGTTCACTCACTTAAGTTTTGCTACATTTAGAACTTGCTCATACCACCCCACTTTTTGCATCATTTTGTCATGAACCAAACCAAGCCTTTCAAGCCCATTTTAAACACTTTGAATCCAACATATATAAGCTTAGAAACCCTAATCTGAGAGGGAGGGTGCTGTATTTCGAGCTAGGCAAGGCAAGAGGAAAAAGATCAAGTTGCATTCCCTTCCATTTTCACAAGTTTCTTGAAATTTCAAAGCTTCCATTTTTCTTCCATCCTTTCCAACATCAAGAGGCAGTGGACCTTGCATCCACTAGGTAAACCTTCACTCACTCTCTTCCATAGCTTTGTTCATGCCATTGTCATACTTATTCATGCCTTTACCATGCTTACTTTTCCATTATGCAATGATTTTGTTTCATGCTCTTTTTTCATGTTAATGTTATGCTATGCATGCTTGTAAGGTCCTCACCATGAGACATTATTGTTGAACTTAAGTTTGTGTTGTTAAATTTTTGTTGTATCCATGTGCATGAGCCCCCCTTGTTGTTCACTTTTCTCTATGATAAGGCCGTTATTTTTATTGAAACAAGATACCATTGTGTTCTACTCGTTTCAAACTTAAATTTTACTTTTTACATCATCTCATTTGGAGCCCTGTAGCATGAGTTATCTTGGTTGGAAGTTTGAAAAGGTGGGCTGCGTTTTTCACATTTTTTTCATTCATTTTTGCATGGAGTGAGCGTTTGCATGAGAGAGCCATGTGTGTCGCGCTTCAGACCGTCCGATCGCGCGCTCAACTTCTTATCTTGGCCATCCAACCGCGTTTTGTCTTTTAGTGGTTTTAAATGAAAGCTTGACCGATCAACATAATGTTACATAGCTTTATTTAATAAAACGTTACTTTTTAATTATTTGGCTGTCACGTTGGTTTTTATGTGGACTGGGCTCACCATCTGTTGTTCGCCCCCCCCCCCCCCCCCCCCCCCCCCCCCATTCGCCAGGCCCGTATCCCATTTCACTTCATTTTCATTTTTTTATTTTTAATTCTTATTTTATTTTTTCTGTTCTGTTTTAATTAATAAAAAATATTTTATTTATTCATAAAAAGATCAAAAAATATTTTTATTTTCCTTAATGTTTTATTTAATTTATTTAATTTTTATTTTCATATTTTATTTAATGTTAATATTTTATTTTAATTATTTGTTCCAAATAGTCCATTTTAACACACATTTTTTCATTTATTTTATTTTCATGACTTAGAATTATTTTTAACTTCTGATTTTTGGGATGAGGGTTGACCAATGTCTCATGGTCAACTTGACCTTTTATTGGAATTTTATTTCCCATTTTCAATTTATTTTGGATTTATTTTTGACCTAATTTGTTTGGTTGACTTTTCATTTGACTTCTATTTTATTTCAACTAATTCAATAATCAATTCACATTATTTTTAAAATCTTTATGGGGGATGATGATGTCCTGACCCCACCTAACTTAGTTTAATTTTTCATAATTTTATTGACTAATTTACTATTTATTTGGTAATTTTCAAGTTGACTTGACTTTTCGGTTGACTCTTCCATGATTGATGTTTGACATAGGGATTGCTTAGGGAAATTGAAGAGATCTTTTGATCCTTCCTTGTTTATCTCACATGCCATATATTAGAGGCCTTTCATCTTGATTTTATTTGATCCTTGCATCATTTCCCGATTAAATTATCCAGTGATCCTTTGTGTGTATAGGTCCATCTGTCTGATTCATCTGATATTTTTTATACTTGTTTCTTTCATACATGTTTCTATTGTTTGATTGTTTAACATGTCTATACTTTCCATACATTGTTTAATGCTTAATTATATCATTCTTTGATTATTTGATTTGATCATATACTTGTTTATATATCTGATTGTCTGATTAAACTGTTGCCTATTTGTATGTTGTATGAGGCACATATTATTATTGTCTGATTGCCATGAACAACCCCCATTCATAAAAAATGTATCCCTTTCCCATGAATTGTATAATGTTTATTCTTTCATTCTTTATTCATTTGTTAATACAAGAACTAAAACGAACATTCGATAATCATTTCAAAACAAGATCAAAACCTCGATCCAACATCGAGTAATCATTTTTAAAACTTAACAAAACCAGCACGTATTCATCTTTCCTTTTGTAAGTCGATTACTTCATGCATCGCCATTCCTTTTGTAAGTCGATTGCTTCATGCATCGCCATTTCTCTTGTAAGTCGATTGCCTCAGGCATCGCCGTCTACCTGTAAGTCGATTGCTTCATGCATCGCCATTTCTCTTGTAAGTCGATTGCCTCAGGCATCGCCATCTACCTGTAAGTCGATTGCTTCATGCATCGCCATCTACCCTTTATCCCATCCCTTTCCTTGCTCCATTCGTCGATTCTTGTTCCGTTTAGGTAGCACCCATTTGGTAGAACCCTTTGTATGATAACATTAGGTAGTATTCCCTTATTCTTTGTATGATAACATAGGTAGGATTCCCTTATTCTTTTGTATGATAACATAGGTAGTATTCCCTCATTCTTTTGTATGATAATATAGGTAGTATTCCCTCATTCTTTTGTATGATAACATAGGTAGAATTCCCTTATTCTTTGCATGCTAACATTAGGTAGATGTTCCCATTTGTAAATCCTAACACTTAGGTTCACATTGCATGACAACTCTAGGGCAGAGCTTCCCCATTTCTTTAGACCTTCCGTGCGTCTCCGATCCTGTGGCATGTCAGTCCGTCCTATTGCAAAGAGGTATCTGCCTAAGACTCGATTCAGCGAGCTGCGACACCTACTGCTAGGATGTGAACACATTGCCCATTCTCCTTTGACACAACTGGTGTCCTCCTTTGTAAGTCCATGTTCAGATGGCAATCTCGTAGTTAGTCGAACTACGACAACTCTGACTCTCATGTTCATATGAGATACATAGGCACAAGATGCGATGTCTTGCCGATTTCTTTCTTTTTGACTGACGACTAACAACTAATCCTTGTTTTCTTTCGCCCTTGTTGCGATTCTTTTCTCTCGCCCTCGTTGCGATCGAGACCTTCCCTTTCTCTTGCCCTAGTTGCAATCGAGACCCTTTACTCCCGCAGTTAGTTGAACTACGTTTTTACTCTAATTCTCATTCCATATGAGATACGTAGGCATAAGACGCTATGTCTTAGCGAGCACACTCCCCTTTAACCCATAGGTAGCCAAGCTACGAAGACTCTGATTCTCATATTCAGATGAGATACGTATGCAGTGGATGCGATATCCGTGCGAGTCATTTTCTTTTGACCCCCTTTTAGTAAATAGTACATTAGATAAACACACACCCTTTAGACAAGAACAACAAGAGTGGATCCCGTAGAGTACTACGGATGCGTAGGGGTGTTAATACCTTCCATTCGCATTATCGACTCCCGAACCCAAGATTTGGTTGCGAGACCTTGTCTTTTCCTTTTCTCTCTCTAGGTTTACTTCGAGCGTTTCCTTTCCCTCATTTGGGATAAATAACGCACGGTGGCGAATCTTCTATCATTTCTTTTTCGCCAGTTGTTTCGTTTCGCATTTTTTAGGTTGCGACATCCGGCAGAGGCGACTAGAGAAAAGTATGATTGAATGGTTTCATAAGACGAAATATTGATAGATAACTTTGACTCAGGGTCAGAGGCTTCTTTGGATATCTTAGTCGGTGTGGTATCTGTGATGCCCAGGGAGTTCAACCAAATCACAGAGGTCGAAGACACCGACAGTAATACAGAAAGAGAAATGGCTGCTCATAAGCCGGTATGCTACTATGTGATGAACAATGGTTGCGTGGAGTTTCATATTCAAACCAAAGCCAAACCTCAAGATCTTGCTTTGCAGCCTATGATGCTTCTAAATCTCAGCATAATGAGTGTTTTACACAAACCATTTATGCATTACACAAGGGACTGAACCATTATCCAAACAACATACCATTCATGGATCATTTTTCCATAAAGCTTCATTGTCATTTCCATAAAGATCACTTTTCTCAACCACTTTTGCTTGGAGCTTTGTAAATCGATCTTGCTTTGATCTTACTCTATCTAAACATCAAAACCAAAAGCACTTTTGTGCTTTTCACCATTTTTTTAGATTTGATCCAAAGTCCATCAAATAATACCAATAACCATTGCACCAAATATGAATTCATTCATTATCAAAGGAGGCCTCATTGCAATGCTCCAACAAACAAACAAAATCCACCATCAAGCAAGAAAGAAAATTGAATCATTCTTGAACTCTTTCCACATTTTTACTCAAGGAAGCTAGAGGGATTATTATTTATCATCTGGAAGTGCTTTTGAAATTGCAACAAACACACTCCGTTAGATGAAAAAAAGTTCATTATGAACTCTCTCATAAAAGCATAATTTTCACTCATTCTTGTTACCATTATGTTTGTTTTGAACATGAAATCCCTCATAAAAAGCTCATTTATTTTGTTATTTAGTTTTTAATTTTATATTAAAAAATCCAAAAAAAATACTTTATTATTTATTCCTTTTTATTTTTTCATTTAAGTATGCTTTGATTCAATTTTTCCCATGATTAGTTTGCTCCCATTTTGATCCATATATGTTTAACACCTTAGTTATACTTGGACTTAGACATGAAGATAACTTGTTTATTTGATTTGTGCTTGAAGTACATGGATGTTTATGGTTGATGACTTGCTTTGAACCCTAATATATGAACCTTAGAGGCATGAACCCGAATAACTTGAACCCTTGTATGAGGTGAACTTTTTTCATAAAATGATACTTTGATGTGCTTTGAACTTGCTCCTAAACATTGCTTTAGTCTTGATGCATGACATAGTTGTTTAAGGTTTAACATGCTTGTATGCTCCTTATAGGTCCACTTTTAAAATGCCTCGACCATTGCTTTACATGTCTTATTCTTATGATTGATATCATGATATATCTTGTTTGATGTTTTGAATTGATGAACTTTGCAAAATTATTCTTGAAGAATTTTTGCTTATATGCTTGTATGATCCATGTGTTACGAACTATTCTCAATGCCATGCCTTTTGCTCTGTTCTTTATTAATGGTATTGATTGGTGTCTTAAGATGTTTAAGCTTCATACATGGTAGTGATTTTATTCATATGCTTTCTTAGTGCATATTGTTAATCCATGATATTTATTGCATGATACTTGTGCTTATGTTTCAATCCAAGGGAAAGGGATTATAGTTTACTTATTGTCATGTGCATATTCATTATGTGCGTTTGTAGCTTCCTTTACCCATCTTGTGCCCTTTAGCCCATTCTAAACCCTAGTCGAATCTTAGGATTTTTCAAACTTGAACTTATTTCATAAAAAAAACTTGACTTTAGGTCATTGAATTTTCAAACTTTATTTCTTCACAAAGGCTTCAAAAAAACTTTAAGCATATCAAACTCTTTCTATAAGACTAAAAAACACAAATCTCATTCAAAGCTTTTGCCACTTGGCTTTTTCATTTTTAAACCCTTTCTCAAAAGAGACTAGACATGAATCATCTTTATACTTGAGATGTACATCTCATACCCCATAGTAATTATTGAAATTGATGTTGATTCTTTTCCCTATGAAGGAGTTAGTGGCATACTTGTAGATTCTATATCCAAGTTAGAGCCCTTCCTTCATAATGATGCAAGGATCCATCTTTTCATATTTGTGGTGGTTTAGATGAGTATTCTCCTTAAGATGACAACTTATATATTCTTTTAAAATAAACTAAGAAAATCCTTTTGTTATTTGTACCCCTAACTGCGGGATTTTGATCCTTCATTGGTACGTAGGCACACGACTTTATGTCTTTTCAAATAAAAAAGTAATAAAACACACTTCTCTTCTCATCTCTCCAATCTTTAGCAAACAACAATAACCAAACACAAATATCTCAAGAGGCTCCTATAGGATACTATAGATTATTAGGGTGCTAGTACCTTCCCTTTTCATAAGAAACCTCGAACCTTCAATCTCTTTATTGCACTGTTTTCATTGCATATTTATGGGTTATTTGATTTTTTCCTCTTCTCTTGGATAAATTAAAGTTTTATGGTGACATTTTATTTTGCAAGTAAAGTTAACCTAATAGTTTGGTCTCCGATTCTCACCAGACAGAAATGACGACTTCATTGGGGATATCCCCAAGAGGGTAAACCTATCTTGTATATTTGTGTTATTATATTGTTTGGGTTTATTTTGGTGATTAATATGTGGTGAGATATGTCCTAACCCAGACTTGAGTACATAAATAAGATATGAGGGTGGTATAGTCGAGAAGGCTTGGATGGAGTAATCCCGAACAAGCTGACTTGAGAATCCCCCACTCAGTGGAAGCCCCTTTGAGGCTAGTCTTTGTTAAACAAGTAATCGTGAAAGCATTGCTACTTTCGACCCGAGAGCCTGAGAAACTGAGGAATTTAGTATCCCTTTACCCTACTTGGCCTTTTAGGACGTAGTGCGATGGCTATGAAGGTGTAAACCTGAAATAGTTGATACATGATGCTACACTCAGACAAGGTTCTCTTGAGAATATTATTGATTCCCGAGTAATTGGTGTGCTTGTAATATCCAAAAGATGGATCAATGACTTTTGGAACCTTCTTAGAACCTTGTTCTACAGGTACAAAAAAACCTTAGTACATACCTTTTGGGATGGTTGAACCCATGACTCCATGCTCGTGACGTCGAACCTTTGAACCCCATATGTTTGTGTTCTTGTTTGTGCATCCATACATTGGTGCATTCATTCCTAATTTTTAAGCAAGTTTTCAAGGAACTTAGAAACACTTGTTGCAAACATCACATGAAATTTTTTACCATGGATTTTGGAAGAAGAAAAACTCAAAATTACACTTTCAAGAGTCCTAAGCTAGAAGGTCTAAGAGAAATAGGGGATTTGGTTGCTTATTCGATAGATTTCAAGGATAGATATGGAAGACTTCTGTCACTATTGAAGACCAACATGACAGGTGGAATTCTTGCTACATTAGTCCAGTTCTATGATCCATTGTATCATTTCTTCACCTTTCCAGATTACCAGCTTATGCCCACACTAGATGAGTATTCCTATTTGCTTGGATTACCTATTTCTGATCAGATCCCATTTTCTAGATTGAAGGAGATTCCCAAGGATAAATTTATTTCTGAAGCTACTCATTTGAAGATGTCTAAGATTAAAGCTCATATGACCACCAAGAGAGGTATTCTTAGGTTGCCAGCTAAGTTTCCAATGGATAAAGCTCGTTACTTTGCTAGTATGAAGAGTATGGATGCTTTCGAGGCTAGTCTTGCCTTTCTCATTTAGGATTCTTCCTCTTTCCTAATGTTGACAACTTTGTTGACATTAATGTTATTAAGATATTCGTGATTGGAAATCCAGTTCCCACTCTACTTGCAGATACCTACCATTCCATTCATCTCAGAAACTCTTATAGTGGGGGGATGATTATATGTTGTGTGCCTTTGCTTTACAAGTGGCTTATTTCTCACTTGCCTCGGTCTATTGCTTTTTGGGATCTTAAGGATGGTTTTTTGTGGTCATAAAAGATTATGTCTCTCACATATTCTGATATTGAGTGGTATAGTCATGCTTACAATGAAGTGAATATCATTGATAGCCGTGGAGAGTTTCCTAATGTGCCTCTTCTTGGTACAAAAGGAGGTATCAGCTACAACTCGATTTTGGCTCGTCGTCATCTTGAATATCCTATGAAAGATAAACCAAGAAATATCCTCTTGGAAGGCCTCTTCTTTAAAGAAGGTGAAGATAACAAAGCACTTGAGGAGACGATTGTGCATGCCTGGCGTCATGTCCATAAAAAGGGGAGAGAAGTTCTAGGGAAGCCAAACTGTGTTTCTTCGGAGCCTTATCTTCAATGGGTACAAACTAGGGCTATCAAGTTGAAGATGCCTTATCCTCTCCATGAGCCTTTTCCTATAGTCGCTAGAGATCCTACCCTAATTTAAATGACTGATGCGGAGAAACTTCGGATTGCTTTGCCAAGGTGCAACGAGAAAGGGATGCTTGGAAGAAAAAATACCAGTTTCTCAGAAATGAGAATGAAGAACTACAAAAGCATTTGAAGAATAATAATGAAGAGGAGCTTGCCATCAAGAAGAGAAGTTTGCAAGAGGATTTATTTTCCTCTAGAATTCAGCCAGATACTCCTCCTGCCTCAGTTGCTTGGAAGTTGATTTTTGACAAGCTCGTGATTGAGAAGACTCAGATGGAAGACCATATCAAGGAGCTCAATAGGAACCTGCAAGGAGGGATTGGATCTTCTTATCATGGGATACCCTAGGACTCTTAGATTCTAGCTTTTATTATTTTCTATTTTACTTAGAACTTTTGAAAGTTAAAACTTTTGATTTGTATTGTTTCCACTTATTAATGAAATGAGGTTCTTTTGGATATTTCAAAAATGTTATCCTTTATAATGGTTACAATAATTATTAAAAGTTCCTTGAAAAAATTCATTTGCATTAGCACATCATGCATCATGCAAGCATTTTACATTTCAGGAAACCCATTAGTGTCTTTTGTCTCCGTTAGGCAAACTGTATCATTTGTACAACACTTGGGCAGGTCAACATAGAAGGATGGATCAACTCGAGAAAGAAAACCAGGAGCTCTAGGAAGAAGTGAACACCCTGAAAGAAAACTTGGAAAGACTCTCTAACATGCTGGAAGCGTTGGTGGCTGCTCATAATCAACCATCGCCTAATTCTCAAGAGACTATTTAAAGAACCGTGATCTCTGAGATCGTGTCTACACCTGTTTCTGTGGCACCCCTCAGTGCTCCTCAGTACCACATGCCCTTCGGTTTTCCTTGGGCAATGCCTCCTAATTATATGCCATAAGGGTATTGTCCTCATGCTACCGAAGCTCCAGTTGTTACCGTCATGATGTTTGTGCCACATCCCATGGTACACACTACTCCTTACAATAAAGAACCTATCTTCCACATCGCTCCAAGGAAGGTGTTGGAATGGATAAGATAATGGACAAGTTTCAAGATTAATTATTGGAAATGCGAAAGGAAATCAAATCCATCCGAGAAAAGTACTTGTTTGGAAAGAATGCTTCTAATCTTTGCTTAGTTCCCAATGTTAAGATTCCTCACAAGTTCAAGGTTTTGGACTTTGAGAAGTACAAAGAAAACTCTTACCCTCAAAGTCATCTGGTAATGTATGCTTGCAAGATGTCGACCCAGAAAAATAATGATCAACTGTTAATCCATTACTTTAAGGATAGTTTAACTGGTGTTGCCCTCAAGTGGTACATGAGTTTGGACAGTGCATAAATCCGTACTTGAAGAATTTAATCAGACAATATAAATATAATGTAGACATGGAACCAGACAGGGACCAACTTCGAGCCATGTATTAGAAGGACAAGGAGAGATTTAAGGAGTATGCTCAAAGATGGCATGAGATAGCCTCCAGATCTGTCCTCCGCTTGAGGAAAAAGAGATGACAAAGATTTTCATAAAGACTTTAAGTTCGTTTTACTATGACCATATGATCCCAAGAGCACCAAATGACTTCACTGAAATGGTGATCATGTGGATGTGGCTTGAAGAGGCAGTCCGTGAAGGACGTTTAACTAAAGAAGTGAGCTCTTCCAGTAATGTTAAGAAGTTTGGAAGTGGGTTCATTAAGAAAAAGGAACAGGAAGTTAGTTCCGTTTTGCATGGAAGACAAAGAAGAATTATCAACCATAACATGTCACATTCGTTTCTCTAATCATCAATCCACTAATGGTAGCTCCAACTTATCAACCACAATTTTGTCAGTAACCTACTCAATAATCTACTCAACAACATCAACAACCTTAACAAAAGGCTCGCCCATAGTTCAACAACAACAATCGTATTCAAAGAACACCTCATTTTGATCATATTTCAATGTCATATGAAGAGTTGTTCCCAACTTTATTAGCCAAAAATCACATCCAGACTTGATCTCCACCCGCTGTCCTAAAAGAAATCCCCTATTGGTACGAAGATGATCAGTTTTGTGTGTACCATCAGTGAGCGCCTGGTCACAATATAGAGAATTTATATGGCTTAAAATCTGATGTTCAAAGGCTGATTAAAGGTATCATTTTGTCCTTCAAATATGTTAATCCGAATGTGCAGGCTAATTCATTACCTCGGCATGGGGGAGCTTCAGTAAACATGATGCATGGTTGTCCAGGAAAATTTGCAGTCTTCGAGGTTAGATTTATCAGAGAATCCTTAGTCAGAATGCCTGCTAGTTTGACAAGGCTTGCGTTGGTTGATCATGAACATAATTACACTACTTGTAGAATTTGCTCCGTAAATTCGCGTGCATGTCCTCTTGTACGCCAAGATATTCAGAAGTTGTTGGATTAAAGGACTATACCGGTTACCTATGATATGAACCATGATGATGATGAAGTTAATGTTACAATACCTTAGTTCAATATTCCGAAGCATGTGGAGATCATTTACAACAGCCAAAAGACTTCTGTTTCTCCTTTGATTATCAGTTTTCCCGGTCCAGTTCCTTATAAATCTGACAAGGCTATACCATACAAGTATGACGCCACCATGATTGAAGATAGAGTTGATGTTCCTTTGCCTCCCGCTGTTAATATTGTTGATGTCAGAAGAGTCACAAGAAGTGGGTGATGTTTGCCTCTACACCTCCTAGAAGAACTGAAGATGTTGCTTTAGGAAAACTCAGGTTGAGATTCCAGTTGGGCATGTTGGTCAATTTAATGGTATAAATCAGAAGGTGGATAATGATTGAAGACGGAGTGGAGGTTCCTTTGCCTTCTGTTGTTAATATTGCTGATGTGAGCAGAGTCACAAGAAGTGGGTGTGTGTTTTCCTCTACACCTCCCAGAAGAACTGGAGATTTCGCTATAGGGAAAACTCGGGTTGGCATTCCAGTTGAGTAGGTTGGTCAGTCTAGTGGTACAAATCAGAAGGTGGATAATGATGAAGTTCTAAAATTGATAAAGAAAAGAGAGTATAACACGGTGGAGCAACTTTTACACACACAATCAAAGATATCCGTGTTGTCCTTGTTAATGAGCTCTAAGGCTCATCGAGAAGCTTTGCAAAAGGTTTTAGAACAAGCGTATGTAGATCATGACGTGACTGTGGGTCAATTTGACGGTATTGTAGCTAACATAACTGCCTGCAAAAATCTAAGTTTTTATAATGAAGAGCTCCTTAAAGAGGGTAGAAACCATAATATGGCGCTACATATTTCAATGAACTGTGTGAGTGACACTTTTTCCAATGTGTTGGTAGATACTGGATCGTCACTGAATATGATGCCGAAATCAACACTTTCCAGATTATCTTTTCAAGGCGCTCCAATGAAGGGTAATGGGATTATTGTGAAGGCTTTTGATGGTTCCCGCAAAACTGTTGTTGGAGAGTTAGACTTGTCTATCACTATTGGTCCTCACGCTTTTAAAATCACATTCCATGTTATGGACATTGAAGCAACACACAATTTTTTATTAGGTCTCTCGTGGATCTATGAGGCAGGGGAAGTCACCTCTACTCTTCATCAGAAGCTCCAATTTGTAAAGAATGGAAAATTGGTGATGGTATGTGAAGAACATGCTTGACTGTGAGCCACCTTTCATCATTCTCTTATGTTGAACTTGAAGATGCTATTGGAACCCATTTCCAAGCATTGTCTATTGCTGATCAAGATATTAAGAGAAATGGACCATACATTTGTTCTCTCAAAGATACGCAGAAGGTGGTCAAGAATGGTGCAACTGATGATTGGGGAGAGGTCGTGATTTTTCCAGAGAACAAGTCCCAAGAAGATCTTGGTTTTTCTTCCTCGTCTGCAAAGGTTATCAAAAAGGACGCGGTCATACGTCCTATTCAAGAAGTTTTCCACTACGGATGTTTCATTCATCTCACTCTTCCTAAAGTCAGCGCTATTATAAAAGACAATCCTGAAAAGGATTCACCAGACCTCGTTGTACATGGAGTGGTTTGTCAAAACCGGATTGTTGTTGATGTCCCGTCCGCTATTCACATTTTTAAGTAATGTTTTGTTGTCATATCCTTTCGCTCTGCCCAAGGGGAAAAAGTATTTTGTAGGGCTTTCTTTTAAAAAAATGTTTCCTTTTGCTCTGCCAAAGGAAAAAGAGTTGGTGTCGGGCTTTTGTTTCAAGATTTGACAATCATTAATAAAAGTGCCACCTTTTCTTTCCATGTTTGTTTTTACTTTTTAATTTTTCCGGAAAATGGTAATTCTAAAACAAAAAAAATATAATAATCACTTGCAACATTTGCATACACTTCCACCTTTATCTATTTCTAAATTCAAGCATAATCATATATGCAGATTAATTCATGAAACATCCATTAAAAACCATGACCCTATGCCCTCTCCTAACTTTGAATTCTCGGTATTTGAAGCTTAAGAGGAAAGTGTTAAAGAGATTCCTAATGAGATATCTCGGTTACTCGAGAAGGAGTAAGAAACCATTCAGCAATACAAGGAACCAGTGGAGGTAATCAACTTGAGTTCAGAAGAAGATAGAAAAGAGGTGAAGATTGGAGCTTTGCTTGTTTCAGTTGTCAAAGAGAGAATAATAAAACTTCTCAGATAGTATGTGGATATGTTTACTTGGTCCTACCAAGACATGCCAGGGTTTGATACCAATATTATAGAGCATCGTTTTCCTTTGAAGCCAAAATGTCTTCCGGTCAATCAGAAACTGAGAAGAACTCTCCAAATATGGCCATAAAGATCAAAGAGGAAGTCCAAAAACATATTGATGCAGGCTTCCTTATCACGTCTGAATACCCTTAATGGATGGCCAACATAATGCTTATTCCCAAGAAAGACGGAAAATTTTGAATATGTGTCGACTACTGAGATCTAAACAAGGTCAGTCCAAAGGATGATTTCCCATTACCATATATTGACATGTTGGTTGATAACACTACTAAATTCAAGGTTTTCTGTTTCATGGATGGATTCTCCGGATACAAACATATTAGAATCGCACCCGAAGATAGGGAGAAAACAACATTCATCACACCATGGGGGATATTCTGCTAAAGATTAATGCCTTTTGGTTTAAGGAATGATGGTGCAACATATCAAAGAGCCATGACAAATCTCTTCCAGGACATTATGCACAAAGAATTTGAAGTATATGTTGATGACATGATTGCTAAGTCTTGAACTGAAGAAGAACATGTGGAATATTTGTTGAAGTTATTTCAGCGCTTGAGAAAATATAAATTCCACCTGAATCCCAACAAGTGCACTTTTGGTGTTCGATTAAGAAAGCTCTTAGGTTTCATTGTTATCCAAAGAGGAATTGAAGTTGATCCTGACAAAGTGAAAGCCATCCAAGAAATGGCCGCGTATAAAACTGAAAAGCAAGTGAGAGGATTTCTCAGACGCTTGAACTACATCTCCAGATTCATTTCTCATACGACTGCTACTTGTGGCCCTATATTCAAGCTTCTTCGAAAATATCAGGTTGTGTTTGGACGAAAGACTGCCAAAAAGCTTTTGATAGTATCTAAAGCTAGCGGAAATATACCCGAACATATTGCACGCTCGAACATACAACAGAGTCTCCATCGAACTTTATTTATTCCTGAAGGAAAGGGAAAACATCGATAAAACCTGGGGGAAAGAGATATGTTGGGTAAGGAAGTCGGTTATGCAAGGGGAATATATTATCACCCCTAACATCCATGGTACTCCATGGGAACCATTTTGATTGTTCTCGCTCGAATAGGTGTTGTCTCTAAAGATTACTCGCAAAAGAATGACAAAAGGAAAGAAATAGATAAAGTGCTCGATGAGGATTGGGGCCCTTGTGCCTACGTATCCTCATAGTGAAATGAGGAATTCAGAGCTCCATAGTTCAGAGAACTAGTGGTAGGAGATGAAAAGAATTGTGATAACAGTATGATCTGAACCAAAGAATAGTGTTTTAAACTCCAAAAAGGGGTAAAAACATGAATCTAAAAGTAAAGTGGCTTTTACCAGTACGTGGGCTAGCAGGGCTACCGCTATAGGGTAATGCCGAAAATACGAAGAAATAAGTGTTTGGGAATGGTCCAAACATCTCTTAGTTCACAAGGTGGCGCAAGATGGAGCACAAAGAGGTAGTGTATTTGGCTCAAAGATAACTGGTATATCACATGGAGTGAATGAAGATAGAATACAAATGCATCATGGAGATGAGCGGAATGAATTGACCTAAGTCATAGAATTGATATTTGGTAACAAGTGACTAAAGAGGTGTAATTTGAACCCGAAGGTAAAGGTATATTGGAATCCATAGGAGAAATGGGATTTGTACCATAGAGGGAAACAATGTTAAATGATACGTGGACTAGCAGGGCTTCCACTATCTAATATTTAGCCAAAAAAAGAAGGAATTAAATGTATGGGTATAAGCCAAACAACTCTATGGACAAATGTGGTATGCCGTTATATCGTCCTAAAAGGGTGTATATGGAATTCCAAAGAAAGTTGTGTTTCAGTGTCAAAGAAATAGCGTGTCACTGGGTGAACGATTTATGATTGAAGGTAGATAATGGATCATGAAAGATATGGATGGTGCCCTAACGCGGAAGAAGGAATAATTAGGAGTATGCTCGTCAAGCATTCGCATCCTCAGGCCTACGTATTTTCATTGTGCAATGAGAAAATCAGAGCAATCGTAATTCGTGGAACCACGAAAACAAAGAGAGAGATAAGTGAAGAAAAGTATAAATTGTACCAACTGAATGGTATCAAGGGAGCCTACAAATGGATGGAACTTGGAATCAAAGAGTAAACAAGTATTTACCAGTACATGGGCTAGCAGGGCTACATCTTTAGGGTAAAGCAAAAAATAAAGACTGAATTAAGTGTCTGGGTGAAAGCCAAACAACTCTTAACTCACAAGACGGGTTGCCGCTATATCATCCTAAAAGAGTATAGACGGGGCCCAAGAGAAAGTATTGTTGAACACAAGGAACAGTATATCATTGGTTGGGGAGCAAACAGTTCGAGATCAAAGAAGAAGTATCTTGGATCTAAGAAGAGATAGACTTTGAATCAAAGAGCAAGGTGGTGTCTAAACCCAAAAAGACTGAATTAAATGTTTGAGGGTATGACCCAAACAACTCTTGATTCATGAGGTGGATTGTCGTTATATCGTCCTAAAAGGATGTACATGGAGTCTAAGGAGAAGTATATTTGATCTCAAAAAGATGGTATTGATTGAATGAATGAAGAATTAAGTGTTAACAAATAGGGTAGCTCGCGAAGAATCTGAATTCTCCTACCTACGTATCCTTATAGTGAAATAAGAAAATCTAAGCTTTCGTAGTTCAGCCTACTGCGGTTGATAGCAAGATGATTGAGGCAAAAGAAAATGATAGATTGATTGAAAGAGTGGAATATACTTGATAGTTACTTAATAAGAATCACACTAAAGACTATGAGTAAAGGTGGATATGATAAGTAACGTGCCAAACTTCCCGCACCTAAAGATATCCAGAATGAGTGTAGGAAAGCTCCAGTCTCATCCCTTCTTTACTACTTAAGGCTCGTGACATGTAATTATCATCCTAACTTTCAAGTTGCTGGAGGAGAATCTTTGTTGTTGTTTGTTGTAATGATGAAGTGAGAGAGACTTGATAGTTGATTGATGAGAATCACACCAAAGTCTATGAATAAAGGCAAATGCTTTGAATAGCTAAGGACTATGCCCCGTACGCAAAGTCACTCTAGACAAGGATAGGAGAAACTTTGTCTCATCATTCCCTATTGCTTAAGACTCATGGCGCATGATACATATCATAACTGACAAGTTGTTAGGGAAGAATATTCTTTGTTACTCCTTGTGTTGATGTTGTTTTGTGTGAAGAAGACTTTGTAGTTTATTCAATTCGTATTGTACTAAAGTCTATGAATAAGGGCGAACGCTTTGAATAGTTAGGGCCTACGCCCCGTATGCAAAGTCGCTCTAGACAAGGATAGGAGAAACTCCATCTCATCATTCCCTATTACTTAAGGCTTGTTTCATACAATTTGAGTCCTATCTACCAAATTTTAACCTTTGATTTATCTTGTATAACTCGCTGCTTGGTATGACTGAGGATGCCTTGATTAAATATATAACTTGACGCCTCGAGCTCCACAACTTACAGAAAAAAATCCTTATTAAGTGACCAAGGGTCTTTTGGTCACTCAAATTAGATTGTGGGATTATACAAGTTCAAAAGATTTAATTGATCAAAATTGCTTTTGATCAGTTTGAATCAGAAGGTTTTGAAATAATTTGAAAACTAGGTTAGAACCTAATCTAATGGTTAGAAATGATCAAACTAACCTAAGGGATCATGTTATGGTTAATCAAGGTTTGATTAATATATATGTCAAAATAAATCCCAAGGAAACATGCCATTATATGGTTAAAATACCAAAATAACCCCAAGGGGTAAAGTGGTCAATTCACAAAAGTACCAATTTTGAACACAAATTTATTTCCAATTAAAATCTAATTAGAAAATTACACATTGATTAATTCCTAAATTCTAAAATCAACCTAATGTTCAATTCTAAAATCCTACAATTAATTAAATCTAACTATTTTAATTTCTAAACTAATTAAAACTATGTTAAAATTCAATTTAAACTATACAAAAATTCCAATTAATTCCTAAATTCTAATTAAAATCTAAATCTAATTTTAATATCTAAAAAAACAGTTATTAAAATGGCAAGAAACAATTTATTAAAAGAAAAGAAAATTAAAATGCAATAAATCCACAAATGGGTCAGGGGTGCTAATAGGAATCTGGCAGTGCAATATGAAATTAGGCGCATGGGCCTGGTTCTAGAAGCCCAATGGAATTGCTTAGGCTAGGGGGTGCAGTAAGGAAAGGCATGATGTGAGATCTGAATCCAATAGGCCTGAATGAAATAGGTCCAGTCACAAACCAGTCCAAAAGACATTGTGGACCTGGCCAAAGTCAACACTTTTGAATTGAGCCAAATACGCGTTCTCCAAGCTTGGTCGTCCCAACTCATCTGAAACGGAATCCACTGTGGGCCACCGTGCCAGTCGTTGCTCCCGGCGGCGGTGGCCATCAAAATCAATATCGGAGCTATCAAAGTACTCCCCCACTCATGCTCTATCATAATCCGTGGTCAATTTCAAGCAATTGTTCCTCTAAAACTCTAATTGAATCCCTACAATCCAAGAACCCTAACACAAATAACTCCAATTAAACCCTATATGTACCTGTTCAAAGCCCCATGGATGAGGGCTTTGAATCCTCTCAACCTCCTCTACATACCGACAACTGGAATTGAAGGAATGAAGTATGATTGAGACTTACCGTGGCCGGAGAAAGATGAAGGTGATGAAAAATTGTGAACTCCTATTTCCAGGTAACAATTGTGACTTCTTCTTCCTTGGAATCTTTTTTCTACCTCTTCTTCTTATTTTGAGTTCAAAAGTGCGTGAACCAGATCTTTTGGTGTAGAGTGAGAGGGGTTTAAAACAGCAAGGTTGAAGCTCAAATGGTGAGCTTCAATAGCTTAGAGATCGTGCATGTAGTGAGTGTGAGGGAGAAAAACTCAAAAAGGATTGAGGTAATTGAGAGTGATGATGCCAAGTGTTGTGAAGTGATGATGGAGATGTAGATTTATAGGTGACAAGCTTGGATGAGATTAGGTTTGGAATCAGGCTTGTGATTAGTTATGATTTGGTTTAGAGTTAGTTGAGATGAACTCAATGAGTTTTTCGTTAACTCACTGAGTTAAAAGTTAGTTGATTCCAAATGGTTAGTTAGTTAGGTTTAGGTTGATTCCAATGATGACTGGTTACAACAAGTTGTCTTAAGTGGAGTTAGCCTTGCAAGTTGGTTGATAACCCGTTGAGCAGGCTTCCTTTGACATCTTGATTATTAATTGGATGTAGGCAATGTTATGTGTTATTGGTTCATTTGTTATCCATTGCTTGATCAATACATGTTCATGTCTTCTACTGTTTGCACATACCTGTTATAACTTTATCATGAAATGCACTTGATTGTTGTTGCTTGCTGAATCATGAATGAGAACTGGTGTATGTTGAACTTTGTGCATCACGATTTGCCATGGATTATGATGTAGCAGTATTCATTTGTGTGGCTTGGCTTGATGGTTGGATACAAGGTCTGCACAAGGCTCAATGCAAGTTAATCTTGCTGCAGGTATGCATTGTTTCTCATGGATAGTGTGACCTGATGCGGGCAGTTTTGCACAACTTTGTTTGCTGCAAGATTTGGCTTGACCCATTTTGCAGGATTTGGTTTGACCCATTTTGCAGGATTTATGCTAAACTGTTGTGGTTATGTCATTGCAGGGTTCATATGGTTGGTTGCTACCTTCATCTGGTTTGTATATTGGTGTTGTTTTATTCAGTCAGTTAGATCAAATACAAGATGACAAGTGGACAATCTATCTAACTCCAAGTCTACTGAACTTCATTCATGCATTGCTTATGTCCCATGCTGTTAGCACTGGTATGGATTGAGTGAAGAGATTAACTTGTCAATCTTTGTGTCAGGATTGACTAAAACATGACCTGTTAGCACATTCCTAATTATTGCAATGGTTTGGGTATGGTGTAAGTTGTGATGTTGCAAGTTGATGATTTTCTCCATTGTTGCAGGTGATGTACTTCAACTAATTCAATAAGGGCATTGCAATTTGATCCAAGAAGGGCATTACAATTTGGATCCTAGCCAATTGATGTGGTTTTGTTTGGTCTTGCTGCAAGTCCGTTGTAGGATTTGGTACAGGCTAGGTATGTTGGTATATTTAAAGGTGGGTAGTTATGATGTCTTGGAAATGTTGATATTTCTTGCTAGTTGTTCTTGATTCTGTTACCTTGTTAGTGAGCTGATGTGCTTGGTAATTTGTTGGCAGGATTTGGTTGGAGGTGAGCTTCTGGCCAACTGCAAGTTATGGCTTTTGTATTGCAGGATGCTGGCAGGATGCATTTGGACTGCACCATTCTGGCCTGGCCCATGTCTCAGTTCATGTTACCACTCATGTCCTTGCCTTTGATCTATTATTACCCTCTTGCAACCAATGATGTACCATAACTTCTCATGATGTATTGCAATACTATTGGAATTTTCCTTGGCAGGTTCATGTATTGCTTCTGTTTGAGAATGTGTCAGTTAGTTTTTTGTAGAATACTACAGGATGATGACAGGATGCAAGTGTGAGGCTTGTCATGGTGAGTTCAAGACCAAATCCATGTGTATTGTCTTGTCCATTTAGTCAATGTAGGTGTAATATTGGCTTATGTGTTTATAATACTTGATTGTGGTGAATGCAGGACCATGTTTAGCAAGGTAAAAATTGGTTGACAAGGCAATGAGGACCAAGTCATGGTATGGTGCACATGAGTTTAAAAATGGGCCAAGTTACTTGGAAATGAAAAAATAAGGCAAAACACATCAAACACGACTCTTGGATGATGAATCAAGGAAAAGTGAACTAGATTAGGTCTTAGGTGGTCAAAAATGGACGAGTTGACCTTGGTCAAAGTTGACCAAAAAGTCAATTGTTGACCAAAGTCAACACTTGGTCAAAGTTGTTAAAATGTGTATTTTTTTCATGTAATGGTTAATGTAATGGATTGTGATGGTTTAAAATGGATTGAGATTGATTTGAAATTGGATTGAAAATGGTTTTCTCTTTGATTGGTTTTTTGTACATGTATGCTTGATTTTGAAATAAAGTGAAAATGACTTGATTTGTATATTGAATAAACACATTACATGGCTCAAGAACATATATATGACTTGATGAAATAAGACTAAGGCTTGAACATGAATCAATATTCTTGATCACCATTTGGATTGTCATACAATAGGCTTTAGTGGTTTGGGTAGACCATGCCATGAATGCACCAAAAACAAGACATTAAGACTAAGATGGATTGAATTCAAGACCAATGACCAAGTGAAACCAAACCAAGAGTAGACCCACTATTTAAGGTGATCAGATGAAATGGCATGGATGGAGCCAAGCATGAAAGCTACAGTACTAAGTCTTGGGCCAAGACAAGAGGTTATGGGGGACAAGGATCAAGGTGGTACCAATCAATCAATGGGTGAAAAATGGATGAAATTCGGGTTTTGGATGCCACCATATGGAAATTCAAGCCACAAAGTCCAGCAAGATCATTCCCTCCTTGATTAGGGTTTTTGTGAGGCCTAGCTCCCCAATCAAGCCTTTTGAATCAAACCATATGCTTCATCAATAAGTCTTCCAATGTATGAGCCCTTACTAGGGTTTTGATGGCCAAGACAAAGCCTAGAGAAGCTCCAAGATATCCATCATCATATCATCAAGAATTAGGGTTTTGAAGACCCATGGAGATTGCTTAGATAACACTTTGTTGAATTAATATTTCCACCATCAAGAAATTAGGGTTTTACACCCCTTATGCTTTGATGAAAGTCCAAGTCACACTTTTGAAATGATTCCACATACAAACCCTACCTCCACAAGCCAAGAATTTTGAATCTATGGTGATCTACCAATAGAATGAATGATACATATGAATGAGTTGTTAATATATGCAATTGATCCCCAAGTCAAGAGGTTGGATGGAAAGATGAAAAAATGGATGGCAAATTTTGGGGTACAACAGTATCAAAGAATACTTGCTTGAGCCTCCTATTCTGATTCCTCCAGTAGAAGGAAGGCCTCTAATTATGTATTTGACTATATTGGAAGATTCCATGGGTTGTGTGCTTGGCCAACAATATGAAACAAGTAGAAAAGAACACGCCATTTACTATCTGAGTAAGAAACTCACAGATTATGAGTCTCGGTATTCTATGCTTGAGAAGACTTGTTGTGCCTTAGCTTGGGCTGATCGTCGTCTCCGTCAATATATCTTGAATCATATCACTTGGTTGATATCCTAAATGGATCCAATCAAGTACATCTTTGAAAAGCCTTCTTTGACCGAAAGAATTGCTCGTTGGAAAATGCTTTTGTCAGAATACGACATTGAGTATCATACCCAGAAAGTCATCAAAGGGAGTGTATTGGTTGACCATTTGGCTCACCAGCCCATTAATGATTACCAATCTATCAAGTTTGACTTCCGAGATGAAGATGTGATATATTTAAAGGAAAAAGATTGTGATTAACCATTTCCAAATGAAGGGCCAGAGCCAGGGTCCTGTTGGGGATTGATATTTGATGGAGCTATTAATGCTTATGGTAATGGAATTGGGGCCATCATTGTTACTTCTCATGGTCCCCACATTCCTTTTACCGCAAGTTTGACATTCAACTGTACAAACAACATGGCGAAGTATGAGCCTTACATTATGGATCTCAAAGAAGCTATCGACTTGAGAATCAAGATTCTGGATGTGTATGGAGACTCGACTTTGGTAATAAATCAAATCAAAGGAGAGTAGGAAACTCGTCAACCCGGTTTAATCCCCTACAAAGATTATGCAATGAGGTTATCAAACTTCTTCAATGAAATTGAGTTTCATCATATTCCCCGTGAAGAAAATCAAATGGCAAATGCATTGTCCAATTTGTCCTCTATGATTGTGGTGAATTGGTGGAATGATGCCCAAAATTGATGTTATGTACCTTAACATACCCGCTCATGTGTTTTCAGCAGAAGAGGTCAAAGATGATAAGTCGTGGTATCATGATATCAAATGCTTTATTCAGAAGCCAGAGTACCCACTTGGGGCATCAAACAAATACAAGAAAAATTTGAGAAGATTGGCTGGAAACTTCTTTTTGAATGATGACGTGCTGTATAAAAGAAATTTCAACATGGTCTTGCTTAGATGCGTGGATAGACACGAAGTAGACCCGTTAATGAAAGAGATTCATGAAGGATCCTTTGGTACTCATGCCAATGGACACGCAATGGCGAATAAAATGTTAAGGACAAGATATTATTGGTTGACAATGGATTCCGATTGTTGCAAATATGTGAAGACATGTCATTGATGCTAGATCTATGCCGACAAGATTCTTGTACCTCCAACTCTTCTCAACTTTATTTCTTCTCCTTGGCCTTTCTCCATGTGGGGAATTGATATGATTGGAATGATTGAGCCTAAATCTTCAAAAATACATCATTTCATACTGGTGGCCATTGACTATTTTATTAAATGGATTGAAGTAACGTCATATGCCAATGTCGACAAGCAAGTGGTTATCCGGTTTAACAAAAATCAATTAGTCTGCTGTTTTGGTGTTCCAAAAAAGATCATCATTGATAATGAATCAAACTTGAACAAAAAAATGATGAAGGAGATGCGTGTAGAGTTCAAAATTGAATACCATAACTTTTCTCCTTACAAACCCAAAATGAACGGTGTTGTCGAAGTTGCAAATAAGAACATAAAGAAAATTATTCAAAAGATGGTTGTGACTTCTAAAGACTGACATGAGATGATCCCTTTTACTTTGCATGGGTATCACACATCCTTCCGCACTTCAACCGGGGAAACTCCTTTCTCTTTGGTATACGTCATGGAAGCAGTGCTCCCGATAGAAGTTAAGATCCAGTCAATGAGAGTCTTGATGGAAGTCGATTTGTTCGAGGCTGAATGGTGTCAGAGCAGGTATGATCAATTAAATCTGCTTGAAGAAAAGAAGATGACGCCTTTATGCCATGGTCAACTGTATCAACAAAGAATGAAGAAAGTTTTTGACAAAAAGGTCCAACCTCGTGTATTCAAAGAAGGTGACCTTGTGATTAAGAAGATCCAATCTTTCATTTATTATTCTAGGGGTAAGTGGACTCCTAATTATGATGGCCTATATGTTGTCAAAAAAGCCTTTTCTGGTGGTGCATTAATTCTTGCAACTATGGATGGTGAAAAGTTCACTCTTCCTGTGAATGTTGATGTCGTCAAGAAATACTTCGCCTAACAAAAATAAAATAATAACTCACTAAGTTGAAAACCCGAAAGGGCGGCTTAGGCAAAAATGAGCGTCTCGGTGGGTTGAAAATCCGAAAGGGAGATCCAGGCAATAATTAGAGTATAAACAGAAACAATCATCCCGGTAGATTGAAAACCTGAAAGGGAAATCTAGGAAAAAGTTAGGGATAATGGCAAGTAACTACATCAGACCAGATTGGATCATCTAAGGTGACCTCATCCATCAAGAGTTCTAAATCAAATGGCTCTCAGTCAGAAGCTCAAGAATGTTTGGAATTCAAAAAGTTGTTAGAGAGAATAGTGGCCATCCTATTTTTATGTAGCATATTCCCTTTAATTACCATTTTCCAAATTTTTGTAAATGATTCATGGAATCACACCATTTGCTGATTACCATTCCTTCAGTAAAATTTGAGACTTTATCCATTTATTTTCAATTCTTATTTTATTCTATCTTATAAGATGTCATATTTACTTTTAATATAAAGTCTTGAAACAAAAGCTTTTGTTTTTGATAGAAATATATGTGTTTTCCTTTGATTTATGAATATAAGAAGAAATATTAACAGTTTCTCTGAGAATGATTAAACCTCAAAATGCAGGACTACGTGTTTCTTGATCTGCCTTGCAAGTATCCCCGGATGATGGATATTTACTTCAAGTTTGCTATGACATGTTAAGGTGTATGACTCAGTATCCCGCAGTTGATGTCTTTGGGACTTAACATTCCCCAGTGAAGTATTAAACCTAATTCCCCAACCAAGCTTTGATTCAGCTTCCTCCAACTGAGTATGGGTGTCTTCCCTAGTAAAATACAAAATTTACTTCATCCCCGGTTGAATTCGGAGCCTGGAACCCCAGATGAAACGGAGTTCGTGTGGTTGTCCTTTTTTGTTAGATAAAGATTGTCTGAATTTATCCTCGGTGTTGTTTATCTCCAGTGATGGCTAGCCAGATATCCAGTTATATTATGATGTTTATTTCCTCACCTGTTTAACTGTTGCGTCTGTTTTGTCAGCATAAACATAACACACGCACATGCATACATAGATCATGCGTAGCTAAATTCATAGTCATATTCATTTTGCATATTCTTTATGTGATTACTTCACCTAAGTTGTGTTTCTCCCCAAGTGATACTTTTCTTTTCTCCAATAGAGTTATCAAACTTAAGCAGAAAGTGTATATCCTTTCTATTTTCCCACTGAGTTATCCCTCGTGGAAGATTTTGCTTTTTCTTTCCTTTCTGTCCATGGATCGGGAAAATCCCTTGTTGGGTTTCGTTCCTCATTGGTTAGTGTCTTGTTTGACAGTTTCTTTCTAGTTTATTCTTGGATTGAACTCGGTCTCTAACAATTTTAATGATTGAGTCTCTCTAGGATGTAAAACCTGGATTGAGAGCGAATTTATTTTAAACCTTTGAATACTTTGTCCCCTCAGGAAGAATCTATTGGTGTTTCCCCATTGAAGACGGATTTTATTCCCCCAGCAGTGTTGTTACAACACTCCCTTGAAGTTCATACCCAACAACGAGTGGTGATCTCTTTATTTGAGAAGCTTGTTTTGTTCTTAGATTTCCTTGTGAATGACAAATGGTAATCTCTTCCCGAGAAGTTTTTCTGTCCCCAATGAAGTTATCAATACCTCAAATTACCCTTCATCAAACAACCATCTCTCCAGGAAGTTTCCGTCAGAGAAGTTTGAAGATCAACATATCAATTTTCCTTTCATCAAATGGTAATCTCTTCGAAAGTCTCGAAGAGAAGTATGATGAAGTTATTTCTCATCAAATGGTTATCTCTTTGGAAAATTCCGTTAGAGGAGTTTGTCGAAGATTATTACAAGTGTTTTATCTGATTCATGCAATGTAAACCACACTTAATGGCAACTTCCCTAGTAAGTCTGTTATCAAATTATGGTTATCTCCCTAGTAAATGTCAGTGAGAAGTTTGATAAAGATCCATATAGATGATTTTCTCTTTATTTGAGAAATCCATTTAGCAAAGTAACCGACTCTCATCTCTTCAAAGATCCCCGATGAAGTTATCAATTCAGAAAATGGTTACCCTTTTAGGAGCTTGTTTGTTTATCCTTTTCAAGTGGAAGACTTGATTAAAGAAGAAACTGAGACTCGTTCGTGGTTTATGACTAGAATCATGGTGAGGTTTATTACCCTTTTCAAGTGGAAGACTTGATTAAAGAAGAAACTGCAACCCATTCGTGGTTGTTGACCCGAAGCGTTGGAGAGGTTTATTTTATCCTTTTAAAGTGGAAAACTTGATTAAAGAAGAAATTGAGACCCGTTTGTGGCTTACAACCCAAAGCGTTAGGGAAGTTTATTTACTTTTACTAAGTGGATTATTTAGTTAAAGAAGAAACTAAATCATATTCTGTTAATGGAAGTTTGTTATTCTTCAACTGGACACATTATTTGAACAGGCAATCATCTCTTTACCTGAGAAATCTGTTGCGATCCGATATTTTCCTGATTTTATTACCTTTGCTTAGGTTACCATATGTTTGGTAGTAGGTAATATTTCTCCCCCCTGTGAAGCCACCTTACGATTAATAGTTGACAGTCTCTTCCCCAGTGAAGTTCCTATCTTTCCAATTGTCAGAATCACTTTTTTTTACTGCGAAGTTGCAACTCTTTCCCAGTAACATTAATCATTCCCCAGTAGATTAGTTTATTGTTATTCCCTTGTGGTGTTATTTCCAACAAAATCTTTGTCTGCATTCATATCATATCATATCATATCATTTTGTGGCATCTTAGGGGCCAAAATTGTGCATGTTTGTATTTAAGTATCTCCCATCTTGTCGAGACGAAGATGTCAATCTTCATATCTTCGGATTGAAGAAACTTAAATATGAGCATCTGTCATACCCTAATTTTTACCCCTAAGATCCCATATCATTTTCACCAGTTTTTATACCATCAAACATCTCATGTGTATGTATTTTATGCATTATCAACCTTATGAAAATACAAAAATATGTTTTGTCTTGTTTGATTCTTTCACAAGGTAGGTGTGTTGGTTTAAGGAGCTCAAGTGATTGACTGGTCAAGATTATGGGAATTCCTCAGTAATTCAAGCTTATCATTCATTCACAATAGTTAATTGATTTCCATTCATCATAATCAAGTTCAAGATTGCATCCATTCAAGATCAACAAGTTCCAAATTCATCTGATGCCTAAATTAAGGTTTTGATAAAGATTGCTTTGATGTTGACTTTTTGACCAAGACATGATCTAATGGTTTGAAATATGTTTCAAGGTCCTCAAGTGCTTCATTATAATCCATTCATGTGCTTCAATTGGATAAAGAAGTTTGATTTATTGATCATTGAAAATTTGGAATTCATTTGATGAAAAGTCAACTGCTCAAAGTCAAAGTTTGACTTTTGAGATTTTTTGGTCAACCATGGATTTCTCAAGTCAAGAATAATGAAAATATGGTTGATGAATGCATTTGATCAAGAAAATCAAGAAAAAGTTCAAGAATGTCAAATCTAGGGTTTTCAAAATTTCTCTAAGTTATGAAATTGCATGTTGATGAAGCCCAATTTAAAAGTTTGTAACTTCTTCCTCAAACCATCATTTTTCATGCTCAAAGGATGTAATTGTAGATTATGTTCCATACTTCAACTTTGTAGAAATAATGAACCAAATATTTCATTAAGGATTGGAATATATGAAGTGATGAAGATGGGATCTCAAAGTTGTAAAATTGTTCAACACTTGGAAAATTTTCCAAGTGTTTAGCAGTTAAGATTGTCAAAGTTGATGACCAATTATCTCCATGATCCAAGTTGAATCTCTTCAAATGTACAACATCAAAGTTGTATAGGATGGGAAAATATTCCCAAATATCCCATTGACATGAATTTATCACACTTGAGTTAGGAGTGTCGAAGAATGAAAGTCACCATGTTAGGCCAAATTGAAAGTCCATCTTCATGTCAAGTTTTATGTTCAAACCAAAGCCAAACCTCAAGATCTTACTTTACATCCTATGATGCTTCTAAATATCAGAATAATGAGTGTTTTACACAAACCATTGATGTATTACACAAGGGCTTGAACCATTATCCAAATAACATACCATTCATGGATCATTTTGCCATAAAACTTCATTGTCATTTTCATAAAGATCACTTTTCTCAACAACTTTTGCTTGTAGATTTGTAAATAGATCTTGCTTTGATCTTACTCTATCTAAACACAAAAAGCAAAAGCACTTTTGTATTTTTCACCATTTTTTTAGATTTGATCCAAAGTCCATCAAACAATACCAATAACCACTGCACCAAATCTGAATTCATTCACTATAAAAAGAGGTCTCATTGCAATGCTCCAACAAAAAAAAATATTCATCATCAAGCAAGAAATAAAATTGAATCATTTTTGCACTCTTTTCATATTTTCACTCAAGGAAGCATGAATCATTATTTCTCATCTGGAAGTGCTTTTGAAGGTGCAACAGACACACTTCGTTAGGTAAAAAAGCTCATTTTGAACCCCCTCATAAAAACATCATTTTGACTCATTATTATTACCATTATGTTTGTTTTGAACATGAACTCCCTGATAAAAAGCTCATTTATTTTGTTATTTAATTTTTAACTTTATATTAAAAAATCCAAAAAAAAAACTTTATTATTTATTCCTTTTTATTTTTTCATTTAAGTATGCTTTGATTCAATTTTTTCCATGATTATTTTGCTCCTATTTTGATTCATATGTGTTGAACACCTTGATTATACTTGGACTTAGACTTGATGATATCTTGTTTATTTGATTTGTGCTTGAAGTACATAGATGTTTATGGTTGATGACTTGCTTTGAACCCTAACGTATGAACCTTAGAGGCATGAACCCTAATGACTTGAACCCTTGTATGAGGTGAAATTTTATCATAAAATGATACTTTGATGTGCTTTGAAATTGCTCCTAGAAATTGCTTTAGCCTTGATGCATGACACAGTTGTTTAAGGTTTAACATGCTTGTATGCTCCTTATAGATTCGCTTTTAAAATTTCTTGACCATTGCTTTACATGTCTTATGATTGATATCATGATATATCTTGTTTGACGTTTTGACTTGATGAACCTTGCAAAATTATTATTGAGGCATTTTTGCTTGTATGCTTGTATGATTCATGTGTTATGAATTATTCTCTATGCCATGCCTTTTGCTCTATTATTTATTGATGGCCTTGATTGGTGTCTTAAGATGTTTAAGCTTGATACATGATAGTGATTTTGTTCATATGTTTGCTTAGTGCATATTATTAATCCATGCTATTTCTTGCATGACACTTTTGATTATGTTTCAATCCAAGGAAAAGAGATTATAGTTGACTTATTGTCAGTTGCATATTCATTGTGTGTGTTGTAGCTTCCTTTACCCACCTTGTGCCCTTTAACCCCTTCTAAATCCTAGTCCAATTTTAGGATTTTTCAAACTTGAACTTCTTTCATAAAAAAAAACCTGACTTTAGGTCATTGAACTTTCAAACTTTCTTTCTTCATAAATGCTTCAAAAAACTTTAAGTATATCAAACTCTTTCTATAAGACTAAAAAACACAAATCTCATTCAAAGATTTTGCCACTTGGCTTTTTCATTTTTAAACTCTTTCTCAAAAGAGACTAGACATGAATCATCTTTATAGTTAAAATGTAAATCTCATATCCCATAGTAATGATTGAAATTGATGTTGATTATTTTCCATATGAAGGAGTTAGTGGCATACTTATAGATTCTATATCCAAATTAGAGTCTTTCATTCATAATGATGCAAAGATCCATCTTCTCATATTTGTGGTAGTTTAGATGAGTATTCACCTTAAGATGACAACTTGTCTCTTATTCTAAAATCAACTAAACAAACCATTTTGTTATTTGTACCCCGAACTACAGGATTTTGATCCTTCATTGGTACGTAGGCACAAGACTTTATGTCTTTTCAAATCAAAAAAGTAATAAAACACACTTCTCTTCTCATCTCCTCAATCTTTAGCAAACAACAATAACCAAACACGAATATCTCAAGAGGTTCCTATAGGATACTATAGATGATTAGGATGCTAGTACCTTCCATTTTCATAACAACCCACGAACCTTCAATCTCTTTATTGCATTGTTTTGCATTGCATATTTATGGGTTATTTGATCTTTTCTCATCCCCTTTGATAAATTAAAGTTCATTTATGACATCTTATTTTGTGAGTCAAGTTAACCTAATAGTTCGATCTCTGATTCTCAT